>NC_064670.1:89315699-89915699 GCF_943734685.1 Anopheles coluzzii
TGCCCAGGATACTCGAGTGTACATGTGGTTTTACATACCAACACCAACGCAAGGCACCATTGCTAGGGTGAATCGCGTGTGCCACTTTCGGTCCTTCTAATTGAACGCACGCAAACATAAACCCTCTGGTGTAAGCATGGCTGGCCTGCGATACCAACACAACTGTGTCGGGTTTGGGTCGTTACAGGAGGTCCTTATGTAAAAACCCCTAGCTGGACCTAATGCTTTGGAAAATCCGCTGGTCAGCCAGTGACGAATGAGTTTAAATTTGGGGTCAAAGAACAAACCTATGCTGCAGTCGCTAGTCAACCATCGCAGTTTCGCTGCCTTTTGCTGGCCTCACCAACTACCACATGCGCGAACTGATGGCATCCACGGAAGGAATAATTACCACGTCACCTTTGGTGCTTTTATTCTTCAAACACACTTTTTTATGCGAGTGAACTTCAAAGTCAACGCCGCTCAAAATACTAAGCAGACACATTCTCAGTAGCTTTCCAGACACATAAATTTGTTCCTGAAGCGATTCCCGCTGACATTGACTTATTTCTGATTTTTTGTAACGCGAGCCAATTTCCACCCGGCTGGTACTATTAGGGGGGACATTTTTTAAAAAGGATTTTGCTTTTCCATACCGGCAAATGCTCATGAACGCGTTCGAGGTCAAGTGTGTTCACCTTTGTCAAATCGTGAGATTGATCGGAAAAGAATAAGATTTGTCATCGTACCATGCTTTCCGAAGCGTGCCCGAACCGTGCAGTAATGATCTGAATAGTAATTTTTCTTCTTTAAGCATGATGCTTTGTTAATTCATCAGCCCTTTAATTTAATGAGGGAGAAAGTGAAAAACGAAATTTCATCATTAGCTTAAGCCATCAGTGCGAACACGAACCTTAGGGGCTTGAGGGTTAACGAGCAGAATTTTCATTATCACACATTCATTATCAACGGTTCAAGGACAACAATATTCAAATTGACGCTTAATGTCTCTTTAGACCTGTCTGGACTGGTGGCCAAGGTTTAAAATATCACTCCACATCATAACAAAAACATATTTGAAAAAGAGGGATTTTCACTAAGAATACTAATTCATTAAGGTTTTAATTGAAACTTATAAATTAATGATTAACAGTAGTTTTATTATGGATTTGTAGCATTTAACTTGTATTAACTTGTAACATTTGAGGATCTCACATACGGTGCCGTCGATGTATTATATCTTTCACTTACGAAAAAGAGTATGATCGAAAAAAAGAATGTAGAAACCAGAATGTTAATTTAAGATAATTGTAATGTTAGACATTGTTAAAAGTATAAAGATTTTTTTTCTTTATATCCAATTCTTTACATGTATCAAAATGTAAGATAATTATTCTATATATTTTAATCTAAAACCGAGATGAGTAAAAAGCTCGTCAAGGGACTTTCTATAGTTTTCGATGCACTTTTTTGTCAACTGTATTTGTAATTGTATATGTATTTCTCTAAATTTGAAATGTTTCAAAACGGTTTAAAAAAAACTCTAAATTGTATACAGATTCCCTCACAAGTTAATCCTAAAACGATCATAGCGGAATCATAACGATCAAACGATTCTTTCCTGAAGAGGTATTGATCAAAATTTGTATAGCTAAGATAGAACTAATGTATCTATCTTTATGACCACCGGAGAATCAGATTAAAATACAATATTGTAAAACATATAGTTTTATTACTTGTTACTTATTATTGTAAGACTGATTGTTACTTGTGCGACTTGTGTTAATATTATAAGACTTAATGTCACTTGTGTGACACAATTTGTCATTATTATCATACCAACATAATCGCCTTTCATGGCCTTGAGAGTCTTTTATTTACTTGTATATAACATTATGGGGCGGTCCCGTGGTACAGTCGTCAATTCGAACGACTCAATAACATGTCCGCCATGGGTTCAAGCCTAGAATGGACCGTCCATCGATAGCAAGGATTAACTACATTACAAGAGTCCTTTATGGAACACTATGGAGAGTCATTTTTCCGTTTCATCAACATTACAACGGTAGAAAATAGAAAGGTTAGAAATAAATAATGTTTAGATGATTTGTGTAGAGATAAAGCTTGTTTGCATATTTTATGCTTTTTTTCTTTATTCTATTTCTAAATATGCTATTCTACACCATCAATATTAAAAAAAAAGAAAAAAAAGTTAAATTTAAATCAATTTAATATATAAAAACATAGTTATAAAATATGTAAACAACGCCAGCGATAGCTACGGAGATATGTTTACTAAGTTTACAGTGAAGTAAAGATATGACAAAACAATATCATAAAGTCAACTATAAATAAACAAAGAAATAAATCAATAAATACGTAAATAAATAAATACAAATACAATCTAAATAAATACAATAATATATAAATATATGAATACATAAATGATTAAAGAAACAAACAAATAAATGAACATACAACAACACCAAAACTACATGATTATGTAAATAACATGGACATAAATAATAACAATAAAAAAATTAATTAAACAATATTTGCGAAGACCTTGATTAGATGTAAAACGAAACAATTTCTAGCTAAATTCGATTCTGTATTTAAATAAATAATTGATACATAAGAGAATTATTTTAAAGCATACCTGGGAGATTGAGAGAGTTTTTAGTTTTTGAGGTTTCTTGTCAGGATTTGAACTCCTAAGTTTTACTGTATTCTCAACATGCTAAAGAAACAAACATTTATTATTATTGTCATTATTATTATTATTATTATTTTATTTCTCGCAAGGAATGGTATAGTTGGACCTATCTCCACAAATGGTAATTAACAAGATAACAATGTACGAGAGAGTCGTTGTAAATTGAAACATCAATTACAATATGAATTATCTCTGCGAGAACCGAAATGACATAACAGCACATACAAAAGATAACCAAAGTCATCAAAGCATATTTCCAGTGTTCCAGAGTCATCAAAGAAAAAAGAATTCACATGTTCGACAAAGTTTAACCAATTTGTGTGATATCTTCATTTCACATGTTTATGTCATCATACCTTAGCACGATTTAAAGTAACTGTTTGTTTTATTATGCGACTCTCTTTGAAGGTCAGTTGTTATGCTGTTCTTGGCAGCCACAATGAAACCGACACAACCGATCGAACAAACCGAATATCATTTATCTGATTCTGGCCAGACGATTGTCCATTAAGCTCCCAGCAGTCATCTCGTCTTCTGGCCCAGACGTAAAGCGGATATCCTACACGGCATAATGTACACACAGGACCACTTCCCCACAGACACAGTTGCACAGGAAAGCAGAATGAACCGCAGACGAAACCATACACCGGACGCTGGAATGTTAGCTTCCACAAACAATAAAAACTTTAGCTTTTGCCCCTGCCGGTACGGCGGGACAACTTTATTTACACAAAAAACATATTTAAACAACGAACGAAACAAAAATAACAGACTCATAGCGAAGACCAGGTGTGCTGCGAACGGAAGTGGTCTGGTTGGGAAGTTGTCAATGGGTTCGCTAGGCGGGCGCAAAAAAAAACGAGCTTTCACGCAAACAAGTGCTTACGGCGTGTTCTTCTAGAAAAGGAAGCGCGAGGTTCCTTTTCACCAGTGAGCTTTTCCTAGAATCCTGCCCCCTTGTGGTCAAGAGGTTGCTATGTACAGGCTAGGGTTTCTATTGTTAGTTCTCTTACATATCATGTAGCACAACATAGCACATAGCAGGCAAATCGAAAGGCAAAAAAAAAACAAATTTCTTTGTCAAACTCCTTCAACTTCTAGCACGGATGTCGTGGTAGCAGTTCGATGAACCCGTACGCTTGGATCGCTTGGTAGCTGCGTTGTGCTACGCACTATGGTAGATTATCTTTGCAAAAAAAAACATTACTTAATTATACCTTTTGCTTCTTACCCGCGTCAGTATAAAAAAGTTAGTGCGTAGTGGAGCTTTACTTTGCTCTACAGCACCCACGAGCGGGTCAGTAAAAGTGAAAACACGACGGTGACTGCGGCTGGCAAGAGACCCTGCTGACCACTGCTACACTCACTGTCCGGCTCATCGAAGGGCTCGCTATGGGGATGAAGGTAAGGAAGGAAGGAAATTAAGAGGGAGAACAGGGTGAGTTAGTCAGCATGCCTCCAAAGATTCGTACATCAACAGACACACAAGCATAGCTAATCAACAACGCCAAAGTGGCAACAAGTAATTAGTACAAGTTTTACTGCGCATTTGTGTTATGGTGGTGTGGGTGGTAACTTGATGTAAACATTTGAACGATATGTAAGTGGACAAAAACAACAGTAATGAATTAGTTATGGAATCTTCTAGCAAAATTAAACTACATTGTTGTTCGAATTGATAAACGCGTCACATCAAGATCAACTGGGTCCTTCTGGCTTACTAATGTTCCTTACTCTAGCGAAACGGTATGCAAATGACAATTTAATGTTAATATATCTGTACAGGTTGAAGCTATTCATACCGTGAGTGTGTAATTATCCGGTAATGAATGAATCAGTGAACTTGGCAACTGGGGATTGGTAGGAAAAGTAGGACAAACTTGAAGAATTATTGACGGAAGGAAGTACACAATGGATCAATATTATGAAACAAATCAGTTAAACAGTATTATTGGAACGAAAACAAAGCAAATTTCAAAGACATTCCCTGGACATATTCTACAACTAGTACAAAAGCATACATAACATCTACATGGACATATGCTTATTTAGTATGAAAGCGAGCCTTCTCCTTTTGCTACTTTTGCGACTGTTGACCTTTCCATTTCCTCTTGGTTCAAGGATCTACCCGAGCCGAGATATCCTCGTAAGCTGTCTGAACCGAGCGCAGTAAGTGTTTCATCATCTCCTGCAAGCTTTAAACAACAACAACCAGCACCCTCGGGCAACCTGCTCTGTTTTCATTTTTATATTCCAAAAAACAGGTTTTTATGTGCGACGGTCTTCCACGCGACACGACTGTTACTATTTGTGTGCTGTGGTTGAAAAAAAAACTAGCGATAAAAAGTGTTTCTTACTACCACCTCTCTCTTCAGTTCACTTCCTCCCCCTTCCCGGGTGTGTTGTTGATCGCACAAATCAAGACGTTTGAGGTTGCTTCAAGGTGAACCACACGGGCATGATCGATGGTGATGCGAATTCCCGCGGTGTAAGTGTATAAGGTCAAGATATTCGTTTTAATTGTAGGTGCATTTGCAATAGTGCGAAATATTTAGTATCTTGTCAGAAATTTCCATACAGAAGATGTAAACAACTAGGAAAAACCACACACTACCCGAGAAAAGGGACGCTACAGATGATGTTTCTGGATGATAAAACAGTAAAAAGAAGCGTGTTACTTATGGAAAAGGTTCAGCTGCGACGGCAACGGAACAATTTTAATGACAAACAGATACTGACAAACACACACATAAACCAACCTGTAACTACACACAAGCTATATTATGGAGATGTTAACGGAAGCCAGTTTTTGTGCGATTGATTTTCGTTTTTTTGTTTTAATTTAAAACGCTAGATTAGAACAGAGAAAATCTAACGCTGCAGTCCAACGTGTAGTCAACAAAATAGTAATAACGAACACAAACAGAAAATGAAAATATTTTTGCTTTGCCACTGCACAAGCGATAAGCGCACACGGGGAAAGCAGAGGGAACCGATATTTACAGAATACCAATCACGCCGCAGGCAACGCGTCCACCGGCATTTCCAGTCTTCAGCGAGTCCGGATGGTTCGTCTTGCCGAGATCGTCCACCTCCGCGTGGATGACGATCGCCCGGCCGATCACGCTGCGCGCTCCGTACAGCGACACGACCGTGTCCGAGTAGGACGTTTTCGCGATGCCGTTCTCGTCCGCGGCAATGTTACCGAGATCGCCGACGTGACGCACCTGATCGTTCGGGGCCCCGTGGCTGACCTGCAGAAAAGCGTGCGCGCGACAACATGCCAATGCGGGATTGGTTAATATGATCCGTTGGGCCGACCGTTTGACGGGGGATGGAGTTACGTTGCCCTGCTTACCTTGTCGGGATTGTAGTGACCGCCGGTGCTGGCACAACCGTCCGTCAGGTCACCCTTCTCGTGAATGTGGAACCCGTGCTTGCCCGGGGTCAGCCCCACGACGTTGATGTCGATGAACACCGGCTCGGTGCATGACGGTTGCGAGATGGTAACGTTACCGCTCACGCCGGACGTACCCTGCAGGTAAACGATCGCCTTCCGTGGCTGGTCCTAGTGGGGAAGAAATTTAAATTTGAATGATTAATTTCAAAAAAATACTTGCGAATTTTTTCTATGACATAAACAGTTTTAGGAATTAAGGATTTTATGTTTTCAAAAGTGTGATTGCATCGTTGCATTGTTAGGGTAGATTTTGAAAAAAACTTCAAAATCTATTATAAAAAAGGAAATTAATCCATTGCCTAAACTGCAGTTGCTTGAAGTCCAAATGCTCCTGGCCACTGTGCAGAGAAACCTAACAGCAGTTGCAGTTTTGCATCAATTTCGTGACAGTATGGGCGTTGGTTTTGAATAATGGCTCCTTAATTGAGCTTTCCTGGCCACCGTAAAACCCATTCCTGGCCACCGTAAAGCGCGAACTGCAAGAAGCAGCAGCAGTGTACAGAAGAAGCGAAAAAAAAATCACCAAAAAGTGCCAACTTTCGCCACACCGCCAAACGTCATCAAACGCGTGTGTGTTTGTGTGTTTGCTGGTCGAAGCATACCCGAGTCTGTCCCGAGTTAGGATTAGCCATTTGTTTACATCGGGTCTTTAATAGAGTTAAATTGCGCTGATAACGTCAGCCCGACGATCATAGTCTCCTCCCCTCCTGGAACGGTGGGCATGCTATCCGTTTATCAGCTGTCTCGCGACAATAGATTGGCGTGACGAGATTCAGGCCCCACTGGTCGTATCCGTTTTGGACATCACTGTGTCAGCTTCAGCTGATTGCTGTATCAGTTCGCGCACCCTGGCACTTGTCCACCACACCGCTTCATTGGCGAATAGAAAGCGCTCGGTGTAAAACAAAAAACACTCGCTAAAAAGCGCTTTGATGGCGACTTTCAATCGAATCACACTTTTCTGCGTTTGCCTTCACGCCCGCTCTCACCTTCGCCAGCACGACGCACAGCACGGTCGATAGAGCAATTAGCACCTTCATGTTGATTTGCACTGCCCGGCACAGCACGATCTATAGCACAGTTCGACTATAAGTTACTTAAGGCCAAGCTTTAATACTGCCCGACACGGAACGGATGGCTCCTGAAGTACTTCAACTGAACACCTTCGAGTCTCGTCGACGAATGGCCGCGATGCAACGCGCTCTCGAGTCGGCGGTCGAGCAAACGTTACCCCGTGGTCCCGGTGGTGGTGGTGGTAGAACCTAAAATTGACTCTAAATTGTCTCCCAACGCAACTAGCGGCCTCACTACTACCACCACTACTTATCACCACAGCGAACCCAGGGGCGCACCTACGGAAAAGGGGGGGAGAGGTACAAGGCTCGATACACACTTGCAGCGGGCCCGTACGCGCGCCACCTTTATCGTTTCATCTCGTGAGCGCGCCACACACAGCGAACGCGCAGATTATGACGCGATGTGACGTGGGGAGTGTGAGACAGATTTAGCGTATTTTCCAGCCTCTCACAACGGACCGGTCTTCCCACTCGACATGCAAGTCGCGAGCGCACACCCTTCAGGGTCGTGGTGCCAGAACGATGGAGTTTCGGCCGGCCTGGAAGCGCACACTTGCCACCAATCACACACACGAACACAATGGGTATGGACGGAAACGTAGCGGACAAACCTGTCCCAGTCGCCGGGAAAGGATTAGATAGAAGGTGTCACTGTGTTTGTGTGGTTGTTTGTGCGTACGAGCTGGAACAGTGGACTGGTTTCTATAAGCACAAAAATCAGATCGATCTGTTATGCATACGCAAACATACCATAATTGGATAGTCGCGCAAGGTTGGCAATAGAGTTCGAGAAACGGTCGTACCCTAGCGGCCAATGACGACCTTAAGTTCACGTACACTTTTTTTATATCTTTACCCTTTATAGCCTGCAGGAGAGATAAACCTTGAACTATAGGCAGCGTCGATTTTGCTTTTAATTTCCTTAATAGATTAAATACTATCTTTTGGTTATTTGTCAAAAATACTAAATCCTAATTTTTTGAAGATTTGCTTTAAAAAAGTATTTTGAAGAGTCATCTTTACGCTTTCCTTTTGCTACCGAGGACAAATCACGGTTTAAGTAACATCTAAATATATCAATTTTTATATTTGACAAACAAATGTGTTTTTGAAAGGAGTTCTGCTTCTTCAGCAACTATGTGCTGAATCTCAGCAGGTCAATTTTAATCGTTTAAAACGATGGGAATCATCCGAAAGGGTCCCACGTGAACTGAAGCTGGTAGACAACGAACATTGTTTGTTGTATTACGAACAACTGCTCCTAAGTATCCTTAAAATACTACGAAATACTGAAATAGGAAGTAGTGGAAAACGATTGAAAACATGTTTTAACCTGGTACTCCTAACGATTATTCCCAAAAAAAGGCAATAACTTACAACACCTAGCTGTTCAATTAGTAATCCATCGTTTTTATCCAATAACTCCAATTGATTTATGAATAATAAACGATGTTTTTGCTATATTTCGAAGCTTATGTACTATGTAAGTTTTTTGCCCTTTTTCCCACTGTACAGAGCGTCGAACCTTCCATCACGGCACAATCACACACCAGGTGACATGTTGCTCCAGGCGTTGTACGGCCTTCAATTCTATTGACTCATTCCGCCAAGGCATCAAAACAATCCTTTCGAATGAGCATGAAACACGCATTTTGTTCTTTCCACGCTCTATTCGCCGGTACCACAGCTGCCTACAGGTATGTTTTGTGATGTTCAGAAACATTACCACGCAGGTTAATGAATGTTATTAAAATCGGGCTTTCGGAAACATGCAAAATTCTAAGCGATCATTTTGTGTCATCGATTTATAGCTGTGCAAGAAATCATTCTCCACTTTCCCGATCTTTCACACCGATAGTGCCGAACCTTATACATACGTGCGCGATGCTTCCCGTGCGTTAATGCTTTGCGCTACACTTACAACGTGACTTCCATCCGTCCGTACTGACTTGACGATGCTTCCGGTCGGAACAACCCCCCGCGAACACGGAAACACCAATGACCTTACGGCGGGAGAATAGCACACGCGTGGCTTTAGCAATCAGTAAAGGTCATCTGGGTGGCAAAAGGTGAGTTCCAGAGCCTAACGATCAAAGCTATTAGAACCCAAGCTCGCGGACAATGCTGGAATTTTTATCATATAGACTGCTGACCGTATGATTGTTGAAAGTAAAATTTAACAAAAGCTAGGAGTTTCCATGATGATTTTCCATGGTCTGGCGATGTGAACTAGTTTTCTGGGAAATCGGGGACACATAAACAAAGCTTGAATGAATCACTTGGGCAAGTTGTCGATCAATAATTTAGCAAAACAATGGCTGGTGCTAACTTGCCGGTAAGCTATTCAGAACACAAATACGTTCATAACAAAGGTGGAAAACGTTATTCTTTATGATTGCAGGAATGAACTCAAATTTCCAATTTACTATTATTTTTCATGTAATATCCCTAAACGCAATATTAATTCGTATTCAGCAAACATTTTTATTTTTTTATTTTTAGTATTAGTTATTATTCCAATTCCAATGAGGCTTTTTGGACCGTTCCATTTGAATGGCAAAAAAATCCAGAATCTATGACACTTTCTCTGAGTTATTGCTGTAGTTATTAATGCTATACAGATTGAAGTTTGATATTATTCGATTATTAAATTTTATTCAACTCTAATTAAACAATCTGATTGTGTTGATTTTAATTGTCTAGTTATTATTCATATTAACTATGTACTGAATTATTTTAAGTATTATACAAAAAGTACGGATTAAATTCATACTTGAAGCGTCTGCACCATTGAGGACCTGATTGTCCGGTTTCATGGTACTTGAGCAGTCGCGCTACTCTGCATTTGCCTTCATGACTACAAAAGTCAAAGGAAACTAAACCTGAATGTCAAACTTTTACTCTAACAGTAAAGTAAAACCACTGTCAGTTAGTAAAAAAAAACCCTTTTGTTAATCAGCGTGCCTTTTGCTTACATGGCTGTTTACAAACACACTTTCAAGATCAATTGCATGCCCCTCAATACATCTAAATCTTACCACGTGATGTACGTAAAGTGTAGCATAAATTACCTCACTGACATGTGCTTGATGCGGGCAGCTGGCATAAAGTTTCTGTGGAAACTAATAACTGCATAAATAAATAAAAATAAATAAAATATTGAAACCATCCGATATTACGTGATACAAAAAAATCAAACATACGTTTTTATTTAATAAGATACATTTACATTCATCTGTTCATCTAATTTATAGTATGTCTACGGCTAGGAAAAAATAATCAAAACTGAAAGCAAAACTATGGACGAATATTAAAAATATACAGTAAAAAACGTACACAGTATGTATATCTCCGAATCCGAATCTCCGAATAAGAGGTGCTGCATATCTAGGGAACTACCTGAACTCTTAAATTGTTATGATAGAAACAAGCCATTCAGCAAACGTTCAGCAAACATTTTTCTTTACTTTTTATTGTTTATTGTTAATTATGTTTAATTTCTACGCTGAATACGTATTTAGCTAAACTAGAAATGTTCGCATACAACTTTGCACAATATTTAAATTTTGCTTTGCTGCTATCGTTGCTTTTATCGCTTGGACGGTGGAAACTAACGGTCAGAGCATGGACTCCGTTCGCCAAAATCTGTGCGCCGCGACACTCAAACTCCTCTAATTTAAACTCATTTCACAGCCGCTTTAGGTGACGTCACTAATTTTTCAATAAGAAATTCTTCAACCAATGTAAGAAAGAAAGCAAAACAATGTATATAATTAATGTCCATTTAACAAGTACATTAAAAACGGGATAAACTTGGAATTTTGTACGACGGGACATACACCTTTGGCTAAAAATACGGGACTTATTTACTTACCTACTTACGTATATGACGCTACAATCGCTGTGGGGTCTTGGTTTGGCGACCGGTCTTGGTTTGTTCCAATTCCAATGAACTGAAAAATGCTTTTTTTCTTTCCAAAAACATAATTTTGCATACCTTCAGGCGTTACACATGGCGTTCATGGAGACTGATTTAGCTAAAATAGGTATGTCTTCCTGGCGGCTTACGGGCCACATGAAGCCTCCGAGGCTTCTGTATGCGGCCTTCGAGAGTTATGTATGCTGCCTCCGAGGGTTCTGTATGCAGCCCGCGATGCTACGAAATTATGATTAATCCAGGCTATATTTGAATGGAACACATTTATTGCATTAGATATTGCGGCCCGCAAAAGGAATTTCAGATTAACCCCTTGACAGTCTAGACTGATTGGGCTAGGTGAGCGAGCCTTCACAGTTTATCCCGAGCAGTGCTCGATATGTCCCTATGGAATCCTTTTTTGTATGAAGTGTAGTTTTGGTGTCATCGAAAACAGATACAATAAAAGGTGATAATTTTCTGATCACTTTTTTCAAAATCGCGACACTGTGGATGGGTTAACAAGTGGCCCACCGAACAAATGAGTTTGACACATCTTAGATAAACCAAAAATTTTCCTTTACACGGCAACATTAAAGGTTCTGTTTGTTCGTAGAAATATTGGGTAATAAACATTATAAAATATAGCTATAAATTGTCACAAGAGACTTCCTGGCGAAAGATGACTCATTATCTTGATAATGTAACTAACATGCATAAACGTCTGATTCAAGAGTTATGAAAAGGTGTGAAAAAAATCAAATATGGCATCGAGCCGGGTAGCTTCCAGTAGATAGCACATTGTAGATATTAACAAAACATACTAGCTGACTACAAAAGTGCCACCAGCACTATGTTTGGATCGTGAACTCTTTAAAGACCCCATGTGTCTTAAGGCGATCTACTGCAGCATCGTAAGACAAGTGCTCGAGTGTGCCAGCGTGGCCTGGAAGCCATCGACCCAGCGCCTATTTGATAGACTGGAATCCATTCAACGTAAATTCTCCCGTTACTACTACCATGGAAAGTTTCACTACTACCATGGGAACCTGGCAGTCAGCATCCACTATATGAGAATCGTCTCAAGCTCCTTGGCCTTCCCCAGCTGAAGGATAGGCGCCAAATTGCTCAGCAACTATTCGTAGCAGGTCTACTAACTGGTAACATTGACAGCCCTATACTGCTTCAGCAACTCGACATACATGCCCCAATGGTACATCTACGCTCACGTCCACTGCTCACGATCCCCCGTCGTCGCACCAATTATAGATCAGGTGATCCTTTAACAGCTATGAGCAGATCGCTCAATGAGGTTTACACACCGTTAGACTTTAACATATCGGTACAATCTTTCAAAGGCAGACTGCTCAGCAGGCGACCTCAAACATAATGTAATCTAGTATATTCCTGTTTCTGCTCTTCGTGCTGTATCATTCATATGTAAGGACTAAGATTCACCAAGGCATTACTGTCAAGTGGATTAATGAATAAATAAAAGTATCACATTTTGGATCAGCTAGAACCAGACAACTGCATCTAACTACACCATGATCGAGCAGTTCCTCGAAACAGAGTTTGCTATAGAAACGCTTAGATCCTTCATATAGAGCATTGTCTTAAGAATTTCTTCATTCAGCATTTAGTGATGGGGTTTGTAAACTGCTTATGGTGATAGTGGCGCATTTATCGATGCTAACAGTTAAGACATTTCGCTGGGAATCCCTTCATTCATACTCACTTTTTTTTTAATTTTATCATACATGATATACATGTTTCTACCAAAACATTACATATTTTCCCATTTTGCATTCAAATGTCAATTGAAAGGATGCTAAGTTAATATTCATATTTTCGCTTTTCTCTTTATTAACGGACAAAATCGTACAACGCTAATCCATCATACGAATTAGCAGTCAATTGTCACAATTTAGATCTTACAACATAGTGTATTGCTATTCATATTCCATTTGCGATTTATGTATATACTCTCACCCAAAAAAAAAGGTTGCGCATAGTCAAGGCATACAATAACACTCGGCCATTTCTCGCAACACGCATTCTACATATACTTCTGACGCCCCAGCGAAGCCGTCTGCATCGGAGCACTGTTCTCAATGTATTGGGAAGTCATCGTCGTGCTCGGATCGACCACTTTGGTGCCACTCTTGTGAGATCGTTTCATGCCCCGCTTCCTATCGTGCCCATTGCTAGCCGCTATTGCCGCTTCCAGCATCAATCCATCCACCGTCTGCAGACTTTGGGCACGCTGCAGCGACAAGCGGAGCGGCTTCTTTGGTGGTGCTGGCCGGACACCACCGCCATGTTTCCCGATCGGTCCCGACGGTTCCGACGCGTACTGGTCATTGGTGTCCGACTCAAAGTCCAGACTTTTTACTGTGCGATTGTCACCGCGGCGACCGGTAGTGGCCGTTTCGTGGGTGGTCGCCGCCACCAAACGTTTCCGCTCACCGTTCAAATGCTCTACGCTTCGCGCGTGGCTACGGCTGTGACTGTGCTGTAGCGATCGAGTTCGATCACAATCGCTCTCCAGATCAGTCGTGCTGCGCTGCAGTTTCGCCCCGAACTGCTGCAGATAGCGTTCGCGATCCTGCCGTCGTGCCTCGCGCTCGCGCCTATCCCTTTCCTTGCGATTGTAGTACTGGGCGGTCAGCGAATCGCCCCCATTGATGCTGATCTTCGAGGAGGATAGCGAATTTCGCAGATTATATTTCATCACATCCGAGGCACCGTTTGTCAGTTCGCCATTGATACGATCGCACTCCTTGATGATGGTGGTCGTTGTAACGTGTCCCGGGCTGCCGTTGCGCGGCGAAGATCCTTTTTCGTCGATGTAGTTGTAAATATGCGGCGGTTGTGGTGTTTTCCCCTCCGGTGGCGTCGACGGTGGTGACGTAATGCTGATGGACGTGATGTGCGCCCCACCACTGCCGTTCACTGCCACACCGCTGCGGATCACGCCACTTTGGTCTTTGGTAGCGAGCAGCTCCCTCACCTGATCCTCGAGGTACGAGATGCGGTGCTGCAGTCGAATATTGTCGGCCTGCGATTGCTGCAGCGACTGATGGGACAGCTGATTCACACCCGCTGCGGATGGCTTTCTCGGACGTGCGACCACTATTTCCGACTTCGAGTGGGACCCGATGGCACGAACCATTTCTTCCCGATTGCGGCCACCGATCGGTTTGCCGTTGATTTCAATTATGCGATCACCACGCTGCAGACTTTCGCCCTCCAGCACCCAGTCGACCCAAAAGCCGGGCTGCTCATTTCTGGTGCTTGCGTTCCAGCGTCCGGTAGACGCGCGGACGGCAAGCAAACTCAAGCTAGCGCCCGATTGCAACAGCCCGTACAGCGTGTTTGGTTCTTGCTTTGGTTTGTCTAGCCGTCCCTGTAGGGCTCGCGCTTCCTCGACCAGCGATAGTAGCTGCAGTTCCTCGCGCCCTAGAGCATACTCCAGCTCGGCCTGCCGTATTCGTACGTCGATATTGCTGCAATAGGAGAGCGCAGTCAGTTAGTGAATGTCCAGCAAATCTGTGTTTTGCATGACTTACTCTGTTACATCCAACTTTTCGAGGGCGGATTTTAGATTCTTAATCACATGTCGCTTTGTTTCGGCGTCCGATTTCAGTTTCGCTAGGCGTTGCTCGGCCACTGGCCGTTCCGTGTCGTCCAGCGGTGGTCCTGTTGGTCGAGGCAGCTTCCCCAGGCCAAGCTGGAGTCGTAAACTACAAATGAAAGTGTGTAAACAATGCGATGAGTTAAGATGAAAGCTACGGCCAAAAGCTGTTTAGCTGTTTAACATTTACGCTTACCTCTGTATCACTGCTTCTCGGTCCTGCAAAGCGGTTCGGAGCTCACGGGACGGTGCCGTTTCGGGTCGTGGCGAAGAGCGGGCAGACAAGGATCCTCCAAGGGATGTTCCTTTTCTTCGCCTGGGCGTCCCTGCGCACAGCGACACTTCAATATTGGCCATCTAAAAAAAGGACATGAAAAAATGCACTCTATTACATTCTGTTCTTGGCGTACTGTCGTTTACTTTGCGCTTATTAGTTCGTTCACTTATTTACCTTTGCTTCAAGTGTTTCCAGCTGTGACATTCTCGGTGGATGTTGTTGTAATTTGCCTTGCGTCGGAAGAATAGTCTGAAAATAAAAGAAGTGTAAAACTGATATTAATATGAAATTCAAAACAACATCGTTAATGATATGCGCATTTAGTGGAAGTAAATAAATTACTCAAATCCACGAGGTTTGATGGCTTTGCTAATAAATAGGCACTTTTTTCCAATAAGCCAAATATAAGCTTTTTGATCTTTCAAATCCGATAGAATCTCTTATATATTGCTGAATTGCGTAATAATAATGACTCCGTTTCTTGTTTATTTAACAAAAAATGAACGTGATCCAAGCCGTGGCAAGATATTGGATTTAGTGAGGTGCCTCATCAGCGTCCTACTAGAAACGACATGCAGGGTTTTCCGTGTCAATTTAGAATGTCGGCAAACTTTTTCATTGCTTGCGAGATGTTTTTCTCTGTTATATATAGCTTCTGTTTTCTCCTGTGTCCCATTCTTTGCATTTCAATGCTTTCTCCAGTAGCTGGCTGTTAATCAACAATTGATAGCAAAAGCAAAATATCCCAAAAAAATGCGATGGCAATCCTGCTCTATGATCGAGTGTCCATCTTTGTTGTACAATGAGACTTAAACTACCAGAACACAAAATTTTCAATTGATTTATTAGTTTTTATGCCAGTTCTGTGCGTAATAATCACGACAACTCATAGGAAATTCACAGGATTCACATAGGAAACCTACCGAAAATATAAACAATGCAATGTGTAACGCTTGAGATTCGTTCGTAATCAAATAGGATCTGCAAGCGCGCGCATTATTCAAAATTTGTTTTTATTTATTTAAATATTTAATATTTAAAATAATATTTAAATATTGCAAATAGTTACTATTATATTGAGTTTATGAGGTAGTATTTACTTACCTTCCCCAACCAATGGCCAAAATTGCTTATGTTTTTTTCTGTATTAAAACGCAGCAGTTCTTGATGCGCGCAGTTTCTTTACCAAACCACTTAAAAACTTATAATATTCAATGTTGTATTTGCTAGTAAGCTTTCAAATCTCTTCAGTTAGGTCACACAAACAAACGAGACGTGTAATTTTGTTCTTACACAAGCTTTATTCCAACGATACAATCGTTGATTAATTACTTAATGTACGTCTGTTGGATATTCATCTTCACAAAAAAACCCTTCCCCATCCCACACGTACCGTCATGAGGGGCATTAGGATTCACACGTGCACAAGGAATAATAATAAAGGGGCACTGGAAGCAAACAAATAAATGCACTATCATTACATAACGCCACCTAATGGGCAACCCTTTTTTTCTTCGTTTTGCTACTCCACACAGCAAACAACTCCCCCTCAATGGCAGTAATGCAGAGGCCGGGGTGGAATACCAAACAGTGCTTGCACTTGCATATTTCCTGCCACACTTCTCGACCGTGAGCATCGATCGCGTACTCCATCATTTGCCCGAACTAATAGGCAGGCGCTGCCGGTAAAGGCCACTAAGTGTTGGTCCCACGCTCACGATTCGATCTGATTTTGCTTCATTTGCTTCATATATCGCTCGCAACAGCAACAAGACAGTGGCGCATCTCCAGCGAAGCAACAGTCGCTAATTTCGGCTTCTGGTTTGGAGTTGGATTCGGTTTAGGGCAACCTTTCCCTCTTACCTACTCT
Organism: Anopheles coluzzii; assembly: GCF_943734685.1. Lineage (NCBI taxonomy): Eukaryota > Metazoa > Arthropoda > Insecta > Diptera > Culicidae > Anopheles > Anopheles coluzzii. Next base: position 89,332,631 of record NC_064670.1, read on the forward strand.
CCCTGCTCTGATCTTTTCTAATGTTTCAAATAAATTCATCACGTTCACTCGCACTAACGAACTAGCGTTACGCTCGCTGCAGTAACATGCACACACCGCACACAAACAATAATAACTTCAGCATCACTTTCGAAATCATAAACCACAGTTTCACTGTACGGTTAGATTAGACACGGGTGTCGGGATTGGTTTCAACCGGCGGTATCTACCAGCAGCCAGTACTCCTCTCCCGGGAGGTGTTTCGGTTTTACGCAAAGGTTTTACCTTTTTCGCGCCTGCGGTTCAGTTTTCGACAGCGCGGTACACTCATCGAGCAAGAATGTGTCAACCAGACAACTTTCCCCTCGACGCTGCTCCGGCCACACCGGTGTTTTTATCATTTATCATCTTTCCTAACGGGTGTATAATCAATCATGATCGTCCGGTGTTGGTTGCGCACAGCGGGTCGCACGGTGGTTTAGGCTTCGGTTGAAGAAAGGAGGAAAAAAATCCACAACTCACCACGATATTCGTACGGATGGATGTAAAACGGATGATTTCACCCGCTCGTTTGTCGGTGAGCGTAAAAATGCGCACCAACCCCGATCGACTGCACTGCTGCACGGAACGGAAGTTGAAACTGTCGCAACAAAAGTGTTTTAATCGAACAAACGCAAACATATGCCGCACAGTGCATTACTTGCAACAAATGGAAACAAATGTTATGGAGAGTGCTTTTTTGTTTGTTCCCTCGATCACTTGCAGCACCCATGGGGCCACCCCACTTACCATGGAAGAAGAACGTTCATTCAGGAATGCTCGTGGAATGGCTGCTGGCGAATGACTGACGACGATGGTTCCGGATTCCATCACGACACTATCATGATGATCGATTGAAAGCTTGCTAACTACAAAGTGTTTGTTTAAGCAGCTGACTTCTCTGAAATGCAAACAAAAAGAAAAAAAGAGATATAGAAAATTTAAAGTCATTTCAATTATAACATAATAGATATATACATATGATGATAGATACAAATGATATGATACCAATACATATATCAACCCTACCGTAAGTAAATTAAAGCAACAATGAGATGAACAATAGCGAAACAATTAAGAAAAAGACGAATAATTTGGAAAATAAAACATTTGAAAACATAAACACATCAAAACATCAAAAGAGAAGCCATGAAAAAAGTAAATATGAATAAATGCCGTAAAAAATTATAAAAAAAATACTTACAAGTAGTAATAAATAAAAAAGAAACCTGAAAAACTATCGAAGCGCTTTGCTTCCTGCCAAAAATAAAGCACTTACTTATTCGTTTATATTGTCAGCATTTTGGGTAGCATAATGTTTTTTAATTTTATTAGTTTTTTGTTAGATATTTTTTGTTTATTATTTAAATGTTCCAACCCTACATATTTTGATTTCTTTAGTTTATTTAATTCAATAATTTTCAATGGTGAATTTGGATATAGAAGGATATTTTCATGTTTTTATTTTATTTTGACAACTAAAGACCGACAAAAAGAAATTTCACCATTTTTCTATATCACATTGCTGTATAAATGACCAAAAAATCCGAATATATGTTGTTCTTACTAAATTAACAGATGTTATGTATTCTTCTGTTCTTGTATGTTGATCGCATCATATCCACTTCCTGTTGACATTACTGTTAAATTGAATTTACACGTTTCGGTTTTTAACAAAACAATCATTGTCATGTCGACACCACGTCCTTAACATAAAGGAATTAAGATCAAGAAGAATTTCCGCATAAAATAATTATTCCATTAAATAATCGTAAGCCTTTCTACCCCACAACGGGATCTCTAGCCCATTATCGTTCGAAAACACACCCCTGCGTGCGAAAGAAACGACATCATAATCGCTTAAACGTTCTAACGCACGCCCAAACAACATAGTTTGCATCACTGCGGATAATCACCACCCTCCCTCCCACATTGTGTAACATTTAAACAAAAAGTTCTGTGAACCATCCACAAACCACAAACCTCAGAGTGTGAAGACTGAAGAGCACCATTTGCATGGCATGGTGCCCGTGCTATACAACACCACGCGATGTCTGGCGCAAAGAGCACCATCCGATGCGCTCCAGTTTGCACATAATTTGCCTCCAATTTGCCTCTTCCCAAACTACCAAGCGAAGAAAAGGCCACAATCAGCACCCTTTCGACGTGCCGATGATCGGGTTAGGCCTACCTACCTGGGCCCATAATGCCTCCGCCGGCGTATGCATATGATATAACCTAGCAAGAAATTGCTCCTCTTTTACATTGCCCAGGTTTCGTCATCAAGGGGGGGGGGGGGGGGCTACAACGACGCGATCATACGCCCGAAACATACAAGACATAACCGTCAACGGGCAAAACAAAACGACACGCAACAATGCTTTACTGCAGTCCCGCAGGCCCTTGTCTGGTGGAAGCGCGATAGAATGGTCTGGCCGACGCGTACGTGTGCTGGTAGGGCAGCCTCGAGCACGATCGTTGGAACGCATTCACGATTAGTGAAAAGTAAATAAATAAAGACATTTATCGTAATGAGGATTGCACCTGCATCGATTTTACTGGCGAGCGAAGGCATTCGTGTGTTTTTGCTCATCGCACGTGTTGGGTTGATTATTTTGATTAGGAGTTTTTCCCTTGCAACACACTTACAACGTGTCAGTGAACGAACAAAAAGGTAAAAGATATGAAATATTTTCTATAATAATATATTAGCTTTCAACCATTTTTTTTATTCGTTATGGATCGTTGCATTAGAAATCAACAAAATAAATAAATTTTGAATTTTTAATAAATTTTAGAGAAAGAAAAATTATTAAATCAAAACCCACCAATACTAGCTCCAATGTTTCCTTCCGTTCCATTAAATATTCAGTTTTACAAGCAACAGTTTTCCCTCGCTTTCGCGACTCGCCAAGCTAACTAACTAGGCTCGCCGCAAACCGTTTAATTGACCTTTACTTTCAGCGATTCCGATCTCGACGGTAAAGTGTGTGCTTCGTTTTCGTTGTTTCTACTTTTACGCAAACCACCCGGCTGCGCTTCTATTTCGCGCAAAATTTTAACTACCCTCCGAAAAAACAAAAAAAAAAGCAAAAAGAAAGAGGAAACTAAAACAAGATCGCTACATTACCCTCCCGTCGCTGTAAAAAGTAAATGAAAGAGAAATTTATTTTTAAGCAGCTCTATCGAAAGTGCGGCAGTAAGTTTTCCTGGGTGTAATCAGATGTTGCAGATTTTTATTTCCTCTTTCTCTCGCTCTCGCTCCCTTTATTTTTAACGTGCGCAGCAAATGTATTTTACATCGATTGCATCGATCCAAGCGCTTTCGGCAGTGGCGGTGGGGACAAAAGCCGTATTTTCGGTGGACACCGACGCATCAAATGTAACGCGCTAATGACCGGCAGTGGCAAAAGGTGATAATTTCTTTATGAAACGTAATTACCCTCTAGACCCCACCAGGCCCGGGCAGACCAGGCGCGGTTCAGAGTGCGTGCAGTACTTTAATTTTCACATCTCATCCCTCATTCCCCTTTGGTCGGTAACGAGGAGCAAGAGAAGGGAGCTAAGTAATAAACAGAGATAGGCAGAAGGCGCCATGGGAACTGGTCAACCCGGGCCCGGTCGCTGTGCATGTTGCTTATCGCACCGGAACCACCATTCATGCCAATCGATTCCATCTGGACAGCCCGAAAACTGTCCCTGGCCAGCAAAGACGCATTCGCTTCTTGCACATGGTTTATTAGGGGCAACGGAAAAACCGGATCGATCGTACCCTTAATCTTGAGTTATTTATTTTTCGACTTCGATCTTTCTTCCCTTCATTTTGACGCCCTTTTTTGCCATGAAATTCTATTCCAGCCCTATTTTTATTTCGTCTCCGACCAATGTGTCCACTTCTTATCTTTGCTGCCCGATCTTCAAACAAACACACACTGGCCGGATGTAATTTTGAGTTTCGGGGTTTTGGGTTATATCTACAACCCGGCACAGTGTGGAATATTTCTGGAACGTTTGGCTTTACCGAGTTTTCCATTCCTGCTTATTTTTTCCTTTTTCTTCTTTTTCTTCTTTTTCTTCTCCTTCTTCTTCTTCTTCTTCTTCTTCTCATTCACATTCTACGACCTCGAAGTGGTAGGAAACATCTTCACATCTCACTGCCTTTTGGCCCGCATCGCAACTCGCAAGAGAGCGAAGCGCTCGTTCTTATTGCTTTGCTCACGGAACCGTGTCGCCGCTACGGGAGTGCGATTCTTCGGCTCATTTAAGCCTCGGCGCACCCCCTTTCGGCAACGCAACACGGCGGAGAGGCCTCGCACCACGACCCGGCGTTCCTTTCCGTTCCTGTGCTAAAGAGAGCCTCGCTCATTGAAGTGACCATGAAGAAGTTGTAAGCAAGACGACTACCCCGTACCAACCACCCTTTTTGGCAGGCAAAGTCATTCCTGCCAGCAGTTGCCCGCTCGAGACACGCAATTCTCCAATCAACCAACCGAGAACTGAGAGCTGGGGGGGGAGCGGGCTTTTGGCTGGCTTTACGGTTGGTTTGTCAGAACCGCAGACCACCACCACCGACAAGTGCTGCGCCCCCTATTGACGGTGAGAACTTTTGCTCGGAAAATTCACCTACAATCCTCGTTGCTTGTGGTTGTGGACTGAACCACAGTCCGGTTTGCCGGGGACAAAGGTGCTTTCCGGGGGCCGAATAATTGTGTGTATGTGAATTGTTTTGCTGCACGTCCCAAGGAGCAGCGTGGTCAAACGGGACCCGGCGCAGACACTTCCGGTCGTGGTGCAGTGCCAGGTGTGCGCAAGCTTTATTGAAAGTGTTTTACCGAACTCGTGAGGGAGGGGTCGAATGTTATAAATCCAATGCCTGTAGAATGGCCTGGACATAAACAAAAAAATGCCGTACCGGAACATAACCTAGTTTTTCTGTAAAAAAAAAATTAAGTCCCGATGGTAGTGCCGGAATTATGCTCGCTGCATACCGATAGGGTCAAATTCATTCAACATAGCGATGCCTATTGCTTGCCGACAAAATATGCTGGCAAGTGACCTCCTGTATGCGGCGAAATAAATTAATGCTAACGAATGTCAAGTGGGAGGGAATGGTAACGACACGAACTGTTTGAGCTAAATTTAATGTTCTTATACAAACGGAATAATGGACACATCAACCTCATTTCTTGAGGCTTATTTCGATCGATCGATGTACGTTTAGGTTTACTTTGAACATTACTTTCAGAAAACGAAGCAGTCTCAATTAAATAAGAAGAAATAACACACTGAAAGCAACCAGAACCAGCCTACGCTCATTGCCGTTCAGTTGCAGGTTAGCCTCAGTAAAGCGTGAAGTTTCATTCTGCGCCTTCTTAAGCGTGTTTCTAATAATTCTTGCTCATGTGCTAGCTTAAGCGCTCAGCGCGCTTCAGGCTTGGTAGCGCAGAACGGCATAAAATTCCGCCCCGAGTCGTAGCCACAGGATTAGCAATGATTCATTTCAGTTCCGCCTGTCCACAGATCGGAGCTTCCAGACGCATTAAGGCAGCCTACTTGCTGTGCGTGCCAGATTGAAGGTCACAAACTCGCACAGCACTTCATTCTCTTGCTGGGATTATATCATTGCTAGAAACCAATATAAATAATTCATTGCGTGAAAGGATAACAACAGCGATACGATTGAGAAACGATTAGAGCGCACACCGCCACTCACTCATTGAAAACGAAACGGTAGTTCACCCGAGCACTTGCAGGACAAGGGACCGCCCTGGTCAAACCCCGACGGCGAGGAGCAACACTGTAAAGATAGGGGCGGACTGTTGTAACTTCCTCCCATTCAATTTTGTCTCCGACAAGGTCGCTCCGGAACGGAACCATATTCTGACCAGTGTCCCTTTTCTCGGTCGGCCAGCTCGCTGCTGCTTCTCTCCGTACGCTTTTGCTAATGCTATTTATTGCCCGTAAGCCAACAAACGCTACACGACGGCCGATAAATCACAACACGAACCCTCGCGCGACTAACTTCTGTGAAAAACACAGCCCGGCCGGCGGCGTTGACCGCTGGAAAAGTCGTAAGCAGGAGGGGGAAAAATGGTCAAACCAGCCGCTCTTGGTACCGCTGATGCATGAACTTGACCACAACTTGTCCACGGCGCAACGCAATAACAAAGGGGGACACGACGGAAAGACGTTATGCATGATTTCGCTCACCGCCGTTATGCACCACCCGTCCGTCCGTCAGGGCTAACTATGTTGCACCATTGATTGGCCGGCAGTAACGGTTAGGCACCTGGCCGTCGACCAAGGCCCGGTGGCCGAGGTTGATAAACGCATCCGGATCGAAGGGTCCGAACAATGATCGATACCGTATTTTTTTTTTGTTTCATTTTTGAACCCCTCCGTGTGCCTCTGCATTCCGCCGAACCCCTTCCCTATTGGGTTGGTAAGCTACATGAACAACACATCCAACCGTTAATGGTGGTTGGAAACTAATTTTGAACTATCTTTTAACGCACGCGCTCCCTTAGGGCTATCGCTTTAACCGAGCCGCTAATGCGCTTACCGGTGCACACACACACAGAAACACACATGCAGGCTGCATGGTCACGCATCGATGGCACCTTGCTGCACATTGTACCGGTGGGAACTGCACCGAATGACACAGACGCAGAACCGCCGATGCGCCGGCAAATATGCGTTTCCGGATGATGGACGACGGACGAAGGTAATGAAACATGCATTCATCATGGTTAAAGTTTGGAACATTTTTTTTTAATGCTGACATGTTAGCTTCTTCGGTTAATTATTAACGGCTTGTAAAGTGTTAATGGCTTTTCCATGGAGCAGTCAGTGTGCTATCAGCAAACAGCTTTTAATAAAAAAGTGCTTAATGAAATAAACAGCATCGTTAAATGTAATTTATACAATTGCAATCATTATTATTCAATTTTTAATCCTTCTAGGTCAAACCCTTGGAAGTGAGGATCAAATTAGATTTTGAAATATGGTTAGTTTTGTATTGAAAACTAAAACATTAACCTTCGATTAGCGTAAGCTATAAAAATAAAACATTACCATCATCCGTCGCATATTAAAAGCAAACATTCCACACCATGCCTAAGCGCCGCTCGAACGAGGTAAACACAATTCTACCATAAACAAGCAGAAAGGGTTTTTGGATTCAAATCAATTCGAAGCATGTACATGCTACATTAAATATTCCATTCCATCGCGAATTGTCGGTTAAGATGGGCGTTATTAAAATGCTGAACCGAAATACACAACCGACCTTGATTTATTTATTTTTTTCGCTGCACTGCAGGCACTGTCGTACAGGTTCGTCGCTTTCGGTGTTCGAAACTGCTGTGGTGTGGATTCTAAGCTTGTGTCTAACACTTTTGCACCTACGAAATAATACAATCATCAAGCGAGCTATGTCACTGCAAAGTCAATTCGCGCAGGCGTAAAAGTATAAGTAATAGATCGAGTTTCAGCCTGGCTTTAGCATGAGTTAAAACAAAAGGGGTTGCTAAGGTTAAAGATTGAAGAGAACACAGGTGGGACAGTGGGACGTTTGGTTAAAGAATAAAGAATGTAAATAAAAAACTGTGAAAATCAATCCAGAAATCAAAATTGCAAAATTGCAAAATTGGTTAAGTTAGGAATCAATGCTAGTAATCAGTAATTATCGGCTTTTAATAACCGAGATCGGCTCAACTGAGATCTCTGCTGTGATCGAAGCTATTGGCTAGCAGTAAAAAACTAAGATCGTGTTTAATTAATGATCAGGTATCAGATATCAGAAAAATTCGTCGGATGTGACAAATTGAACTTTAATATGGATAAAAACTTTTTTTTCGGCAATTACGTCACTTAAGACGCGTCTGGTGCATCGCTTAAGAGGAATCAAAAAATTTTCTTCACGATTCTGGAATACAATTGGGTATCACAAGCTGCAGTGGAAAACATTCCGCAAATCCGATACGTTCTCCATCATCATTGTTCATTAGTTGCTTTGCAATATGATGGGCAGTATTAAATTGAGACTTTATGGTCTGAGAGTAAAGTTTACCAAGTTAAGATAGCTAAAGAAACTCAGTACGTGAAAACTTTGTGCTGAAAACTACATGCTGCTTGTAAGTGTCTAATTCTTGCTCCATATTGAATAAAAATGCAATCACAACCCGATCCAATAGCACTCTAATTGCACTTTGTAAACAATACAATTGGTAGTAGCATTCTTAAATTAGGTCCTTGGCTTTCAATTTTGTCAAAATTTCAATAAAAATACAATATGATATGGCGAAATTCCAACTCAAATATCAGTAAGGTATCCAAAGTCCCAGTCTTCTTCAAAGGTTTTTTCATTACACTGGCATTCAGGTGTTCAGATGTTGAGGTCACACAGTTGGCATTATTCTGATCTCTTTAAAGCAGGTATGTCAAACTGGCGGCCCGCGGGCCGCATGCGGCCCTCGTCAATGCTGAATGCGGCCCGCGAGAATATTTTGAGAATTGCTAAAATCACTCCAAACCAAAAAACTGTTATTACGATTTGTCGAAGTGTATTTAATTTTCCAGAGAAGAACAATCATTTAGATTTAGAAGAGATTCAGATTCGATCATATTTTTCGAATCTAACATGAATGTACCCATAACATCTCATAAACTTATTCTACACAATCGTACAGAACAATCGAGACCCTTAAGAAACATTGAATTGAACGCAAACTCAGTCGGTATTATGTTTCGATTAAATTCTGAATATTAGCATAGTATTGTGCACACTCGATTGCACATTCTATATGGAAAAATAGATTTGCGACCTTCTACCAACGAAAAAGTAATGAAAATAACTTGATACACACACTTGGGAACTTCGCAACAACTAATGATGGATTGTCAGAATCGCATCCACGGCTCAAAACCATTTTCGATCTTAGCTATAGCAACTTCGAATCGGGCCAAATCAAACCAAAAGTTCCGTTCGGTGCCGTCCGAAGCCTATAGAGCCGTTTAAAACCATTCGGAACCGTTGGAGTCATCGGTTGTTGCACGGAGCGGCTAATCTACAGTGAGAAATGGATCCGGTCGGTCACATCGAATTTGACCATCTCAATGCCCGAGTGCCGAGTAAAGGATTCATTCGGCTCCGAATTTCTCCGATTTGCACGGCTCCAACCTTATAATGTTACATCATTGATGTTGGATTGGAGCCACTTCTATTTTTTTGTCATAATCATGCCACCATCAATTTTAATAAAGATGATTGTAGCCAAGTTGGAATTTTGTCTACCCCACATTTTGCAAGACGAATTAATGTACTTTTGAACCTCCCCAAAAATCTAAACCAAAATGATATGATTACGCTTAAGACTAAGAGATTTAGATTAAGGATTAAAATAATCGAAATGCCAAAGCCCTGCAATACATAGCTTATTAATAGATTAGCTCACACAGTCCATACCTCAATTCGCGAATCATCTCCCTTCAAGTGCAAAACAAGATTTGCCAATCTTTATGGGATCACACACCACGAATCTTCGTCAGATAAAATTATCGTAATTTAACAAAAATATTCGTAAAATACGGGTTCTTGTAATAAGAAATGCCACCATACCACCATATACCACCATATACCCCTTCAAACTTAGAAATTAGCGAAAAATAATGTTTAAACACGTTTTTTTTACAATTTTCCTCTTGATCTATCAAAAAATTGCATGCAAATATTTTTGTTATTCATCCAGCGGTGGATAGCTCGGATGGCTTGAAAAAGTTCCGCAACAAGCTGGTAGACTTCCCCTACCTCAGTAAAAAAGTGTGGTTGAGTGATATTTTCTAACAGAAGTGCCGTGTTAGACCGCGACTAATGAGAAATTTCCTATTTTAATAATAAGGATGAAAACAACGCATGTGACTTTAAAAGTGCATTAAACATTTTTTTTTAAATAAAAAAGTGCACAATAAAAAAAACATAGCAAATTTGTAAATAAGAAACTATTCCAGATTTGAAGCAAGGAGTACAAAAAGTCAATTTGTTTAACAATAATGATTTTAAACAGTATTTTATATGATTATTGAGGTATATTTTTTATTCTCAACTTTGCGGCCCACGAATCACTGAAAATCTGTACTTGCGGCCCTCTTATGAATTGAGTTTGACACAGCTGCTTTAAAGTATAAATCGCATACGTTTAAATTCATCGCAATGTTTCATGGTTGCCACTCCCAGCGACACCATAAAATGCATGGAAACAGCTCAAGACAAAGCCATAAATCATATCGCCTGATGCCAAGACTAGACACCTTGGGCAGCCTATTTTCGTTTTGTTTGGTAAAGATTTTAATGATCTGTATACACTTGGTGTAAACAATTGCAACAAATCAAAACGGCTCTAAAAAAACGGCTCAGGAATGTGAAATAAACAAAAAAAAGTGCCCCAAACACCTAAACACTCACGCACACGTGCATCTACATTAGACATCGGGTATGATCTCTTCGCACCGTGCCCAGGGAAAGGAGGATGGTGGTAACAATGGCCGCAAATCATTATGCGCAAACGGAACGCACACGAAAGAAAGACAACAAACGCTCATCATCCCCCTCAAAAAAACACATACACACACCCCCAACAATGCGCATACATAACAACAGGGAAAAGAAACAACTAATACGATGTATCTGGCAGCTCCGGCTCGATCGTCATCGGTGTGATGCCCTCGCGAGATCGCGCTCTTCTTACGATATGTGTAGCCGACGCTAATCTTCCAGTTCCCCACGCTACAATAACTACAATTATAAATGCAATTTACCCGTGCAAGTGGCGTCGGCGTGTGTGTGTATGTACGTTTGGAGCTAATGTACATTAGCTTCAACCCCGAGCGTGGCGTGGAATGGCGAATGGGTGCGTCTTTGTGCATACTTTTTGCCAAGAGCTGCCAACAGCAACCCAACAAAGATGGGAAAAGGGCCCACACTTCAGTTCGGGTCGTAGGATGCTTCAGGCACTTGAACAACGACGCTCTACCACTGGAGGACCTAAGTTGAGTGGCACTAAAAGACGGTGGCAATTTTCGCTGTCACACGCCCCGGCCATTAGAGACATCGCTTATGAGTCACGAGCTAACTGGATCAATTGGTCTGGCCTGTTTCATTAGCCACACGGGGTACATGGAACCAAGCGTACACGGTAAAAGGTCGACTATATTCCACACGCAAACGAGAAATCTTCAACAGCTCATCGGAAAAGCCCCATCTTGTTTGGGTTGGTCTTCTTCTTCGAGACCCATCGATCGACCTCCTCACCGAGAACCGGATCGGCTTTCTCTCGGGATCGATACCCGCCAATGCCGTTGCGCTGATTAGTGATTAGTTTTTCAAGGTTAAGCATCCGATCGGTCCGAGCTGACATCCGCCGATTACCCTCCAGTGTCCTTCACCGGCGAGTACCCTCACAGTACGCTTCCCGTCCGCTCGGCATCTTCGTCGGGGCGAAGCAGAGACGCTAGCGATAAATGCGTCAGTGTGTCATTGCATATTTATTAGCTATCGAATGACGATGGAATCTCTGCCCCGGGACCGGTTTGCGGCTCCGGATGGATCAATTCCGTTTGCTGGCCATGCATTCCTTCCCTCCATTGTGATGAAGCGCGATGAATAAGTCGCGAACAAATCGATCCGCTATTGCTCTATCATCGTCACAAACAGCACATGGGTTATTACAGGGAAACAAGTTAGCGCTTGAAACAGGATCGGTGGATGGTGAACAACAAATAAAATAATTAGCTAGTATAATTCATGCTTTCAGTATCGCTTTTCAGAAACAGAAAACATTCATTGCTTTTGAGTAGGCCATACAAGTAAGTCATGGTAATGCCAAGGACGTTGAGAATGGAATGTCTTCTTTTAGGCAATAATGAGTTTAAACAGTTATTTGGAAATGAATCATGAGATCTACGGCTTGGCTGATCCGTTCACAAAACCGCGATAATTTTGTGTATTGATGTTGTGATCTTCATTGGTTAGTATCAAAAATAAGAATTTGAAGTTTTGATTTCGTTTGACCGAAAACTAGAAAGTCTTATGAAAAGTCCGGAATCAGTGCAATAAGACTCCATCAAGACTAAGGAGTGCCTTCAGTGCTATTGTACTGCAAGAATAGTAACATGTTTTTAGGTTACCTGTAATCATTTATCTCACAAGCAATACAAAATAACAGAAAGTTAAATCAATTTAATGTTTGAAACTCACAAAGATACACAAACATGCATATTCTATCGGTACCATCAGTGTATCATTGGGTGCCACCAATAAAATATTCCATTTCAATGATACACAAGCACACATACATACACATAACATTTATAATCGACACATCCAATACAGCACCAATCGACATATTTTATATGGCTTCATTAAAAAAAACAGTAACATTGTGAGCTAAACAGTTGTGTGTGCCACCCCTCAGTATCTGGCTGGCGGGATTTACACAGGTCTACCATACCTGCCGGTACGTGCCCCTTTAATCTGCCACTGCGCAGATCGACACATCGGCGCGCATTCGTGCGTTGCATACATGAACCACCTGCGAGTAGTGCGCTACACCCTTGCCCTGCACACGCTGTAGGAGAGTTTTCGCATGATTTATCACACATGTTGGCCCATGTCGATAATTCTGTCGATCATCCATCATACCGTGGATTCCTTGCAGCTACCGTAGGGCCAGCACAATTGTGGTACCGCCCGGCTTTTTTCTTCGGCGCTCCAATTGGTTTTTTAGTGTTTAGTTGCCCTTTTTTTAAAAAGCAAAAACACTCAGTGGCAATGGCAATAATACAAACAAAAAAACCCTATTCATTCCATTCCCTCCCCCGGTAGGGAGAATTCAGGCTAGTTGAGGTTGTGTGTTGTGATAATTGTACATATGACCCAATTGCTCGATGATCAGATTACACGGCTCGCTATAGCTATAGAAAAATGCTCGGTTTCGGTGGAAGAGGATCCGGAGATGCGGATCCAGATCCGCCGCCCAGAGTCTGTCAGTGTACGCATACAAAAAAAAAATCAGTGCGCGCTTGTCTTCTGATCGCGCATTGAATTGTCTGTTTTTCCGCTAGTCCGTTGCTTCGCGCTCAAACTGCTCGTCTCAGGCTGTCAGGCCGATCTCGTGTGATCGATACGATTCGAAAAAGAAAGCAATCTTGCCCCTCAGTCTAATTCGTCTGCCGATGTGGATGTGTTTCTCTCTGCTCTTGTTGCTTCGCTGCGTAACGTAACATAACGTTACATATACTGCGCGCACCGAGAAGCGCTCGCCAGGCGTATTCCGGCTTGAATTGCTAACAGGCGTGGACTCATCAGGCTCAACAGGTCAACACCTCTGTTAGTAGCTACAGTCTGCTGCTGCAAAGCACACACACGCACGCACCGGGGGTTTGTTTATTGTTATGTTTTGCTACATTTTTGCGCCCTAACAACAGCAGCTTCCCATCAGCATGTTGCGCTCCGCTTTCTTTGCTCCGGTCCAATCTTCGCCCAGAGCGAACAGAGATCGGAACAGATCTCTTCCTGCTTGTATCTGGTGGGTACTATTTTCACTTCCCGATTAAGCTCAATTTCACATTCTTAGCATAGTAGTTCGCGCCTCTTTCGTTTTCGCCCATCAGTTCCATCAAGGGTCGCTCAGCAAATTCCAATGTTCGCTGCAAAGTTGTTTCAGGCGCACTAGACAATAACGCTGTGTCCGGAATCGGGCCTCGGGCGCAGTCGGGCACAAGCCAACAGCAACCCTTCGACCAGCGCCCTCTCCCCCTCTCGTTGCACTCGTTTCGTAAGCACTTCCTAGATCGCATGAAGGTGGCGAAAAATAATTCGTCTGCGTGACGCGCATTTGTCGACCGACGGCGCGAGAGAGATTGTCCGCGATTGCGCAACAGAAACAATTCCAAAATCCCAAACCCACCGCGCCACTCTCCATTCATGCACAGACGCAAACACATATCTTCGGTTGGCCGGCAATTCGGTGCTGCTTGCGGTGCTTTCGACCCGTGCCTACGTACATCCATCCATTCGCGCTAATTTCTAAAGGTGTGTCGAGCGCGATGATGAGTCGGCCTGTTTCTTCCGCCTTCCAGATGTCGCTGCCATTTCGGCCACCTTTCGCCCGCCGCCGTCTCTCCCCGGCACACCAAAAACATGGAAACAATCCTCTTCTGCGTACAATCGGCAAGACTAATCGGTGATGACACTTTTAAGCTATGCGAAAACATTACAATTCCCCTTCGTACCTCACACGTGTAAGGAGGGCCGTTGTTTTGTGCAATGGCCTTGTGTTTTCTCCGGTCTGTCGTCTGACAAAACGGTCCCCATTTTAACAAAGCCCCATTTAAAGGTCAATTTAAATTATTAGCTTTCTTTCTGTTGCGCTAGTGAAGTGAAGCAACCGGTAAAGCATTCCTTCTGTGCGACAGTCTGAATCAAATGAATAGTAATGAGCTTTACGCAGCACTTGCTGTATTTGTAACACCTGTTAAAGCACAGGGCCATTAATAAAAGGAGGAAAAAAACGTTAAATGGGTAGAGTTGAAACACATGAAGGCACGTACTGTGCCGCAAGCTCGCAAACATCTGCGCAAGGATAAGTTTTGCGCAACAGAATGCTGCGCAAGTTGTACCTCTTTACAGTATTCTAAATTGTTACACATTTTTAAGCAATAAACAAAAATCTGAAAATAAAACTCAGATATGAAGTCAGAAAATTTAAAAAAAAAGCTTACTTCTCACAGAACAAACAGACCATTAGGCTGAATTGTTCTTAGAACCGCAAACACAATCACAATCTTCCTGTTTTCTCCCACCAATGCCATTAAAAATGAACAAAAGGGAGCAGCACTTAAACGATTCGAATGGCAGTTGACTGGGAGAATACAGCAAAAAAAAAGGTTCTTAACCACTCTCAAACCCTCTTGCGAAACGGTTCACCGGCTGAGACAATAGGGTCGGCAAACAACGGTGCCTCACCTACCGCCGCGCACCGATCGGTAATTTTCACACACAAGAAACGAAAAGGAAATATGCAAGGAAACATGCATAAAACGAAGGAAAATGCACTCTTCTGCGCACCACAGGCCCGATCGACCTCTTCTTGCACACTTCCGAAAGTCCGTCCAACAACAACAACAAGAGCAATGCCAACCTGCCGATCACTGGTGTCCGGGCAATGGGCAATAAAGTGCACAAAAAAGACTGACACGATCCCTGTCCGACCCCCCCGCTGCTGCTACGACATGCTGCGCCTTTGCTTTGCGCATGCCGCTGGCGCGTATCGCATGCGTATCGGCACTTCACAGCGTGCCGTGGCAAACTCACCCTCAACGGGCACAACACAAGGGCGAAAGCGGTAACATTGGGGGAACAAAAACCGGCGACAATTCCAAACGGCTCCGTCCGGAAGAACAATTTATCGAAGAAAATAGGATAATGTGGAAGGAAGTTGTCGTCGCTTGTAACGACGCTTGGTGTCAAAGGAAGTGAGGCTTTTGATGATGGTACCGTTCGAGCCTTTTGTTGATGGAGCGAACACTGCGGGCTTCATTTAAACCAGACAGTAAAAAAACCCAAAAGGGGTACTGGTAAAACCATTATAACTATCCTGTGCTGTAGTAGCGATCAATTTCGACTCGACTTACCGTAATTTGAAAATGGTCGTACTCGATGTTCTCAACCGTGGAAAAGACTTCTGACTGATGGTGCTGGTGGGTTTCTTTCCATCGTACAAACACTCAGAACACTTTACGAATGTCACTGCACAACTGCACTGCACAAATGATGGCGATAGCTGCAGCGCGATCTAAGACAAGCCCACGCTGCTCATTTGCTCATTGCACTGCAAAGCCTAACACGACCACTGTGCGCGCCTTGTTTCTCACGATGCACATGTGCACACTGCCCTATTGTCGCGTCTTACATTCCCTGCAGTAGGGTTTGTTTAATCGTTCACCACCGGCTTCACGATTCTCTATGCACAAGCAAAACTGTACCAATAAACAGTCACCTTCAGTCGCAAGCGCTTTGCAACAACTGCGAGTACCAAATTCACCACGAAATTCTTTCCATACGCACACGCACTTAGGACTTTGGAACGGATGTTGTCCGGACCACGAACGCTTTACCCTCACGCGGTCCGTTTGAATTTCGGATTTGAAATGAAAACAGCTTGCAGCGCGAGCGTAGTTTTTCCCCTCCGCGCACCAAGCACAAGCGCACTATGGGATATTGTGTTATAAACAGGTTCCCAAAACACAATTTGAAATTGGAAAAAGGCATAAAGCTAAAAAACATAAGAAGGGAAAAACTTGCTTAAAGAGCTCGTTTTTATTAGATCATTAAATACCATTAAATACAATGAGTATCAATAGCTACACTTAACATAATCATAGGATTTTGTTTATTTTACGCATTAGATTAAAAAGATTCACTAAAAGGTTAAACACTTACAACTAATATTTATGTCAATTTTCTGCTAAATCGAATCTGAAAAAAAACCTTCATCATTTTCATTCTTTCATCAAATGCTATGGCATTCACAGATAAAAATAATTTCAACGTTAGTTTTTTTCAGAACTACGATTAAAGCTGTATTTTTCAGCCTAAAAAGATATACAGTATGTTCCCGAGTTACACGGTTCTCGACTTACGCGGATTCGGAGATACGCGGTTTTCTAAATTTGACACATTAAATGTCAAATCAGTACAATTTGCTTCAAGTTCGGTATAAATTGCATTTTTGCTAACAAATTGAAACCGCTTAAAAGCCAGAAATATTACAATTTTCTGCACGAATCATATCAAATAAATGATGAAGTGTATAAAAGTATTAATTTAAATAAAAAACTGCGAGTAATAAATAGTATTTTAGTCAAAAAACCTGAAATTCGACTTACGCGGATATTCGAGTTACGCGGATTTGTCGGGAACGCAGAAACCGCGTAACTCGGGAACAGACTGTACCCATCTATTGTGTAATAATGTGGTTAGCTCATGCATGTTATGCTAACGTTCGACTAACTTTTGTACAATTTATAAGACAAGATCAACTGCAATTAACATAAATTTATCACATTGTTAGAGCTAAAATACGATTTTTTTTAGATCATTGATGGTATCAGTTTATCCCCTATTGAAGAATGTTAAACATACAGTAGAATGTCGATTATCGTGAGACGGATTAATTTGAAAGCTGTTTTCAATCGTCGATAACATTTGCAGCGATAGTCAAGTTGATAAACAATAGTTTTGAGCAACTATCTATTGTGTAGTGATATTTAAAAGCATCATTTTTCTTCATGAACAGTTGTTTACCCTATATTTATTGATTAAAATAATATTCTAATTATGATTAATCAATTGATTCAAAGTGAATTTTAGCCACTGAGTTTAAACATATTTCATGAATTTGACATTTCTGGGCCATTATCCATGGAAAAATCTATACTCACATAAGGTAGATCCACAAAGTCGGTAGCTTTTAAATACACAAACAAAATAAAAATTATTTTGTATAGTTATGCACCCAATTTTTCATTCTCATTATTTCCTCTAAAAATATAACAAATAATCAAAATGTATAAACTGAAATTACATTTGAAATTAAATTGTGAGCTATAATGTCTGCTACTATTTCAGTGTGCACTCACGCACACTGACAATGAACATGTAGCTATACGCACGCTTTGCCCTCACTAATCCGAACAAGCATATCATCATAGTTTCTCTCCTTTTTGTTTCTCCTTTTGTTTCTACACAACATGTGCAACATGTGTTACGATAGGATAATTTCTTTTTTTAAGGATATAAAGCTATAATTTACACATCAAATATTCAAAGAACGTTAAATATTTGGTATACGACATACAATTTTTGTACAAAAAATGTTTTCTAAAAAAATCTATTGGTAAAAAACGATATTAAATTAGGGTTGATTAATCGTCTTAAAAACTATACGCCATGAATATTTAATGTATTTGTTGTATGAAAATACTCTTTACAAAAATATTTACTTGAACTAGCACATTGGTAATTTAATAGCAGCTATAAAGCGTGACGATTTTGACCGTTATTTGGATTCATTTTTTTATTACTATTTCCAATACTCATCTCAAATTTTGTTGACAGGTTGAATGAATGAGAGATTGAAAACCTTTGATAAACCATACTACAATCATTTCATTAACTAAAATCCGGAAGATCTACGGATAACGACATCCCTTTGCCTTCAATCTTGCCATCTTCAGTAAGAGTTCTTCAAAACAGTAGGCTCAGTAGGCCATAAGATCACACAAAAAACTACCATCCAACTATATTTTTTGCATACAATCGCTAAAGTCATACGCGCACACCACAATACACGTGATGGTACGTTAAACGATCCCTTTCTGCTTCAGTCCTTTTCAAACACAACGCTTTCCAACACAGTACCCGCCGCACGACTGCAACCTTAGGCGGCGCTCTAGCAGCAATCGAACACGACATCCGACACGAACAAACCCAAGGTGTATGGATATTAGGAGGTGAAGTGCTTCAGAGCAAATTGACATTTCACGACTTGACATAACAATACTGGGGGCTCCGGTATTAAAATCGGGGAGGGCTGGAGGGGGGTATAGAAAATTGTATGCGATTTGACATAACAATACTCAATGATGGCGCCCGGAAAACGCGCTAACAATTCACCTCCTTAATAAACACACCTTGGAACAAACCCATATAATCATATGGAGGTGCACTGTCAGACACAAACAAACAAACAAGACAAACGTCGAGTCGAACATGTCAGTTGATTCTGTCTGTGATGTTCGATACCCACCTGTGCTGTGAGTACCTTGGCTGTCAAACGCTTCACAGCTACAGTAGATAGAATTCAATTCGGGACATTTTTAAGTTTGTTTTCGTAGTTTGTCTCTTTTTCTTCTTAAAATTGCGTGCAAAATATTTAAAATAGCTATCAATAATTATTGTTAAACTTTTCAATCAATTATAACATCAAATATAAAGGATTGAAACGTATTAAACTATTGTGTGTACATAATCCATGTGTATGCACTGTATGTGTTTTGGCATGGACGTTTGTTTACATTTTTCAATATTAAATTTGAATGATTTCTATGTTATTATAGATGTGAATAACTAGTAAATTATGAGTTGAATCTTCCCCCTGTAGGTGGATATTCATTTAAACTATGAAAATGCTTCATTTTCGAGACGAAAAGAAAGGCGTATTGCAGTGCATCATGACAGGTCTATAAGACATCGAACAGCTGACAGAGCACCTATCGAACAGAGTCGTGTTTGTTTGTCTCGTTCGATTGGTCCCAGAGCGCCGCCTTAGAACGTTACCAGACCGGCAACTCGTCACCAACGTCACCAAATCGAGATCAATCATCGTTTGAGCACCCTTCCGAATGGCAAGCCCAAACAAAAAAACACTACCGTTAGTAGTTAAGTCACCGACAAACCGACATGACACTTCGAACAAAATGAGCTTCAAAAGTTGTCTCCTGATTTCAAATGAAAATACGTTAAACACTAGCGCCATCTCTATAATGATTCGCTTACTACACTGACACAGAGAAGAAACTGCTAAATCCCCTTTTTGTTTTTCTTCGCAAATTCCAATGTGTATTGTTTTATGTACTTCTCACATCTTTTGCATTGATTTGAAAACTTATAAAATGATTTTCCTGGGTGTTTTATCCAATAATACTCACAAAATCTTGCCTCACACTTCCTTCGCCATTTGTATTTAGAAAAGTTGTTTACATCGAAGCAGCAGTGAACAGAGCTTACTTTGACAGGAGTGTTCGCCTCACTGGTAAATGACAGTACTTTCGTGTGGGACACTTTTGTAACGCCAGTTTCACGTCGGTTTGTCGGTGGTTAAGTTTCTTGCTTGCATAATCGCAGCGTTCGCGCGCATTGTACCGTCGTCCTCCCAACTGCACTTATCAACGATTATTATTATATTTTTTTACCCAACGGCACGCTATTGTTTCCTGTCCCTTCCCTTTCTTTTTTTTTTATTCCATCCCTACATTAGCGCGACTATTGGTGAAGGGTTGCACTCACTCAGAGGAGTTCGACAATTTTCGGCTACTTTTCGCCCGTTTCAAAGGGTACCGGTACCGGGCCTTGTTTCGCCAGCTATGCTATATTGCAGGCTGTTTAGGACTGCAACAACAGAATTGTGTGTTCTGGCATTGTGTGCATGGCGCGTTTTAGGATTTGTGGTTGGTTTGATCAGGTTTCAAAACAAACATACCGAACCGGGTAGGTTGGCTTCATTACCTAAAAACCCTCCGTCTGTCGGTACGGAGATGCATGTGAGATGAAAGTTGGGCCAGTTTGTGCGAAAGATTAAAATCATCTGCCGCATGCAGCCGGGTATAGGTGAAAAGTTCAATTCGATTTTATTTATGTTTCCAACCCTATTGGTATGCGGGTATCCGTATTTTATATTTTTTATTAATTAATCGATTGATAATAAATTTAAAAAAAATCAAATGTCCTTTAATTTATTATTTCTTACATTGTTCAAATTTAACAAATATATGAACTGTTCATTTATATTTGAGATATTGTTATGACCCCTACTTCTAAAACTTATCATTATTTATTATTTGAAAATGATTCAGCAATTAGCAGCCGATTGGACATATAATGTCTTCCAAGTTTTTTTTTTTTTAATTTAAAAATTCAAATTTTCGTTACTCGTTACTCTCTCCCCATTGCGAATGGATGCGCTTTGGATCACCAATTATGCCCTCCAAACCCACACTGGAGCAGTGGCGCAATGGCGATAAAAATGGCATAATTCCCATTAGCTTATAACTCCCCACCTTGCAAAAGCAAAACAGATTCATGGCGCTCTAAACATGGCCCGCTGTACCATTTGCATCGAAATGAAACTCCCATATTTCCCATGAAGGATGCTGCCAAACTTAAGACCGCCGTTCGATACGTTTCGGAACGGTCAAAAGTGCCTAAACTTCGGCGACGCAGCATCATAGCGCATAACCGCCGTTTGGAAGGGTAGCATCAAGTGGTTATGATTGCATTGTTGAGGAACGTTCCAATTCCACGCCGAAGCGATGGGAAACGTTCGATTGAAACTTTGATTTCCTCCTCCAGACGCCAGACTTTAGCAAAGCAGAGCACAGTATGCTGCTGGTTCGTGGCAGTTTAACGGCTATTATCGTTACATTGATGACTACTGTTTTGAGGAGGACGTAGTGGTAGCTTCCAACAGTTGAATTTAACATTTCTCCCGACAGCAATTTAACTGACTTTTACCCGGCCGATTGATTTGCTACAAAATCACGTGCGTTTTAAAGTACAGCAAACATGTACACAAACACATACGTTTGCTGTAAAAGGGTGAATCCGGAATTTTCCACAAAATCACCTTACCGTGGGCCACACACACACATTTAAAAGCCATAAATTTTAACTAAGCAAAACCAACTGGAACCATAAATCGCACTTAATTCGTCCACCGGCAAACCAGCTAATGCAGCGAGGGGAGAAACAACTGTAACAGTCGATCAGATTAAACAATGCCACACTTATGCTGCTAAAGCATGGTGAGAGGGCAGAAAAAAAAATCGCCTCACTTTATGCTTTAATCGAAAAAACCGACAGGACCCCACGGCACAAAACAAACAAACAAACACAAGTACCTTTGATTGCGTGCATCCCGATGATTTTTATGCAAATGTGAGATTACCCATCCCACCCATCCCTTCCCGCACCCGTGTATGCGTGCCGCCGCCGCCACCGTGTTTGGTGCACGCAAATAAACAAACAGAGTAACAAACGGCAGGGAAATAGGGCAGGGTCCAACAACAGCAGGGGAGGGATGCGTCCGTACGAGTCTTTCGTCAAACGTGCCCGATGCATCAGCTGCACTCAACCCAACTCCTGGAGAATGCAAGCGAATGATTTCGTTACTTCTCACTACTCGCTAAACACAGCGAGTTCGGCAACAACACAGTGGCACCGAGACGAACCATCTCCGAATAAATGGTGCAGCTGGGCATGCCGTTTTTTTGCTTGCCTCGCTCCCTGCTCCCAATCATACGTCCCTCCACGTGACGATATTGTGTCAATTTTGAGCAGCAATTTTCATCGCAAAAACCCATCAGCCATCAAAAAGTCAGCAGTATTAATCAATCCAAGCGCTTCGGTGTAGCTGTTTGTGCTCTGATCGAACTCATCAATCGCATCCTTCACGGACTTGCAACAGTTTCGTGCGAGGGGTGCTGCACCGCACAGCACCCGAGCGGAGGGGTTGCGTGAGTGATGCGCCCGGGAAATAATGTTTTGTTGGCATTCTCGGATGCACTTCGGGCACACTTCACTTCATTGACACGCTTTTGTTGTCGGCGGTAATAAAAACGCCAGTTGCAAGAAAGGCTGACTGATTTCTCTATTCTGATGCGTTACAGGGCCCGGCATGTGTATGTGTGTGTGTGTGTACCGCACACCCAACAAAGGCTGTTTGTCACATCGATTCACAGCTTCAAAATATGGCACGAGTTCAGTCGCCCTTTGCCTCAATGGTAGTCCAAAGTGGTCGTAAATTGATGATTTAATTCTTTTTTTTCCAAAGGAAATACATTGACTAGAATTACAATTCACGTACATAATTTTTCACTTATCTAACTCTCACTTATTTCTTTTGTACCTTTGCCCATAAAAACCAATCAACCGTTGCTATTTGGATGAACTCATTTGAGTAAAAAAACAGTAGAGTATGTTATATTCGTTATATCGTTATATCGTTATATTCAAATCGTAACGAATTTTAAACTCGGTATTGCTAAGCCAAATTAGCAGGTTACTGTCCCCCGATTAAAGACTAGATAATTTAGAAATTAACCAATTTGTTTTGATCGCTTCAAATTCTCTTCACAGTTTTATTTATTTTTTTATTCCTAATTACTAGTTTCTCGGACAGAATTTTGGATGTAGCAGTGCACAACCCCAAAACAAGTATTATGCTCTTTGGAGCGCACCCACGACTCCGATCCGACTCCAGTTATTGTTACTCCGATTCCGACTCCAGCAAAATCCGAACCACAAGTTCCGCCCGGAGTCGTTCGGAGTCGCCCGGAGTCGTCCGAAGTTGCCCGTAGTCGCTCGAAGTCGAATGGAGTCGGAATCGTCCGAAGTCGAAGTCATTCAGAATTGTCCAGAGTCGATCGGAGTCGACTGGAGTCGGTTGGAGTCAACAGGATCCGTCTGGTGCAATGTGCTTGTGATCAGGCATTCAATTTCGTTGTGTTTTTTGTTTTTCATTTTACGGGTGCACTTCGTATACAGGCCTTTGTTTCGAAGGCCGATTCCGACCCCAACAGATACCAGACGACTCATAACGACTCCGGGCTACTCCAACTCTGAAGGACTCAGAACGATACCGAACGACTCCGGATGATTCCGAACGACTCCGGACAATGCAGGGTGGAAGGTAGGTCCAGAGTCGGCTCGGAAATGATGGGCGTCGGATCGAAGTCGATTCCGATTTTTTGCCAACTTTACCCAACACTACCCAAAAGCCATTACACCAATGAGTAATTGAACAAATCGCCGAACAAATGAAGTTTAAAATAGATTAACCTTCATTTCTATAACCACCTACCCGGGTATGTTTTGCTTATTCTTTTTATGATAACTTTTTATTGGATTATCGAATCGATGCAAAAAAATTAGAATGCCTAGAGAAACATGTTTTACAAAAGTGGTAAAAAATTCAGAATTTTTCAATTTTTTAAAATGTGCTTTAAAAAATAAAATCAACTTTTACCCCTTACTTCTATAACCACCTACCCGGGTAGGTAATACATACAATAAAGGATTTTGGTTTCGATTAGTCGCTAATTTTGTAATGATATGTATAGCAATGCATGTAGTTATATTTATAGAATCTATTCAAAAAGTTTTCTAGCTCTTAATATTCTTCAAAAGTCACATAGATTGAAATGATTGCCCCGACAGTCGGGAAGACATGGCGGTGTATTAGTGTCAGTTGAACTAATTGCTATGTATTCAATTTATGTAACTAAAAGCCATACTTCATAAATTTATAAACTAAAAAGAAGTATTGTTATTATAGCTGCATAGAATAAGTTAAATAAGACATTTTTTGACTAATAAAAATACAAATTCCCTTATATAATGTATTACCTACCCGGGTAGGTGGTCATAAAGATGAGGGTGTATTTTTGGTCATAGAAACGAAGGTTAATTGAATCATTATCAAACTGACATTGACCACATTAAAACGTCAAAACCAAACTAAATTATGCACGCAATAGAGTGCATTCTATTCAAAGAGACTATTTGAATTGGAACAATAACAAAAAAAATGCAGATAATGCAAAATGTCCAAAATCATAATGATCAAAGTTTCATGTTATTCATTCATACACCCACAACATATATCAGGAGGGGCCAAATGTAGGCTATATATCATTTATTTTTCCCTAAAGGACATATTAAATTAGATTATATAGTAAATGAGAGCTTTGTACGACCTCCTAGTATCATAAAACATGGCACTTCAAGGTTTCCCGTGCCACTGTACCGTAATTTATGGATGGCCCCTATAAAAATACAGTGGAGCGCCGTTTATCCAAGCTCATCAGGACTCAACCGAATAACACGAATAATGAGTCAAAGTATATATTTTATCACAAATTCCTGCATTTTTTTTAAGTTTATATTATGTTCTGGTAAAACCTAGCCAATTCTAACTAACTTTATGTTTTTTCCAATGGGAATATTCGAAATGTGCCGTAAATTATAGCGTTTTATGTTACAACAATGTGATCTGCTAACCTTTTTTTTTCAAATATTCTCTTCGCCACGTAATGTCGCCATTGTATTGAACCGTCATTTTTCAATAGCACGGATAAACGGACAGCCGAATAAAAGGTGCCCGGATAAACGGCGCTCCACTGTAATCAGTACATCAAGGAATTCAATACAATACAATTCCATTCAATATGAGTGCATATCACCTCTAGCGAATTGTCACGTACGAGTGCAAAACGTAGTTTTTTTTTATTTTAATTAAAATTATCGATCTGGAATTCAGTATCTGGAATTAACCGTTTAAATCTAACAAAATAATTATTTAGTACTGAAAAATTCAATAAAGTTAATTGATCTAACTTCAATTTTAATCATTTGTAGGTACCATAAAAATAAGTTTTGAACGCTATAACACGATCCCATTTAAAGGCCAAATTTCGTCAGCTACCAAATAAATTGCAATGAAAAATTCATGTTAGAACTCATTCATTCATTCAGTCATTAATAGGTCAAATTGAAAAAAAGACTAAAAAACCTTCCAATTTGAATGTCACTGTTGCGATGTGCCTTAGTTGCGAACAGACTGTGCAAACATCAATTTAATGTCGAACACGTATTGGATTTTTTTTTCGTTAGTGTTATCATGCGTTATCAGAGAAAAATATTTGTGGCAAGCAGCCACCGGATATAACCGGCTGATATGAGAATATGAAAAAAGATATGAAATGTGTAACTGAACTGTGGCTAATCATGCCGATTGAAAGTACTTGTTGAACAAGTTGTTCAAAATTTGTAATTGCGAGGATTTGGTTGAATAGGTGAAATCATATCAGAAAACATTGCATATTCAATTTTTTTAGATCGATTATCAATTAGATCAGTTTCTAACAGCACAAAAAATAATTTACCCTAGAGATAAATTGTATAACATTAAATAAGGAAGCTATAATCTCTGCTCTTTCTTTGTAACAAATAAAACTAGGTGTTCGGATGAGTTGATAACAGCATAGCACAGAAACATGTTTTACTTTAATAACTAAATTGTATTAACTGGTGCGTTAATCCAAATAATGTTAACAATACGCACTGGCCCATGCTTACCTAGCTTACCTATACCATAGGAATACTACAAAATTGGGTTTTCTGATACCAGAGGTGAATACCGCGGTCCACCGCTGAAGGAAGCTTTCTTTTTCGGGTATATCACATACAAAGTCAACTGAATTCCAGCCAATATTCCACCGAGAAGATTCGGAATCTAAAAAGAAATAGAATAAACAATGACAGTGGCATAATTGAGAGAACTCCGGCCATCATTAGCTAACCAGCGAGCTTTTCTTACCTGTATAAATCGATCACCAATAAGTACGCCATAGGCCGTCCAAAGTAAGCACACGAAAAACGATGCCACAATGATCGGAAAAGGAAGACTGTCCGTATTCTGGGTACGGATGACATGTGCTAACATTGTAAGCGGTGATGCGAAAAACAAAACCGCCAAACAGCAGCAAAGCAGACCTAAAGCAGGCATGTAAAGTAGATGGAAAGTTAAAATCTTTCTACCAAATGGTCGGTGGTTTTGTTTACCTATGACACGGATCGACTTCTCATCGTCCGTCTCGAATAAGGTGTAAAGCGTGGCGCTCAATATGATGCAGGATATGACCATCATTTGGCGTATCACCTCCCGCTTGTTTACGCAGAATATGAAAAACACCACAGTGTAGGAGAAAAACAGTGCGGATCCGATAAAGTTGACCAGTATCAGAGTACTTTCCTCCGTCAGGACACCATACTTGAGCCACATGAAACAGCTGAAACACAGATGGCAAATCATTACACTCAAATTCAATTATACACAGTGGATACAGTCACGGCGTAGTTTACTTACGAAAGAAATCCGGATATGAAGGGGAAGGCTGATGTGTCTCCTGTTGATTTCTTCCGAATGTAACGATTACAAATCACACTGAAGTCGGACCCAAAGAAGAAAGTTTTCATAACAATGCAATGGTTGGTTTATTTCCTAAGCATACTCACGTGCCAGTAAGAAACTGCAGAACCGTTGCAACCGTGGCCAGGCTGGCAAGGCTGCCTTTGGACATAATTCCGTCCATTTGTTGACGCGGTAACAACGCTTAATACCTCTCAGTTGCGGCTCACAATCGGACTTTTCTACACTCCATCGAAACAGCAGTACCGCCTCGACACGCGACCAATCATGCCCCGTGCTTTGTATACCCTTGGCTTCGATAAATTATGGAAAATGGACAATTTCCATTTGATCGCATCCGCTACGTGAGCAATTTGTTTATAATCAGACGTGTTTTTGACAAATAACGGTACGTGTACAGATAGGTTGCTAACTGCGCCCGGTTGGTCCATTTCCACCGCATTTGACAGTTGACGGCAGAGCACTTCTTTACTTGGAATAAAATTAAAACAAGAAGCAAACATTTTATTCAGTAAAAACTACAGAAATTTGCATTTATTTCAACCTAATGAAAGAATAGTAATAGAAGGGCAAAATTGTATCCATTGTGCAGGTGGGAGCTCGGAATCGGACCTACCCGATTCCGTTTCCGTGTTGGAAATCAATTCCGGAGCCGATTCTGATTCCGAAGTTGACTCCAGAACTGATTCCGGAGTTGACTAAGGAGCCGATTCCGAAGTTGACTCTAGAGTCAAATCACTCTAGAGCGAAATCAATTTCGGGGCCGATTCTAATACTGGAATCGATTCCGATTCCGAAGTTAACTCTAGTGCCTATTCCGGACTTGACTCCGGAGCCGATTCCGAAGTTGACTCCCGAGCTGATTCCCGAATCGAATCCGATTCCGTATTAGATTCCGGAGCCGATTCCGAAATCAGATCGGGAGTCTTGATGAGAATGGATTATGGAATGCCTATTCTTATAAAAATGCCGAAACCGACTCCGATTTCAAAGCAAACTCCGATACCAATTCCAGAGCTAGTGCCAAAGCCGATTCCAATTCTGGAACCGATTCCGGAAACTGATTCCGGACCTACTATCCGGAATCGATTCAGATGAAGACATCATTTTTCCCATCACTAACCCATTTCGCTGTTTCTTGCATTTTATTGTTTACTTTGTGCCTTTCTGTCAAACTAACGTCTGACCGTCCTCTTCCGATGCGATTGCGTGATGTAAACATTAGGCCGCGCTCTAGCAATCACCATCCCTGCGCACAGTGTTGCGTTGTCCCATGTGTCAAACCACCCCACACAAACCCAATCGATCCCGCTCGCGCAGTGTTGTGTTTGCTGCGGCAAACCCTCACTGGCGTTTCTAGTTCGAGTGATAAAGAGATTGTGCGTTTGGGTTCGTTTCGGTTCGGTTTGGCCGGAGCGCCTCATTTAACAGGGGGTTCCGCCGAAATTCTACCTCATTTGCATGTAGATCACATGAGCGGAGGGTTAAGGCGCTTTCGACAGTGAACACGGCGCAGCATTCACGGGGAGTGTGGTGCAACTACGCTCTATACACGTTTGCTAAATGCCGAAGGTTGTGCACACTCAGTTTGTGTTGGTGAAAGTGTTTCTGTTAGCTTATAGTGTGCAGTTCTTTGCTGCTGAGTGTATGTTCTCTGCTGGTGGTAGCGCGTGCCTGGCGTGAATTTAGTGAACGACGTCTCTAACCCTCTCTACCTCAAACAACCCACGATGGAGCCGTCCGATCATGAGGAAGCAAGCGTTCTCTACAGTCCCGGCCGGGAGCCCAAAATTGTACCGCACATAAACGCCAACGCGCGCAAGGTTGGTTCTCTGGTGGTCTTTTTTTTTTTCTACGCAAAACACCATTACCCGTTTTTATCTGCCACCGCCCGATACACTTAATCCCTCGGTTTCATAACACGGGTACGGGTATGGTCACGGCCGCCGCGAGCTTAGGGCGGCGGTAGGAATGCGTTTCTTTCCCCCGATCGGCCAGCAGACGGTGGAATAAAAATAGTGAAATCGAGACACGAGAGAAAAGAGCACCCAAGAGCGCGCGCGAGAGAAGGAGAGAGAGAAAGAGAGATCAACGCGCGAATCAAGTGTGTGGCATTTGCGAAAAGCGTTCGTGAAAGCGTGCATTAAAGGGAATTGGTTGGTGGGGGGGGGGGGGGGGGGAGGAGGGAATGGCCGTATTACAGCCTCCCTCCCTCTCTATTACTGATGTAAATGATGAATGCGGCAGAAACAGCTGACGGACGGCGCCAGACGATGCACAGACGCACGGCTGCGCCGCAACATCAAACGACCGGGTTGGGAGGGTTCACACTTTACGTGGAGGCAAACTATTTATGGTTTGCTGTATAGCCCAATTATGGTTCACCATGTGCCGCCGACACGCGTGTTTCTGTTGACGGAAATGAAAATCTACTTCCGAATGGCCTGTCCAACCACTCCCCGGTGCGGTCGTCGGTGTTCGTATCTCCGGCGGTCAATACAAAACGCGCGAAAAGTAAACACGCTCCAGGCAGTAGCCGTAGCGTGGATGATTCAAATCTAACCGGTTTGTTTGGATAGCTGATTATGATGCAGCTCATGGATTTGTTGTTGTTGTTGTACTGGGGACGCCACCTGCCCGAAAGCATCTCAATCGGTACGCGAACAATCGGCAATCGGCGGTGACGTCCGGATGATCGGACGCGCCCTAACAATAAAACCGTCGATAATGGATTATCACTCACACACACACACAATTGGCAACATTATTGTCGATAATAATGGAGGGATTGCCGATGTTCGTCGATCCTGCAATCGGGAATTATAGCCTCGAAAGCCGTTGTGCTGTCCAGATTAGTTGCTTAAGGGCCGAACGCTTCGACGGTTCACTTAACGGGGGGCGCAACCCGCCACGTGGATGTGAAGATAGGGCATCAAATATCACGGCTAAAACGCGTTGTTCGAGCATTATAATTAGCGTATAATTAGGTGATTAAGAATTACTAACGGCCGACGAGAAAAAAATGACTTTCAGTGCTGATCCGGCGCAACAGAACCGTGAAGTGAGTGATAAGGATGATAGTTAGCCTTGTGGAGGGAAGTGAAATACGAAGCTCCAAAAAATCGGCCATTTGTCCTTCCAAGCTGAACTTGTTTTTCCTCTCGATAAGAAGAACAAAAAAAATTGATAACTAATCTTTTCCCCAAATCAACCGAATCGAAGATGCCACACTCATTTTGTTGGATGTGTCTGAGGAACACTTTAAAATAATCACTACGGTTTTTTGTTTGTTTTGTTTTTAGCCTTCAACCTGATATTGCACGCTTGACGGCTTACAGCAGCTGATAAGCAGTTGAATAATTTTACGAAACTTTAATTACAAACCACACGAAAAGTTTTACTCCTCCATCTTTTCCGACTGAGCCTTAAGCACTTAATGAACTACGAAGCCTATCTTCGCTTAATCCGGGACAACGCCACCGAAATATACAGCCAGCTATCGATTATCTTATCATAAGCAAGATAACAATTGAATGCGGCCTTTATTGGTTGTCTTGTAAACGGTCTCAGCGCCTGTAGTACATATACAACCATTGAAGCCTTTTATCTGTAACATGCCATCTAATTAACAGATTACATATGTGTAACCCTGCTCTAATAACATTTCTCGTATTTATTTCATTGTTTTGCAGGAAACCAGATGGACGTTTTGGCTGATTACTGCCGGTTTATCAACTACCTTCGGTGCAGCAGTACCAACCGGTTACAATATAGGCGTCATAAATGCACCGGCAAATGTGAGTAAACGCACCAGGTGCTACGTGGTAAACGCCTGACGGCAACATTAAAACCAGCTGCTCAAACATACGGGAGTGGAAAAACCGCACACATTGCTAGATTTTGTCATTTTACGATTACGAACCAGTTGCAGCTCACCGGGAAGCGCGGGGACATACGCCACACACACACACACGCACGCAAACTCCCTCCCTCTGAAACGCCAATGAAAAATTGCAAACGTGTCCGCGCAATTGTGCTTACCGGAAGTAAGCGCTTCAGTTTTATATTTCCATTAGTACCACCGTAGTTGCGTAGCGTGCTGGCGGGACAATGTAAAGCACTGTTCTAAAAACAAACTCCGTTTTCTCTCACTTTTCAGTTTATTAAAAGCTGGTGCAATGATACGATTTACGAAACGTACGAGAGCGTCTTTTCGGAGGGCAACCTGGAGACGTTCTGGTCGGCGGTTGTGTCCATCTTTTTGGTTGGCGGTGTAATTGGATCGCTCGGCGGTGCATGGGTTGCCGACAGACTCGGCAGGTAGGAGGCTTCAAGAGTATGTTTTTAAAATTGCTGTCATTAATTTTTGTATTTTTTTTTGCAGGAAACGATCCTTCCTGTTGTGTGGATTTCTGCTTTTTGTCGGCGGCGTATGCTTCCAGTTCTGCCAGACGCTCAGCTCGGTGGAGCTGCTTATGGCTGGCCGTTTCTTGGTCGGATTGGCCGCCGGTTTGACCACCAGCACGGTTCCAATGTATCTGACCGAGCTGGCCCCGCTAGGGCTGCGCGGTGCGCTCGGCGTGTTCTGCTCGATGGGCGTCACCG
Organism: Anopheles coluzzii; assembly: GCF_943734685.1. NCBI lineage: Eukaryota > Metazoa > Arthropoda > Insecta > Diptera > Culicidae > Anopheles > Anopheles coluzzii. The sequence goes on from NC_064670.1 coordinate 89,364,079, forward strand.
GTGGGGTGGTGGTCGGGCAGATCATCAGCTTGGAGGAAATATTCGGCACCGAGGAGCACTGGCAGTTTGCTCTCAGCTTCTACGTCATCCTGGTGGTGATCTTCTTCGTACCGTATCCGTGGCTGCCGGAAAGTCCCAAGTACCTGTTCGTGATTCGCCGGCGGCAGGACGAGGCGGTGAACGAGCTGAAACGCGTCGCCGGCAAAAAGGTTCGCGACGAGTATGTGCGCGAGCAGATCGATGCGATGCGTCGGGAGTGTACGCCGGAGAACGACGAGGAATCGTGCGGCGATGGGCAGAGTACAGTGCAAAAGCCCAAAGAACGTACCATTTGGTCGGTGCTGACGGATCGGACGTTGCTGCTTCCACTGGTGCTGGTCTGTGCCTTACAAGGTGGCCAACAGCTGTCCGGAATCAATGCGGTAGGGCAAGAGGACGCGAGTGCCATCATGTATGGTTCTGTTCGTTTTACTAAAGGTTTCTTTTTTTTCTAGGTTTTCTTCTATTCCGTTCGGATATTTGAATCGGTCGGCCTGAGCTCAACGGACGCCAAGTTTGCAAACCTTGGTGCCGGCTGTCTTAATCTGTTTGTTGCGTTCTTTAGCCCAATTTTAATGGCAAAATTCAACCGTCGCTTTTTGGCCCTCTTATCCTGTGCGATGTGTGCGTTGTTTTTGTTCTGCCTTACGTTCATCGTATTCTTTATTGTAAGTATTGAGCAAAACAGTGCAGTTAGTGGTGGGAGCTCGGAATCGGACCTAAACGATTTCGTGTTCGGAGTCATTTCCGATACCGGAGTCGATTCTGTAGTCGATTCCGGAGCCGATTCCGGGGTCGATTATGGAGTCGATTTCGGAGTCGGCTCCGGAATCGATTCTGGAATTGAAATCGCCTCCGAAATCTTATCAATACTTTGCAACATTGGACCTAAACCCCTATTCTTATGGAGAAGCCGAAACCGACTCCGTTTCTAAGCTGATTCTTATTTCTGAGTAAATTCCGATTCCGGAGCCGATTTCCATTCCGGTGCCGATTCCAAAACCAAATCCAGAGCCAATTCCAATTCCGGAGCGGATTCCGGACCTATTATCCGGAGTCCATTCCAGAAAACTTTTCAGCTAGCCGGAATCGATTCCAACGAAAACTTATTTTTTCTTATAGTGGTGGGAGCTCGGAATCGAACCTACGCGATTGCGATTCCGTGTTCGGAATCAATTCCGGAGCCGATTTCGATGCTGAAATCGATTCCGATTCCGGAACCGATTCCAGAGTTGACTCCGGAGTCGATTCCGAAGTTGACTCCGAAGCCGATTCCGGAGTTGAATCACAATCGTCTCTAGAATCGACCTAGGAATCGCTAGGAACCTAGGAATTGCTCCGGTAATAGAATCAGAATTGACGCCAGAATTGGAATTAGCTCCGGAATGAGAATCAGTTCTTGAATTGAAATAAGAAGAACTAAGAGCTTCAAAAGCGAAATCAGTTTGAGAATCTCCATGAGAATGGATCGTTTACAAGTAAATTTTAATTCTTTGCGGCTATCAATACATCATTGGATCCAATCGTCTATTCTTATGGTGATGCCGAACCTACTATCCGGAATCGATTCCGACGAAACCTTCGTTCTTCCCATCACTAATCACTACAGTGCAGTGCATAGGTTTAATTGCATATCTTTATTTCTTTATGTTTTAGGACGACGTGGAATGGTTTTCTTATGCAAGTATCGTCGCTATCCTGTTGTACATTCTCTTCTACCAAATAGGACTTGGACCGATACCTTATTTCATCGGCTCTGGTAAGAGATGCTTGGAGTAAATTTTTGCAAAAATTGTTCCTTAACTTTCCTCCATTGCATTTTTAGAACTGTTCGAGGTTGGTCCGCGGCCCGCAGCCATGGCCATGGGCAGCTTGGCCTCGTGGGGCTGCAACTTCATCGTGGCCATGCTGTTCACCACGCTACAAAGTGCTTGGGGAGCGTTCGTCTTCCTTCCTTTTGCGTTCACCTGCGTTGCGCTGACGGTACTGCTGAGGATTTATTTGCCCGAAACGCGCGGCAAGCACATCTCGCAGATTGTACCGCTGGTCGCTAAAGGATTCAGCTCCAAGCCGCTAGTGCCTTAGTGTTGCCGCAGTCCTGCCCACAGCAATAATGACATTAAAACAACAACAAAAAAACAAAGCAAACAAACCTACAAAACAAAAGCAGCCCCGAAAGCTACACAGAAACATGTTGTGATTTTTATTACTTGCTCAAAGACAAAGATTGGTGGAGTGGATAATGGAGGGATAAAACAAAAAAAAACAACAAAACAAAGTGGCTTAACCGTTTATCCTAAGCTTAGCATTGTATACTAGTACTTAGCTTAAGAAGAGCGTTATTTTTAATGAACAAAAAAACAAAAAAAGAGATTTGTTACACGATACAGGGGAGCTGAATGGAAAATGAAGAATGAATAAGAAAACCAAAACGCTTACCATTTGTTCAGTGCACTGTACACACACATCGTATGTCTACCCTTTTGCATGGTAAATATTAGCCCATAGTGGTGCTGTGCACCTTTTCCACTTATCTCATAGCACAGACTAAAAAGGGATAAGAAACAGTTCGCGTACCACCCGCACCAAAGACCGGTTTGTTAGCGAGGCTGTAAATTTTATCCGAATCCCTGCTGACGGTTTACGCAGCCGCAGCGTGGAGGAAAGTACTACAAAATGATCTGTTTAATTCATCGCTACTTCCTTATGAACCGACTAATGCGTGAAATGATGCGCTATTGCCCAACAATCCTGTTCCGTCCTAAGTCAGTGTCGTCGCAGCCAGTCGTCGCAGAGCTCACGCAGAGCAGAACAATGGACCTGACATTGCCGGTTAGCAAGTAGTAGTTGGGGAGCTGTGTTGTGTTTCACTTTAAATTCAAATACACTCACGGTCGCTGCAGGAATCCGGCTGGACGTTACGATTGGTCGGACTCGGTGCAATCACTAGCTTGGGCGCATCGATACCAGTCGGCTACAACATAGGGGTGATAAATGCGCCCACGGAGTTCATAAAGCACTGGAGCAATGAGACAATCTATCGAAGGTACAACGTGCTGCTGTCGGATAATTCACTGCGCGCGATCATTGCGTCGATCATTTCGATTGCGCTGATTGGTGGCGTCATTGGATCACTTCAAGGAGCCTATCTGGCGGATAAGTATGGAAGGTACGTTTCGATTTTAAACCACCTCACAAGCTCACATAACCAGTGCTGCAAAATGTCACTGTCAATGTCATTAAAACAAATCTGACTGAAACAAAATCCATGTCAGCGTCATGTACTCAATTGTGATAATCAGAGGTGTTACTCAAAACAATTGGGGTGATAAATGCATGCTTCAAAACATTTTTGCGACCATCGCTTGGTCAGTCACTATGTCAATGATTTTTTTACTGTGTCACTGACATAGTCATGACAAATTCCGGGTGAAACAAAATAATGTTAGCGTCATGAGCTCTACTGTGATGATCAGAGGTGAGACTTAAGCAGTTGATGCGACCACATGTCTGGTGACAGTGTGTGCAACCAACTCTCGGTCAGTCACTTGGTCGCGACATTTTCTGTCGCTGATCATCACTCGCCAAATATATTCCAAGAATGTCGTGATTATCACCGACAGAAAATGTCGTGACCAAGTGAGTGATCAAGAGTTGGGTGATAAACAAAATGTCACCAAGCATGTGATAAGTCCACCAATCACCAATCATGAGTGTTTGGTGACTGAAACAGTGGCATTTGGCAGCACTGTTCACAACCAGAAAAAAAGCATGATTATGCTTGTGCCGGCTTTAAGCTAAGCTTGTGAGTATCCCGGTTGAATCAAGCATTCGCATGTGGAGTTCCGATTACATGACATACTTTCATTGATTATCAGTAATGAGCATCGAGCTATCACGGCAGCACTGCACATAACGATTGCAGTTGGAAAATGTTTAATAATTACAATGCGCAAGTGATAAACGGCATGGGAGGCAGAAGTTACAAAGTTGAAATTGACTTTTAACGCCTTTATCTAAAAAAAAATGTCGAGTATTCTTCGTCTGGCAGGTCTTTTGGTAAATATTTGAAGGGTTCCGTTGTGGATCGCGGCACTACTTGAGTGTGCGAGATTTGAAGTGCTGGTATGGCAAAATTTTAGTCTACGCATGTCCCATTCCGGCCATTGTGTCTCGTCAGCTAACACCGCTCGGGATGGAACTGAAGCTTCCTGTAGGTATTGACGATTGGAGGCCACTGGTATCGACATTAGGACATAATTTCGAATTGTGGTGAAACATTTACCTTCCCAGGACACTGGATGGACATGGGGCCTTTGTTGGTTTGGTGTAATAGTGAACCTTTCCGTGTCCGTAGCCGCCGGCTATCAAGTGAGCTCGATCAATGCACCAGCTAAAGTTAGTACACCTCCACCCACCTACTTCCAAACCCTGCCGTATTTGCTGTGAAGAAACGTGACGTCACACTTTAACATTCGTAACGCTTGTATCACAGCTCATCCAAGACTGGCTCTGCACCGTCTTTGTTGACCGTTACGGAGTACAGCTTACAGCCAATGCACTCCAAATCGTGTGGTCCGTAATAGTGTCTACAGTGTTACTCGGTGGAATTATTACCTCCCATTTCAGCGGCTACATAGCCACAACCTATGGCAGGTGATCTACTGCAGACTTCTACATCGCATTCTGTACTTCACGTTTGTGTTTTTCACCCTTTTTCGATACGCTCTTTAACACTAGAAAAAAATCATTCTTATGCTGCGCACTCCTACTCACCGGCGGTGCACTATGCTTCCTTTGCTGCCGTGCCGTATCATCGGTGGAACTGCTGCTGCTCGGACGGCTTCTGGTCGGGCTGGCATCTGGCCTGACGACCGGTGTGATCCCCATGTACCTGGCGGAGGTTTCGCCAATCAAACTGCGCGGTGCCATGGGCGTGCTGTGTCCGTTGGGGCTTACCACCGGGGTAGTAGTGGCGCAGGTCGCAAGCCTCGAGCAGGCGCTCGGGACGGAAGAGCACTGGCACTATGCTTTGGGTTGCTTTGCGGTGCTGAATCTGTTCTGCTACGCCTTTTACTTTTGGATCCCCGAAAGTCCCAAGTACCTGTACAGTGTGAAGGGCGATCAGGCCGGGTCGTTGCGCGCCATCCGGAAGCTTTTCGGGCGGCACACGATCGGGGACGATTACATTAAGCTGCAGATGGAATGCGCCAACGGTCAAAACGGTCCCTCGGCTCAGGAAGATGGCCAACCGCAAGCGAATCGATCGCTCTGGTCGGTGGTACGGGATCCAACGCTCACCCTGCCGCTAGTGCTCGTGTGCGCTCTTCAGGGCGGCCAGCAGCTGTCGGGAATAAATGCGGTGCGTATCGCGCATCCATTCTGGCGCTGCCCTTGGCAGATAATTAAATGTTGATTGGTTCCTTTTCCTACTTCCAGGTGTTTTTCTACTCAGTGTCCATTTTTGAATCGGTTGGATTTAGCTCGCAGGCAGCCAAGTTTGCTAATCTGGGTGTTGGCTGCTTGAATCTGTTCGCATCGCTGTTTGGACCGCTGTTGATGGCTCGTTGCAACAGACGAACCTTATGTCTGCTTTCGTGCTCTTCCTGTGCGATCATTCTCTTCGTTCTTACCCTTTCTATACATTTCATCGTGAGTATTAAAGTGTACAACAATTACACAAAATTAACATAAATTTCAATCATTTTTACAGCACCTGATTGACTGGTTTTCGTACGTTTGTATTGGAACCATTTTAATGTACATAATATTCTATCAATTCGGTCTCGGACCTATTCCTTTCTTCATTGGCTCGGGTAAAGCGAACATTTTACGCTTTAGAAAGAATATTTCAAATATTCGCGATACTTTCTTTCATTTTTTGTTTTCAGAGCTTTTCGATCTTGGACCTCGACCAACGGCCATGGCGTTGGGAAGCCTTTCCTCCTGGGGGTGCAATTTCATCGTTGGGATGGCTTTTCCAACGCTTCAAAACATATGGGGCGCATTTGTGTTTCTTCCCTTCTCCATCACGTGCGTGTTGTTGACGGTTTTGATTAAATTTTACCTTCCCGAGACGAGAGGCAAGGAGGTGGCCGATGTGATCCCGAAGGTAGCGCACGGTTTTCGTTCCAGAGTTAAGGAATAATTGTTATGAGTTACAAAAAAACTAAAACAAGCGTACCAGAATGCGCTGAAATGAAAATAATTCTTTAAAAATGCACCCAAACGATAAAATTTTTTAAAAATAAACAACAATTGGAACTGATTAATGGTTCAGAAAACATGGTTATTTTTGTTTGGTTTAACATTTTCAACACTGTTAGCTACCGACTATTTGCTAGACGCTAAAATACACAAAGTAACAAAGTCTTTTCGTGGCCGTCCGACCGCGCAAACTATTTAGCCTCGTAGTATTTCCTGCGCATCGTTTTCAGTTCATCGAAGAATAGCAACACCAGCGTTGCGTGCGGCCCAATTCGCATGTAGTGTGGCCAAAAGCCTTTGTACAGCCCGGCCACACCCTCCGCCTTGAGTATTTTTACGAAACAATCCACCACCCCGTTGTAGTAAATCCCCCTACCCTTGGCATCCACTCCTTGGTTGTACAGGCGTGTCGCTATAACGTCCGGCGGTGTCATCGTGATGGCCATTACCGTGCCTCCGACCGCGCCGGCGACAGTCGACACAAACGTATCGCTTTGCTGTGCACTAACCGGATGTCGAACGAGGAAATCTTTCGTGTAACCGAATGCGGCCAGCTGACCACCGCTGCCGAGCAAGGCGCGTGGCATTGTCACTGCTACGCCACGGTACAGGCCCTGCACACCGTGCTTCCTGAAAATGTCTTTCATAGCGCTGATCATACCGCTGTGCTGGTGCTGGTAACCGACCGCTATTTCTGCCTTGGCCTGTGATTGGAGATGTGTGCGTAGCTGGAGACCGTCGAGACGTGGGGGAAAAGAAATAAATTAATTTTGTCTTACGCTGTGCAAAGCATTCCCGTCAATCATTTACCATAAAGAAGGGACTTGCCAAAGCCGACCCGACGAATCCTCCGGCAGCGCCCCAGAAGGCACTCTTCAGTATCGATTGATTGCCATTGCTCTGCTTGGTCCATCCGTGCTTGTTGGCCGTGTTGTATATGCCTAATCTAATCTAAACGATGTAGCCCTCCGTTCATTTTCAACGATCACGACCACGAGGTGCGTGTGTGTGTGCTGTGGTGCACGCACCATGCGATTTCACAATACCATACCTGCACGAGTTGAGTATGAACTGGAAGCACAGGGACGGTGCCAGCCCTTTCTGCAGCGCTGCATAGCCGTCGTTTTTCGCGATCGTTATAAATGCGTCCACCACGCTCCGGTACGGTTTGTGGTAGGTTCCCTTCGCCGCAAGTTCGCCCTGCAGTTGCATTCTCGTTTTCACCACCTGAAATGGCGCGATGGATTTTCAATATATTTTCTTGTAAAATGATCCCGAATATTCCCGGTCCTACCTCCAGCGGGTTCGTGATTAACGTTGCGGCCATCGAGCCGACGCCACCGAGCAGGAAATCCGTACCGTCCATCGTGATCCTCGCAGCAGAAGAGATTGCTTTCGAGGGCTTTGCGCAACTAAACACAACTTTGTGTAATTATTTACATTCTCTCGCTCTGTCGCCGGTTGGTGGTGAAGCAGCGTCTACACGTACGGGAAGATCGATCCACAGCTGTGCTGATAAGAAATTGTGCGCTAGTTTTATCGTTAATCACGTCGGTTAATATTTGCGATTGTAACGCAAATAATACAATTTCCCTTTATTAAGCCTAAATTTCCAGATCCGATATTTGTTCGTATTTGTATTAACAATAAAAATAAATAAAACAAAAACAAAACGAACCATTCTGGCAATGTCAAAGTATAGAAACACCTGCGGCAACCGTTCGCCATCCCTGGTGCAGAGTGACCAGAAATGTATCTGTATTCCTATCATTTTTTATGTGTGTACCGATTCACAGATGAGCTCGCTAAAACTACCGATTTTTGATTTATTATACCGAATCATAGATTTTTTCATAAAACTGATCGAGAAGTCATTAAACCATTTCTCAGCTGATTTAATGCAGTAAACTCTATATGAATACAGTCAGAATTAAATACCCAAGCGCCTCAGATTAAGCTTAAACGACTAGAAAATTGAATATCCATAGAAAAAAAAAATGAAAGCTCCACAGCTTCATTGGTCTGCTCAATAGATGGCGTATTACAACTTATTATTAAATTGCTGTCATTTTCTTGCAATGTCCCGGATGACAATTTCAGCACGGAAAATCGGGTTGACATTTGATGCAAGTCGCTTTCCGTTCCGCTTTTCAGACGAAAGCGATCTCACTATGAGCAGCGTGTTGTGAGAAAAAAAGGAAGGGGAAAATCAGTGCAATCATCGTCATGGTAGTCATGGCGAAAAAAAGGTATTCCCCTCTTTCACTTTTTCCACCGTTACATCCCTAGTACACTCTGACTCTTCCTTTCTATTCAGTTCATCTGTTGACTTGTTGTACTGCCGTGGTTGGATTTGATCAGCAGTACATCAAGTCAGAACATCTCAATTAAACATGTAAACCATTGAAGGCTTCGAAATTTGGATCGTTGAAAAGGCACTAGTAGACGCATCGAACCTTGAAGCAGAAATAGATCCACGCACAAGTGAAAATATTGACGATGATATCGTGTTGCCTTTGATGATTGCATGGTGTTCAAGAAACAACAAGGAATGATGAAGAGCAAACGATGGAGAGTGCAAGTAATGAATTTTGTTTTCGTGAATTGTGGAAACTAAATTTGATTCTTTTTGAATGGAAGCTGCTGATTTAGGATCCAAGCTAGACAAAGAAAAAGGATTTGAAGAAAAGAATTGAAAACAGAATGTATAAATCCTCCAAGTGCAAATTATGACTAAAGCAATTTCAATATGACTAGCAGTGGAAAAGCAGTGTACGCTCTCTAAGCATGGATGAATTTGAAAATAACGGAGGATGTAAGAACACTGCAAAACAGCACATGTTATGTACATGTGGCCAGCTGGCTCTGTCAATCAATTTACACTACAAACCATTAAAAGCACGTGATTTTATTCAGCTTTTTTAGGGTTCATTGTCACGTGTAATTTTCAAGCTTATAAGGCAGGCTTTTAGGCTTTATGCCTTTCTGTGATTCATAGGAATATTTTAGAATTGTGCATGCAGGTCAAAACTACAAAATACATCACGAATCAATACAATTATATTATTTTTTAAAGTAATTGATTAGATGTGTATTTCCTTCAGTTTTAATGTGTATTTAGTTGTTTAAGCGTCGAACATCTGGGTCGGCCAGGGGCCCCAAAAATGGCACCTACCATCCGCTCACAAGCATAATTGCTACTCAATCCTTCTCTGGTTGGGATATTTGATACAATCCCCTACTAGACGCTTCAACCGAGCCTCTACTTTTGTGTGACCGCTTAGGGCCTCCATTCGTCTTAATCCGCCATTGCTAACAATCATGGCAATCCAAAACATGGCCTTTCATGAAATATTGGATGGTATTGCGGCCCAGCCGCACTCGTTTCCTTTGCCATTATTTTCGCATTTTGTAGACCATTATTTTCCGTTTTAAATTCGACTCAATGCGTATTCTCTTTAAGTATTTTCAATCCATGTATTCCTCTTGATTTTCAACGTTAATGGTTATCGCACAACTGGGTATCTTCTTCATCGTTAAACGCTGCTTCATGTTTTGTTGATGCCTGTGACGGAGAAAGAATCACCCTCTGCAATTTAAAAACGTTTTCTAACATGGACAACAGCACTCTGTTGGGTGTTTTACACTTACCAAGAGGCTGTAAATCAACTATTAGTAAGTGTTGCGCAGCGACCACATCAAAGGTGGCTGTTTGAATTTATAATTAAATAATTTATATTTTGTTCTTAGTAGGCTATGATAGCTTGTAATTTAGAGTATAAAAGGAGGAAATAGTTATAATAAATTAGTCTTACACCAGCATTTCAAGAGTGCGTTTCTCTATTTGGTGTTAAGATTCTCCCGGGTGAAACCAGGGCGAATACGATTGCCTTCTCGACGGCGCTTTACGAAATCAGTAGCGGCGCTTCCACGGCATAGACCTCCCAATTTAATTTGGAAAAGAGGTAACTAGCCTGGTAGGCCAATACTGAAATTAGTTTGGTGAAATAGAGTTGGACCGTTGACGCTCCCGAAACCCTTTTGCCCGGGACGTTCTGTTCCGTGGCAACAGACGGTTATCAAGCACTCCAGAACGACCGAAACCTTCGCGGTCGGCTTGGCCGTCGGGCCCGGAACAGTAAGGGACAATGTTCATCATCTTCCCATGTTTGCCCTCACGTTTTCTTCAAAGCATCGTGTGTCCGATACAACATTTCACTATATTTTAACTGATTTGGGATATTTGATATACTGTTTCAACAAAAGAATCGAGAAATGTAGACCGCGGTCAATTATTGCACGTTTTACAAATGTAAACAATTCGTAGATGATCCAATGTTCTCCTAAAACCACAACACAATGGCGGCTCGATGTGGGGAAGAAATTTTTACTCACTCCAAAATCCGACCTCATCATGATTTCATCATGTGAGCGGCTGTTGCTTGATCATCTCATTAGAGCAATCTTCGGCGATAGATTTGCTCACCATACAAACAAAATCATCTCGCCTCAGCGAGGGGAAAAAACAAGCTTGCTCAGTACGCAGGAGGAAACGATGATAGCCTCTCAGTATGGATTGAAGCAGCTGTCATTGAGCTCGCCATAGTGAGAGCAGGCTGGATTGTCATTTGGGGTGTTTCGATAAGTTTCATCTTATCATGTGCTATATATAGCCTTCTAACTTTCTGAGCAAAAATCTATATGGTCGTGTGGTTAGATACGTGGGTATCAACACCAACGACCATTACTCAAATCTCATTTGCTTCAGTGCTGGTGATTTACGTTGGAGTTTAGTATTTAAACAATCGTATCGCCGTTCTTGTTCTAGTGATGCATAACTTCAATGCCAAACCATACAACAGTATAGAAGGAATGAGAAAACTCTCCTCCAAGCGAGGAAGCTCCACTGCTTAGGTATCCCGCCAACAGATGGCGTCACCAGCTTTTTGCTATTTTTAGAATGCATGAATCTTTTGCCGTCTGCTAAACGAAGTATTTCTATATTCCGTTTAGGTTGAGAGCTTGAGTCGTTTAGAACCCGTTTAGTGGTCGTTTAATGGATTTGTGGCATTTGGGAGCTCTTCAAAAAATACCGAAAACTACCGACAAAATGTTGATGCTCCTACCAAAACTCGTAATAAAATCTGGCCACACTGCCTGGTGCACTTGTTCTGGCACGAAGCAAAAAGTCATAACAAGCTGTCAGTGGAAAATTCTAAAATATAAGTCGCACAAAGATTCGTCGCGTACGGAGAAATGGTTCCGCCTGTTGGCCAAAATATAGGTTTTACATAGCAGTAACCTTCGACTATAGGTGAAAATGGTGCAATATTCAATAATTGTTCTACTGGTGGCCTTGTGCGGCGCTTACGGAATAGGCTACGAGAAATGTAAGTACCCCCGTCGACAAACACACACAGACACAGACACGCATGCACAGCAATTTGCTTCTCGACGTTGTTGACGCATCGCTTCGTCGATTGGGTAAAGGGGAATGTGTGGGGAAGGGCCAACGAGACGGGTATAAATTGTCCCTCAATATGGTTCGCCAAGCTAATGGATGCGCTCTTTTCGTTTTGCAGATGATTTGGTTAGCTCCGAAATATGCTACGAGCGGCGCTACTCCCTGTTAGCCCATTTCGATTCTCTGCTAGATTCGAAAAAGTTGGTCCGACTGATGCCCGACTTTGGCACGGGGGTGATGTACGGGCAGAGCTGGAACTCGTCTTCCTTCAAGCGCTACAGCGAGTGCAAATTCACGCTGCAGGCGCTGCCAGGCCACGGGCTGTTCCTGACAGTGCGCAAATTGAACATGCGCCAGGACGCGAAGGGCGTCTGCATCGACACGGTGACGGTGAAGCAGAGCAACAGCAAGAAGGTCAAGTTCTGCTACACGCCAAAGGATGTGCCAAGAAGCTTCGCCGATCCGTCCTACCTGAAGATAACGATACGGTTGGACCACTTTGCCCCGCTGCCAACGGTGGAGGACTCGCTGTACATACAGCTGGTGGCGACGCAAAAGCGCGAGTGCAGCGGGAGCAAGGACGAGCTGCGGTGTGATCCGTTCGGGGCGCAATCGTGCATACACAAATCGTTCGCCAACGACGGTACAATTAACTGTCCGAACTGCATCGACGAGCCGAGCTGCGAGCAGGAACCGGTCGAGATACTGAGCGTCAGCAACAACAAGGAGAAGGTGGTGCTGACCGCGTTCGTGTCGCTCATCCTGACGGCCATCATCTTTTGCGCCTGTTTTCTGTGCCTTTACAAGAGCCGCCAGTGGGTGCCGCTGTGTGGCGCCGGTAACGGTGGCAGCGGTGGAAGCGGTAGCCGCGATCACGTCAACCGCACCGGGCGTGGCCGCGCACAGCAGCACGGTCGGGGCGGCAACATTGTCGCTGGCCTACACTCGATCGAACTGCGCGGCTCCTCGAACGACGATCTGCGACCGTCCGCTCCGTCCATGGAGGAAAAGGATCTGCCGCCCAGCTACGATGCCCTGTTTCCTACCACCGCAGTTGCCTCCGGCACTTCCGGGCCGACGACAGTTTCGGCGGCCACCTCGCCCACCATACCGAAGTCTGCCAGCATGGACCGGGAAGCGGAAGAGGACCGCACGAAGTAACGCGTCCTGTCCCGGGCACAACCTGGGGTAGCGTCCACTCTCGCATTTCGTTGCGCTCGCTGTTGATGTACATAAGCTTTAAAACGTTACGATCACGTAGGATAGAATTTTGTTCGTAAGGGGTGTTTAGAGGTAGTGAAATCATGACGCGACCCGACCGTACGACGACGACTACGACGAAGATGAAAATTACTATAGCTGTTTAAGGTGAGAAGGCTGGACACTCCTGCTAGTATTAAACCAAAATTCGCGCGCAAATTGTTTCGTCCACGACCACAGACGGTATTATAATCTAATCTCCCAATGTTTTGCGCATTCGTGAGTCAGCATTACTTAATCTGGTTATGACTACTTCTGTAGCGAAATCGATTATAGAGACGGAATCTCCTCGAGCGAGCCAGGCCGAGCGTGCGTTTAGTAAATGTGTCGGCATTTACGTATATATAGATTTAAAAACTGACCAGCAGCAGCTGCTTGGGTATGACGAAACGCGCCAGAACCGTACTTTAGATCTATTTATTACTCTAAATATTCGCGTGGTGGGTCGATTACCGCATACCACGACTCATCATACCCTTACTTCCCGCGATCTTGCTCTACTACACGCCCGTTTTGTGCGTTGCCTAATATTGTTGATCTAAGGAACCTGGGCGTGGATGAAGTGTTATTTTGAAAATAAAACCTACTCACTAAACAAAAGTGGTGACAAATTTGACTTTGACGAATCGTTTTGCATCTATGCTGCGGCCGAAATGGTGCATACTGCAATTCTTCCCCCGATGGTATACATTGGCTTCGATATCTTATCGCTTCTGTCCACCAAAAAAAAACAAGCTCCAGATGATTGGTCCAGGATGATTCTTTGTCTACGGTGTCGCGGCATATCGCGATTGTCTTTTGCCCCAAAAAACTAGCACGGCACGCGCGCGTTCGCAATTGTGTTTCCAAATCCTGTTGCGATCTTGTGTGTCCCATATGTCATTGGGGCTTGTCTGGGCTAATTAAGATAGCGTCCAGCTCCGTTTCTCTCTTTATCGCCCGGGCGCTTCATCTCCGGTACGCAACATCGTCGTAAACCCAGGTGGTGTGGCGTAACAGGAATCTTGCTTTACGGGGTTGTTTTTCTTGATAAAGGCGACTGACTCGTCGGCGATAAGATTTGCGCGTAGATTTGCGTACTCTAGGTGCTCTTATTAGGTTAAACAAAAATACTATTATCGGCCGCCCACTGTCAATCGGAGGCGGCGGAGCGGACGAATGAATTGTTTTGTTTGCTGGATCACACCGCCCCTCCGCCGGACCGCCCCCGCCAAGACCGAGGCCCCGGATGCCGTCCCATCAAGGGGACAGCATGGGCAGCGCTGCACACTCTCGGCGACGTGTGAAGGTCGCCAGGCTGCAGTCCAAGCAACGCCGGCAGCGTCATCGGCGAGGAAGCTTTCCGCCTTGCTGCTGGGCTATAGGCGAGAGCGTCATCCGCCAGGCTGCAGCCCCAACTTCAGCGGGCGAGGGATCTATGCCGCCCTGGATGCAGTGTGGAAAAGGGACGAGGACCCATGCCGTCCCGGGTGCTGCCCTGTACTATGGGGGCGAGGGTGTCATGCCGCCCCGGGGGCAGCCACAGTGTCCAAAGAGGGCGAAGGTGTCATGCCGCCCTGGATACAGCACTACGAGCAACAGCAACGCGCAAAGGAAGGGCGAAGGGTCATGCCGCCCTGGCTGCATCGTGACCAAGAGGGCAAGGGTGTCATACCGCCCTGGAACAGCATCATCAGCATCAGCCCCAGCTTCAGCGGGCAGCAGGAACGTGTAAAGGAAGGGCGAGGGTCTATGCCGCCTAGCATCAGAATCAGTAGCAGAGCGCAGCAGCAACAGCAACAGGAACGTGTAAAGGTAGGGCGAGGGTCCATGCCGCCCAGGATCAACAACAGCAGCATCGCAGGTTGGAATGGGGGCGAGGTGGTCATGCCGCCCCGGCTACAGCTTCGTTCGTGAGAAGGGCGAGAGTCTATGCCGCCCGTGGTTCATCTTCAGCACCGCCGCTACAAGATCGTCATCGCCGACCTGGAGCAAAGGGACGATAGCGGGGCAGAGAAAGGCGCAGGTACACGCAGCATCACCGCCGCCGCAAGTAATCGTAGCCGATGATGATCGAGCGCGATTAAAGGTGATGGCGGGGCGGAAACGGGTGCCGGTAGCCGTAGGGCAAGCAGAAGCGTCCGCGCCACAGCATCCCCAGTAGTCATCAGTAACGGCCGGAGGGTGTCACCACATCCGTATTCCCTCAGTGGAATATCACGTGTCGGTTCGACCCCTCCGGATAAATAAAGGGGGAGATGTTGTGGGCAGCCGTGCGTGCCGACCCCTGGACTTGCCGTGGCAGTTGTGCTGCCACCGGTCAACGTCCAGGGGGACGACAGTGTGTACACGCACACTGTCGCACACACTAAGCGCGCAAGGCTTAGTGTGTGCCGAGCGCCGGGGAGAGTGTGCACGAAGGCCGATCGAGCAGGAGCTCTCGGCAGGGGCGCTCGGTGCGGCTGGTGCGCGGCCCATACAGTATACGATTAAAGTGTTTGTTCATTATGTATT
Organism: Anopheles coluzzii; assembly: GCF_943734685.1. Taxonomy (NCBI): domain Eukaryota; kingdom Metazoa; phylum Arthropoda; class Insecta; order Diptera; family Culicidae; genus Anopheles; species Anopheles coluzzii. The sequence continues at coordinate 89,379,542 of NC_064670.1, forward strand.
TTATTTATATCGTATGTTTAATAAGTGTTTAAATAAAGCAAAAGTGTTTAAACATAACAGAAGGGCAATCACGTACACCATCATCCAGAGCACCGATGAGTTTGCTGTTCCTCGGGCACATTTTTGGCACAACAAACTCATCGGTGCTTACGCTAGACGGTTTTGTGTGGTTTTATCTGGTGTAGTACACCTTAAGCTAGAAGCGTTTCCCGAATACGCATTTGCTTATCGCTGCATTAAGCTCGGTTTGGCCTGCCATAAGATAAGGTGGTCGCTGCTGGCGCAAAAAACGAATCCATGCTTTCGCCGTGCCCTTGCTGACGGTGTTTTTTCATTCGCATTTTAGCACTTTTCGTGGCCGGAAAGGTGCAGAGCCTACCGGACCGAGCGGAACCAGCGGGACAGCTGACAACGGTCCCGGAGCGGGTCGATGGACCGACGGAATCCACTACAGACGACGTTGCTGCCACGGTCACCGAAGACGATCTCTCCTTAGTAGGTAAGTGCATCGTTACCAAAACAGAGACACACGCACACATTCCGGTTCGAGACGTTAATGGTCCTTTTCCATCCTGCAGATACCACCACCACCACGCAGCAGAGCATCAAAACGACGACACATGATCGGGTCCTGTTTACCGATACGCCTGTCATGGACGCTATTACGATCGTATGGTACCTGGCCACCTTTATCGCACTGATATCGTTCTTCCTGGTGATGGCCTGTGCCGATCACAACCGCTGCCGGTCGCGCAAACCATCGTCCAACGAGCTGACTCCACCGCCGACACCGGCCCCCTCCTACCATCACTTTGCACCGCCCAGCTACGATTCGCTCGTGTTCGAGAAGGATAACGACAGCATATTCATCATCCCGTACGATACTCGCATCGATGGTGCCCATCACGCACGGAGCGTTGACGATCTGGCCAGCAATCTGGAGTACATCATCGAAACACCGACGACGACGGCGGTACGCCAAGCACGATCGCCCAGCCTGCGGTCAGTGCGTGTTAGTGATATTAGCGAAGGAAGTGACGCAGTGTCGGCGGTGATTGCAGTATCCAGCACGCCCGCAGTTCAAGAGCATGACGCTACCGACCGGTGCTACGTCACCGTGCTGTGAAGGTCGTGCGCCAATCGACAAACGGGCTCTAAAGTGGACAAATGTCGTGGCTGGTTGATTGGTTCAAGTGTGTGCAGCAGGGTGTGCCGATTGATTCGAGCCCCAATCGGTTACTACGTAATGCCTGACGCAATGATTCAGTACAATGATGATAGGCTTGTTTGCCCAACGTGGGGAAATATGGTGCAGTGATAGAGGAAAAGGAGTGTAATCGGCAGCTCGTAAGCTTCCGGGTCACTGCAGGAAGGCTTGCGGTTTACACGCGGTGCTACTGTTGCTGCCCATGACAATATCGAGCCCTTATATCGAGATACACTATACAGTAAGGTAGTGTAAGCGCGAATCAACTCGATCGATAGTTACTACCGGCAACGGGCTTCAGTGATAAGTTGTTATCAAACGTGATGGTTCGCGAGTGCAGTGAGGGTTCTCAGAATCTGTGGATTTGTAAATATTTACTAGCTTTGTAAGGTAATGTTTATGGACGTTTGAAATATATAGAATATGTACTTTTTTAAAAACGAACCATTGCTTTACTCTTTTTCTGTAACATGTGTTTTTTTCGTAACTAGTTCAGTAATGTCATCAACATTGATTTTCATCTGTTTACGCGGTTTTAATTTGGCTGATAAAAAGCCACCATTTTATGATACGCCATTGAGTCACGTTTGTTATCGCTACGTGGTACGAAAATGGGCGTGCAGTTGCTTCTGGAAAAGGATTACAAACCATTCAGGACTTTCCTGCTGCTTTGAAACTATCACCCAACGATAGCTGACAGAAGAGAATGAATGGACGAATAATCTAAATACTTTATTTTGATAACGTGCGGTGTTTTTTTGGATCCAAGCTCTTATCGCGCTTGAGTTGAGCCGCTATCTTTGCTGCATAATAGATTCCTTGAAGTCAACGTACCAAAACACACCACGGCTGAGTGGGAAAAGCAACACGGGTGATCAATCCTTTTTCAAATGGGCTAAAAAAACATGATAGGATGCTGCAAAACAATGCGAAATCCGGTGAAGGACAATAGATTATTCCGGTTTTCTGGGCGGTGCCTATTGATGACCAAGCTTGCTCCAATTCTAGCACACTTTAAATGGGTCTTTGTTTTACTGGTCATTCCATGGACGACGGGCAAGCGATCTTAGCGACAGAAGTGGATTCGTAGCCTAAAGCAGGTCCTAGCCATTACTGGATTTTGCCGCTCGCTATCTCTCTGTCCGTTGGGCACCCATTGTCTATACTTGATGAGGACAACCGAGATAAACTGCAAGGCAATACCGTAGCAAGTAATCGCTATTAACATGGAAGATGTCACATAGAAGCGGCTAGATGGTGAAAGTTCTAGTTGAATCTGCAGGTATATGCAGGTATTGCCGTCAGAAAGGTAGTGGGTTTGGAACAAAAATGATCAAATAATTACCGACTAAGATGATATCTGGCAGCATTTAGCTAAGATCAAGTCATAGAATTTCCAGAATCTATGATCTGGCTCGTCAGTCAGTCACACGTAGGCCTTTCTGAAGTATTGAGCGAAAAGTTGTATGAGAAATTCTAATTCAGAGCCTAATCCACCCCTGACCATCCTCCAGAAGAATGTCCTGCATCGCTAAGCTTCATATTAAATTTGAAGGATCCAAGAGAAGACTATTTTTTAGGTGCAATTTCTTATGGGTAAGATCTTGACGAAAACTCACCCATCATCCTACCAACCGATCAAATGATCCTGACTGAACAAGTTCCAAGTATTTACAAGTTCCGGGGCTGGGAGCACAACATGCGTTTGCCTTTACGGCCAATTTTGGAGACGTACAGATACTTCTTCTTCTTTGGCTCAACAACCGATGTCGGTCAATGCCTGCCTGTACCCACTCGAGGGCTTGGCTTTCAGTGACTAATTGATTCCCCCCCATAGCAAGATAGTCATTCCATAGTGTATGGGGAAACAGTTCATTCGAGGCTTGAACCCATGACGGGTATTTTGTTAAGTCCTACGATGTGACATCTGTACGACGATACCGGCCCGTACAGATTGACCGGCTATATTTTATCAAATTAAACAAGAAAGAGAACAAAAGTAAGTTGTTGGTAAAACATCAATGGTAAATATAATGTTACGTACTTTGAAGCTGCTTTAAGGGTCGTGAGTTGCTTTACGGCAGCGCTCCTGCATTGTGGCTACATGGGTCTACCAATTTCTATCACTCTGTAACAGACTAATCTTTTTAATATCCAATATAACTTATCAACTCTTTTACACTCGCTAACAATAATTATTTAAGTAATCCGAAAAAGGAAAAGCAAAGAAAATATTATCAAATGCCATTTGCGATGTCCGATGAATTGACGCATCGCCCTTTGTGCGTAAACAATATCCAGCCCAAAACAATGTAAGCGGCAGGGCCGTTAAACTGCTGTGCAGTGCGCATGTCTATGTTTTATTTGATAATCAACAGTGTTGATTTAATTCATTTCCATGTTTTTGTTATGTCCTAAATGTATAATTTAAAAAAATGTATTTTTACTTACATGAAATCAAAATATACATCCAACGATTTTTTCTAACTTCCTTCAAATATTAAATCTCTTTCCTGCACATCCCATTTCAATTTGACACCTCTGGCTCGGTCGGTTCGATCATCCACGCATCGCCATCGTCTCTTGGTGCGCGTGCGAAATGCGCCTCGCATTTTAGTGTTGAGCTTGGAAGGAAAAGTTCCAGATGGTTTGACGTTCGCGCTGCGCGTTGTTGTTCGCGTCTTCCGTCCGCTCGCTGGTTCGATCGCTGCTGCGTTCCGGAGCGAGATCACTGAAGAGGTAAAAGGAAGCGCCATTGCGCTCGGGTCACACTCTGTGCCTGAACACCCTCGTGTGTGCGTGTGCTGCCGTATCCCGGTCACGGGTCCAATATGACCGATCATTGCTGCTGCCGCTGTGGCTAGAGATGCTGCCGTGGTCAAGTGTAGTGCTGTGTAGGCGCATCGCAACCTAGCGACAAACAAGCAGGGAGGGGAAAGCGAGCAGCGAGGAAGGGGCAGAAGAGCATTGCCCAGTAAAACCAAAGCGCGTTCCGGTCGCTCGGTGTGCCTCTGTGCGAAGCGTAGAACCGTTAGTTGTGAAGAAGAGTGAAGATCTCTGTGCCGTGTTGGTGGTGTCGTTGTGTATGTGTGTTTGTGTGCGCGGTGTGTGTGTGTGCTCGTTTTCTCGTCTCCGATTTTCCCTCGCGATTAATGTGCGCGCGTGTTGCTGGCAAACCAACGACGAACACACCAACAACCAGCATCGACACACGGGCAACAGCTGGAGCTGAGCGAAGATATACATCATAAACATAAAGAGGAAGAGCAATAGGAGAAAAAACAGACGGAAAATGATCTTCCTCCCGCGGGCGACAACGTCGTCCCTGCTGCAGTGGTGGTGTATTTTTATACTCTACTACACACAGCGCACCGATTGTGCATCGTTCTTCTCAAGTAAGTTGTGCAATAGGCAATCGAAGAATGTCGGACAGATTCCAAACCCAAAAAACAACATCATCCTCACAAGCGCGACCACAACGCCGCGCGAGGGACGCTGCCAGGCGTTCGTGACGTTTGTGTATGTGTGTTGCATTTATGTTTAGACCATCTTTTCCATCGCTCTGCAATCGACATGGAAAAGGGCCGATGGGGATATATCACCACCAACTAAGGCGAGGAGGACCGTGTCTCTCTAAGCAAGGCCGGAGAACACCGAACACATGGAACGAACTGGAACGTTACTTCCACCAGACACACAAACACACCCTGGACCGGATTCGTTTTCGTTAGAGTAGCTTCCCCCTTGTTAACGTTGACTCACAACACATCTTACGCGCACAGCTTGACGAGCGTGTGGGAATCGAATTTCATTAAAGAAAGTATTTCCCCAGGCCAGGAAGCGTTGCAGCTTGCCACAGATGAATCATGAATCATTGCGGTCACTTTGGGAGATTGCTGTGACTCAAAAAGATTGCCGCAATTATATCCCAACTGCTTCGAGGTAGGCGACGAGCGTCACGTAGGCTTTAACCTCGACGGTGGTGAAGAACCTTCACCGTTACCATCGAAACCACCGGGGCCGGAGTAAACAGTTGCGATCGATAGCGGGTTTTTTTTCGATCGGTTGTTGATCGGTCCAAAATCGCCGAGTGCCGCCTGCCGCTCACCTGTTTACATGGGCAATGGCCGGCCGTCTGTTTGCGTTAGTTTTTATTTACACTTTAGAAAAGTATGGCCAATGATCGTCGTTTAAAAATCGTTCGAAACGGTTCCATCTCTCGGGGCTAACGGACGAACACCGGGTCCAACGTTGTGGGAAACGTTAAAAGGAAGTAAAAATAACGGACTCAGCTCAAATGTACAAGAGCACGAGTTAGTTTTGGAATTCGTATTTCAAACAGGTTTGAATTTGTGTTCGAATCAGCTTTTTTCTTATGGTACAAGATTATAAACTTCCTCCGTTTGCCAAGCCTCCAGCTCATTGATAGCTAGTCTTTTGACGGGTCTAGAAGCATCCACCACACACAAATGCGTCTTTTTTTCATTTTACTTATGTTTATTCATGATCTTTTTCAATCATTCGCTTTTTAGCGCTTTTTCGCGAACACCACCACCACCTGCAAGACCGTTGACGGCGGCAACAACGCGTTATCGCGGAAGTATTGTTCAGTTTGTTTTATTTCACCATCCCAGCCTCCCGCGCAATACCACCACAGCAACAACAGCGGCTCTGTCGAGTGAGCCGCTGCCCGGTTGAAATTCATGTCCAAATCCAATTCGGAATTCGTTACGATCGACGACGTGCCTTAACGTGGCGTAGCGTTATGTCCCAAAGCCGTCGAGTGCGGTCGCGCCTAAAACCGTTTTAGATTTAGCCAAAAAAGAGACAATCGGTTAAGAAACCCTCCTTCAATCGGTCGATGCAATTTTTAAAACCACAAAACACCAGATGGCGGGTTGTGGCAAGTGGCGCAAAAGCGGTTGAGCAATAGTGGCTGAAGTTAGCACATTTTAAACCCCCCTTCAGTGCGGTTGCTTGTGCTATGTTATAAAGTGTGTAAGTAATTGATTTTTATTAGCAAGACACACCCAACAGTAAACGCGTGTCTAATGGATCAATTACGTGACCGCGATGCCACACGTTCTTTCAAGATCAAACATTGCCCCCTTGGTACGTCGTTTCCGTACGGTACGGTAAATTGGTAAAAGCAAGAGAACAATTAAAATTAAATTAACACAAACCATTCCAGCAGCAGGTGTTTCTGTCTGGGCGCACATCAAACCAGACAAAAATTCGCCATCTCACTCCGGAAGTAGATCGATTTTAAGAGGCACTACACCAACAACAATCCGGGGATCCACGAGCCACTTCAGTTTGGCGGCGGCGGCGGTTGGTGAAATAATCACAACCTGTAAGGCCAACATTGCATCAGCGCCGCGTGATTGCACTCGTGGGATGCGCGTACGGCTGGAAGTGTGTTGGTGTGTGTGTGTGTGTTTGTTTCTTACCGCTTTCGAACGTCTTCAAGATCAATAGCTATTGACACGATCCGAACGAGACCTGCCCGTTGATACGAGCACGGGGCACACACCTCACCGGGGTATGTGTTTCGCTGTCTATGGCGGACACACTCTGCCCGCTCTACACCACCTCGAGCCGACGATCGTGCGAAGGATCGAAACCGCTCGCCGGTATCTGGTTGTGAGCAGATACCGGCCGAGCAGAGAGGCGCCTGACCCAAACGTCGCTGGCCATGCTGCCAGCGCAGGCAGGGCACAACAGCGTAAATTGATACAGGTCATTTTGAGTAACCTTCGCATAATTGATGGCACTGCTGCGGGGAACATTGAAAGCAATCGGAGCAATACAACACACACACACAGAGACACACATCCAGCACATGGATAACTGATGTGCAGAGCAGAGTATCAAGATCGAAGTATCGGCAGTCTTCTTTATTGCCTCCTACACCGACAAAACTGCCCGTAATGCACCCATGAGTGTGGCATGAGCATTAGAAGAAGATGAAAAAAAAAACTGTAGCGAAGAAACGTTTGTTTTGTTCCACTTTGCTGTCGAATGTCGAACACCCCAACACCACACGTGCCCCAGCATTTAGGCTAATTAATGCAAAACAAAAAACGCGGTGCACCCCAACACCGTATGCGTATGAGATAAAATAATTTAAGAAAGTAACCTTCTTCACTGCCGTTCAACACCCCTTTTAACGGCCCCCAATGCCTTAATGTTATGTTGTGTTTTTGCCTTGTGAGCGACAGTCGACTGTCGATCCCGAAAGAAAGAGCGCTCGCTCGGGATGGGGCGGGAAGCGTTGACCACGTAATTCGCTTTCAGGATCGTCCCCGGCTAATGCCGCATGTCCTCGTACGGGGCACGATGGAGGACACTTTTTTGTGGGTCTGTTGTGGCTGGAGAGAGAAATGGCTTTATGGATTTTGCTGAATAACTGCGTTAGTTACAGCGATGGTTGAATAACTTGCTTTCATTGACACTTTCTTTGCGTTTAATGATAAGTGTGTCGTGATTGTTTTTTTCTTTCCTGTTATTCGTAATAGGGTTGTTAAATTTACCTTGGATTTCAGTCTCTTCTGAACTTCTGTGTATGGTGCTTGGAGCCTTTTAAAGGTTACGTGAACATTTAAATGATACATAACAATCTTAGTACTGTCCTAGTGTGGTGTGTGCTGGCGCATTGAAGTGTACGCAAGCATTGGCAAAGTATTTTTTAGTGCACTTTTTGTCCATTATTTTGACATAATTTCCAAGATTCCATATTTTTAGATACGCTTGATTTGCACTGATCCATCTAGTTTGTGACAATCTGTATTTTATTTTTCATGGCTCTATCTCCGGGATTGCTTTCGTTAATAGATCGAAAGACTTTGTGTAACTAAAATAGGTTTTCGTGCAATACTTTAGCAATTTAGCCCTTTTCTTAGTAATCCTATTCACAAGCAATTAAAATAATGAACAATAAAAGGTTTAAAATAGTAAGTTGGAAAGGAGTTTGAAATAAATGTTTTTATCATTGCACATCGTGTTGACAAGTTGACTTTAATCAGAACTTATTCGAATGTCATAACTTGGACATAATGTACGATTTCGGACAATTCATTATTTTTGACTAGTGAGGTGCTCTTTGAAGCTTACCCACGACTCCGATCCGACTCCGTTTATTGTTAGTCTGATACCGACTCCGGCAAAATCTGAACCTCTAGTTCCGTCTGGAGTCTTCCGGAGTCCTCCGGACTCGTTCGGAGTTGCCCAATGTCACCCGGAGTCGAGAGACGTTGAGAGACAGAATCATCCGGAGTCTTCTGGAGTTAGTCCGAAGTCGTCCAGAGTCGTCTGGAGTCGTCGGGAGTCGGCTGGAGTTGCCCGGAGTCGACCAGAGTCGGAGTCATACCGGAGTCGAAGTCATATCGGAGTCGGAGTCGACCGGAATCGGTCGGAGTCAACAGGAGCCGTCCGGTGCAATTAGCTTGTCTTCAACTCCGAACGACTCCAGACGACTCCAGACGACTCTGGACGACTTCGGACTAACTCAGGAAGACTCCAGATGGCTCCTACTGCCAAAAACTCCGGACGGTTCCGGGCGATTCCGGAATTTTGTCAACTTGTTTTTGGTAAATTACTATTGACTTACTGGTCTTTTTGACTTACTGTACAAAGGGGCGTTCCCATTGTACAGTCGTCAACTCGTACGACTTAACTACCTGCCCGTCATGGGTTCAACCCTAGTATGCATCGTCTTCTCGTAGTAAGGATTTGACTTATCCGGCTACGTGGTACTGAATACAGTCTCGAAAGCCCGTATAGGCCGGCCATGTTCCCGTGGGACGATTACGCCAAATAGAAGAAGAAGACTTACGGTTTTACAGAACTCATATCGGCAGAATTAGATTTTTTTTATTATTTATCGGTAGCTTCAGAAGGACCGTTTACCATTTCAATTTATTGAGCAACTGTATATAAAAACTGAGGGTCGTCCCGTGGTACAGTCGTCAACTCGAACGACTCAATAACATACCCATCATGGGTTCAAGCCTAGAATGGACCTTGCCGTAGCAAGGATTAACTTATCCGGCTTGCGTGGTAACGAATTAATAAGATATAAAATAATAAAATATAAAAACTGATTCAACTAAATTTGGTTGTCAATTGTTACTTGCGTATTTATAGACACGTCGCTAAACTTAAATGGTTACTAAAGGATACAGCGAAGAAAACGACTTTATTGCTATTTATCAAATAATAGTATATTTTTTTAACGTACAATGTGGATTTTTTTGAAATTAAGCTTTTTAAATATGTTTAAAAAAAGATGCATTTTTCAAGAAATAAGGTAATAAGCTGAAATGCTATATGAAATGCATAGATAAAGAAAGAGAGGACAATTTCTATGAACTGACAGACGAATTCAAAAATGTGTCTTGAAATTCACAGTAGCATATAGGATGAACTTAAAAGTACGAAATGTGTAAAAAACGTCTGATGTCTTGTATAGTCGATAAAAATTGATTTTATTCAGCTAGAAACTGCCTAGCCATATTGTTTCTGCGTACAAACTTAAAGCTCGCATATAAATTCAACAATTTTATCGAACATGCTCGAAACCCATCTACAGTGTCTTTGTTTATCGTTCCTTCCCTATTCCCTCTATACCTCTCTGCCTCTCTCTTTCTTTCGTTCAGGTGCGGAACCGACGGGTGCGGGTCTACCATCGCTGTGCGGGGAGAGCGGCGAGACGAGCGAACAGCAGTACGTCAGCGATAAGGGTGCCGCGTCCAGCCTGCTGCTAGCCCTGCGCCCCGAGCATGGCAAGGCGTCGTCATCGTCGGCCACTTCCTGCAAGCGCCAGTTCCGGGCCCCCGATGCGTACAACTTCTTCGTGCGCATGCAGCGCATACCGGGGCAGGGGCCCCGCAGCACGGCCAGCAGAAAGTACAACGGCAACAAGTCCAGCAACAGCACGCATAGCTGCCCGCTCACCATCGTACGTATGTGTGCGGCGCGTGACGACACGCTCGCTCGTCTTTGCAGCGGAACCTGTTCTTGGCATGGCCGTTTGGTTGAAAGGTCCACACGTCTGGGTGTGTGTGTGTGTGTGGGTGTGTTACGTTGTTGGATGTACATTCTTTTCGAGTGCGTTTGTTCTATCGCATTGCGATGAGCAGCAGCAGCAGCAGCACATACGCACCGCTCGAAACGATCCGCCCAACCACGACCGCACGAGCACATGTCAGTTTGTGGCTCCCTGCTCACCCAGCCTAGCCAAGGGCAACGATGCGCAACAAATAGCTCGCACACTAGCTCACCCGCACGCCCGTGCGCGGTCATGGCTGCGGGAGTGGTGCTAATTAGTTCGAGCGAAAAATGGTTCAAAACCTCTCTCCCAATTGATCTAACTGAACTTGCTGAACTATATTGTTTCCCCGTGTGTTGCTTCCCTGGTTGTTGTTTTTTTCACAGTCGCAATCGGCCAACGGTGAGGTGTTGCCCTCGTGGCGCCTGGATCCCTGCCTGCTGGAGACGGCTGCCACGCAGGAGGAACCGATGCGGCTGCTGCAGGGCAAGCTGAACATAGTCTGGAACCACGACGGCAATGCGCCCAACTATCGCCTCCAGATCACGGTCGTCGGGCAGGGTGCGGTTTGCCTCGAGCGGGACAAGCACTCCTGTCTGGAGTACGTCGGCATGCCGCTGCTGTGCATTGCCCGGGAGCTGGTGTGTGACGGGCTGCCCAACTGTCCACCGATCGGTAGCGAGGTCAGCGACGAGAACGAGGCGATGTGTGTCAAACATCGACAGCAGGAATATTCGGTAAGTTTCGGATCGCTCTTAGCTCTACTGCCATTGGGCAAATTCAGATTCTTCGCTTATTGTAGCATTTTTCACAATGAACCGTTCTCAACTGAGTAATGTACCTACCACCCTTCCCTTGGTCAGGGACAAGCCATTAATCAATGAGCCGCAGTCTGTCTCGCGACGATCACTTTATAGCAGAGATAATTCAACGTTTTAATTCTCTCTAGCCCGGGGCCCTTCCGTTTCTCTGACGCCTGTGTTAAATCATGCCATAAACCACACCCGGAAGTGGTACGAATTCGTTTCCTTTTTTTCCTCCTGTTTTGCTTTTCTGTTGCACTCCAGATAAAAGTGTGTCATGCATTGTTAGTTCCCTTTCATTTGTCCCAATTTTTACAGCGTTGGTTTCTTTTATTATTTTTGAAAGATATGGTCACAGACGTCGCCGCTCGTCTCTGTGTTTTTTTTCTCTTGGTGCTTCCTTTTTATCGCTTTTTAAGACAGACATGAATTTTCTTTTCACCCACCACGCTCGAGTGCATCGTAGCAAATATGTCACTCAGCAAATTTAAATGGCGCTCACATTCCTTACCCACAGCGCGGGCAACATTTTACTTTCGAAACTGTAAAAGTAGAGCGCACATGTTTGAGCTTACACTGACGATTTTATATATCTCTCTCTCTCTTTTGCAGGAAAATCCTGTCCAATCCGTGTTTCGCCAGTACATCCAAAACACGATCAAGTCATTCTTCGGCGGCGAACCAAAAGAGCTACCGTCGAAAGGGGCAGCCTTCGGCGAGGTGGACATTGCGCTCGAGCAAAAGTTCGGTGCCACGTACCCGCCAGCAGTGCCCGTTTCCCCGGTGCCGCCGGTGACCGAGCCGGCGGTGGTGCCGCCCAAAAAGCACCACAGCCGCATGACCGGCCTGTCGAAATATGGCCCGTGGGGTTATCTGTTTCTCGGCATGCTCATATGCGGTGGCGCGCTACTAATTTGCGGTCTCTGGGGTAAGCTGCTGCTGCTGTTGCTGCGGTTTTGCGGAGTGCATTTTTCTTTGTGTTTACAGTTTTTGTTAATGCTTTCAATTCTTCCGCACAGAATGCTGCTGCCGATCTCACAAGCCCGAGCACAGCCCGGACGATTCGCTTCCCGATCAGGTTCCCTCGTTTCTGCAAACCTCGTCCCCGGCGGACGGCGGTACGCCCGGGCGCCATGGAATGACCGGCGGCGACGGTGGTACCTCACCCGCCAGCCACAATCTACCTCAGTACGGCGAGCTGGACCCACCGCCCGCCTACTCGGTGCTGTTTCCCACCCAGAAACCGTCCGACGGTAGCGACGGTCTGCCGGTTGTGACGATTACCACCACCGAGCCAGCCGCACAAACCAATAGTCCTAGCATTAGCAACGGTAGCAATAGCAATAGCCACATTACTAGCATTGCGGAACAGTCGCCGATGGCAGAAAGAGGCGGAGGAGGAGGAGGGGAGACGTTGGTGGTTGCCCCCGACACTTCCCCGACGCTCCCCGTTTCGCCGTCTGCCCCTTCCTTAGTCGTTTAGTAGTAGTTAAGGCATAACCAATGAATAGTCGGGAAGGGCATGGTAAATTGTGTAAAGAGCTACGGCAGCGAGATATTAAGTAAGAGCGTGCTTTTGTGTTAGTGAGGACATTTGGAGAGATTTCGAGACCGAAGGAGAGAAAGATTATCTTAATCCGGCAGTATTTTGCGTGGCATGCGTCGTCCGTGTATGTAAGCTTGCGAGGATAGGTTTTCTTTCCCCTTTTCTTTTTTTTTTTAATTCGATTTGCCTCATTAAGCCTACAGACAGGAAGAACAAAACAACAAACTCACGCACAAACACAGAATCATATTTAGACAGTAAGCAGAATGTTGTCCGATGAAAGGCTGAACCAACTTCTTCCTGAACTAATTTTTTTACTACCAAAAACGTAACAATGAAAGACAAGCAGGAAAACGTGGTTGACTAAATGTGTGTACGTGTGTGCATAGTTGTATTGTTGCCGCAGGTACAGTGCGCGCTTCAGGCAGCAAACGAGCAACACATTGCGGATGGGGCGTGGGCGTTCGTTGTGCTGTGAATTGCGGTTGAGAATGGAATTGGGACCAAAACGACGAAACATGTTAGTGAAACCAAATCGATATATCTATACATTAATCACAACAACAACAAAGAAACAAACATACAAAAACCAACGACGATCAAGCATTTCACCATGACACACGACGACGTTTTTGGGGGAGAAGTTATTGCGCCCTCGTGTCTCCCGTCCCCGTGTTTGCTCAAACGGTGTTTGCTGTGGCGTTAGGGACGTGCAGAGCAAGCAGGCGATCGTATGGCCGATCGTGCCCAGATGCAACCTGCCGAACGCAACACACGGCACAAAGCCAAAGCCACCATCCTTCGTTGGTTTAGTCCTTCCGGATTAAATGGATAGGGCAGCTCCAAACTAGTAGACTAAGCAGCAAACTTTCAACCACACATTCACAGCCACAGAGAGAGACAGAGAGAGAGAGAGGGCGAGAAATAGAGAAATAATAGGGTAAGAGTAAATTCCCGGATATTTTTGATAAGACGGATGCGAATTCTCAATTTACGATTAAGCAAACATACGCATTTAAAGTGGAAAGGTACAGGTGTGCACAGGTGTGCGTGTGCGTGTGTGGTACATGTACTGTTACAAAATGCTACTAACAACAATACGTAATGTGATATTAATTTATTGATTGAAAACGGAATAAAATCGAACGAATTCTTTCATATGAAAACATTTCAAACGCGATGTGAGAGATTTTTTTCGGCAAAGAAAAGGACGATTGCTATAAAACTTTCTTTTTTTTTATAATCAGTGAACAATTTTTATTTATTTCAAGAAAAATATATTAAAACAATACGTAAGTTTAGCTTGTATATTAGGTAGATGCTATAGGTATTTGAATGTGCATGCATGTTTTGCTTGCCTGTTTGCCGTTTTTATATGTTTTTTTTTTCTATATTTTTTTCATATTTATGCCACTCTGTACAGTGGCCCTGCGCATACCTTATTGGTTGTTGCAACTTATCCCTTTTTCCCAAAAAACTTTTATAGAATATTGGGACGTTCTTGCTTATTTGTAGAAAAGTATAGCTAAAGGTAAAGTGTTGCACTAAGTGATAGAAAAGTTAAACTAAGTATATGCTAACAAGTTTCCACACCCTCCCCAAAATGGCAGGCTCTGGATGCGTGATTTGTGGACGATCTGATCGGTTTCTTAATTTTTTGCTTTTTTATTTTTTTATTTTGTTGTTTCTGTTTTGCCTTCCGCCAACTCATTTGGGCACAAAACTGCAAGGGAAACGAGCTCTACAGTAGAAGAAAATGGAAGCAATAGCACAGAGGAGAGGGATCCATTCTTGTTGTTCATCTTCCTTACGCTGCATACGCTCTTTACACGCTCTAACATTATTATTATTATCTTTGGGCCCACAGTTAACAAGTTATCAACTTTTTTTTAATTCTTTTTTATGTTTGATATACACAGTGCGAACGTTTTCTTTTTCACTTCATCTTCGCTTGTTTGATATATAGTTTTTTTTTAATTTGTTTGATTTTCTTCTCTCTGTTTTATTTCGTTTTTCCCTACGCTTGGTGATTATTATTTTAATGCTTTCGAATGCGCACCAAATCGCTTATTGATGTGAATTGGTGTGTTTTTGTGTGCATTTTATTTTGATTTCGGGTTTGTTGTCGCATTACGTTGCGCATTATTTCGTACATAAAGTAGTGTTGTAGTCACTATAAGGATGACCTCCCGGTATAATATGAACATGATCCAATAACAACCATAGGCTGTGAATAACTGTGGGTGTATGAGTGCGCATTAAACCTGTATATGACGGATGTGTGTTTGTGTGTTGCAAGTGCTAGGTGTGTTAAACGATATCATCTGTCCAAGCTGTGGTGCACCGCTCGGTTATTATTAGTTTGGCAACATTTCAAGGCGGTTTAAGAAAAATACGATAGCAAAAACGATGGTATGCCATCTTCACTACAAATCGGAAAATGGGAAAAATGGACTCCAGTGGTTCCAGTGTGGGAAGGCGTACAGGTTCGTGCAGGTCGTGAGTGCGTGAAGATAATGGGTGATGGTGAAACACTGATTTTCGATTCCTATTTTCGAGCTACACTATCATAGATGGTTGTGAGAGTTTTTTTCAACCTTTATCCAACATGTTTGTGCCATTATGTACGGTTTAGGAACAGGAAGATTCATTCATATCGTTACTTATCGCTAAGGAAGGAAACACGCGACAAGGGATTACAAGTACGGCATGGCCAGAATGCGCATTGAAACACTCAAAACATTCCAAAACAGAACCGCGTCACATATTATTGTCGAGTTTGTATTTTTAACATTTTAATTATGTTCGATGGAAATAATGTTCACAATATACAGTGCGGTGGACGACGACACAAGATATCGAAACAACATATTACATTTAACGGTAAAGGTGCAAAAGTTAAATTATTTCAACGTGCCGCGGAGAGTGTAGCGTCGGAAATGTAGCGCAACAGGCGCTGTTTTTGCCATTTATATTCATATTTTGTTATTCGCTTTAACTTTTCTTATGCAACTTGCAACCGTTTTATATATAGTTATTCATTTTCTACGCGCAAGAGTTGATAATTTAACTACCATCCACACTCACACAAAAAACACTGACCCAACGAATACAGTTAACGAATAATATTAACACTTTGTGTTTTGTTTCCACACAACACTATCACACCCCACCACCCACTGCAGCCGTGGCGAGGCCAACAGCCGTTAATTTGAAACTCTTTGCTCTCTTTTTTTACTCTTAATACACTAAATGGATGTAGTATTTGCGGTTTGTTCTTTTCCCTATATAGTGGGAACAACGATGCTGATGAGCCTGATGCTTTCGGTTGAGATGATGTTGCGAAGTACGGATACAAATGGTGTTTCGCTTCTTTCTTTCTTCTTTTTTTTACTGACTATATAAACTGCCGTTTTTGGTGTCGCGCAGTGGTTGTAACACGTGTCAGCTGTTTGTTAGAATATTTGTTTAAGACGCTTAGCTTAGTTTAAAGTTTGCTTCTATATTGCTGCCATTTTCACGTATTGTTATTGTTGCTGGTTGAGCGCACTTGTTCACGCGCTCTGTTCTATCCTCGTGTTCTATAACTTCTTATTTATTTACTTCTGTTTTTTATAACTTCTTTTTGTATTATTTTTTCTTTCTTTCTCTTACTGCGTGCTTTCGGGTTTCAGTTTGTTATGGGTTGTTGAATTACTTTAAAGTTGCTTTATTTTTTCTTGCACCTTGCGTCATTACAAATGATTCTGCTACAACAATGGGCTTATTATGCTTACCACTTTCATCACGTAGAAAAAATCTATGTATAGGTATATTATGTGTATATGTGTGTGTATATGTTTCTGTTTTTTTTTCTGCAATCCGCTCAACGCTGTACGTAGGAGACGTTTCAATCCTTACAGAGTATATTTGTGACCAAGTAAAGAGTTGTTAGGAGTGATTCTTGTACAGATGAACTAGAAAGGATTTGCTAAGGACTGCAGCATCATGGCACATGGTATGAAGTTTGCTTAAAGGTTAATTTGATTTACCCTTTCCGTTTTGCCTTCTGTCGGTTGTTTCGCTGACCTTATAGAACCAACAGCTGTCATTCTGCTATTTAAACTATATCTTTCTCCCCTTTTTTCCATTGGTTTTGAGTCGAGTGTCCGGTTGCTATCGATTGAACCGAACACACACATAACCTCACACATATTGTGCCCTTAGCACCCTGTACGCCTCTTTTGCATTCAATACGTTCTCCACGAATCGTCCCGTAGACATGGGAAACCGTCCTATACATTGCTTTCTACTGATCGCATTTCATTATACATATCTAAGCAGTTTCAGATACGCTGACAAAGGCACTTTTAGCATATAGATGTGTAAACGATATCAATGTTGCGGTTTGATGTTGTTGTTGTTGCTGTATAGTTGTTAGCATTTGGTTGCTTTTTTACTCTGCTCCCTGTCTTATCGTTTTCTGTTTTCCAGTTATGATTTAATATATTTCTTTTATGCTGTAGGCTTTTTCCGCTGATTCCATCGAATCAACCCTAAAGTCATTGTTTGCATCGCATTTTAAATTTCACTTACTTGCTTTTCTAATGAACGGCGCTTGAATACGCAAACAAGATGAGAATCAACCTGATCCACACGTAAAATGTTATTGTTGTTTGGTGTATGTCCCCTCCCCCCGTTAACATTACACCCCGGCTGGGCTTACAGCACCTGAAGATTTTCGCAATTTTTAAACTTTGAATCCTCCTTGCCGAACACCCACGTGATCATTTGGCGAGCCTTCATCGATGCCCGCACAACGCTGCGATTTTTGTACCAGTGTGCAGACGATGGTTCTCGAATGCCCTACAATAAAAAAGAGGGCAAATATTAATGTAAATTGATATTTCAGCATTCTGCCCAGATTGTGATCCTATCATGCATTGCGCGTACCTGTACGGCGGACTGCTCCCGCTTGAGGCGTATCTGCGACAGGATGCCGGCAAGCAATTCGTCCACATTATGGTTGATTGCTACCGATACCTCGATGAATTTGATTTTGTGCGTACAGGCAAGACATTTCCCGTCTGTGGATAGAGAGGAGAGGATATAGTAAGACGTGATATCTACACGTGCCCGAATGTAATGCTCCCGTGCGCAGATTCTCATGGACTCATGGCCCCGACTGCTTACCCTGCGAAGAAACCGCTCGTGATCGGGCCAAATCGATCTTGTTCGCCACCAGTATTGTGGGCCGCGACCGGCTCACGTCCATATCGTGCAGCATGTTGAGCAGCTGGTCGGCCCGGCTGAATGTCGCCTTATCCACCACGGAGTACACCACCAAAAATGCGTCCGCCTTGAGCATTTCGTCCTGCAAACGATAACCAAGAGAAAGCCGAAAGAAAATGAGAAAGAGAGGAAGAGAGAGAGAGAGAGGGAGAAAGAGAGTGAGAGAGAGAGAAAACCCACAACTTAATCAAGCACACCAGACACCGCAACTTGGCGCAAAAATCTCTTCCACCACGACCAGGATTAGCTTGATTATGTCAACTCGTTTCGCATTAGTATTCCGTGCTCGGAAGAGCTTTCGGAATATTTTATCGCTTCGCAAATAGCAAAAAGGCATCCGCTCCGGCATCACCAGCAGGGGCCAGCAAGGAAGCGTGCCTCATCGACATGACATTTATCTTGCAAGGAGCATGCAGCATCAAGGGGACGGCACGCTCCGACTGTTTAATCCCCGTGCACTGTCTGGAATCGAGCGAGTCTGGCTTTAGTGATTCAAATTGCTTCCACAAACAATGCCATCCTCGCTGCCCGGCACACACCCCCTGAGCTGGCGCTGGTGTTTGCTTCGCTAGGTTTGACTAATTGACCACGCTTCAATTGGCTGCCACTGCTTTGCCTTTTCCCACTCAATTAGTAATGATTTAATGGCATCGACTTGTGGTCTGACTTTTTGCTGCCTTAGCGCACCTGTCACATTTTGATTTACTCTGACTTTTTAACGATCCGGTAAAGTAATTAAGCGACGTCAAATTTGACATTTACAGTCACTGAAACGAGTCGTTCGGTTCAAGCAGCTTTTTAAACTTTCACTTTTACAAACTACGACAGGATTGACGAGCTTTGGAAAATTAAATTAAATTGATGTTCATAGGCAAGAGATGGAAATCGGTCATCAATCTGAAGCTCAATCAGAATGACACTTTTAAAACTGTAGCTTCGTCGAGATTGCTATCTGTTTAACAGCAATATACAAATAAGTTGATTAAAAATTTACAATTTCATATTGATAAACTATTAGAAATGCCATCTACAACATTTACTTCGGGCATTGTGGGATCTTAGTATGATCCACCTAGTTATCTATATTTTATGTTAAAATGCTGATGTCTTCATTGAAGGCGCCATGTCGCTGAAGTCTTGAAGCTAAACTTCTGATGTCTTGAAGTCCAACTGATAATTTTTATTATGTTTTCAGTGAATGCTTCATTTTTGGCCGAGAAATTCTTATGTTTAGATTAATATATTGCTCACATTAATACTTTTCTACTATGGGTCATTGGGTTTAGGTACACCAATGAGCCGCAAATAACTAAACCCACTAAGGGCATACGGTGGCGGCCACCTAAAGTCAGACACCTCATATTTTTTACCTATTATCTGGATTTGCGGGATTCTGGTTAGTTATCTAGACCAGTTATCGGAAAACATTTTTACACTCATCGCTGAGGACACTCTTCACCTATGTCCCTGTAAAAAATTAGACGGATATCTCGGAACACCATGCATAAATATGGTCTATCTATTTGGCGTAACGTCCTACGCGAACATGCCGGCCTAAACAGGGTTTCGAGACTTAATCCATTACCACGCAGCTGTATCACGGGACGGCATAAATATGGTAAAAGGTATGAAATATATGCGGTCCAGTGAAAGTCGGATAGTCTTCATTTCATAGCGAAACGACCACGTAGCGTGCTAATAAAAGCTTTTTTCACACGGGAAAAATGTGACAATTTGCGCGTTCGACGAACTTAGCTCATTCCCAAATTTATGAATGAAAATCAGACAGTTCGTGGTGCTCGCGCACGCTGCAGGTGTGTACGCAACACGAACTTTGTCCGTTACACGATCAAAAGAAAAATCAAAACTTTGTAAAAAAGGTAATTTTAAATTGTTTTGATTAATAGACATGTTTGCAACATAAGTTTACTAACTACTTGGCGTGGTTATCCGGACAACTAATGCATTTCGCAACCCTATGTGCATTAAAGCTGTCTACAATAGTTCGTTCGGTTCTGGAACATTCGTGCGTGGTCTGGTGCTTCTAATAAAAAAAATCTTAATTTGTCAATCTTTGGAAATACATTAATTTAAAAAGTTTATTGGAAACTAGTCTACATTTGATCGTTAGTATTGGAGTAGACCTGTAATAAGATTGATTGACAAGAGTATGTAACCATTTCTAGAAAGCAAATTAAATTTGATTGAACTGCTTTTGATCTTTTCATCTGTTCTATGAATAAAACGAGTATTCCCTAGACAAATCTATCAGCTAGGGACTCACTAAAATGCGGGAGTATCTGAATTCATGCCTAATAAAATTGGACGAAAATTTGAAGTTATTTTTATGCTTAGGACAATGTCTACTAGGCACTGAATGTTTAATGCTAAAACAAATAAGCTGTGTAAAGAAGTTTGAGCTTATTCGTGGCTTGAATTTTGCATAAAAATTGGTTCTATATACGCTATATTTTATCTTTTGCTTTATTTCCCTTAATTTAATTTGCTTTCTAATACACTTTACGGTGTGATTCATGATATTTTTGGGAGATGTTGTAATGAGAAACAACATTTCTTTTGTACGGAGAACGAAAGCATAATATTTAATGATAAATGTGAGAGCGTGAAACAGAGTGTGTACCCTTTTTCAATCTGCTTCTCTGATCAAAAGCCAACACAAACCCTGCCCCGCAAATACTACCACGCCCCATGCAAGGGTTTTGATCCGATATTTACCCCTGTTTTTAAATATTCATGGAAATAAAGGCTTCAAGCATAAAAACAACGAAATAATCAAGAATAATGCATACACGCACGAGCATGAGCAAATAGCAGTCGTCGTCAATCTTATCAACTCGTCTTACCTCCTTTTTTGTTACAGTTCCGAGGCAATGCAAATCATATCTTTGATTAAAGCAAGTGTGAGTACAAGAAACACTCTCTCACACGCTACACACACACACACACCGAACGTCACGCACTCTTTCGTTATCCTTTATCAGCTAGGCAATAGGAAAAAATGGGGACCAACATTCCGGACACACACAAACACATGTGTTTGTCATTTGCTCAGTTCAGCGCAGAAGATGCTGTGCCGGTTCATTACCAGTTTTCTTGCTGAATTTCTAATCTGGAAAAATACTTGTCCCATCTAAAACAAGACAAAAAAAGGGCGAAAGGTACGGCCATGGGTACGCGTTCGAAAGGTTGTCTTCCACTGATTAAACACGGATACGCTACGGTTGAAATAAAATCTCCTAAACATGTCGGAACGGACTCATGCCAGCAGGCACCATGAGTTTGACCCTAAGCTTTCCGCGTTCACGCCCCAAGCTCGTCAGGAGCCTCAGGAGCGTTTCGGTGGTCCACACATGCTTACTGTTTAAAATTCATAAACGATTTCCATTTGCTCGGTGTGCCGATTAGGCCATAATGCGAAGGGAGTCCACAAACCGGACCACCTCGTCACATCCTCGTTCACCCAAAACACAGGATATCATCTTTCGGCGCGTTTGCAAAGTGTGACATTGCTGTACAAAGTATGGGTCGTGTGGGGAGCGGGCTCCGGACGAAGTTAAATATTCATCCTTTTCACTTTGCCCCTTCCGTTCGTGACAGTCTGACGGAGAGTGTATAAACGGAACCAGTTTTATTAGATTTTGTCCATTTAACTTAAACGATGAAGATAATACAGCGTACGGTGGCTCTCGCCAAAAAAAAAGGAGGTCTTTGTAGTAGGACCAGTTGTGGGGACTACTTTCAAAATCTACATATTTGAGGGTTAACTCTTGCATGTACGACTGTGGAATCTTTTCAAACCTCCCCTCCAGCCAAGAAGAGTCGCCATATTGTGATTCCTTTTTTGCGGAACTCGACACAAATGTGACGCAAAACGGACGACCAACAGAAGCACCCTCTTGTGTGTACGTACGGTGTGTAGTTCGTCAAAATGGCTCCAGGCGACGGTCCCGGGACTTGTGGGGCCCTTATCACATCCACGGACACGAAGCACTCAGTGGACTCGGACTGCTCGGTCAGCCGAGACGTTGATGGAATGACTTGGTCAGACTTTGAGAGCGAGTAGAAAGGAACGCAAAACGCACACGGACCCCACGTTCGTGAGGTGGCACTGTAATGCTAAGCGACAGCTTTCACTTAAACTGCTCTGCGGGCGCAAATAATAAAACGGAATGTCGCCCTACAAGCTGACAGTTGAAGCCTTGGGTGACTAGCCATGACAGTTGTGAAGCGCGCTACACACGCAACAACACTAGCAACAGCTATTGTTGTTGTGTACAATAAAATTAGCGCTAGAAATGGTAGCATTTCAAAGATTGGTAAAGTAATTATCGCATGCACACACACCGCTGCCGCACAGACGGTGTAACGGTTTGAACGCGATGCGCGAACGGATCCTGAGCGTGACCGGTACACCGCCGGTTGGAACAACTGACCGGGTTGGATGGAAAGAGATCCGACCCGAAAGGTGCACGATGGTAGTAGCAGTGATGATTTCGCAATAAAACTGCCATGAATTCGCAATTAGCGTTGGAGGCGTCATGCGTTGCTTGCGTTGTTTGTTCCTTTTGCTTCCCCGATTACGGCCAAATCACCCTGAAGGCGTGATTCACGCTTTCGACGCTTCCTTTCCACTGTCCGTTGCCGGGGCTAGGGCCGTGCTGTTGAGGCCATGATTTCATTTGAATGCTGATTATTTTTGCATTCTCGGGTTGGCGTCTCGGGCCGGCCCAATTAAAACAAACGCGAACCGTTTACCGGTGAACCGAGCCGAGGAAGGGAGGGTGGGATTTAATTTTGCTTTCCGGCTATTACTTTTCACCCTTCTTGATGACGGTGGTGGTACGTTTTGGCGGCTTTCTTCCTGCTGGGCAAGCGTTGGCAAGGATTTGTTTCAATCCACCACAAAGACGCATGGTGGCCATATGCTTTCTGTGCTGAAGATTAGAAGCTTTTGGAAATGACCATGAAAATAAATACTTGTTTATCTACGATAATCTGGCTTGAAACTTAAGGCCCCATCTTTCAAGTACTCAGTGACATGGCGTCGTCGACCACAATCGGGTAATCTTGTCGAGCTATTTCATTCTTACACGTGTAATCCCCGAAAAGAGTTTGTTTCAGTTATTTGATGTCGTAATTATAATCACGCCCGTATTTCATTTACACGCCATTCGGTCGGTTATAGTGAGGTTATGTGATTTATTTTGGATTAATTCAACGGAAATAAGACACAAACGACAGTTCTGAAGAAGATTGAAGTAGATGAGTTGCTAGTAACAGCTTTTTTCAATTGTTATTAACTCTTTACGATTAACGAACAGAATAAAACAATAGATTCATATTTATCATTAATATTATCACAAAGAATACTTTTATTACTTTATACAGGGTTTTCCAAGCCACTTTCGAATGTGCACATCATTATTCACCACCTCCAAGATGTGTTTCAACAGCTTTCAAATGGAGTATTTGAATCATAAAAAAAAATCAGTTTTTTCACATGATTTTCAACACACCTCAAAGAACTGTCAAAATCAACCCAGCTTGTGACGTGTTGAAAATCATGTAGAAGAACTGAAAAGTTATCGTGATGCAATTACAACATTTACCAGCTATTGGAAAACATATTGCAAGCAATGAAAAATGTTGTTGATATTGGAAATTGACTCGGACAATTCTGTAAGATTTGAATAACGTACTTTATGGTCTAGATTTTGTAAATTACCCGACATTAGTGAAACTGAACATACTAAAGCATTTTCGCACATTTTGCAAGATTTGTTCACCACTTTAGGTTATATCAAGTTATATAGCTTGACAAGTGAAGTGTAAAACAAGTTTATTTATACATCTTTGATCCAGTGTTTGTTACAGGGGGTTCCAAGTCACTTTCGAATGTACACAGCATTATTGCAGTCACCTCCAAGATGTTTTTCGACAGCTGTCAAATGGTATATTTGCTTCATAATGAAGTTTCAGTTTTTACACATGATTTTCAACACGTCTTTAAATGGATTGAGTTTGACAGTCCTTTGTGGTGTGTTGAAAATCATATGATTGAATTGAATTATAATTGTGATGCAAATACATCACGTGACTGCTGTTGAAAAACATCTTGCAGCCGGTTAATATTGATGTGCTTTATCGAAAGTGACTTGGAAAGTGACTTATTTTTTATAACCCTGTTCATTTTTATAACATTTGTAACATTTTCCATAGCCTTTATATGTTTCGTAAGTTTAAAAGCAAATATATAGGGCTGGTTCCCTCGTCGCAAGGACTGACTATCCGGCTGCGTGGCTCTAAATAAGTCTTTAAATCCTTTACTGGCAGAGTAGGTCTTTACGCCAAAAAGAAGAATACAAAGTATAGAGTTTGGGTTAAATCGCGTGTTACATTCTGTTTTATTTCTGTTTTATCACCTTTTTAACACAAATGCTCTAGTCTTCCGTACCATTCAATGACAGCCAATCAAATTTTATTTATTTCTACTGAAGCCGTACTCAGCCACCGAAACTCATTTGTGCCACAAAAGAAAAACAAAATTGTCTACTCATTCTATAGCGTACGAATGAACGACAAATGTGTTAAATTATCATCACTAACAAAAAAAGACAAATCAAATAAAAAGCACAAAAGAACTGTGCATTAGTTCATACGATTCTGTTGAGGAGGAGGAGGAAGGAACGGCAAGCCCTTTTCATCGCAAACCCCATTTACACAGACACTGTTCGTTGATTACACTAGTGGACACTAGTCCAACATCAGCGATTCAATGAACAAGAAAATCATCCATTCAACTACAGAACTTCACACACACACACACATGTTCCCCTCTTTCCTTACCTTGTTGCCCATGCTATCGGTGACAAACTTCAGTTCCGACTCTTCGCCATTCAGAATGATGGATATATTCTGTTCGCCCGGAGACTCTGCAGATAGAAGCGTAACGAGAAACCATTAGAACTCGTATCATCGAACTCGGCCGCAATAAAATCAAACACACACATACACACATGAACATCCAGCTTGACCACAGTTATGATGTTCTTACCTCGCGTATCGTAGGCATTAATACATTCCGACGATCGAAACTGTGACAGCAGCGCTCCCTTGCCAACGCCCGGCGCTCCAATCATGAATACGCAGTAGGATTCGATCGGAGCGGTCGGTGGTGTTAGGACCTCGTCGACGGGAGCCCGCACGGGGCTCACCGGTGCCAAGCTGTTGCTTCTCGAGCGTCGCCTACGAAACGAGTCGCCCCGATTTACGACGCCTGCAAACGGAAGGAAAGTAAAAAGGATAACAACCGAATATAGTGTCTGCCGGCGTCTGGAGCGACTTTGCACAATGATCATCGAAATCATTGCTCTCGTTGATTTGTTCGTGTGGAATTGGGTGTTACCGGCGAAAGGCATTGATCCCTATTTCACGTGGTCTTGGTTTCTTTGAATAGAGGTTGGATGGAGAGAGAGAGAGAGAGAGAGAGAGAGTAGTTTCGATTCATGAAGCCATTGGAGCCCTTGCTTGGTGGCTGATAATAAATGGTCTTTCAAAGTGGTATTATCGTTGGTTTATTCGATGGCATCATCGTTATCAAAATGATTGCTCTATAATAATGCGATATTGAAGCTATCGTTCCAATTCTTAATGCAATATCATTTATAATGGTCTCACTTTCTATAAAAAAAATCCTAAAAAGTTATTATTTATATCACGTATATTTCAATTCAGAGAATTTACTTTAAAAAAATCTCCGATCCGATCAAATTGTCTTTACAATAAAGGTACGCAACTGCATTTCATACAAATCACAGAAAGACTGTAAATATCTATCTCTTCCAGGACTTAAGTAAATTGCAAATAATTTTTATCGTTATAGCTTATTTTGAACAATACAAACAAACTACTTAAAATTGAGAATGTTAATTATTTAATGTATGATGAATCCTACGGATTTCACTAAAATATTTGGTTTAAATTGTAATATTCTATGTATGAAAAAGGATACACAATTGGATGACGCTTCGTGTATGTTTTTTCCGAACTGTAACTCCTCTCTTCTCACTATTATATTGCACACTTCAGAAAATTATACCCCCCTCCCCTAAAATAACTTGGAGATCGTTATCTTCACCAAGAAGAGAAATTTATTAATTCCTATTACATTCGCATATACTAGACATATTGCCCTGCATGCCTATTGTTTACTGCCAAGCATTTTAATAACCCAACTGAAACCCAACGTTTATTTAAACACAATAGCCCACCTTTTGAACGTCAATTGAATTTTCAGCATAAAACAACAACACACTACTTCATAACGATGACAGTGCTATAATAAGCGCAATGATTACGTTAGTAATTTTACAAACAGAAAATGTCTATTCTCGGTTCCGTGTAACGGCGGCTCATTGAACCGTCCCATTCGGGTAAGGTATTATTTCCGCCTTTCCCTAAAAAGCAGTGCCATTTCAATGCTCATTAGCAAACGGTTGAGCGAAACCGACCACCGGACCACCGTCGTTACGCCTCGCCTCCGATGTAAAAGGGTCGCTCGCATCCTCGAATCCGAATCGCGAACCCGTTCGAGCGAAATCGCACGCATCGCCAGGAGCGTGTTCAATCGCACGCAATTTCCACACCCAAAGGCACCCAGAAACGGTAAAACCGGCCTCCGAACACCGAAATTGCCGTTTGCCAAAATGGCAAATTAAATCCCCTTCCACTTCCCTCCCTCCCGTCACTTACCCTGCTTCGATGAGCTGAACGTTCTCAGTCTAATATTGTCATCGTCGTCCTGATCGTCTATCTGCAGGTGCTGTAGGTTGATCTGCGGCACGTCCAGAAAAGCGTTCGATTTCCTTGGTGTTGCTACAGGTTTGGAGTGAGTGGGCGCACCAGACGCACACGGAAAGGAAACAATTTCAACAATTATTAACAGCATTTCGGGTTTTGGTGGGGCGGGGGTGTTTATCGGTTCCTCGCTGTCCCCTTTCCCGCAAAGGGCTAGCTGCGAGTTCTAGCGAGAGTGTCGAAGACAATAACGAGATACACAACGGTTGCTAATCAAACATGCATATGAGTGGTTCGTGCTCGTGACATCGTGATAATGAGACAGTTTTACAGGATGGCAACACTACCTGAAATGTACACTATACTACTGTGTGTGTGTGTGTGTGTGTCAAGAGCCTGATTCTTACAGCGGTAGGTCTATGTATTCATGCAGCACTGCAACATTGAAGCGCTTTGATCTTCGAATTCCACACACAAAACTCATACAAACAAGTCATATTTTAAAGTTTCTCATCTAGTGCTGGGAACTAGTAGCTCAAAAGAGTGCTGTACATGGCGCGAGGCCTTGCCAATAAAGCAAACTTAAGTAGGACAAACGACACAGAGATGGAGAGCGCAAAGAAAGAGTGGATGAAATAATCAGGACATATCATTTACGATTACGAGTTTGATGTAAATGAAAACGCACATTTACGAAACCGGGCACCAGGCGGGGCTACCAACTTCCTTTCCTACAAACACGACCCGCACTTTCCGCCTCCACTTCGGGCGGATCGATGAGGTGAAACTTTGACTGAAAGCTTGCCACACGTTTCGAAACACTATCCGGTAACGAGAAAACTTTTCTCGCTCGGTCGATTACAAAACCAAAAAACCAGGACAACACCAGGATTCCGGATGGAGCCAGCGACACACAACCACACCCAGAGCAGAGTGGGTTCGGTGCGGAATGCTTCCACTTTTACACACCGAACGGGGTGCAGGGCAAGGGTGGGTGTTGCAGCGTCAAAGGACCCGGACTGACATGAGCTGAAATTGGAATTTCTGAATGCTGTACTACTTTTCGGGCCGGCTGAAGGCAGGGTACGAAACATGCAACCTGAACAGGGTCAAAGGGACCAGGAACATACACACACCGACACATTATGATCACATCACGACACAAACCAGACACAACACAACAGTGGTTGTGGAATTTTGCAAACGACGAGTGTTGTATTGGGTGACATGTTGCGAGCGTCCAGCACTTCGGAAGGAATAATTCCATCCTCCATCGAGAATCAACCCTTACAACTACGCGGTACGGTATGCTAACATAAAGTGAAGGAAAGGAGAGAGAGAAAGGTGCGTTTACATGGAAGAGGAAAGAAAACACTGGAGACACTTGTCGGAGAGACATTCACTACCGGAAGGAACCCATCACGATTGTTGGTCAACCGTGTTAACAACTGATAGAAAGGGAAGGCGAGTGTCTATCGCAGACAGAATATAGAAAATACACGGAAATGACACAACACCGAAACAGAGGTGGAACGAGGGAAGAGATTCTAACGATAATAAGCAGTTGCGCCTTGCACCATACCTAACTTAATCCTTACATTTTGGTGGCGCCGCTCTGCAACGAAGAGAATGACGAGAAATGATTCACGCATGCAGACGAGTTGAACACGTGCGTTAAAATGGTTTCTTTTTTTCAAATTGGAAGTAAAGAATATATATCCACATAAATATGTTCCAATAAACAAAAACCCCAAACAAAACAACTCAATGGAAGGTAACAAAAGAATAAGCTCTTTTTTGGTTAGTATAGCAACGCGTTTGGTGTAAGCTAGCAGCACAAAATTAGCAGTGATGATTGTAAGCTTCAAGCATTAAGCTTTAGTTTTAGGGTCAGTTCCGTCTCTGTACCTGAATTGTGCATTGGACGCCTTTGCGAGCCACGTCGTTTCTGTGGCGGTGGTGTTTCTGAATCATTCAGCCTGGGCTCACTGGTGCAGTGTCCCCGCGAGTCCTGCAGTGTGGGCGGTGGGGGCTGTGGCTTACGGCGAACCTGTGTGAAAAGGAAGAGGATAAAAATCAAAGTTTGCTCACTGATTTTGGCTTCTCGATTCTTTTTTGTTTTGTCTCGCGCAGGAAGCTTCTAAAGTGATTTTAGGAAAATTGTAAGGATGTCCTCTCTCCTTTGAAATGATAAACTGGTAATGGTCAGCAGATATAAGTTGATTGCTGTAATGAAACTGTTACGTGAAAAATTTCAAACAATAAAAAATGGCCAGTTCAGAACGAACAGTTTCAGAATAATTTCTTAATTATAAATAATAATTAAAATAATTTTCTTCTTAAATAATTTTCTTCTTATCCAAGCTATCGTCTTATTTTGCTCTGTTGGTTCCTTCAGATGAAACTCTATAATATAGCGAATCTCATCTTATTGGTATTACGAATAAGTTTATTTTAATATGATGCCTAGTTACAGCCTGTTCTCATTTAACCTAAGTCATGTGACTCTATCCATTGATCAACTCGAAGTCTTGTATCTCAAAGAGAATCTATTCAGAAATAACCTAACTCGAACGCTACGTTCCAGTAGGTTTAAAAGGAGACAAAACGTATCATAGAGTATGCCACAGTATCAGTTTGTAAGCAGTATTCCATAGAGTGTCCCGAAATAGGTCATTTGACCTGAGAAACTCTTAAACGGCTGTACAGGGTAGCCTAACAGAATCTCAGAAGCCAATCCAATCGTACTTAAAGAAAAAATCGAAAAAAAGATCTTCATTCTCAAACTTAACTTGATAAGACGCACACTCATGTTGACTTTCACTGCCTTTTAAAGGATAATCTCTCATATCTCTTTCGGATCCAGAGGCCTTTCAATTCCACGCTCCTTGATTTTAACATTTAATTCCTGTCAATGATCTCTATTTTAGTACCTGCTTTATTTTCCAATCTGGTTCTGTTGTCAAATGATTTGGCAGTACGCAAACTTAGCGGACGCGTGAGGCCGTGAGGATTCGAAGGACTCCTAAAAAAAAATTTGCTTCGCAATCCTTCTACAGTTTAGAATTCCTCATGCAACTTTTCGATCGACTCTTCAGAAAGGCCCACATTCGTGTGACCGCTTAGGGCATCTCATTGGGTTTATCCGCTGCACTGATTGTAGCTGTGAGTAGTGTTTCTGCTGTGTTTGTTCTCCTGAATCCTATTTTAGTCAATCAATGTAACAATTTGAAAAAAACCTGCACACATAGATTCTTTGTCCCATCTTCTACTGTTCACGACTGCTGACTATTGTGTCCCGGGCTACGGCTTGAAGTCTGAATTGTACTGTATCACTGTTTATCTCACTGATGCCAGTTACGATTGGTGTCTTTCTTTACCGTGTCTTTGTCTATTACGATCAGAATATTCTGGATAGACTTTAATGCATTACGGTTTTAGTTATAATGAAGCTGCTTCTGTTGTTATCTGTCCTGTCCCGACCTCTATCCGTGTTTTTCTTCGTTGTATGGTCCAGTGTTTGTTATTGTTCCAATACCTGTTTTAGTCTCTGTCATTCGTCAAATCTCTTCTTCTTCTTCTATTTGGCGTAACGTCCTACGCGGACATGCCGGCCTATACAGGCTTTCGAGACTTCGTCAAATATCTATCGTTGCTCAAATGAAGGCTACACTATAGAATTAGTTTAAAGTTATGAGGTCATCATCCATTTCAACAAAAAACAGCTGAAACCACTGTACTTGTTATAGACAAAATGTTCAATTAGAATTTCAAATTAAACTAGGAAATCAAAATTAAAAATAAAATTAAGAAGTTTGATTGCAATGATTTCAAGTTTGCCTAGATTATGCGTTACTTCACTGTCTTTAGATAGCAATTCTATAAGCTTCATAACTACCAACAGCAGTTCTGATGACAGACTCTTTAACTTAAATAACAAACAATAATCCTCCTCCCTCCCATTAGTGCAAAAGCAAGCGGTAGCAAAGCAAACACACTAAACTCCACCACTACTCCCTTTTCTTTCTCTCTCTCTTTCTCTCTCTCTCTCTCTCTCTCTCTCTCTCTCTCTCTCTCCTCTTACCGATCGTGGTCCCGTGATGCGTGCACTTTGCGATCGCGTCGCCGGCTTCCTTCGCCGGTAGCCAGGCGTGCCGCTCTCGGGCGTATCGCCCTCCGACGGTGGGCTGATGATCGTCTCCAAGCTAGCACAGGCTGGGGCCGAAATCGACGAGCTGCGCTTTTTGTACGCAGGGCGCGCCGACGAAGGTATATCGTCTGCCATGGTCATCGGTGTGGCGTTCGCTGTATCTCACACGCACTGGTGTTCACGCGTTCGCTAAGCTTTCGAATGTTCGAGGGCCGCTGACGCCCGTTGAGATGCCGATGAATCGAACAAGCACCAGAAGAATGTATCCTTTCTCTGGGCGGTTGACTGGCACGATCAGGCGCTATTCCTTATCGTGCTACTACGCTTCTACTTGTCTACGCTATTGGTGTATGAATTCCAAATTGCTTTCCGTACTTATTGCTTGTCCCTTTCCAACTGTGGTAGGTCCGGCTCATCCGTGCCTGATGCGATTGCTCACCTTGGTCGCTATATTTCGTGCATTGTTGTTTTCACGTCAGCGCTGCAGAAGAAAGAATCAGACAGAGATAAGAAGAAAAAAATAAGATTATAGCCACGTCTTGCAAAGGGTTTCTTTCGGGCACTGTGTTGCGTAGCCCCCGCCGTTCCCTGTTTTGGATCCCTTTTTGTGCATTGTTTGTGCATTAACTCAAGTGCAGACACGGATGCATTCATTATTCCGTTACCTCTATTTACACTTGCAGACAACCCTTCCGTGTGCGGTGTGGGGACCATATTTTAGTAGATTGCTCGGAAAGTGTACATGCGCCGCATCAACAACAGACGTCCGGACAGTGGCCGGTCGAACGGAGGGGTGGCACGTGTCACCTCCAATGGTTGCGAGGGCGTAAAGTGTCCGTCGGAGCAGGAAAGCCCATTGCTTGTCAACCATTGCATCATATCGTGCACCGTCAGACCACCCTCTCGCTGCCCTTCCCGGAACATTCCCGGAAGCCATTTACACGGTCGACTCCACGGCCAGCCGAAGGATCAAATCTGGCTGGCCGTGGGGCTGCCGGAGGCTCATGAATAAACATCGAGCCATTCTGTACAACGATTGGGGGCCGATGTACATCGAGTGCGCGTACCCATACATACGTATAGACATGGGCATGCCGCTTTGATGCCTGCCCGAGTGGTTGGTTCGTCCCCGTTTTACTTGGTGTTGTTACGTGGCATTTGATGTTACGGTTTCTTGCGGCGACTTGTGTTCCCTTCCCGTGCTGGAAACTTCCATAAATTCAATTAGTTAAAAGTTGCACCAAACCCGGTCCAGTAACTTTTACACTTCATATCACTGTATTTCCCCATGCTCCGACTCCCATACCAGCTGCGAGGTTTGTACAACCCCTTTTTCGTGGTGATATTGATAAAGCAGTGGAGCAACTATTTTCCGCACTTCCTTGACTTCCACGCCAAAGTCCTATCTTGTTTCAGTTCTTCTAACGTTCCATCCCTTCTTGACGAACCGCTGCTAACATGTAGGCTTACAAACGGCGCGTTTGGCGCTCTTTGTGTAAGTTTTCACATAGGAAAAGCTTGCAGACTGATTTACTTGCGCTACACTTGTGTGTCCCACCGACCAGGTCCAACAAGAAGCCCCGGAAGAAATTCTTGTTCGGCATATCTTATGGTCTGGTACGGTACGCGATCGGTTTAGTATGTGCGCCCATCACCCCGACGATTTCAATATTTTAACGTCGGAAACTGAAAACTAGAGCATCCCAAGGAGCGCGAAACCCGGCCATGTCGACAACCGGGTTTTCGGTTTCGGAACATGTGGGCTAATGTTTTTGCACACATACACACACGACTAACGGTCGGTTGAGTCGGTTGTTCCACCCTCCCTTCATACATCTAAGGGAGGGTGGAACAACCGACTCAACCGACCTCCATTTCCACCAGTGCGTCGAGCTTGGTCCGTCGTCGATGGAAGGCACTTTGAAGTTGAGAATGAATTCAATTAATTGTTGCTCTTCCAGGGAATTGTTTTACTATGCATATTCACACACACGTACACACACACACACATATACACAAGAGGCATGGCGGCTGGTGCTGGATTTAATTTACCTCAAGTTGGACGAAATGAAAACATGCGCTCCAACCGGTCGGCTCCAACCGGTTGGGTGAACGGCGCGTCGTGCCGGTAAAACGCAGGGCAGGGAAGATTTCAACCGAGCTGCACGTAAAATATTACTCCTGGCAAACGATTAAACACCTCTTTTGTGGTTTTGGGGTTTTGTGGATTCCGACGTTTTACTGCGATGGCGTGATGCTGCACAGGCCGGGAAGAGGATTGGGGGCGTTCATTTATCTTCCCGGCTCAGTCAGCATAATTTGAAGCGTGTCTTTCTACCATGTCAAACTATTGAAGAATGTAGTTAGACGAGTTTTCATCTTGCTATGTAACGCATGGAACGTTATGAGTTTGGGTGGTTAGAAGGGAGAAACGTTTTTGTTGCACTGTTTTGTATTTCAAATTAAATTATCGACTATTGCATTGCGAAACACTGCTGTACGAAGTAAACAGATATCAGCATCCAGAAATTTTAATATGACATTGCAACACGAGTAAAAAAGGCCTTCTAGCTTATTTTCATACCGAAATCAGTAAATATTCCTGGTTTTCAACTTACCAATATGCGATGCATAATGAGTTCAGTGACATCCACTAACTCGTTCAAAAGCACTTGGCAAGCCTTAGGCCCCTCATGATTGTTGAATAAAGGAAGAAAAGTTAGTTTTAGAAAGGACTTAAAGAAATAAAATGAAGTTATTTTAATTTTATTGCAAATATTTTGATACAATCATTGAATGAAATTATCAAAGATCATTCAGGATTGTTCGATGATATTCGACATTGGAACTGCCATCCATTTGTAGCATCTTAGCTTTGAATGGCTTTGGATGTATTGATTTGCAGGTAATCATCAGCCACATGCTTAAACTTAATCTAAGTTGAACTAGATCGATCGGCAATTGTCAAAAGTGAGAAAAAGAGATCCTGTGATGTTTTAGGACACTTTGCCGTACTGCAGATATTGCTGAATAGAGCACTCTTGAACTAAATTCAAGCAAATGGTATATGTTAAGAATTGCAGCTACCTTTCTTCTTCGATAAAATTCAGCAGTCTTGCAAAATGTAACAAAGTTAGAGCAAAAGTCGTACCTTTTCTTTATTTCCCATTCATTCTATTTAACTTTGTCAATATGTGTCATTACTGTCATACAATACAAGCATCATGACCTACAGTCATGTCTTCACTCGTTAAAGTTCCTCAGGCAATCTAAACTGATGGTAGTCATCGTCAATTTTCCTCATTTTGAGGAACTGCCATAGACACCCAAGCTATAATTGAGATTGTTATTAATAAACACGTAATGGGTTTAGCATTTCGATATACATTTCGAATAAAAACAATGAAAATCCAAAGTTGTTAACGTTAAGCTCAAACCTCAATTGCTTACACTCCACAGAGCCGTTCGCTGCATCATCCACTATCTCTAAGATTCTCAATAGTTTCTCAAATTGGTGTTGTCAAACGTATAGAACGTAGCTGTCTCAAAATCTCTCGTAAATGCCTGATAAAATGAGCGTCGAGGAAGTTCCTCAGCCGCCATGCCCTAAGAAATCTCTTAAGAAGAGGGTCCTTGGCGGCTGAGAAACTTATAACACAAAATTGAATAAAACAATAAGCAAAATCATATTTTCTACAATATTGTTTTGTCTATAATATGCTAAGTTGGTGCTCTTGAATCGCTTTGTGATATCATCTGAAAATGCAAATTAAACGCATTTTTTCCTTTCACAAAATTTACAAATGGCACAAGTTCAACTATCACGATTAGTAGTGAACTTAATTATTTGCTTTTTAATGTTTCCCTCTCAGCATATTTAGCATTCTTAAATACTTACAACGATGCTTCAAGTTTTCAAAATTGCGTTTTCGACCGTGCTTTCGATTATGTAAATTTGCCCCGTTATGCTTGCAATCAACTCTACTGCCAGTTTACTACTACACTTCAAAACGGCGTGGCCCGGAAAAGAACTTCACTTTCACGGACTCAAGACGCCGGCGAAACCCTCATAAAACCCATCCCCTCCGATGCCTCCCGCCTTGCCTGCTTAGTCTTATTGTTAGCGAAAAATGCAACCTTTTCGTTTGTGTAAAATCTTTGCTTCATCTTACCACATCGCACAGCGGAAACCCTTAGGACGGTGGCGCTATTATTGTTACGTAAATACTGAAACAAAGCCCCACTGGTTGGTTGTCCGTGTATAGTGTAAAGAAAAATCTCATCAAAAAACAACAACGACCAAACACAACAAAAACGGAACATTACTTTGAAAATTTGTTACAAAGTACCAGCAGCCTCGTACCTCGTGTACCGGCACCACCACCGTTCCGTTGACGAAACATTTGCGGAATTTATCGAGAGGTCAACTATCCACCGTTCCGGCCCGCCCGAAAACCCCGCCGATTTGGGACCTACTCCCACAAGCTCCCCCGGCACAAATACACTCTCCCACAGCACGGCTTTTGTTTTGTTTAACTTTGCACGTTCCACTTTATGCTGGACTGCGCACAACAATACACCTGTAGTGCCGATGTAGAAGAAAGAAACTTTTAAACTTTTGTACCCGCACAAACACATTTCTTCCCTTTGGTTGGCCGGCCTTTGTTGAGGCATTGCTTTTGGTTCGGGCAAAGTTTTTGCACACTGCGACGGTCTGCACGCCCCAAAGTGCAATTGAAACCTGCTTCGTTTTTGCCCACCCCACGCTGGAAAAAAACAGCTCAAAAGAATAATACAACTTTTCCTACTTGCGCGATCATGTTCCTAATATCACCAGCCACTCTCCTGGGCGTAACTGCTAACGCAACTTTCGAGACATTACACTTCAAATGTTGACGGTTCGTTTGCTGGCGCGTTTTGTATTCCCTCTCCCCAGTACCGGGCGCTTCCTTCCAGGAGGAGGTGGAAATCCAGTGCGGAAGCGTACTGGGAATCGTTGTTTTGTTTTATTGTTTTGTGTCCGATCCTCATTACTGCGAATGAAGGCTCGCGATAAGCGTGCGCCGACAGCCGCAAATACTTAAAGCAACCGACGCGAAACCCACGAAAAATGTGTCATTCGTTCCGTTAAGTAATTTCCTTCCCGCTTCCATGCCCCTTTCGGAAGCGTCACCGTTCATGTCGTGGAAAGATTATGTTGTAAATGCACAGACCCTACCGCCCATTAGCCGTGGTTGGGCTGGAACATGAGATTTCCCCGCAAAAGGATAAGCACAAACGGCACACGACTGATAGAAAGAATGGTACGAAGAGCAAAAAAAAAAAAAAAACAAATACTCCAACTCTAAGGGGAATTATACACTCATACCACACGGTACGCTAAGCGTACAACAACCGCAAAAAAGGGGTTAATGCTTACGCTCATTCGCTTTCAA
Source organism: Anopheles coluzzii (assembly GCF_943734685.1). Taxonomy (NCBI): domain Eukaryota; kingdom Metazoa; phylum Arthropoda; class Insecta; order Diptera; family Culicidae; genus Anopheles; species Anopheles coluzzii. Next base: position 89,415,820 of record NC_064670.1, read on the forward strand.
TGGAAAGAAGGAGAATGCGGAGACAAACACACAACAAACAAAACCCCACGAGGATGAAAGGGCTCGTTCGTTCGTTCGTTCGGACAGTCACTCCAATCCCGTAAGCTGTTTATTTGCGATATGAATCATCAGCAACCGGCGATCGGAGATTAGATGGCTTACAGCGGGACGGAAATGCGGGAAGCGTGGCGAGCGCGACGCGGGGACGCTCCACTACGACACTGGGTCGTGATTATGATGGAGGTCCTTTATGCTGGGCTGGGTTTGTTGCTGTGTACAGGTTTATTGCAGTGTTTCCCTCTTTTCACATGACAGATATCACTTTTTATGCGGCTGCCGAGTAAAAATTATGCAAACTAATTGCCGACTTGCTAAACACGTTTCTTCGGTGCGATCAAATGCGGACGAGCGGAGGAGGGGCAAAACAAAACCAAAACAAAACCATACGTACTACGGGGGACAGCTAAAAATGAGATTATTATGCAGATTGTACAGATTGTGCCACGCGGGCTTACCGAATGCCGGTAAGCATGTTTGCACACAATCTGTTCTAATTGAGAAGCTCGGCTGGAGCTGGAAATACACACTGGAGAATGGCATGGATGTAATTATGAAAGGATTTTAGAACCATTATCGCTGAGGGACCGCTTTAAATGGATTCTGTTTTTCAATCACCATTTACACGCTCCGTAAAGTGCAAATCTTTGTGCTAATTGTCTTTTCTTCCTGTATACATACGAAAGAATATTTAAATGAGTCTTTAATTGCTAATAATTTGTTGGTCAATTTTATGGTGGATATTTTTGAGATAATTGAAGCTATTGATTTTCTAACAATTTGCTGCAATTCAACTTCACTAATTAGAAAACGATTTAAACAAAAAAAAACAAATCTTACTCTTACTATTTTGATGAACTCGTTGAGAGCTGGTTAATTTCCCAAGATATCATTCAAATGTTAACTTGTCCTTAATAACTGCGTTAATACTTAAAAACTATTACAAGAATATTGGCGGAAATAATATAATTTACTGAGCAACATAATCATCGGTTCACTTGCTGTTTTTACACTCAATAATGTAAAATTAAACATTTCAATTTTTGTAATATTCGTGCTTCTTCTTTTTCACTTTGTAAGTGATACTGTTGCTGTTCGTTATTCGTTAAATCATTATTTTGCGGCTTCTGTTTGTATACATTCAATAATGTCAAACTCGTTTTGGATCGCCGGCCGGATTACAATTGAACTCGCGGGACGCCGTTGAGCCTAGAATTTTATCTTCATTTGCTCGTAGCCTCCAATAAAACTATTCATGACAAATTATACATCAAATATATTTTATTGTGTAGAAATAACAAAACATGGGAAGTATATTATATTAAGCAAAGTAGTTCATGACATTTACTCACACTTTTATTTCAGTGGCGGTCGCCGTAACTCGGAAATTTAATAATTCTTATTTAATGCTCAAGATTTATGTAAACTTTGAACCTACCTGGACAGTTCTTTAAATCTCGTATATAGTCTTCACACATCGACACACAAAGTTCAAATTCTGATCAATGAAAATGTATCACTACATCGGCAAATATTTGCTAGCTCTATGACCATTTTGATGAGCAAAAGAGACTGCTCACTTACTTATATAAGTATCGTCTTTTTAAAGTGGATAGATTTTCAAGATTATTAAAGATACCGGCCAGATTTTTGCAACACCATAGCTAGAGAGTATCCTCATCAATGAAGTGAAGATAGTGGTATTCCGATTAATGGTTTTCGAACTGTCCGGAAAGTCCCAAAGTCAGAAAATGGGTGAAAATATGGAGTGTCTTCGACTTTAGACTTTAGAGTGCCACCAGGAAACAACTACTAAAACACATGATACATGCCATCTTCGGGGATACCTTCCCAAACAACCAACTACGTGTAGCTTAATTCACACTTCTTTCATCAAATTATTAGGACTGAATGTTGAAGACCTTATTCCTCAGTTGATAAACGCCCGTATTTGTGGACTTATAATCTACAATCCTTTTCAGTTTCATTCAAATAACTGCCATAGTTCTTCACGGGCCGGGTTGTAAGCCTTCGTGGGCCGCATGTGGCCTATGGGCCGTATGTTTGACATGTTTGGCAAACATGATAATCTATAAATTCCTGACTAAACATTACTATTATACTTGATATATCAGTAAAAGGAAAAGGTGTGGCCTGGTTATTCCCATATTACCACAGACAATAGCAAATTTGAAAACCTAACTAGTACAATCCCCCTATCCGGTTGACACATTTCACATACTTGATTACAAATGTCCAAGGAGTGGTTGCATAATTTCACTAACGATTTGAAACATCCGACAAAGTGAATGAGCTGTACCATCAAACCCCTGTAAGACTTGCTTGCATAAAAACGAAATTAATGTTGGATATGGTACACATTGACGTCCGGCATCATCATAGTGGTGACGATCGCAAGTCATCGATTGACTGTCAGCAAAGCTACTATGATGACGTGTGCAAAAAGTATAAAGGATTTTTTTCTTAAAGTCTGAGTTATTTGAAGAAACTTTTCAACGATACCTGGAACCATATTGGAAGGATACTGGAATGCAAAAATTGTTCCACGAGGTTCATTACTTCCCATCAGTATCCATTCGGTACGATGGAGACGCCTGGTACTTAATGGAATGTAATAGTATCGCAAAACTACTTATCACCAAATACTGGAATACTGTGGTCAACTAAATAAATTAAAATGATATCATACAAAACAAAACCTAAAAGTGATATTTACCCTGGTAAGTACCTTACACTTCGCTTTGGGAGCATTTGGGAAGCACAAAGTTGGGTTTAAACTAAAACTATCGATCCACAGCCTGTGGCAGCTCTGAATCCATAATCGACAGATTTATCCCGAGCCACTACTACCACGCTTAAGTTGCACTAGGTCATCTCTACACAGCTGTCAGCACCCAACAATGGGGTGTTTGTTTAATGGAATTTTTAATCACCTTACCACTCCCGAACGACAAGCACTGCACCAACGGTTGTGTTGATTCATAATTCATGCCTCCGTTACATCTCAGCTTGCTCCGTACCATGCTACTTCTATCCTGCTTGAAAATGGCTTCACCAAAACAGTAGGCAGTTTCACTGCGGGTACTCTGCCTTTTTGCAAGCGCGTTACAACGCAAACCCATCCATTCTGGCCAGCCTGCATAAATGCACTAATATCTTCACCACCAAATGCTTTACGCCGACCGGTGGCAAATACTGCACCGCAAGCATACTGGCCACCGCAGGCATAGACTGCTGCTAATCAGTTTAAGCGAAACATAATTTTCCACCAGCACTTGCGAAAGCGGCCAGCAGGAACGGATTGCGACCGATGCAACATAATTGAATGTCTGCCACTCACTCAAACTACTCACCGAAGCCGCCAAGCGACGCCTAATGTCAATATAAGCCGCTGACAGCTCACGGACGGACGTTGACGAGAGCAGTAGCACGGGCAGTAGGCTCCACGGTGGCGGGGATTTATTTGTACGTGAGCAGCAGTAGCAAATTATCCAGCGCCGGATGGGGACCGAAGCGGAGTCCCGGGTCAGTGCAACGATGAGCGTCAGCTTGCAATCACGCTCATATTTTCCTCCCATTTTTCCCCCACTCCTTTTCACCAACCAGGTGGCCCCGCGTATGGCGCACTTTTTGCTGTCCTCACACCTGTTGTTATCGGCCATTGTTCCGTTGCAAGTTTCCACTCGCCTGACACTGCCAGCAGATGCCAGTTGACAGCTTCTCCCTTTGCCTTACCAGCCCTTGCGCTTGCCCTTTTGCCGTCAGTTGCCGTGTGGTCTTTATGAAGTTTTAACCCGATTACCGCGTCAAACCAACGTGTATGTAACAAACACGGCGTGGCAGCAGACAGGACATCATACACGGGCCGGAGAATAACAAACAGCACAACCGACCGTGAAGGGCCGTTGCTCGCTGTGGCTGTCACACTGGTAGGTGATAAGTATGGCGACGGTTGTCCCACATACACACACACACCCTAACACAGAGCAACAATGCCTACCGCTTTTGTAACTGGCAACATGATGTGGAAAATCTTCTGCAACAGGATTAAACAGAATGCGGATGCTGATGCAATACTTTCAACGACTTTTTAACGTAAAACCATAGTTCATACTGTACTGTTTAATGGCGCATGTAGTCAATCGCACGAAAGTTTCGATAGAAAAACATAAACCAAACAACAATATATTGCGCCGTACGCCATTTTTGTGACGTAGTAAATCAACAAATTTGAATATCAGCTCAGCAATAACCTGATGAAATAACCTAACCGTTATTTCAACAGCGTTTCAGCAGCAATCTTTGGATAACTGCAGTTAAACCCACATAAAATCAATACAAGCTAAACACACTCGACCTTCACAGTCACACAAACAATGATTCTCAACGGGGCACAAGGGAGCTTCCCTAGAATCAATGTGAAACATATTGCTGCTTGCGATGGGTAAAATTATATTGCATCCCACCCGTCGTGGGATGCATCCGGTTTGGTGGACACCATACCTGACCGTACCGTTTGTGTTCCATTCACTGAGAGAAGAGATAAAAAACGACGCCTAAAGAGTAAAAGAGTTCCGGAGCTGGGTCCGGGTACGACTGGTAGGCCCAGTGATAAGCGACGCCTGGCCGACTAATCGCCAGCCGATGGCAACACCTCGAAGTGCATCGACGACGGAGAAGCAGGTGTGCTGCTAAAAGGAAACTTGTACCGCAGATGCTCGCGCCCCGGAACTGCTGCAGCTCTCTTTTTATTCCATTATATCGGTCGACCGGGCGATAGACTGTGCCAGTGCCGTGGGTTTGCATCGGTCCGGTACCACGGTCACCGCCGCAGCTCGACGACGCAACGATTTTCCTTCGGTTTCCGGTTTCCGGCAGCAGGTACCGCACCGCGAGTGATAAGACGGAGCACATCTTACCCGGGACCAAAAGCGAGTACCGAACGAACTGAATCCCAGCCCACTGTCCCTCCCCTTCTCCTTGCCGTTTGATAGATGAATAATGGTTCTAGTGATTGAAATGTGCAAGTGTTTTTCCTACTCAGCCAGCTAATGCGCGCCAGCTTTTGTGCAAAACGCTCCCGTGCATAGCAGCATGGGCAAAATCCGTCGGGCTTAAGGGGTGTTTGCGCGATTCCGACAAGGCGGGCAGCAATAAGCGACAGCAGCACCCGAAATAGATTGGCGGCTTCGTGCCGGCAGAGGATGTGGCCACCGTGCTTGCCTTCTACTCGTACAGCACGTGCGTTTTTATCCAAGCGGCAACGTAATACGGTGACGTACGTTGGTCGCGCTAGAATCGTTCTTAGTCCTTGTTACCTCTTGCTCAGGCTGCTACATTTGCTTGCAAAGAAAGTGATAGCTAATTTGGCAAAGCGGAAAAAGTGCACAACTATCAGCACATTTTCCATTATGCTGGCTATGGCCACGGGGATTTAAACTCGTTTTGAGCATCATGCACATAATAATGATTACGTTTAATGAATAAGCAAAATTGATGACGGAAGAATGTTTTAGCGGAGCTTTAGACACAAATAGTTATACTTTTTTTGGCAGCATTGTGTTCCTTACGCAATCGGTAGCTTGAAGAAAAGAAGTTTGCATTGAAGCACATATTAAAACCCATCTCTTGCTCTTGCGAAGATTTTTAACTACGACTTTTTTGCGAATACTTTTTGAGAACTATGATGAATTATGTTAAATTAAGTACTTTTTACACGGTATTTATTGTTTGGGTTTTTAACGGGGTTTTACATTTTCACTTTTACCAGTGTAAATATTGAGTATTTTAATTTCAATGTATTTTTAATGCACTTTTAGTCATTTTTCTTAAAAATGTTTCTCGAAAGATTGTATAAAAACACTTTTCCATATCTTTATAAGCAATTATGGCATAAACATCAACATTTTCCCATTGATCATGTCGTACAACCAGATCTTAGTTTGAAAACGATTCCTTCAATGTTTTCCAAAGAACTACCTGATTATTCATAAAATTTCAACATATTTAATAATTTTAAATACTTTTGCCTCAAATTCAGAACTCTAAGATTTTTATGAATTCTGATTGATTATTTTATGAATTAACAAGTTGAAACGCGATTCGCCGAAGCGTTTTACCCGATACATTTTGCATTTTCCAAATTAGATCTACTAGAAGGTAGGAAACTAGGATATGATAAAAACGGACTCAAACTAGTTTATATATAACATGGCTTAAAAAAGAATTGACAAATGTTGTAAGATCTTTTTGCGAGTGCTTTTGAATGATCCATTGAGAACAACAGATTAATAATAGATTATCTACTGATCGAGCTAGAAAAAATAAGCATTTGTCATAAAAATACGGTTTAAGCAAGGGCATATGTTCCTTTAATGCTTGTGTAGATGTTGATTCAATAAAATAAAATAAATCAATTCTGAAGATAAATACTAAATACATACTACAAATAAATACTAAATACATACATACTAAAGATACGTTTATATTGGTTTCCTTCACAACGGCCAAGCCGTATTGCTAATGTTAAACAAGGATACCTTTTGCAACACATTTTCATAAGTAGAACAAAGTTTTTCGATCTGCAGTCCACAATTGTAACAGAACCATCTTGGCGAGCTGCATGAAAATGATTCGCGACACGATGTAATGATGAACTTTCAACATATAGACGTATATGCCAACGCTATCCAAGAATGGTCATACGAGTGCTTAAACGCTTTCTGTTAGAAGTTGTAGTACTGATGTTTTCTATATTCTACATTAAGGATATGTAGCCATGTCATAGATACCAACTACATCCAACAGGAAAACAAACTGACATTAGCTGTTGCATGAATGAATGAATTGTTTCTTAGTGCTTTTGTAAATTCCAATTCCAATAGCTTCATTGTTTGTATTTTGAAAACAATATTGGAATAATATTTTTTCCTATTTCGGATTTAAATAATCCTCTTTTTCCTGTACACCCTCAGCCATTTGGCCTAGCCCTATTGGTTAAAAATTAAATATGTATTTTTACAAAATTTCAAAAAACAAAAACAATACAAAATTATCCTTGTTGGTTTTTACCAGACAACCTCTGAAAGAATCGTGAACAGAAGTTTTTTTTATATCAGCTTTCACTGTAATTAATTTTTCACATTTTACAGTATCGTTAATACAGTGGCAACCTATTATCGTAACTGCAACTTGACGTTGGAAGAAGTCATAGGCATCGTCGGAATACCATTGATGAAGTGTGAATTGATGAAGAGTGAGTAATCTCGTATAGAATCTCCTTCACTCGCGGTCGATCGTCCTTTTCCCAAATGATACAATTAGTTAACTATCTCCTAAGTATATAATTAATTAACAGCACTCTATAGATAGTTCATAATTAAAAAAAACAGAAAATATTTAAAATATAATATCACATGAACATATCGCATGGTACAATATTAGCCTAAAAAATTTAATTACTTAGTAATACATACAGTAATACATTATAAATACATTCAATCAAAGCGAATTACATTTTAAATCATTCAAGTTGCTTAACAAAGCTCAAGAATCATTATTGTCTTTAAGTCTATGAGCATGATCCCTAGATTTAAGTGGTAATTTGTTATTTACCCACGCAAAGTGTACCTGCTACTTCGTACAAGACCCATCATTAAGTGATTGGTAGCAATATTTCACCAAACATACACAATTGCATTGAGCATTGTGTGTTTGCGTGTGTATGTCTATGTGTACGGTGTTTTTCACCCAACCCACTAGGACTACGATCTTCCGATATTTCCGATTGCGATGCCTCACTTGCTCACACAGTCGGACGATATAAATAGCATAATGTTTTTTTATAATCTTCAAACAACTTCGCATCGAGATCATCAGCAGCCCATCTTCTTCATCGCAATCGCCGCGAGTGATTCTACGACCGTACGCAACCCACCAACCATCCCCTTTCCGAACCTACTTACCACACAAAACACGCCGTACCACTTACGCAGAACGCGAGTGTGAAGAAAACCCCTATCATGGCGTGATGTGGGAAACACATGATACCCATCATTACAACACATCTTTCGGTCTGTTTTGTTTCGGATGTTTATGATGAGTTTGATATTTTCTTTTACACACCCTTAGCCCGTGTAAACTTGCCTGAACGTGCGCGGGGAGGCTGGGGCCAAAAGAACGTTTCGTTTAGAATGAACCAAATCAATAAACATTCGATCGCCATATTAGAAACCCACTGGTACAATAAAAACCCTGTGCGTATTACTGTTGGAAAGCAAGCGCAAACATTGAGCAAACCAGCAATGCCTTTGTGCTCAATGAAGCGAACATTGTATTCATGAAATGTCATGATAACGGCAGGCCGACTACTTTTCTGCTGACGGCACAAACGTTCAAGTGCAGCTGCCAAGTTGTGGTGGTGGTGGTGTGCGCTGCGTGTCTGAGTATTTGGGAAATATCAACCGTCTGCGGTCAGCTAGACGTTTTGGCTTGAGTTTTATTTATGCTTCTACCAATAAGCAGGCAGCGAAATTGGTTTGTCACGAGTTGCCGTACGAATTTGTATCGTGTTCGTCCCATTTGACTCAAATGCGATGAGGCATGATGCATACAAATGAAAACATTTTCCTCTCCTGGCGCTTCGTGCTTGGTTCAGACCATCGAGGTTTTAAGTTGATTATATAACGAGAAATTCGTTTCTCTACGTGCTTACTGTGCGTCTAAATTGTATACAATTATAATAATTGTTCAAAGAATGTTTAACGCCATTATTGTAGCTATAAATCAACAATATAAATAAATGTCCTTGAAATCATTATAATAAGCAAGGATCGTGATGGTCTGTCAAAAAACGTGTTTATTGAAATATTGTTGTAAGTAAATACTTGAAATCAACCGTTCATCAGCTTGCGTTTTATTGAGCCAAAGCCGTAAGAGGTCTAGACTTGACTACTAATATACCTGGTTTTCTGTGACTAATTAGAGCTAAAGAACTTATAATTAAAATACCATTCTTCGTATAGCGAAACATGTGGTCACACAACAGTGGGGGGACGAATGATTTCAGCATTATTTATCAATTACGTGCGAATTGTTGAGGAATTGCGAATTATTGTTCACATGAAATTATGAATGACGTGTCCAATTGTAAATAGGCAAAAAGAAGAGAAGAAACAGGAGAGCGTAGGAGTGTGTTTTCAAAAATTAAAATCGTCATTCAACATTTATATTTAAAAAAGTGTTAAACACTCTTTATGTTATTACATAAGGAGAACGTTTATTTCTAAGTCCAAAAATCCTTACTAACACTAATAAAGCAAATACTAACAAAGCAGCAATAATTGGACCGGTCTCATGGTACAGTCGTCAACTCGTACGACTTAACAACATACCCGTCATGGGTTCAAGCCCCAAATAGACCGTGCCCCCATACGTAGGACTGACTATCCTGCTATGGGAGGTAATCCAAAAAGTCACTGAAAGCCAACCCCACAGGTGATACAGGCAGGCCTTGACCGACAACGGTTGTTGTGCCAAAAAGAAGAAGAATAAAGCATCAGATTAACCAATAAAAAAAAACTAATAATAATACTAATAGTTTAAAGTACTAATAAAGCATCAGATCTACATTTTACAGACCAACATTCCATTTTAATTATATTAATTACATACATTCGGTCAATTATTCAATGTGCCATGTATTAGAAAAATCGCAAACAATTCTTTACAATGTCATTATATTGGAGTGTGTCGTCAGAATCTTATCTGTTTCCCAATCAATTTAATCTCCACTCAACTCGTCCTACATTTTAATCTGCATAATGTGCTTTGAACACTAACATGTACGGAATGGATGCATGGTTCTCAAGTGACGTAAATTATAGTGTCACTATCATTGCCATCCGTACGGTTGATTTAACTGCCAGTCCTAATCACTTTCACAGTATTATCACATTCTCAAGCCATGAGGTTTATTCGATAGCATAAAACACACACACACACACAGCCACTACTACCGGCATTTGAAATTGGACACAATCGTTTGCCGTAACCACATCGACCATATTTGCAGAACATAAACACAATCATTTGCTCACCGGCGACGAGCTCGATACCAAAGAGTCGTAATCCCGGAACGTCTTCCGCTATCGAACGGAGACAGTTGAATAATTTTATGTTTTCTCCAAGTTTATTGCCCTTCTTCATCATCATTAGTGAGCTGCTCCTGTTCGCCCTACCAGGGCCGAGGATGGCCTTTAGCCTTTCGCCGGTTTTGCTCCTTCCAAGCACTGACCGTAGTGGTTGTACAATTAATTGGTCTCATTTGCCGCACGGTGTGCACCGCCCAGGGCCAGGGATATAGCTATAACAACCGAACCGAACCGACCAATCTTGCATTGCATCATTATCCAAGATTTATTTTGCCCGGTTTTATTTCGCCTTCGCTGGCGATTTGTTTTTCCTTTCCCAGGGCTGGTCCGTACGGGAAACACCGGCATATTTGGAGCAGGGCCAAATCGATTGTGTTGTGTTTTATGAGGACCGCTTGCCGGTACCGATATTTATATTTTCTCTTTTCACACTCAGTTGCAGCCGAACGGAACCCGTTAGGTGTGGTATTCGGAGCTGGATGAAGCCATAAATAGTTAGAAGCAGAGTGAAGTGTTCACTATAACCCCTGATTTTCAGTTTTATAACTCGCAATAGAACTGTAAAGCCTTTTTATGTGTTTTTTGTTGATACACACTTCAACTTATTTTAATTGAACACGAGAAGCCATTTTAACATTTTTTTCATCATTTTCAAACCATATTACAGCGAGCCAAACACGAATCGAGCGTTTCGTTCAAGCGCTCCCATAAATCCTGTCAATCAACCCCAGACATCACACCGTACGCCACCAATGCATCTAGCACTGTTGCACTCTCAGTTTTCGAGCCCCGTGGACAAAGAGCGAACGCACAATTTCCAATTAATTTCTCTCAATTGCATGCGAGCGCACGAAAAGAATTTCAATCAAAGCTTTCAACGTCAATCAAACTGCCAAAATCAAACCCAATCCGATAATGTAAAGCTCGCCGAAGCATCAGCAGCACGCCCGCGTGACACAAACGTTCGCAAATAGTTGCTGTGATGCATGCTTGTGTAAGTGTGTGTGTCTGTGAATGCGCCGAAAACCACTCAATTAAACTTTCTAGATGCATAAAAAATTAGTTTAAATGAGTTTCTCACCACCTTGCCATTTTAATATCATCCAGACAGTTTGGTCTTTCTCCTTTAATAGTTTGCACTTCAATGGCTGAGTTTCTTAATAACTTACCTACTTAAACTCCTTCGCCGGTCACTTCCGTGTATTGTGCCATTTATTGTCATGCAGTTTCGCACTGATTTCGCAACACACACAGCCTTTGCCGGCTATATACCAGTGAGAGAGAGAGAGAGAGAGAGTATGTGTGATTCCAGCTACCTTTTCGCGCAGCCACGACCGTGTTGTTATCAGTTTTCCTACGCTTATCGCACACTCTACACTCACACGAAAAACTCTTTTCCAAAGCTCACACTAGCACAAGTAAATCGAACTGGTGGCTAAACTCTCACTCGCAACACACTACGAAGCACACTGCACTAAACGAGCTACGGGCTTGTAACGATGCCCATTTTTTGCGTATCTTTGGTGTCGAATTTCCGTATTGCTTTTTAACTTCACCTAAGCGATGCACTGTTTTTTTTTTCATGTGAAAGAAATTTAAAACAACAAGAATTAAAAACATGTCAAAAACGCTTAAAACTTTATGAAAAAAATCACCAAAACACTCTATAAGGCAATTATACGAAAATTGTTGAAGCATAATCCTTATACTAGTCATATCTCTTTGTCCCAAATCTTCCTCATTTTCCTTCTGCTTCCCTCGGACCTCCTCCATCACCATGAACAATAAATAAAACGCACGAACGTCATCCCAATAATCAGAAGAAATTCAATCATATCCATATCCGGCCAGTATTAATTTGCTCAATTTCCAACGACAACGACGACCTCGAACCTCGTGGGTGAAAGTTGGAAGCTTTTGTTTTAGCGCCAACCATCTTCCCCGAATCCGGCCCTGCCCAGCCATGTCGTTTCAGCTGCCTCGCCTCGCGCCCTTTGTTTCGGCCATCTTTTCAAGCTCCCAATCACCCAATTCCTCACGTACGTACGGTGGAGCGGTGGTCGACGATCACGATCCGACTCCGAGGTGAAGGAGGGCTGTGTGTGTGTGTGCGTGCATTTTTTAATGGGACTTTCATGTAAGCGAGGTTTTCCGCTTGCCCTACTCCAAACAGCACCTACCTTGCCCAGCCCGCCCACAACGATAGCGAATGTAATATTTGAACCGTTATCACTTATCAGCAATCGAATATTTTCCCGATTTCGGTGCTGCTCTGGCAGCACACTCCTGTGACCTTCAGGGTGGCCTAAGCCAAAGGCCACGTGTGCCAGCCTGCTTGCTGATTTGCTTCCATTTACACTACGAAAGAAAAAAAAAAAGCGAATGCTTGTTTGTCGGTGCCTTCTTTTGCAATTGGAAAATCGCATCTGTCAGCCGTGAAGAAGACCTGCGGGGCCTTGTTGTCGTGCTGTCGTCGGCTACTTGGGCAGAACCGGGAGGCTAGCGAAAGCCAAAAGGGAAAGTGTCACCTTCCCCCTGTCTGCCCGGTTCTGCCGGTGTCCACTCCAACTGTCGCCAGTTGCGGTTGTTTAAGCAAACTGTTTGCGTGTGCGTTTTTTTCATTGTTTTACGAGTGCTTCGTTTATTTTGTTCCGAAATCCAAGGACTTCTCGTTCAGACTACACTTTCTTTTCCTTTTTTTCCCTCCCCGCTTCCCGGTGCGTTTCAAAAGTGGGAAACATTCTTCACTCGCTACAGGCTACAGAGGAGTGTAGAAAGAGAGCGAGAGAGTGAGAAAAAAACACACTGAAAAGAAAACGAGCACAACGAAATGGAAATAAGACATGCGGTAGCACAACAACACCACCAACGGCAAGCACATGCTTCACAAGTGGAAAGAATTTTCCGATTCCCACGAACCGTCGGTGGGGAAAGTATAAGAGAGGGTGAAGAATTTTCGGCTGCAGGCAAGAAACGGCATGTTGTTGCTCGTTCCTCGCTCGCTCCCCAAGCTTCTCGCCGTGTTGACGGCAGTGGCCGATTCGATGGTCGTTAGGATTTTCACTTTTCACCTATATCTTTGAGTCCAACTAGCAGGCACAGACACACACGCACGCACTACTGGCCACGTTGAGGTTGCTTCGCCATTCTTCGCCAAACGCTTCGGCCGGGGCGCGCGGGGCTGATGATGAAAGACTGTGGCGCAACGTGCAGCAGCAGCAAGCAAGCGGCAGCGGAGGCTTGGTGGAAAACTCATGAACCGCGCACTGTGAACACCCGATTATTTTTAGCCCATGGCGGAGATATTTTCGTCCCTGCTTTGCCTGCTTGTGTGTGTGTGTGTGTGTCAGTGTGATTTTTTTTAGCTCGACTTGCTTTCACTACACATTGGCGACGACGTCACTTTCATATCTTCTCGCCCGCTTCACTGACAGAGTAGATCATGTGTGGTAGTGTGTGTGTTTGATGCGTTTCTATGTGTGTGTGTGTGTGTATGAAAGGGATAGTTTTTTGTCACCACTTTTGCCACCCTCTCACTCCTATCAGCTGCCGACCCGGTTTCGATTCCGTTTGATCGCTCATCCGTACACCTTTTTCCCGGACCGAACGGCGAACGGACGGCCGAACAGAAAGTAAAGCCGTCCTAACAAAAGCCGAGTGTATACTTTTAATTTTATTTAGAAATGAATGTTTTTACAATGTACGTCAACCGGGATGGATGGGTCCTAACTTTGCGTACCATTCTTTTCTTTCTTTCGAGACATTTTCGCCTTCTTAAGACACGCTCCACTTCGCACCACTAGAGCGATCGAACGTAGAAAAGGCAAACGAACGGTCGTACACGGAATGATGACAGCGAAATGGAAACGTCGTTCGGTTCACCTACTAAACCAGCTGATAATGGCTTCACGTGGCAGGCTGAGAGGGGGTAGGGGGTTTGAATGCTTGACACACTTTGGTTCGGAAAATTCTTCAATGAAAAAGGCAATAGCCACATCTGCCAGCAGGAGGGCAATGTTCGGGTTCCGTGTTGAAGTATCTATTTCGACAGCACAAAGAACGAACGACACAAACCTCTGGCCAATGTTCGGAGTAGATTAGGCACACACACGCACACTCACATATCGAATAGCACAGAGCACTAGAAACATCCGAACTAGACCATCATCAGCGGCTGGCACAGCACGGTAAAGAGTTTTGTCTGCCGGGCGCGCTTGTTAACTGAACTCCTGCCTTGGTCGAGAACTCCGGAAAATGTACCCACACATACACACTCACACACACATGAACCACTTCGTGGTCTCGCAATTCCGTTCCGGCTAGCCCCGGACATGGCGGTTCACACAAATGAACGTATAAACAGGCGCACTCCCTACCATCCCACTTGGAGTTGTACTTCACGCGACTACAAGGATTGCTCTAGTGGATTTGGAGGATGTTCTTAACCCCTCTCTCGCCCCCCACTTTCGGCACTACTAGGAAATCAAAAGAACACACACACACACACACTGTATGGCCGTGGCCGTGGCTACAATCAGCGAACGACGAAACCCGCGACTTTGGAAGTGAGCGCGCGTTACCTTCAGGCTGCACGGTCGAAGTGACAATGACATCGGGTGCGAGCGCGCGCATTCACCATCACTCCGACCGAGTAGCCGAACGAGAAAGAGCGCGCGAAATGCCAGCTCCAAACTCCCCGCCCCCAGCAGGTCCTTCGGCTCGGTTCGTGAGTGGTGCCGATCTCACTACAGTGAACGGTGCAACACTCACTATGACGTGCAGTGAGAGCGATTAACTCACTAAGAGCGATGGAGAGCTCATCATCTCCTCATCGTCATCATGCTGATTGCCTTCATTTGTGTCCATTGTGTGTACTGCTCCAAGTGACAGTAAGAAGTCAAAGGCTTACCCCACACACATACATGCAATACGGGGTTTGAAGCAAGCAGGTAGGCAGGTCATCGTTCAAACCAAACTCCTTTTCGAGTGAATCGCTCTCTCTCTCTCTCTTTCTCTCTCTCTCTCTCTCTCTCTCTATCTCTCTCTCTTTCTCTCTCACACACACACATAGTTCTGTCGATTGCTCTCTCCCAAACCGTCGTGCATCGGAAGCAACTCTCCGCTTGCTGCACAATGGAGCAGCTTCCGGTGGCGATGAAAAGTTTACGGGCTTTTTTGTCCTCTTATGACGTCACAGCATGATGCATCGCGCGTGGGAAGGATGAAGACAGCATACAATCCTTTCCAAACTATTGCGTTTTTCCTCCTGTTACTAGTTTTTCAGTTGCATGCCGCAATATTAGAAATGGTACATTCTTGATAATACATTGCTGAGAAGAGAGCTAAGAGAGAGTAAGAGCGTGAGAGAGAAAGAGCGCGCCAAACAACGGAAAGTGTGTCCCAAGAAAAAAAAAACTCGGTCGCACGCGTAGTAGTAAGTCGTAGTAGAGTATAGTACGGAGCGGCAGACAGCCCGGAATAGGTTTCTGATTTTTCGGAGAAACGAGCTTTTCCGACCGGCGTTTCTACGAAGTCTGGATCCGCAAACGAAACCTCGTGATTTTTGCATGAGGGGGAGGAGGAGAGGGGGGAAGAGAGAGGCACACAAAAAAGGTAAAACTAATGCAGCATCGCAAAACTTTGTAGTAAAAGCGGAAAAGGAAAGGTAGATGTTATGCGTAAGCGAAACCAAAGTATTGTGTAGGCGCGTACACGAGTTGCTGCTGCTGGGGAAACACGCCATCTAACAACACACTGTTGTTGCCCACCCACCCCCTGCGAGTGCATTTGACACACTCAAGAGGTAAGGAACATTGAAGATACCGGAGGAGGGAAAGGTGGGAAGAAAAGTAGGCCATCGTTCAGCTACGCACTTCAGAGCGCGTTTGGCTGGTGCGCGTGGTGCGAGCACTTGACAGAGGGTTGATAAATTTGTCCAGGGATTTTTACGACACCTCCTGCTTTATTTCTCCTTCGGAAGGGTTTTTACATAGGCAATTTGTGTGTTTTCGTTGCTGCTGTTGGCTGCCTATTTCTTAACAACACTTCATTCGGCCTATCTGCTTGAGAACGGCCAAGTGGGTTTGGAGTGGTTTCTTTCCCTGCGGTATTTTGCTGCCGCTTCTGGTGTTATTATCGTTTATTATTTTCGGCAAGCTAAACATTCATACCGCCACAAGCGGCACAGGCACAACAACACACGGTTACGGAAACCACCTGTCGGGAATATTTTCAACCGGCAACGGCAGCAAAGATGTGTACGCCGTGCATTGTAGTGTGTAATAAGAGACGTATGGTAGCACGGGGCAAAATGGACATTGGCTACTGTTGCCTTTTTTATAGAGACTTTAAACATGTTGGCTTATTTCGCATTTTAACGGGGATATACGGTCAGTCTTCTCATATATCGACCTCTTAGAGGACGTTCGATACGATCTTAAATGCTTGCAATACTATCCGAATTCATTAATTGAAACTCAATTGTCTGTCAACTATTGAATTGTTATTATTAAAAGCGTGTTTGTCATACGTATAGAAGTTTCTTTTATGACTAAACGGTCAGCCAAATATCCTACATTCATGCAAAAATCATGCCAGATTCATACAAATTGAATCTCGACTGTATATTGTTTGCATAATCTTATTCACCTGACATCCAATAATAATAAAATTTCATTTTAGAGCTTAAAACTATATTATTTCTTACGCAATACGGCAAATCCTCTCTCTTGAATAAAAACTATGTTATTTCCAAAAGGTTAACGATGATTATTATTTAAAATTGAGGGAATTGATGACAAATCAAACATTTCCCTTTTTTTAAGTATTATTATATGATATCATCATCAAATTTTAACAATTTTGAAATAAAAAATAAGTTAGAATGTTTCATTGACATATGATAATTATACATAATGAAATGGTATTGTTTGTAAAAATAAGGACGATTTTTTGTTCTAGGAGCAGAATAATTAACTCACATTAACATAGGAAAGCTTTAAAAACAACATTATATTCGCTAATTGTTTTTTTTTCTTCAATATAACATTTGATGATTGTCGCATGTTTACGGATCGAATTATTTTTGTTTACATTTAATTATGTTAAATGAAATAAATGTTTAACTCATAGATCACATGAAAGCAATTGTATTGAATGCATTGTTTCTAGATAATCTAATTTGATGTTGTTGATGATAATGTTGATGATGGTCCCTCCACTTTCCTCCGCAAAGGTCGAGAAGACGAAACTATCTTAAAGATATTTAGGTATGAAATATTCTTCCATTATAAACTCTAGTGGATTCAATTCTAAAGGATTCTTATTCAAATCTTTAGCATGTCCTTTTGCCCCACGTTCCCGTAGTAATTTGGCTTTTGTGTTAAATATTTACTTACGCTTTTTAGTTTTTGTATTGGTTTGAGCATTCGTTACAATGACATAGTTTATCAGTCGAGGTAAAAATTGTCTTTAATATATTTTATTGAAACTAATCCCTAAACAGCTCATATTTTATTAAATCATTTTCCATCCAGTATTGTAATTATTTTGGTAAAAACATTTTTCAAATTCAACCAACGGCATTTATTTATTTTTTGTAATTTGGAACAACAGTTCTAAACCAAATGATTGTTTTTAAATTGATTCCTTATTCGAAAACGGCTCCTAATTTAAATGAAGTAGTATGTGAATGTTTTAGCTTCCGAGGGCATACAGATCGTGCAACAATCAAACATTATTGAGCGCCGTTCGCATATGAACTGGCTTAGATTAAGCAGAATCGGCTCCCGCATTGCTCCCGAAGTCTGAAAGGTCATTTGCCAGATTAAGTCCCTTCCCGCTCGTTCACCATTCCCAGCACACGCTCCACTGCTCGGGAGAATGCCGTTGGGTTTATTAATATTTCCTCCGTACGCGCACAAAACAAAAACAACAACAGCAACAACAACGACGTAAAAACCCCATTTGTGTAAACAATCAACCGAGCGCACAGCCAGACATTGTGCAGACCTTGCCATGTTTTTGCATGCGTGAAATCAACCGAATGATTGTTTGTGTGTGTGTTAGGGTGTGCGTGTGTGTGCATGTTTCTTTTAACGCTTTCTTGTTCCTGGGTGTGCGCGTGCATGCTGTTACACTTGTTGTCTCCATGTCAGCGTGCGTTCATTACTCTTGAATCCAACCTCCTTCCCTCCTCCATCTCTTTCCTCGTCACCCAATAGTTCCAACCAGGGCCATGGCTCCGGGCACAAAGTCCTCAGACTGGGTCAAGGAAGGTGTATTGAGATGAAGGAACGTCGTAAAAATTAAAACATACGCTCCCCCTACCCCCTTCAACTGCTCAGGCCTTTCGTTTGTCGTTCCTTGTACGTTCGGCCCAAATTCGAATTCACGGCCATTTGGGCAACTGTTTGTTTTGCTCTAGCAGCACCAGGGCATGCAGATAGGAAGCAGAGCAGTATCAAGACAAAGATTCAGAGCAACAGTAACACATACAGGTACGCACATATGCACATGCATCGGTTGAACTAACGTACTAACGTACGGTTGGAGATTAGCATGCCACTCCGCCGGAAGGACATTTCAAGCTATGTCTAACTTGCAATTGCCTCTTACCGTACTGAGCTTTCTACATTCGTAAGATTTATACTACCTTTAAATACCAGTTAAATGCAGAATGTTTTCAAATAATTCCGATTTTTACAAACAACCAGGCTTCTCCATTTATTGAAGAAGCGTGTTTTTTTACTTGTCCTCAAGAAACATTGGATATCAACAAACTTGCATATTCCATACCTGAATGGTAATTGTACACAAATAAAAAATATTTCAAAAATGGCTTTTTTTAAGCTTGAAACGAGTTTCAATACTTTTATAACATTTTAATGCACCATCGAAGGCATAAGTATAACACAACAATTAAACCTGAAGTAACCTTTTCGCATACTAAAGGAACGAATGTTGTTTAATTTTTTTTATTCTTTTTTATGCATTTGTTTTATTATATTGTTTTATTCATATTATTTTATTATTTCTATTATTTTTATTTATTTATTTTTTAAGACACATATTAAGCCACGTCGTCAGTCTTCTACGAGGCATTTCCTCCAATGAAATGGCCTTATCCCGGGCATACATTACATGCATGCTGAAAAATCTAGTATGACGTTTGATAATGTATGGAGTATTGACAATATTACAGCCACCAAATTTTAAACTATTACATACAAAACAAATCATAAAAGATCGAAACATGTTAACGAATACAGAGAGTCTATGCATCCGCCAAAACGCCAAAGCACCATTTCCATCGCACCTTCCATACTTCTTCAGCAGCCTCATCTCTACGTTCTCAAATGGATACAAGGGTATTACAATCGTCTCTCAGTTCCCATCGGTCGTCGAGTAGCGGCAATTAATTAGCCGTCCTCCGATGCCCCACTGCTCGAAGCAGAGCGTTCCCCTCCCTCCTCCACACTTCTCGTTCCACACTCACCGAAGCGCTATACGATGATCGAATTTCGTGCGGCCATTACAATATCCCATAAAACACGGCATTTTACCACCGAAACCGCGACGCCACCACCCCTTGCCTTTGTGTCCACTATTCCGTGCCATTACTCCGGCGTGATGGTTCTCCCTCGCCCGGTGATGATCGTGGTGGCCATCCTCTAGCGTAAACAAAACCTCAAATTCGTCGATTTCTAAATTTGTTCCGCAATTTGCGTTGCGCTGGCATATCCGTTTGCGGTTTGTAATTCAAATACGGCTTGGCAGCACCTTAGCCAAAGAAAGTAACCCATTCGATAGAAGCAACCGCACCACAGACCCACTTGGGCGAGCGGTGCTCGAATGGGCGTGCAAAAGATTTTAATCACTTTCTTCGGTTATGTTTTTTCGTTTTTTTTTTGTTTTCGCTTCAAGTTTTAATATTTTGCGAATTGACGATGAGTCGAGTCACGGTGGTCTGGCAAACGTTACAACTGTTTTGCGAATATTCGCCCTCTACCTCCAAAGGGTTAATCAACGAATCTTCCACAGAACAGAAACATAAAAAAATTATCCAAAATCTGCCAAGTAGCGAGGTGTGATTTTATTTTTCTCATCTCTCTTTATTCACACCTTCGATGGACTGCAAAGTGTTGGACGTTATCTGGCGCTTTCGCAAAGCAAAAAGAGCTAGAGCTTCGCACGGTGTCTTCCATTTTTACCCCTTTCCTTTTGTCCGTGAGATGTACTGTCAGTGTTTACACTTCGTTGAAAAATGACTTGCACACAGCAAGGTTGCGTGGTTGCAGTGCGAATGAAACGAGCTCGGCAATTACACTTTTATCGTTCGCTGCTGCTGCTGCTAATTGAACAGCCAAATGTGCTAATTTGTGTATGCAAAAGATGTGGAGTGGTGTGAAGCCTCTTATTCCGAGCAGTGGTTTTCTTTACAACTGGCTAAAACACACCAAAAGCACTTGAACCGTTGAACACACTAATTTTGGCAAATCCCGTATTCTCTCTTTTTGGTACATAACATTACTGAAAGGAATATTTTGTATAGTTTCCTACATTCATTGAATGTAAAGGATGAATAATTAGAATTAATTCAACATCTCACTATACTTCATCTTCATACTTTATAAGTTGGGGCATTTCATCATACTAATTAAAAATTTAAAAAAAATTTGAGGCACAGGGCCAAATTTTGTAGATAATTGAGAGCTACGGGCTAAACGATAGCATTTTTATGTGTTTACTTCTATATTATTACATTTTTGCATTTTAGAAAGAAAATAATTGGTTAGTGATACCAAATAATGCGATTGGTGATATTGCAGTTGTTCTGTAATAATATCATTCAAGCATGTATTCAAGCATTCAACATTGGTAATACTTACTTACACATTCGGCGTCACAACCGCTTTGCGGTCTTGTTCTGCCTCAGGAGTGTCCGCATTGGTAATACCTATTTTAAAAACTAAATGAAATGTTTAATCATTTGAGGATCATCAACAGTGCGGCAATCAGTCAAAAATATCAAAACAAAAGCAATATCGCTTCTTGATGACCCCATCCTCCGCTGCCACGAAAGATATTGGGGATATTCTGGGGATGACAAAAAAGCCTTAACGACTGAATAATTATCAAGAAAAATGTGCATTTTAGCTATTAAAATGCTTTATGAACAAGTAATTTCATGTCAGATAAATTTATAACTGATTTTTTACGTAAAAGCACTTTGAAAATCGTTGTACTCGTAAGAAGCAACAGGGTTTTTAAATGTTTGGTTTTGTTTTCAAATACGATAAAATTTTTGCTGAAACAGATAAGAATGAAGCCACCCGATTTGTGTGAGCTTAAGAAGAACTAATAGCCAAAAAAATATTACTTACTTACTTATCCGGCGCTACAACCGTTTTGCGGTCTTGGCCTGAAAAAAAAATATTATCACAAGAAATATGCATGGAGCTATTTCACTATATCTAAAACATTCTATTGCAAGTATCGGCGTCCCCCGAGTTACGACCCCCTCGAGTTACGACGATTCGCAGATACGACGATTTTGATTTTGACGGTTAAAAGATGTCATTGAGATTCATCCACTACCCGATATTGAATATCTACATCGTGTAAACGGCTTTTGGTGTAAAATTAATACATTATCAAACATTGTTTAGAATAAAATTCACGATATCATAGATTTCGACTCTCCAACTTCGGTTATAAACTTTATATTCAAAGATATTCGACGACTATTTCGACTCAGAACTCGCTTTGGGACATTTTTTCGGTCCCAAATACAGTCGTATCTCGGGGGTCACCTGCATTGCGTTGGTAAAAATCAAATTCTCTCTCTCAGTCGCATGCACAACGTTAAATAAATTTACAGTTACACAGACTTTAGTGTGCCTTATCTATACAAAATTTCGTATGTGACTTCCTCCATCCCGAGAGTCAGTCTTATTATCGTGTTGGCACAATATTTATGTTACATATGGAGATATTGACCTTGAGCTCGAACAAATGAATTCATCAGTCATTCGACATTAGTTTACTTAAATTTTAAGGAGTACGATAATATAAAATGTCAAACTTAAAGATCAGCAGTATTTTGTACACGAATTAAGAATCAAGATTCAAGAATACATTTTTTACAAAAAGAGGAAGACCACAATACTGCACAGAATCATTTTTGGAATCAAAATACGTTCAGGGGTAAATTTAAACATTCAATATTAATTTTGTTACATAATGTTTTCACCAAAACGATTTATCAAATTTATGAATTTGTCACTTGCTTCCTTTATTACAGTTACTCCGTGTAATTCAGTATGACAACATCATTTGCAGTAATTAAGAGCAACCAGGCGCCTCCATCACAATTTATCTCTTCCACTTTGACCGCCGCATGATGAAAGTGTGAGAATATTTTAAAGATGGCAAAATAAAAAATAAAGAGCTAACGGTACAGCACCACACATGTTTTTACTTTTTTTTTCTAAACAACACTACGCTCCGCTGTTGGCAGATGTTTCAAATCGCGTGTTCAAACTTAGACCACTTATTTCGAAGCCGGTCACTCTCGTTCACTAGCTGACGACACGACACGCACAGTTGCAGTCGCGATGACGTCGGGAGAATATGTCGCTGATGCAAGCGGCAAGCATTCCGTTACCATCTTCCAACACACCTTAGGGCGTCGTCTATTTATAGTCCGGTTGGTTCAATGAACCACCCCCCGAAGTTAGGTGGTTTAGCTATACGGGGTGGGTATATGTTACTCATTACCAAACGACATTTCTAGCACGATTACTACTTACCTGCCATTATCGCCATTAAGTTCGATCGCACAAAATCCAGCAGTCACATCGACATCTCAGCTCAGTGCTTCAAGGAACGTCTCCGGTTTTTGCCGTGGCCGCAGTGAATTGCGATGCAAATCTTTTTTTTGCTATGTATTTTTTTTTTATTGAACTATTACATCTTAATTAGGCCATACGGCCCGTTGAAGATTTAATAATAATAATAATAATAATAATAATAATAGTACAGAAATAATTCATATTTGGTAAAGAGCAGAACACATAATACCTGCCAAATCACTACGCCGCAAGACAACAACGAAACATACATAGTTCGGATGATATACTACGAAAAAGGTTTACACAAACACATAACAGTTTTTCATTTTAAAATATCCGTCCTTTTTTTGTTTCTTTTTATATCGCCACATATATAAGTATATATGTATTATGTGTGTACGTATGTATATATATATAATATAATGGGTTTGCATGTATATATTCCTTTTTTATTCTTGGTTTTACAGTTTGTACACATATCAGTTGTAATCTGTTTTTTTTTTTCTTTCTTTTCATACGCATCATAGTTGCATGTTTGAATGCAATTGCAGTTTGGAGTACTGTTTTATGCCTTTCTTTGCTGGGGCGTCAACGGTAAGAGACATGTTGATTTTTGTTTGTTTGTTTTTTTCGTTCATTCTGCATTGTATCAGGATTTTGGATCTTTTCGTTTACTGTTATTTGTTATTCTACTTTGTCCACGTTCTAGGTTCGCGTGTTTACACGTATCGTCACACTAGTGTAGTACGTTTGATTTTGGTTGTATTTGTTTAGTTTTTTGTTGTTGTTGTTGTTGTAGTTGTTATGTTATTATTTTCTGTGGCGCGCTAGGATCTAGTAGGTGTTTAGCGTATAGAGTTTTTTACGATTTCCTTTCTTTACGTTCTACGTGAATGATGTTTGATATAGCGTATTATGCGTACAATCCACATCCTTTGTTTTCCTAACTGATTTTGATTCCATGTTTGCATTGTTACAGGGGCTGCTATTTTTGTTGAGTCTGTTTTTAGTCCATGCTACATCCTGTAATCTATTTTTACTATATTTTCATTCCTTTTATGTTGGCATCCCAAACACGTGTACCCTTTTCCGCATTGGGAATTGCACAGTTAATCCATAAGTTTCTGATAATATGTACCTCTACAGGAGAACTTCTGCTTACGCTCGCAATATAATGACCCGATCGCACACAAAATAGCATCGTTCTGTTTATCATCATTTGATTTTACGCTGTCAACACACGTGTACCCATATGATTGGTTTGCTAAACTTTATTCCGGAGTGGTAGACTCTGTGTCTATTTGGGTTATACTAAACAATCATAAGAAGATTCAGTTTTTTGGGGTGGAAGATTTACAATTTATCATCGTGTGTCGTTTAAAGCAATAAAACAAATAAAAAGTAATGGGAATCAACAAAACCATCCAACTCGCAGCTCACTGTAGTATTTGTTGGTTGGAAAATAGTAGCTAACAAAAAGTATCGTATTATTGCATGCAGCATAAGCATGTTGTTATAAAACAAAACTATGCTAAAACAAATGCACGAACAATTAACAAACATGTTCCAATTGTTGTTTATTATTAATCGTAACGCCATTGAATTTTGCTCGATTTGTAACACAGAACCGAGCTGCTAAAGCATAAAACACTAAATGCGTGTTTTTGGCCATCGTTTAGTGTAATGCATTCATCGTGCTTTTGTGTGTTAAAACTGAAACATTTCATTCAGCACCATCCGCAGCAATGGTGTATTATCACTTCAAACTGAACAATAACCAGCAGCAGCAACGGTTGAATGCGTGTGTGAGTGTAACTGCTTGCCTTTTTGAGATATTGCCATCATTTTTCTTACAACTTTCCAAAAAATTGCGCTAATGAAGAGCGATGCTACCGTCCGGACAGTTCCGTCGATAAGCCAATCTCTGTGTGTCAAGTATATCAACCGGTAAATGGGTGATTCCCCGATGGACGCAAGTGCGTTTACAGTTGCGTTTACGCCAGGGATAATATACGCCATGCTCCATGTCCATTATTAGTTGCCGCCCATCATGACGCGTATATCGTTCAATTTTTGCTCTTTACTGCTTGTTTTATTGTGTTACGTTACTTGCCCTACGTATAATACAATGCCCTAAAGCTTACCTACATTTTTTTTAGTTTTCATCATGATTACCATACCATCGCTTGTTTGTTTGTCTAAAGGGACGAATTATTTAAGGTTTCTTTTACACTTTCTTTCCTCTACGCCGGAATCAGATTTGAGCGGCAGTTTTTTCCATCGCTCTTTTTTCACCCACAGACAAAATCCGGTGCAATCTTGCTTTAGTTGTGGCCATGCGGTCTTCTCAATAAAAGCGGACACGAACGGTTATTATTTGGGTGTATGATGTGTTTCGGTCGCACAAATCAACAAAGCGGCGATAGGCGGCCGTGTGTATGTGTGTGTGTTTTTTTTACGAATAAACATTCGAATATCCCTGTATATTTGAAATTTCCTTGCGAAAGGACCATGTATTCAATTCTTTTTTTTCTTCTTCTCTCTATATCACTTCAACAACACCAAACCAAAATCGAGAACATTGTTCTTGTCGTCTTTGCTAGTGAGTGAGTGCTTGATTATTTTAGTAGTATCCTTTTCACATTGCTAGTTTCTGGTTTCAGCAGCAGCCTTTCTATTTTGCACCTATGTCCATCGCTTTGCTATGGCCTGAGCAAATAAAACAAATAATAATAATGCAATACGCCAACCCAATTTTGCAACTGTTTTCTTTCGTAGATGTTCATTCCGCGTTTTGCAATCACCATTTTTTTCTCAGTGTGTCTCACTTAGGAAGGTGGAGTATGAGTCTGGTTTTGGTTGTTTGTTTTACGTGCGCAGCGCGACACGTTGGTGATGCTGACGATGATGATGAGGACGAAACTGTTTCGCACGACAAAATTCCTTCAGCGCAAAGTGTTAACCCCGACCCCTGCCTTCACAGTGAAAACAAAACAAACTCATAATGCATTTACACAACGTTGTTAATACTTTGCGTGATGTTGCGTGATTTATTATTGTATCTTTCCGATCGTTTCCGTACGCTGATCGCGGGGGTTTGAAATCTTTTGCGTTTCAGTTACTCTTTACATACAATTTTGTTTTTTTTTATTGTTCTTCCTGCTCCTACACAATATAGGGAAGTGAATGGAAGTTTTCGTAATTTCACAAACACACACAAACACACATTATTGCGCAATCACCTATGGGGTTTGCTACTCACGACGTGACGTTCTGAACGATCCTTCTCATATATGTCTCTCTCGCTCTTGCATTAACCACTGCGCCATACCACTGCGCGCTAAGACTAACTGCAACGCATTTTATCGGAAGTTGTTTTTTTTTTTGTTTTGCTATGCGGCTATACACATCATTTGACGCATGGATTCGATTTTTTAAAAATGAAATGGAAGAAACTAGATGAACATTATCTGTCCAGGATCGACTCTCTCTCTCTCTCTATCTCTCTTTCTCGCGATCTAATCTCACAATAATTGCGATTGATCCTTCGGGCAGCCCCATTGCTGCCTTCTCGGTCGCACAATAATAATATAATAGAATAATGACAAAATGTAATAATACCATAAATCAATAGATATTCGCATAATTGCAATAATAGTTGTTGCAGTGTAGTAGCAATAGAATATGTATACATGTAACTCCAGACACTTTAAGCTTGCATTTGTCATTCGATGAGAAATTTCTTCGTCTGCATCCTATCGAGGGTTGGAAGATGGACTGTACGCAAACGCTGCCCGCCTGTGCTGCGCCAAAACGACGCTACAGCGTAGAGACACAAACACGCACACACTCACCATGCGCGCTAACAATACAAAAGGAAGTAAACAAATTAAATTTATCGCTGCACAGCATCATTTTACCTGCGATTTTACACTAACATAATATTTAACCTCGTTCTACTTTCTCTCTCTCTCTCTCTCTCTCTCTCTCTCTCTCTCTCTCTCTCTCTCTCTCTCTCTCTCTCTCTCTCTCTCTCGTTCACGACGAACCGAATCGATCTTTAAAGTATCGCCATCGTTCTATCACCTATCGACGGGGCTGTTTGTCTCCCTGTCTTCAACGCTAAAATTAAAATCTAGACATCATGTTGATTTTATGTTTCTTTTGCAAATGAGATTGTTTTTCTCTTGAGGGGGTTTTAAGCTAATTTCTTACCACACAAAAAAAATCGTTATAATTCAGTCCGTTTCGTTTGATTTGATACTTGTTAGCGAACGCTACATTTGCCAACGTTTGTCACACACTGCACACTGCAATCTAATTGTTAGGCAGCAGAGGAAACACTCCACGAGACGAGAGACTGTCCACGCATCTCCTCCCCCTATTGCAAATGACATTTTGTGTTTTATGTAAACAAAAGCCTTTCTTCTTTCTTAAAGCAATGCTCCACTCTTTCCTGTTTCGTTTTCCCCCTTCACATTTAGTCGATATATGGAATGCGCAGTCGTGTAAGTGTAAAAAAACAAAACATCCATTTGGCAATAAACAAAACAACAAAAATCCTCAAAAAAATCAACATCAACCCCAGCCTCGTGCATGGTACGGACTTGCTGAACTGCTGAACGGGGGCCTCACTATTCATGTGCTTTGCTACGGAACATACCGTATCTTTGCGCAGTACTCTCCACTCTGTAACTCTCTCTCATGTGCTCCCCTTATGATGGAAAGGAGATCCCAGACGCGAAGGTCCCCCGCGTCCCCGGTTTAAGGCGAATAATGGTTTGAACCGTTCTTGAACCTTCCACTATACACACTGGACGACACACACTCGCCGCACTGCTTACTCCCTCGGCCCTCCTACTAGCACATCTTTTTCCTATCAACAGTATTTAAAATGTTATTGTATCGCTCAGTTGTTTTGTTTGTTTTGCTGCTAAATGAATCCCAGCGTATCCCATTCGGTCATCAATCTTATTCCACACAGCAAGCGGGATTCCTCGCGGCACTGTTTAATAATGCGCGCTTGATACCTTACACTACACCTCCATGATTTTGTTTCTACTGTACACCATACCTCACAAATGGGAGAGCAACGGAGCGATAGTAACTTAAGAAGAGGTATAACTTTAGCATTAACTTTACTACAATTAATGTCCAGCAAATACGCGCCTCGTGTGTGTGATTTCGTCTGCCACGTTTTTGCTAGAAGGGGTTATACTGGCTTTTTCATATCTATTTCTGCTACTTTTGCATCGATATTTGATCAAGCTTCCGTTTGATAGTCTAAACATCGCAAAAGAAATCACACACACCCGTTTGGGACGTTTCTCTTCCTTGCAGGATGTTGCTTCCTTTGCTCCGTTCGGTACAACCCACGAACAAGTGGAGCCCATTGCTACAATATCCTCCTCCGGCGGCTAGGCAGAACGAAGATTCCTCTCGCATTAACCTTTTTAGTACTCCTGTGTAAACTGTTGCGGATGTTTCTCCCTCGCAACCGCCCATCATCATGCACCGTCATCCTCGTAATGCATCGGCTGATGATGATGATGATGGTGCTGCTGCTGTTGTTGCTGCTGTGGTGGATGATACAACTGTTGCTGATGAAGATGGTGCTGCGGATCATGATCATCGTGCGATTGCTGCTGCTGCTGCTGCTGCTGCTGCTGATGATGATGATGAGGATGGTGCGTACCGCCATACCGATGTTGGCGGGAGCGCCGCTGCTTTCAACTTCTGTCGTTCTCCTGCTTGATGATGTGGTACATCGGATGGTACTGTGGCTGCTGCTGGATCGGTTGCAGCGGCTGCTGATATATTATGTGATGTTGCTGCGGAATGATGTGATGCTGTATTAGCTGCGGCTGATGGTGCAGATGGTGATGCTGCTGCTGCTGCTGGTGCTGCGCTACCACCACATGCTGCGGCTGTGCCAGCTGCTGCTGCTGATGGTGCAGCTGCTGATGCGGATGTGCAAGGTGGTGATGGGCGGCCGCATCGACAATGTGAATGCTGACCGGTAGCACCGACGGGGGCTGTTGAACTAAATGGTGAGTAAGTTGTTGCTGCTGCTGTTGTTGTTGTTGCTGCTGCTGCTGCTGCTGCTGCTGCTGCTGCTGCTGCTGCTGCTGCTGCTGTTGCTGCTGCTGCTGCTGCTGCTGAGTTGGCGTATTACTTGTAGGCGTCGAGGAAGCCGATAGTGCAGGATTGTAATGTTGCTGGAATATCGGGGGGGTTTATGGATTCATAATTCATCATTCACTTTCCGATCATGGTGGTTCATAGTTTGTTGTTTTTTTTTTATATGTTGCATTTTATTTTGATGTGCACTAATCGCTACCTAATGTATGAATGTATTCTGAGTATGCACTGGTATAGATATACATAGTAGCAGGATAGAGACAGTACGATGGGTATATTACATTTACAGTATGAAACACAGCATTGAGCACGATGTGATTGCTACAGAAATACTACTAATGTCCCTTTTGCGAGCGGATTCCACTACCAATTGCACTACCGTACCGTTGTGTGTTTTGGGGGCAAACTAAAACCAGAGCGGGTTAGACTAACACACATCTAAGTGGGGTGAAACTCTACATTCCGTACTCTCAACTCATGGCTAAGTAGTGTGTGCACGCAACTCTCCTCTGCGCTATCTTATCCGTCCTTGTCTCTGTGTCTGAAGCATTGTTCAGAGTTCACCTTTCGCTAGGATGATTTCGAATGTTTATCTCGTAAAATGTGATCATTTCTTTGATGGCTTAAAGGGCGCCTCATAACATAAATCATAAATGCAAACTAAAACTGGATGTCTTGCTTGATCCACGGCACTGACAGTCGATTGCTTCATCAGCACCTTTTCCCATAGATGCAATAGCAATCTCCACTTCCATGCATGGATTCAATATACTGTACAGATAATTTAGGGAAGTGGCTGAAGCACACACTTCCTTCGGATAAAAACAAAAACATGTATTTAAATTAAAAAAATAGGGAAATGAGCGAAATAAAGCTCATCCAGCAGCTCAAGCCACACAGTTTGAGGCACGAAACACGTCAGCGCGAGGTAACAGCCCACCGCAAATTAACATCCCACGAGATATGACTAGATTAGGGTGAAGAAATGAATAAACTATAAATAAATATGCTAATGGATTAGTAAAGCAACTAATTACAAAGTATGCTGCATGCTGTTACACGGTATATGTGTTAAGTACCATCACCAAAGGGTTTAGTAGGGTGTAAAACAATGAACCTAAATATGAACGACAGCACATGTTGGCGCAATGATGCAGAGGATGACGACTGATGCATAAAAGTACAATTTGCCCGTTTGCCCACAATGTACACCGCTAATCGAAGCCAACATTTAAGCCGACGCCCGTGCGCACCCGGATGCTTGATTACTGATACAGCACTGTTTTAGCTATGATTTATCCTATCCTTTTCCCTACGCCACTTATTGTGTTACGTGCTCCTGCATTACTCCTAAAAGACCCCCAACTCTACCAAGGGTATAATGTATATGTATATTATATGCAATAGTGGGACAAATTATGTACCGATCCCGTTCGATTTGGGGTTTGTTTGTTTGTTTGTTTAATAATAACTGTAATTTACCGTGTTCTCTGGACTATGATCGTTATGCTGTGGTTCTATTTTAAACTCCATCTGGGGACTACTGCCAACATTATTGCCACCTGTTCCGGCACTAGCGGCGCTGCCGGCGCCACTACCGCCACCGCTGCCCGCGCCGCCTCCACCGGTAGCAGCAGCAGCAGCAGCATTGGACGAACTGCCACCGCCGCCGCCTCCCGAGCTGGGCGTATCGTACTTGCCGCGCTTGAACCGGCCGTACAGTGAGCTGTACGGTAGGTTATAGTGGATGGCGGCTTGATTGATGGACATGTGTCCTTGCCTAATGGGAGGTAATGAAATTAAAACAAAAAAACAGAAAGACCAATCAGACACTACGTTCAAAGGA
This sequence comes from Anopheles coluzzii, assembly GCF_943734685.1. Classification (NCBI taxonomy): domain Eukaryota; kingdom Metazoa; phylum Arthropoda; class Insecta; order Diptera; family Culicidae; genus Anopheles; species Anopheles coluzzii. The sequence continues at coordinate 89,446,890 of NC_064670.1, forward strand.
AGGCTTTTTTTTTCTTTGGTTTTGGTTTTGGCACTTACTTGACAGATTCCAACGCTTCCATCATCGCGTCTTCGGACCAGGGCGTGGGATTCGATCGGGACAGCTCGATGCCCTCGCGCTTGCAGCGCCCGTACAGTGTGCCAGTGGGAATGCCGAACTCGGTGCTGGCCTTCTGCACGGAGGTCTGCCCGGCACGGATCGCTTCCAAGGCACGGTCCAAATCTTCCGCGGACCAGGTGGTGGGTGCGGCATTGAACGGCGCCGCCAGGCGGATGCCTTCGCGGCGCGCAATCTTGTACAGCGTCGATGACGGTATGCCGAACGCTTTCGAGGCCTTGTTGGCGGAGATCGTGCCCGTCCGTAGCGCTTCCAGTGCGCTGTTGAGCGAGTCCTCGTTCCACGTCTTGGACGGACCCTCCTTTTTCGGTGTATCGATGCCGAGCCGGTGCGCCCGCTGCCACAGTGTCGTCGATGGAATACCGTACGTAGCAGAGGCCTGTTGGAATTGGTGGATAGAAATTTTATGTTCCATTCTCGACCGCTGGGGGCTAACTCAGTACCTTAGTCAAGCTCATGTTGTGGGAGCGTAGCGCTTCGAGCGCCGACTCCATATCTTCCGCGGTCCATGTTTTCGGTCCGGTAGGCGTTTTCGCTTCGTTGGGGCTGGTCAGATTGGTGTACTGCATCGACGAACCGTCCAGAATGCCCACCTTCGAGTCCTCGCTAGCATCCGACTGGTACATATCTGTTGATGGTAAGCAATGCAGGTAGCCGTCATTACACATGAACTCTTTGGAGCGTTCACTGCGCAGCCAACAAACACCGTACTTACCGCTCATTTGGCTCTGGTTCATGATGCCCGAAATTTCCGGCGTTACCACCATGCCGTGCATCGAGGACTGGTCTTGCTCGACCTCCATCGTTTGATGCTGCTGCTCATCGCTGATGTTTTCCTGCTTCAGGTTCAGTCTCGGCTTCAGCTCATCTCCGCCCGCTCCGTTGCCGTTGCTATTGTTGGTGGGCGGACCAGGCGTCACCGAGCCGGCAGCCCCACCGCTGCCAGTAACCAAGTTCTCCGGATGCTGGCTGGACGATGACGACGACACACTTGACGCCGGACTATGGGTGGTTGGGTGGTGCTGCTGCTGCTGTTGATCCATCAGCATTATGTGCTGCTGTGGTTGTTGCTGCTGCTGCTGCATGTGCGGCGGCGAGTGCCGCTGATGGTCATTCTGCTGCTGTTGAGCACCCGCTGGCTGCGGTGTCTGTCTTTGCTGCTGCTGCTGTTGCTGCTGCTGTTGCAGTAAATGCTGTTGTTGCTGCAGGAGCTGCTGCTGCTGCGCCTGCTGTTGCGCCTGCTGTTGCTGATGGTGGAGCTGCTGCTGATGGCTGACTGTGTGATTGTCCAGTTGCACCGCATTCGGAGGATCTAGCGAACGTAACGTTTCGAATTTCACTCGTAAGTCACCATCGTTTGGCACAGAATCTGTTCGGAATAGGCAGGGAATAAACTTCCGGTTAGTTTATTCGCAAGTATTCCTTTCTACTTTCTAGGGTGGGATATCACTACGGGAAAATAGCTTCTTGCCGATGTTTGAATCACACAGTCTAATACGCAGGGGATTTGATGCGTTTGTTTTGGTTAGATGTTTATCACGAATCTTCATGAAAGTATGGCGTTAATAGCCGCCGAACAATATATTTTAAAAGTTAGTTTTTGCAATTTGCAAGAAAGATGTTAGAAGAATTGAGATTATATGAACTTCAATGTTTTGAACCATCTATTTTGTATATCAGTGTAAAACTATCTAAAAAATGATAACGATTATTAAGAATGAATCTGTTTATGTTAGCAAAAAACGAATCTTTGATCAATTTCAAAGTACTGCAGCTTGCGTGTTTGATGGCCAAGAAACAGCCAATTAATATACATTCAATAACATGAAAAATAAAATAAATCATTGGTGTGAATTTACAAAGTGCAGAGCTATCGGCAAACCTACTGCTACAAAATCAACGGGAAGGAAGGAATTTACAGGGTTTAAATAATAAGAAAAGAAAAGTTACTAACACTTACTGGACAGATCACGTGTATCGTGGCTGCTAGGCGCACAATTAATGTCCACATGCTCTGTCACTGGCGTCGCCGTCGGTGCTGGAGGCTCTGGTGCAAAGTCCAAATATCCCATCGGTACGCCCATAACGGAACCACCATTCTGAAAGGAAGCACACTGTTCGTTAGTAACTCGAACGCATTGACTCTGTGAAGGTTGTCCGGTATGGTCTTCAGTAACAGAGGTATTAGGTATTATGTTTTTTTTAATTATTAAATTAATTTCTATACAAATTTGCAAATGCAAACTTCGAAGAAATCGACATTTTTTATCCGTTTAATTGTGAGTGCTATTGCTCAGATGACTCAAAATACGTCAAAGTCAATGAAATTATTCACATAATCGTGTCTTGTTCCAACGAAACAAATCTTCATTCTAAAGACCATACCTTTCGCAAACCCTCCTCTTCCCCCTCGGTGTTTGAGCGGGGTGTGGTTTTGTTTCAATTGTTTTTTTTTGCATTGATATTTTACTCACTATTCCAACGCCCATCCCTAGGCTAGCCATTTTGCTACCGAGTGGATGCTGCTGCGGATGATGAGGATGATGCGGGTGAGGATGGTGGTGCGCTTGTTGCGATTGATGGTGTTGCTGCTGCTGCTGCTGCTGCTGCTGATAATGCTTATCCTTCGATCCCGTCGTAGTCAGATCGTGCGTTTCGACCACTAGCACCGATCCATCATCGTCGTCCTCGACAATATGGCCAGGGGTGGTCGTCGTCCGCGGGTCACCGCCAATTGGCGGGGGATGGTGCAGATGATGCAGATGGTGGTGCGGATGATGATGCAGATGATGGTGCAGCGGGTGATGGTGCTGTGAGGGATGGTAAAGGGTGCGCCCTGCCCCAGATCCTAGACCGCCGCTACCTCCGCCACTGCCGCCCTTGCCGGTACTGCAGCCTTTACCGTTCTCGCTGTATCCCGTCGACTGGGAGGAAGACGAACTGTTGTTGTTGTTGTTGTTGCTGCTGTTGCCGCCACTGCTGCCACCGCTGCCGTGCGATCCTCCTGCTCCTGCTGCGGACGAACCGGATCGGCCACCACTGGTCGATCCCGATGCACCGGAGGGTGGTGGTGGGGGCGGTGGTTGCTGGTGGTGATGGTGCTGATGCCGGTTGTCCGGGGGCGACCGTGACCGGTACGGTTTGTAGCGCTTTAGTGCGGGCGAGTAGTCCTGCTCGTACTGTGGTTCGCCTACCTCGCACAGGCCTTTAATTTTCAGCTGCTCCGCTGTCCGTAACAAGCTCTGGAAACAAAAGAAAAGAGCGACAATGGTTAGCATTTTAGGTCATTTGTTTTAGGTCACATGAAATTGCCTTGTTATAAAGTAATTTAATAAAAAAGCACATAGTAATTCTAGCACTCCTCCACAGCCAACAGAAGCGAACGGTTTGTTGCTGGCATACGGATTTTGTACGCAAAGTTTATCAACTCCACCTCAAAAGGTCAATACACACACACAAGGTGCAATTGATACACTTCTACAGCAGTTATCGCGCGCGCAAGATGTACTTCACTTTCTTGCAACCAAAAGAAACGACGACCTTGTCGGAGCAGCTGAGCTGCCTCTTGCGCTCTGCCGCTTTACCCAATCGTTCAATATTTACCCAACCGTCGGTCGGTCGGTCGGCACCCCCTTCTTCACTGTGCGACCAAACACAAAAGCGCAGAACGAAAAGCAAACGCGAGTTAAACGCACCAGGGAAGTGAGGTGAAGAACGCGCGACACCACGACCCGCGGGTGCCACAGCCGGGTCAGCGCAAGAAGAGCGGTAAAAGCAAAAAATAACAAAAATAAAGCATAAAAAACCGTGTGAGCATATACACCCCAAAAGGAAACACGGGGATACACCAATCCCCCCCCCCCCCCCTCATACACGTGCTTGTTTCTCTATTTTTTATTTATCTCCCCCGTTTCGTCCGTGCTTTACACTCTCTTCCGCAATCGGTTAGGCTTGCGGACGGGACGGGAGACAAGACAAGGGAGAAGATGCACGAGCGAGTACGGGGTGTGTTTTTACAACGCGCACATTTTATGCCCCATATTTTTATACGCCATTCCCATTCATTCATTTTCATCTTCATTTTTACACCATTCCGCCCAGTCAGCCATCACCCAGCCGGCCTGGGTTGTTCCTGTGCTCCTTCAACCGTTCTTCGAACGAGCGTGCGCGCGCGCGCGCACACACGCTTACACACAACACACATCATCGCCATCTTCCCCATTTCTCTTTCTAAACACACATCCGACACAACACACCCAGAAGAAGGAAGTGTGCACAAAGCCGGCGACGACACCTCACTCCCCTGGCTCTCTGTGTGACCTTCCTCCTTGCTGTGTGGCCGTTTTTGTTGTTGTTGTTGTTGCCGGTCTGGGTTCGTTTTTTAATATTTATTTCATGTTGCGCCTTGTTTTCTCTTTATTGCTCCGTTTTGTTTTGATTCCCCTCTTGGCATTATCGTACCAAACTCATCCTCTTCCCGTGTGCGTGTGTGTGTGTTCCCTCTATGCTTATGTCGCTAGTACAACTTCTTTTCGGTTGCCTAGCAGCAGCAACTCCACAGCCTCCCTTCCCTCCCCCCAAATAAGGTCACGGCCTTTTTGGTGCATTTGCTGCATTGCATTGTGCAATGTATCAACGATAGAGGCCGCGGTGGCTGGCTGGCTATCAGCTGGTGTCCGTGTTGCTGTTTCGTTCTTAGCTCAGAAGTTATTTTGGCATTTTTTAATCGCTACCCGCCGAACAGGAAATGTGGCACACAAGAATCAGCCGCCTTGCAAACCGTCTATCACAACCAAAACCATTTACGTCCGTCCGTTTCTCGTAGTGTTTTCTTTTTCGGGAACCTGATAAGGGGGTGCCCCTTGTTGGGATTTTGTGGGGCTGCCGGGGAGGGTTCATGATTTCATGCTATCAAACAACTCATCACTGCGCTGTCAGCCGGCACCGGAACAAGAACCGCTCTGCGGACAACCTGTTTTACAGGGTTTCCTGTCCTTTTTTTTATTTTTAATAGTTTCTCAATATTTTTTATAAATTGTTTTAAATTTTCTTCGAATAATCATACAATTTATGTACGCGTTTCAAAATATCCTTGAATATGTTGCCATTAGATGCGTTTGGCATTCAAATTATGGATTATTTGGAATTATTAATTGCATATACTTGTTGGGATAGGGTTAATACAGGGTTTTCCAATGTAAACATTGTTATTCACCGCGTACAAAATGTTATTCTTCATCGATCAGATATTCCATGTCCATCATACATGTTTTCCACGTCAAGTCCGAATGTACACATAATTATTCATCACGTCCAATATGTTTTTCAACAGCTGTCAAATGGTGTATTTGCTTCATAATGAAATTTCAGTTTTTAAACATGATTTTCAACACATCACAAAAAAACTGTAAAACTCAATCCAGCTTGAGACGTGTTGAAAATCATGGTGACAAAATTAAAAATTATTGTGATGGAACAAAATGAAATAACAGATAGATGAGGATTAACACCTTGCACGCGGTGAAAATCAATGTTTACATTCGAAACTGACTTGGAAAACCCTGAAAATCAGCGGCGGATCTAACGGTAGGCGGACTAGGCGGTCGCCTGGGGCCCGCCGATTTAGGGGCCCCGTAGATCGCCATTCTATATGCCGTATGGACAGAGTACTAGCGACAAGGGCCCCCTGAAGGATGGCCGATGGGGCCCCGAGGTTGGCGAATCATTTGCACCCCCCCCCCCCCCGTCAGCAAAAATTTTAGAGCTTGCGACTGATGATCGAAGGGGGCCCCGCTGAATCATTTGCCGTTCTACCCGAGTAGAAGTTGAGAAACAGTCAATAAATCGCAAGCTCGATACAAACTGTTAACGAAACATTAGAATTCGTGCCCTATACAGGTAAGACGAGTGAAAAGTTTTGTTTTTTTTTTATTGCATAGATAATTTATACCTGACAACTTATTTTTATCTATTCCAAGCAACTTTAATAACCGCGAAAATGAACATTCCAATACATTCAGTTACAGGTACGTTTTACTGCGATTGTGTTGATTCGGTTACAATAAAAGAACACCCAAGAGTAACGCAGTCCTGCAACTGCAACCGAAATTTTGATTCTTGGAAAAGGGCCATGGAGCGAAGGTTCTATCAACACACGCACAGACCCAAGCACCAACAATAAACCGGAACGAGACAAGTGGAAGGAATTGCAGCGCGCGCAAAGCGAAAAAGAAACCCAAAAGGAATCAGTCGTAGTTACCAACTTCAACAGACACACACACACACTTGCTACAGAAAAACGATCGAAAGAGATAAAAGTAAAAGAAAAGAAAAAAATATCCACGGCATTCATCCAGCCCTCAATGGTTCTGTTCGTGTGTTTGTGTGTGCTTTTATGCTGAGAGGATGCAGGCTGTGTGCACCGACGACGCCACCACACCACACGTCCGATGAGGGTGTGTGCATGTGTGTGTGTGCGCGATCCACCATCCGTGAAGAAAAGAAGAAGGGAGCGAGATTTTTTTTTCTTATTTTCTTTTCTTTTCCGTCAAACGCACCTACAAGCCTACAACACCGCCAGCGAGCACACTGGACATACCACCCACCCTTCAACCCCTTTTGCTGGGGGAAAAGGTGTACACATGTGATTGTATTTGCAAAGAGGGTGAAAAAAATGCCACCAACAGTAGCTACCCTTCCCCACAAATAAAAAAAAGAACGCTTCCTTCATCCACCTTCTTCACACGCACCAACACAGGCACACCGTTTGATGAAGCGTTGTATTTTGCTTCCCATGTGTGTGCATCAGTGTGCAAGCATGTGTGTGTGGGCCTACCAGCGCTTGCTGGGATTTTTTTCCCTTCTTGGTCAATGAGTTCCTTCGCAGCGCGTCTCATTCCAGCACATAACTTACACCCCTCCCCTCCCCTCTTCCGGACGAAGGGCTGCGCGTGTGCATGTATGTGTGTTCCGTTCTTGTGTGCTGTGGGAATGCCGCCGACTGTATACCGCCTCACCAGCCAGCGTCATGGTCTGCGGGCTCCGACGTTGTCGTACGTCTTCTGTGGTTCATACCAAACTCTCCTCTTTTCCACTACACACACATCCACCCCCACCATGTGCCGCTCCAGTTCTTCCTTGCGATTGTATCTTAGCAGCGCGGCTCTCCTAAGGGAGGGCCGACCCCAACCGACTCCCTTCTGCATCACTTGAGCGCACGCAGCAAGGAACTGAGAGTCGAGGATACACACCACCAAAACCCAAGCTTCCACAAGCTGTGTTGGTTGGACGCGAGAGGACAGAAGAAGAAAAAATGTGACACACGAATATATTCGTCCGGACATTTTTATTTTTTGTTTTTTTTTTCTTTCATTCCTCCTCCTTCGATTCTTATTGCCGTTTTTCTCGCTCGCGCGAAAGCGAAAGATTAAACCGCGGCGCTTCTTTGCCATCTCGCTCTTTCGCCTGCCGCTTTCTCGCTCGCTCTCTCTCTCTCTCGTGCACACACCCATTAAGGGGTGGATTTTTTCTTCGACTTGCTGCTGGAATACAATACAGACCAAGCCAGGCAGGCAGGCAGGCAACAACTCCACCAAGCAGGAAGAAGAAAAAGAGGGAAAAAAAACTCGTGTGCGCTGCCGACGTCCTTCTGCCATAGCTCGGCGACGAGGCTCCTGCTCGCACACACACGCTCTCTTTCTTTCTCGCAGCCTTATTTTTTTCTTTATATAAAGCTCCCTCCCGCGTCCGCCCTGCCGCCCGACGCCTGCGGCTACTTGTGATTTTCATCCCGATTTCTTGTTTTTTTTTTGTTGTTGTTCCCATCATCCTGCCACAACATCCCCCGTGCGCACACATAGACGCAGAGCACACACACATACAGCCATGTTGAACCACCATTCCACCATCGTTTTCTTCGAGATGATGGATATGGCGGGGTGAAGGTAGCGTAAGAAGGCGATAGAAGAAGTGAGAAAAAAACCCTCTCGAAAGCTTCCCAAGTTCCTATACCGTACGTGTGTGTGTGTGAAGGGTGGTACAGCGCGCTATCCTTCGTACCTACTACCTACACCACTCAATCGTAATACCGCACTCTCTCTATCTCTCTCTCCTCGTCCACCTACCACCACTAGCAGTTGTTTCTCTTCTTTCTTTCTACACACCCTTTTCACAACATTCCCTTCCCCCCTCTGGTGCAGCATGTCCTCGACCTGCACTTCTGTGGCGATCTCTCACAGCACTACCTCCTCGGCACTACCTGCCGCGGCGATGCGCGGATACATCACCCACCGCCACCAAATACCCCGTCCCCTGAATACCCCGCTTTTCAATATATCCTTAACCACACACATCCCTTCCACCCTTCTGAACGAGATCCCGAGATGTGGAAAAAAATCACACCACCAGCAAATCCCATCCCACCCGATCCCCTGACCACAGATTCGTCCGTGTCCTCCTGGCACTGCACGCTCCCAAGAAAAGCGAGAGATATCAGGTTGTGTATTGATTAGTGCTGCCACCCCTTAATTTTTATTTCAACTTTTTACATAACTCTCCCGTCGCACCCTTCCACTCTCCATCTTCTTCTGCAGTGCGCTTCGTTTCCGTGTTTTTTTTTCTCTCTTACCCAAACCCAACCCGCCACCTTACACATAAAACCTATGTGATGATTTCCATCCAAGAAGGCCAGCACTAGTCCTGGGTCGTCTTTCGAGGGTAGGATAAGGGAGGTTGCTTCCTCCTTTAAAAAAAAACTGTTCGAAAGAAATAAAACTTGCTCCAGAAAGCGAGCAGACTAGGGAAAAAAAGAAAAAAACGAGAGGAAAGTCTGAAAAAATGCAGCCACTTTGCTTCTCTGTTCCACGCACGCGTTCCGTTGGTTGTTGTTTTTTTTTACAAAAAAGGATATACCACCCAAACGGGTAACGGGGTGCGTAACGGGAGTAACGGCTATGCTGGGCAATAGGCAAATAGCGCCAGGTGACGGAGCACGGGCGACAGATAGTTTTTAACGATGTTATGTGCACTTTTTTTAAAACTTATTTAAGTTTTAATTTCTGGAACCCTCTTTGAAGCAGTTGGTAAAGGATATAATAAAATTCGACGCTAGATTGTGGTGCAATACCTTATCTTAATTAACAAAAAGAATGATAAGTTTATGAAAAGCTGATTTTGGTATGTTTAAAAGTTTTAAATAAAAGAATCTTTTTTTTTATAATCTTGCTCGCAGTAAAGACCCAACCCCACCAACTAAATTGCCCACGTCGACCGCCGACATTATGCTTTCATGCCCCGATCCCTATCGGGACGGGTTTATGCAACGTACACCGAAGGAAACATACACACAAGTCACAGGACGCGCGCATGCATAACAACAGAGAACCAGTTTTTTTTTGGGGGATATTTCTTGGGCGCTATGTCTCCACTCCCCGGGGGTAATGGTGATCATCGACAGGCAATTATTAATTCGTTCCAAAAAAACGACAGCAAGCCCTTTCGTGTGTTGCAACACAGGGCTCGCTAGTTACGTTCCCATAAACCTACACTACAAATGAGAGTTGATCTTTCACTGCGCTTATGTGTCCTTTGCTAGATTGTTACGAAAGGGATAACAAAATTTAACTGACAATCAATAGCCAAATTTTTCAGATAAGATTTTCTTCTCGCACGTGACGAGAGCAGATTGTAAATTAAGTTATTTAGAGGAATATTTATCTTCATACAGTAGAGATTTGTTTCACGATTAATTGTGCTATAGAAATCTATGGTTCAGGTTGTCCCAGGACGTTCACAAAACTATGTACTAATCCTAAATAAAATGGTCGTATTTTTTGTTTAAATTTGAAATAAAATTTAAGCTGTGTCTATTACAGGGTTTTCCTACCACTTCTAAAATATCAATTCTTTTGAAACAATCTCTCTTTGACATCACAAATATTTAATCCATTCTGATTATTTTGCTCTAGTCTCATGGAGAATAAAGCTGCTATAGAACAATTTTAGCGATGGTTCAGCTTTATCCAGCATTGTTAAAAAATAATGCATATTTACATTATATAAAAACATTTAAACATTAAAGCAATATTTTTTCCATTTTAATTTTTTTTACATTTTTGTAGCATTTGAGTATATTTATTGTTTTAAACAATAAATATTACAAAGTTAACACAAAAGTTAAAACAACAATCGTTAATTAAAATGTCGAAACAAAATTCAAAGAAACCGTTTGCGACCAACAGCACGAGAAGATGCTTTAGAAAATCTCGATCCTCCAAAACCAGCCACGAAATCACAAAATCTTGCGAATGCTGTCTTGTCGATCCAACCACCAGCAACAGCGCGGCACACCGCAACATAAAAACACGGCAGCCATGTTGTACAGCAGAAGCCAAGAAGCAGGGAAGAAGAAAAAAAAAACAACATGCTGCCTGAAAATACCAACACACACCAACAACTTCCGCTCTCAAGAACGCAGCAGGCAAGCTGACCGTCACCACCTCCCTCCCACCTACCCTTCTAGCACATACACACACACAAACATAAGGGTCCAAAAATTCTTGCCAAAAACCCACTCACACACACACACACACACCCGGACACAAGCTAACGCGCACACGTAGCACTCTAACGATCGAGGAGGCGTCGAGCTTAGCTGGACGGTGGTGCGGGTCAAGAGCTCTGACCACCGCCAAAGAGCGAATATTGCAGGAATCACACACAGTGCGCGGAACCGTATTTACATGAACTTTTAGGGGGTTGAAACGTTTTACACACACAGGCACGCACACACGCAAACCTTACGGCAAAGCCCTGCGGGGCATTGGAACCATTATATGGGTATAAGGCGTGTATAAGTGATGGAGACAGTGGAGTTTTGGCTTATTGATTGTTCGGTTGAAAAATGCGCATATTTGCGACAAAAGTTTCATCTATTAATGAATGGAGGAAGTCCAGCACAACAACAAAACAAAGGTTAAGACTAATTCCTCCAGGTTGAGAATAAGACTTCTTGATACCGGCATCTTGAATTGTTCTAAACCTAGAACAACTTCATGCACATGTGTGTTCGGTTGCCGTATGTTTTCGTGTACTTTCTAACGTGTGAAAAAAACACCATAAATTAAAAACAAATCCTGACATTCTTTCCCAGTACGTCTCTTGTTTCTTCAGCACTTTGCATTCGCACTGCAAGGATAGCATCATTTCGTACACACACGCACAAATTCGGCACATCAACCAGTCATAGCCATGTGTGTCATCATCACGATGACAGCTGATAAGTGAACGGGGCGCGCTCTCGCAGCATCTGAATCATGCATCAAGCTGATGGGCTCTCCTCCTCGCGCTACAATTTGCTTCATTTTATCGCACTTCCAGCAGTCAGACAAGAAAACTTATATTGTATGCTTCAGAAGCGCCTGTGTGTGCCCCGTTTGATTTATGGCCCATACACTGCGCTGCGTCTCGTGCGTTCTGGTGGCGTGTTTACTTTACGCCGCGCCAATGTGATGTTGAGCAGCGACCTTCAGCGAGATGCACGGCAAGTGCCACTCGGGGACAGTTTCACTCTACTTTGAATCCTTCGGGGCACACACCTTGGGGCACCCACTTTGCCGCACTTTGTTGGCGCTCCAAAAACTTTAAATTATTTTCTTGGATGATCTGCACATGTCACACACACACACACACACACACACACACACACACACACACACAAACACATACACTCTCTCTCTATTTGTACGCCAAAGTCACCGACTGAAGTGTTGTGGCATTAAATTCCTATATTATCGCAGTGATTGCAGTGCCTCACGAGACACGCTGTCAAACCGAAACGACGATCCCTTTTTCCTCCCAGCAAGGGTAAGACACACACGCACACACACGTACCTCTTCCTATAGCACGAGCGAAACACTGACCGTGCGCCCAGGATCGCGCTTACTGCCGCAGAGCTGCAACTCTCTCTTTCAGGCTGCTTCACCGAAGAAACCCGGCACCACACTCAATCAAGCGGCGCAGGCACACACGAGGGGACACACTCGCGTTGATCCAATTAAAAAAATAAAAAGTGCAGCCAAGGCGCACCGACGTACCGATAAAGCTGGCCCCTACGCTGAACACTCACAACAGGACACTCATCACGGCAAAAATTACGGTACAGAGAAACAGGACCAATTGGCAGGGCGAGGAGAGTGCGCGGGCGCGTCCGTCTTGGCTAATTCGGTTGCTGCTCGCTCCTGTCGATTGCTTTAAATTATGTTTTCTTTCCTTTTTCTTTTGCTACGGTCTCGGCAAGGAAACCGGCAGGACAGTGCACACACCACCTGCAGTGACACACACACATACACACACATACACACGCACACACAAGACACATACACGCGCCCGCGAGCCTGCCACTATGCACACATACACGCACGAGAGAATCGAGCCCGGGACCAAACAGAATCCGACCGCGCGCACCCGAACCGAAGAGCCACAGTCGAAAAACTAAACTGAATTCGCCGAAAAAAATCTACCATGCTCCACCGCTCGATCTATCCTGAGCCCAGCACGCACACACACACACACGCACGCATACCCATTCAAACATACATACATATATACGCATTGTGTACGGGCGGGTTGGTGGATATGTGTGTGCGCGCACTGCCATACTTCATCCCCCGTCATGTAACACGGCACACACACCGGCGGGCCCGGGGCCAGTGCCAGGCACCGGCTATATTCTTTTCCTTCCTACACACCGCTGCACATGCCGCACACAGGCACACACACACACACACACACAAACGTACTCTACCAGCGCTTGTCCGCTAAGCCTTTTCTGAAGTGCGGAATGGCGCGCGGGAGGCTGGGAAGGAGAACAAGAGAGGCAAAAAAACCTGTGCTGGTATGCGAGATGGTTAAGGAAGAGGAGGAATGGGGGACGGAGCGAAGGCAGAAAAAAATACACACACACATCCATGCGAAGCGCAGGAAAAAATTTGCCATATAAACACTCACACAACGCTGCGCACAATTTTTTCCTACACATACAATTTTTATATTCCCCAGCTAGCACTCCATCTCTTTCTCGCTCTCACTCGTGCACGCACGCGAGCTCGCAAACGGCTAGCGGAGCGGCGGGGGAAAAAAATCCATCGCTCCTCTCTCTCTCTCTCGCTTCTATCTACCGGATGCGCGCGATACGGTTCGCTCTGCACGGCTAATGAAATAAAGCGAGAGAGAGCGAGAGCGAGAGAGTGGCAGAGCAAGCGAGCGCATGAAACAGCTGCCCTCGCGGCTGAGCGGGACGGCGAGACAGAAGTTAAAAATGTAACCCCCACACACACACACACACGCACACACTCGTACATACGCGCGTGTCTGTATTGCCCGCGCCCACAGGCACTTGACGTCTCAAGCCGCGCTCAACCTGACCCGTCGGACCCGGCATATGCCGGCAAAGGCGACGGGGCCGAGAGCGTACCAATATCCAATCCATCCAACCAAACAAACACCATCGCACTCGCTGCCGTCTGCGTCTGTGCGTGCGGGCGTGTGTGTGTGCTGTGTGTGCGATGTGTGCGTCCCACTAACACACATCCACTCGCATCTCCGCCGAACCGTGCCGAACGGACGACCGATTTCAAGTGCGGATGGATGCGTGCGGACAGACACAACAATCCATCACACACAAAACGGACGGACGGCCATCCCTCGGCCGCACAAAGTTGCTTGCGCAGTCACACAAACACACAACTAACGCGACAAATCGCACAAACCGCATTTCCTACAAGAAGATGCATCGGTTGGCTTGTTTTGAAGTAAATTCATTCTTTTCGAAAAAATAATGATTCTGCCCACGGAGTGTGATCCATCATCAGCATCAGCAGCATCATTATTGCCGTCATACAGCAGGGAAAGAGAAGCAGTCCACAAGCGCACAGCACCACACGCACACTCGTGCGGCCGGTTTCGCGGCGTCGTCTTTACCAAATACCCCCGCGTGCCGTGTGAGGGTATTTTTCGCTACGAAGTGCTGGTTGAACGGAACAAGTCAGGGAAGGGATGGTTTCGGATGGTTGGGAAGAGCAAGAACACAAAAAAAAAATCGCACACATAGACATTCATCCCTACCAGAGGCAGCATCGGACGGCTTATGAGAGCGTTGGAACGCGTACGCATACAGTGATTCGCGCGCGCCGTGCACCACACACCAGCATCATCGTAATGTTTCTTCGAGCCGAAATCGAAGAACCAAAATCGCAACCAAGGAAAATGCCAACATTTCACCAAATTGCGGCTGCGTTTAATTAAGAGGGAAATGTAAAAAAATCTCGTTTGGAAACGACTACTAGGACGTAAATAAATCACGTAACAAACGTTTGTCACGTACAACGAAATGCCATTACATGGCAAATATGCAGCCAACGTATTAAATTTATTTTAATTTTAAGGTTTTTAATTTAGAAATTTTAATTTTTTTTATTGATTTCGTAATCCTGTTACCATCAAAATTAAGTAATCCTGTTACAATTAAAAGATTAAAGGATAGCAAACCAATACTGCCCAAACGCAAAGGACAAAAACGCATTCTGTCTGCTTCCTTGCTCAATTCGTCTTTTCCTTTGCTGACGCATTACCGCTGCACACCGCTGCAAAGAGGAGATGATGCGCTTTCGTGCACATGTTGCGCACACATGTGTTTCCCATCTCTTCTTTTTTGCCTTGCTTTTCGTTTCGTTTTCTTTTCTATCTTTTTTTTTTGCTTCCCCATATTATACCACCAGCATTGGCTGTCTGCCTACTACTGCTGCCACACAGCACTAATTGCACTCCCAAGCTCAAAATCATCAATTTGCACAACACACCGGCAAAGCAACAACACCTGCACACATCCACAAACAACATACCATCATCGCCGGTTAGGAGATCAATGGGTACAGAATAAGTAGAAGAAGATTGTCAAAAAATTTCTACGAAATTTCTCTCACTGTCTCCCATTGCCCATCGTGTGTGTGTGTGTGGGGTGAGCCGAAAATAAAAAAGCCACCCCCTTCTTTCATCGCCCCCCTCCTCCTCAACTTTCTCCATTTCACTCCCGGCCCAACAAAACATACGTTTGTTGGTGATGTGTGTTTGCTGCTGGTGTGGCTGCACTCGAAACGCGCCACGGCCTGCTCAGCATACACGATCATCGCGCGCACCACCATACACATTTCAGCCCTCTATGCTGCTGCTCTATGGGCCGGCGGTGGGATTCACAGACACAGCTACATACGTGCTCAGTGTACAACACATACACACACACAGCCCCGCGATGGCACTTCTTTTCGACCGGCGAAACGTGCACAATGACCTTGATTTTGGATTTTCTTGCGTTTTGTGGTTGCCATTCGTCGCTGTTCGGTTACGTCGTCATCGTCATGTTGCTGCTGCCGTTGTGTGTTCGCGCGCTCCCTTTATGCTTCCCTTTTTTTCTTGAAGGGCGCACGGCATGGCAGGGCGAGCACACGCTAGACGGCGGATCGGGATGGAGCGGAGCGCGGGCAAGCTATAACGCAACGCCGCGCGCTGTACGGTGCCGCGAGCTTAGGCGGAGAGCGTAATATTTACGCGACACAAAACGCGCCACACCAAACATCATGCGCTTAGGCTGGGTAAAGGAAAGAGGAAGCAAAATACAGAACGGCCCGCTGCTGCTGTTGCTGTGTTTTGCACGGTTTTGTGGCGGGTTGTTATGCGTGCACGCTGATTCGCTCTAGCTGTCGGCGTGCCGGATGTCTAATGGTTTGGTGGCTTCCTCCTTTACACCCGCCGCGTTCGGGGAGTGGCGGGGGCCTGGCTCGACGACAAACGGGTTTAATTATTTGCATATGTTGGACATTCACCTCCCCAAACTTGAGCACAAACACACGCGCGCGCGCGTCTCTCGGAACGGTTTGGTGGAGTTTGGGAGCGGGTTGGGCGAAATTGACGAAGCCAAGCAAGGCTCCACAATTCTTCTGGAATTAATTCATTTGTTTGTTGGTTCGTTTAACCGCGCGCACTGTAAGCTAGTATGCCTGACGTAGGAAACATACTTGTGCGTATTTTCTAATTAGATTCATGATTTGCATGTGGTAACAAAACAATTAAAACAATATTTTCTTTCCATATTTTAACACTAAGAAAAACTATCATGTTGCTATTTCTGCTTCTAACTTCTAATCCCGAAATCCAGCGCCCAAATAGAACCACAGCTACACCCTCCCGAACGAAACGATAGGATTGGAGAGGCGAACGGTAATAACAAAAAGAAGAAAAGATAAATGTTAACCTTGACCGAGGTTAATGATACACGGCCGTAGATCTTGGAGCCTACCCGTCCGGCACATACACACACACACACACGGCCATGGTGGCATTGGCCTTTTGCTGCTGTGGTGCTTCCTGCCTGCCTGGTTGTTCTTAGGCCTTCATGTGCGGCCAAATGCGAACGTACGTCCCCCTTCTTCGCCACGCGCGGTCCGTGTCCCACCGTCCATCGAAAAAGCTAGCTAAATTTTCACATTCGCCAAATTATGGCCGGCAAACTAGAGCCCCGCGGCTAGAACACTACAGCGTTTACCTCGCGCTACAGAAGGTTAAGATTTTATCTGCCCGTTTCCTCTTTGGTTTTTGTTGACGAGCAAAAAAAAGAACTATGCGAATACCGTCCAACCGGCCGCCGTTCTCTAGTCCGTGGTTTGACTGTGCCTCATCTATGATTGTATGTGTTGTGATGGTGTGATTGTGTAGAGATAATTCACGATCCAATTAATTGCAATGTGTCGTTTAAACGGAAACGTCTTTTTAATAATTGATTCCTAATAATTTCAGCTTTCTTCAACAAATCTGATAAGGACAAACATGAAGAATTTTATTTTATTTCTTCAACTTCAACAATGACTACCTATTAGCAGAAAATGCTTAGGATGTTTAGCTAAAACAGGTAGATGCACTGTCAATCATGGGTACATTTGGCTATATCCCAAGGACAAACAGCATTTTACTGCTATCTGCTAGACAGCTGTACATTCCTATTTGACATTTATGATGGGTATTCCTGCTATTAGGTACATCGGCTTAGGGTAAGCCAGGTAAAATCAATACACATAGTACAGCTTATAGGAATCACGAAGACTCGTAAAAATCGAAACATTTGAACCATGGGAAGTACCATATGAACGATAGTGCTGTTGTGTTGTCAAGCAGTGCTTTGCCTTAAATTCTGACAGGATCGTTACGTTCGAAAACAATAAAAAAAATCCTTTCACTTTTCAACAAAACAATTTGATCATAAACTAATTCTTTCGCCGTTTGTAGCATAATATGACAAAAGCATCAAACGCAGAAACATCCATGCTTTAGGATTCATTCCCAAAAATGAAGCTTTCATTTGCATATGGCAGCACCGTCACTTACAGCGCACAATAGAGCGCCAAAGTAAATGATTGTACATTACCATTGCCATTGTTTTAGCAGTGCTTTATTTTTTGTGCACAAAAACAGCAGATTTTTTGTTGTTGCGAGGCCGTTTTTTTAATTGCAATTTCTCTAACTTTCATCCTGCGCTTTCAACATACTCCGCCATCCTCCGCCCGCCTGCTTGACTCGCGCACAATCACCACCACCGCCACCATTCACCACCACTCGATTCTGCTCCATTTGCACAATTTGTGCTTATTGATTATTCATCCTCACATTTACACATTTGCCCTGCCCCGCGCGCGGCCACATCGAATCGATACGCGGATAAGGATGAATAATGGAGCAGCGCGCCAGGCAAATACAGGCGCACACAAACACCAACAGCCAGCAAGAAGCAGCATGGCAGCCAGCGTACCAGCCTCCCGGTAGCCCCTCCCTTCCAACCATTACGCGCGCAATAACGACGGTGAAAAGGCAAAAAAAAATAACTCTAACTTAATTCAATTATACATCCTATTGATTTTTTGTTATGTTTTTTTTTCGTTTTTGTTACCGTTGTTGTTATTTGTTTGTTTGTGGCTGATGCTGCTATTTCGCAATGCAAAAAAAGAAAAAAAAATGGAGCCCACCTCGGATGTTCAGAACATAAATTGAAAAGAAAGAAGAAAAAAAACACGTAACAAACACGCCAAATTGTTGCGATTGAATGGAGTAATAAGCGCGATAGAGAACGGTGAGTGTGGGAAATTAAACAAAAACTAAAAAAAAAGTACACTGACACATACACACACATTGAACTAAAACAAAAAGTCTGCAAATACTTTTAAAAAATTGCCCCAGCATTTACACATTTTTCACAACACTAGTGAGGATCCACACACTCACAGCAACACCAGCAAACGGCAGCAAAAAAAAAAGAAGGAGTCCTCCGAGCGCCATGGCAAGGAGTTGTGTTATGTTCTGCCGGGTGGTGCGCGGTTTGCGTCCTTCCCACTCACACCCCTTCCGCGAGCGGTCCGAAGTGCCACACCACTTGACACATTGCGCGTGCCTGTGTATCTGTGCGCTGGTGCTGCGCTACTCTATATAATATGCACGATTGAAAGTATTTTTTTGTTGCTGTATTTTTCTGCTAGCGAAATTAAAAACGCCTGAAACGGGACCATCCCAAATACAAAAAAATGGTTTGCGCTGCAAGTGCAAAAGAGAAAGAAATATTTGCTGGAGTGTGGAGTGCGCAGGCAGGGAGAGAGCAACAGCAAAAAAAACTTTAAATATCCAAAGCGTATGAATTCAAACTCAGCAACAAAAAACACACCATCACAAAGATAGCATTCCATCCTAAATAAACGATAGCGAAGCGCCCGCCAATGTATATGAGCGCGAAACCAAAAAAAAAAACATTTTAAAATTATCCTGCTCGGGAAATAAATATCTGAAAAAAACTAACCTAAAGTTTCAAAAAAAGGAAAGGTTTTATATCTTGGTGATAAATAATCAATGACTCTCATGCTAACGGTCACTAACCGAACCGAAGAACAAGCATTACGATAAAAACAGCATTTTAATTAATTTTGCAAAAACTCTATAACAACTATCTATATGTATCGTTGGTTTGGCTATTGCTTCCTTTCAACCTTTCAAACTTCAAACAGCAACGTTACAGGTTTCTTGAATTCTCTATGGTAATGTCATATGAAAAAGTTTTGCATTCACTAATGAAACAATATTGTACTTGACATGAGTAGTTACTTTATTTTTCACTTTTCATTTAAATTTCAGAATGTATCATTAAGAATTTGGTTCATTTTGTACGAAAGCAGATAGTTTTGGTTAATTGTGATGGTTGGAGAATGAATTGTATACTTATCATCGGTCAGAATACCTTCCTTGATGTTAGGTAAATGTAAACACAATTTGAGAATCTATTCTATACCAAATTGCACAAAGAACCTCCAAATAAACACAAAACTATACCATGGTTTCCCTGTTGATGATGATCTTGCTGGTGACCATTTTTAAATCAAATTTTATTCCAAAATCACACTATTAAAGCCTTTACCGAAGACCTTCCGAAAAACATGCACAGGAAGAGGAAAAATCGAAAACAAAGAAAAGCCTCAACCACATTCATTTATTGCAACGATGGCCAACCGCAACAGCACTGTATGGTGAGGTAGAATAAAAATCCCAATCGTAGCCAAAATAACGACACCATCCCGTGCAAGAATGTGGAAATGAAATGAAATTCGCAAACAATTTGATTTCAGGATCTGGGCAAGAAGGGTGAGCAAATTTTTTTTTAGCGAGGCTAATTGGCAGTTGCGAACAAAAAACAATCTTCCAAACACACAAATGGCACACTACAATTACTATTATGTGTGATATAACTTGTTGTTGTTGTTAGTCATTTAACACATAATTTAATAGTCAAAACAAAAGTATTAAATAATTTGAGCTGTATAATATGTTTTTTTTACCTCGCTATAACTGAGAAGAATGATACCCGGATTTCACTAGACCTCTTTTTGTTTTTGATATTAAGGTACGGACACTCAACTCTGAGTATCAGTATTCTCCAGGACCTGACAGGAGGACGGTCTTATTGACAACACAATTTTGGGTGCTGTTTTACTTTTGTACTCGTAGATGCATTTATCCGAAGTACTGCTGCGCAATTCGACGATCTTCCCCGTACGACCATTAAGGCATTTGTCACCTCTATCTTCAAATATCGTTGTTTTATTGTTAGCACTGTATCTTCGTTCCTGCAATTATCACTCTCTTAAAAAAATAATCTCAATTTACTTTGGCTGTCCGTAGTTTAAAACAAGGTACAATTTATTACAATTTGATAATACACTGTTCCTTGAACGTTGGTAATTACCTCTACAATGGATTCCGATGTTCCGATGATTTATAGAAATTATCGAAGAAACTACGTTGGCGTCAGTTTTAAGCAAAACGGCTAGGAATGTCTCCGGTGGAGAAATGACCAACAAAATGTATTAATTATTCGTGGCATCAGGTCCTACTAGATGTTAGACATATTTTTAATTGATTCTAGTGCATTATGACAATGTAAAATTAAAAAGCGGTATGACCAGGGACTGGGTATGAAAATATCTAATAAAAACTGGATGAGTGTCCGGGATTAGAAGCTTAATTAGAATCATAACGATTAAAGACAGGATCCATTCTGCGTGCTTTTTTGAAATATAATTTAAGTTAGACAGCTATTTATTAAGGTTTTCCAGGGTGAATGGAAGCAATTTACGGATGGAAGTCTCAAATGTATATGCTTTCATACCTGTAGAACTGATTTATGTACCATCGAATTCAAAAACATGTTAAAGTTAAAGTTATGTGCACAACATTATTCACCACCTCCAACATTTTTTTCAACAGCTGTCAAATGGTGTATTTCCATAAAAATAAAATTTCAGTTCTTACACATGATTTTCAACACCCCATGCTGAACTGCAAGAGCTGTCAAACTAAAACCAGCTGAGACGTGTTGAAAATCATGTGGATGAACTGAAATATTATTGTGATGCAAATTCAATATTTGACAGATGTTGAAAAACATCTCGCAAGTAATGAAAAATGTTGTTGACATAGGAAATTGACTTGGAAACCCCCGAAATGCCATGAATAATAGTGTTTACCAAACCATATTCGTATATATAAAAAATATGTATATATTTTACTTCATATTAAAAGTAAAAGTGAGTCAAGGAAATAACAACAAAATTTAAAGAAAATCCGACAATGTAAAAATGATCATTATTCCATTTGAATCATCCATGTTGCACCGAACTCAAACGCCTGATAAAAACATTCCGCCAATGTTCCGAATTCTCCCACATTTACCTATTCATTTTGCATTTGTTCCATGACTGACAGCGCTGATCAAAAGCATCTTTTTCGCAGTTGCTTTAAATCACCCCAAGGGTGAGTTTTCCCCCGTTTGATCATCCGGTTCAGCTCGGGTTTGCTTTCGCTTGTAAATGACACCATTCAGCGCTGTAGTGTTTGTTTTGAGTGTGCTTAAGACTCCACAAACAGGGTGATTTTGCACAACAGTTCAGCACATTTTTGTTTGCACTGAACGCAGGAAAAACAGCACCACAGCCGCCAGTAGTAGTGTAGTGTATGAAGCCTCTCAGTTTAGTCTTTTCACTCATCACTACATCTGCATCGGCTCCTTGTACAGGAATGGCATACAGTTCCATTGAAGCGAAGTGCCAACTTTGCCATTTCATACCAATGCATCTCAATCGCACTAAAGAAGGGCGAATGTCTTCGTACGACATTTTCCTATGCCTTCTTATCAACTAATTCTCACCCAATCGTTCTAACTATCCCCATGAGCCATATCATCCAGCACACAAACACACACACACTAACAGGGACGGTAAAGTTTTCCCTTCTCTCGGTACACGATACACAGATGTGTCGTTTGGAAAATGGAAAATCAGATGCTGCTAGTTTTCGGCTCGGCCAAATCAAGAGATCGACACCATCCGCGATGAGTGGCTGCGTGCACAGAAGGGTGTATTCTTTCCTTCCGTTTGTTTCATTCGTATCCACCCATCAAAGGCACCGGCGGGATGGAAAGCACCGACGGCAGCAGGGAGAAGGGATGGCGTCGGTGATGGATTTGTCTTATTTTTGCGCCTCGGGGCCGATTGTCATTATAATTTATTTTCTCGATGACGTAAATGCTTTTTGCATACGCATCTTTCTTTTCTTTCTTTTCAAGCGCACGCACACACACCATCAGCATCGTGATGCCAGATTCCTTTCGATGTTTGGCTCCTACGCCACCGTGCCGAGGCTTACAAATTTCTCTTTATCACTTGCACTCTGTTTTCCATCAATTGATTGTCTTTCTCTTTCTTATTGTGAGATTTGTGTGGGTATGAGTGTTTGATACGATTTTTTATTTCTATATAAAAACGTTAACCCTTCATCAGCAATTGCGTTACGGATTTGTTTTCTCTTTGTTTCAATGAGCACAGATTAAAACAAATTTGTGCAGTTGGTAGTGTAACATATATATGTTTAATGATTCAATATGCGAGGAAAGAGCAAATTTACAAATTTTAATTAAAACATTGATTTTTTTTAATATAGCATCACTCACTTAGTTTTATGAGTAAAACAAAAATCTTTAACACGTGAATTTAATTGAAATGAAAAGCGAATATTATTCACATTATAAACCGTTTTGGAGATTATGATGCCGGAATGATTCTGCTATTTTTTTACAAAATAACTAATTTTTTACCACTTCTAAACGCGGATTGGTTCAATTTAACTTTTGAACTCTTTAACTTGTGCTTGTAATACTACAAAAATAAACTAAATTTGCTCCTAATTTATCGAATAGACAATATGGTAGTGTATTCTATTATTTTGGTATAATTTCTCGAGCATGTACCAAAATTATAGTTTAATAGTGTTGGATGTTTTGAACAAAAAAGGAAAAAAGAATTAAAAAGGTTAGGTTGATACTACTCACCCACCATGTAGTTAAAACATTTTAGCATCGTGATACATTTCTTACTCCCTCCCTTCTTTGCGCCACTCATCATGCAAGGGTTAATGCAGGACCCTGTTCCCCGTAATCCAGCTCCAGGATTTTTTCTTGTCCTTCCAACCTTTGCAGGACAGATTTCCTTCCAATACAGCGACATCCTCCCGTACCCTCCCCGGGCGGACAGGCTATAATCTCTCTGTCTTGCTATCGATCAATTGATGGAGTGCGATTAATAAGAGCATAAAACGAGAGCACACGAAGAACATCGGAGCTACGTCAGGCGCAAGAGTGAGCTAACTACTTCGCCGCTGCTCTCCTCCATTGGCCGATTTGCATCGTGAGGTGGGTGGTTGATATAAAGGAACAACAAAAAAAAGACATAACCCCACCACCCGCCGCCACACAGGAAGCATATGGTACGAGTGGTTTCGTAGGAAAAGAAAATATGCAGCAACTTCTCATCAAGCCGGGCGAAAAGTCGACAACGCACGCGGAGGAGAGCATTTTTAGGAGCGCGCTCCGAAGGGTTTTTTTGCCGGGTGCTACATACATAAGGCAAAAGGGCAACATCATCAACGTCTTTCAGAAATGGGCACTTTATCTACGGAGAATTGGAAAGGGGAGTAAAAAAAAAATCCCACCCATAATTATTATTCCGTGCACTATGCTATGTTAATGGAAGCAGTTGTGTGGCTGTATTTTTTTTTTTAAATTCATTTCTACTAAACATTGTTGACAAAATGAATGACAATTAATAAATAAAAAGAGCTCGCTTGAACAAATGAACTATTGAGACGCCAGCAGCAGATTCTTACCCTTACCCATTCACCCTCTCTCTGTCTCTATCTTTCTGTCCCTTCGAGAGAGTTCCGGCATCCGATTGCACCCAACCCACCGCACCGAAACACCGAAGGCGTTCGCTTCCTGTCGATCGAAATTTCAAGCCGTGCTATTTTGATGTCTTTTTTTCGCTGTTCGCTAACCATCGCTCTGTCCCTTCTTGTTAATGATGCGAAATGTGAACGATGGAGGGAGGGGGAGGGAGAATGCTAGGGGAGTAGGGGGCGAAAGAAAGGATCTTTCGTTTTTCGTCCGCTCGAAGGAAGCGCGCTTTCGCACTGTACCATATCAAAGGATTTTTGTTTCCATCTGTACAGGCGATTATTTCCTTGTGGGTGGCTGGGTGGTGGGGTAGCGGGCGCCGGTGATGTTTCCGGACCCTCTCGCCGGCGCCTTTCCTTTCATCTGCGTGTGTGCATCTCGGCTGTATACTAATTTGCTGCCAAAGTAATTGCTTTTTTTGCCCTGCTTGAGCGGTGAAGATGGGGTGAAGGCCCTTGCGGGGGAAGGGAGCGAATAAGTGACGAGGACATAGGGGGAGAAGTGAGAAAAAAGGATGCCATTTCTTCCCTTCATCTTGTCCGTTGAACGTCTATTTCTTGGGATTTTTTTTTCGCGCAATATCATCGAGAAGAGTAATTATACGAACGGGCGACTTTTGTTCTTTCGACCAAAGTCCCGTCTAAATGTTCATCTAACTATGCAACAACAAAAAAAAGTGCACATAAGTGTGTGTAACGCACTCTACTTCACTCTTGCAGCTCAAGCTGCTTACCGTCTGAAGTGCTTTAGGACACAATGTGCGTAAATGACCGTTGCGGTTCGGCACTGATTGCAGCGCTTGCTTCCGTTCCTTCGGCGGTGAACCTTGGGAAAGACGAAGAAGAGGTTGAGGTTAAATTTAGAGACTGTGCCACCACGCGCACCACGCACGTACGGTGCCTCCTACAGCAGAGACACACACACACACATATAAAGATGGTTTCGTTTTCCACCTGCCACCTGCCCCAAATCTAATGATTAACCCTCCACGATAAGCCTTGGCTTCCGTGGTTCCTCCCGGCAGAACCCCTGCACAGCGCTGAACAACCCTGTCGGCTTTTCCTAACCGGCCGGAAAAAAATCTTTAACTGGCCATCGTCCTCGTCGCCGTCTTCGTCGTCGTCGTAGTAGCTGTTCCGCGCTTCGTCGTGTGAGTTATGTGTACATAAATCGATAGCAGTTATACTTCTGTTTCTTCGCTAGTTGCGGGCCAGGCGGCTTTCACGTCCTCCTCCGCTCATGCTGCCATGCCCCCGTCCCCACCCAAGTCGGTGCAAGTTTGACGTACTTCACGCCCGCCACATCGCTTCCCTGCAACTGCCAGCTAGGAAATAAAACTCATCAGAAAAGCGTTTTTTGCGTCCATGGTTGGGAAAAAATTATCACGCAGAGGACGAGCAAAAAAAAAACACACACACACTGTAAGAGATTTGAGAGAGCGAGCAAGCGAGTGAGAGAGAGACCCGTACTTGCTTGTGCGATGAAATAATAGGAAAGACAGTCGCGAAGGAAAAGATACGCGAAAAAGAACACTCTCGCTCTACGGCAAGATGAGCCAAATCAATAACCTTCCGGTTGGAGGTTTTTTTCTCTGTTGAGTGTGCTGCTTCTCTCCGTCTTCTACTTCTAGTTTTCCGAGCTCTTTTCCGCCTTTTCCGTGAAACTCATGCACACCGCACCATTTCTCACAACCCCCCATTTTTGCTCTCCCCGACCAAGGGGTTTTCTTTTTTCCGCCATTTCTCTCAGTGTGCGTTTTTTTTCTCTTTTGCTTCTTCCGGGTTGGCGATGAGAGTGGAAGGAAACGGGCGGAAGGAAAATGTACCACCGTCACCGTCACTACCACCACTACAAGACTCTGTCTTTTCTGGCTCACCCACCCACCCTCCCGGGGCATGGAAAAACACATATATTATGTATTTTTTTTCGCTTCTTTCTGTTCACCACCACCACCCACCCCTCCCTGCGGCTATACCCGGATGGGGGGGACGGATCTGTGTATTGGTTTCGCGTGTGCGTGTGTTCCCCTCCGCGGGAAATGAGCGGTGCGAGAGCGAGAGCGGGCGAACGCAGAAGAAAAAATCACTGTATTTGTGCCCCGTCGGTTGCACTCTTTCTGGCGCTGGTGCAGATTTTTTTTCGTTCGTTCACTATCCCAACACCAACTCCTCTCCCCCCTTTCCGTTAGCTACCGGGGTTTTTCCGACCGGGTTGGCGGGAGGGGGGAGGCTTTCGCTCGGTGTAGTGGTATCGTCGGGTGACGTGATGTTGGTGGTGGTGGTGGTGCCTCGGAACAGTTGGATTTTTTTACTCGCTCTCTGCGACACCCCCCATTCCCATGCCCCTTTGCCGAAACATTCCGACTTCAGCGACCCCGATCCGTACAGAGCGAGGCCGGCCGAGCGTTGCCGAGAGTTCGACGAGTTTTCCCAAACCCCAAACCCAACTACCCCGCATCCCCATTATTGCCTCGCATCGTAATGGGTTGTGGAGAAGAAGAAAAAGAAAAAAAAACATAGCTGCCAGCACCTGCTCCGAACCAACCCCTGCCCTGGGTGCGAACCACACGGCACCAGATAGGGGCCACTGGAGAGAAAGAAATGGAAAAGACGAAAAAAAACTCGCTCCGAAAGAAAAGTTGTCTGTCGAACGAAGAATTGCTGATGGAAAAAAGGGAAAGCGGCAAGAGCTCCAACCATGAGGTGCCGGGGAAAAAAGAGCAATAGCGCTCCCCCACCCCTTCGTAGAGACAAAAAAAAATGCTCTACTAGCACATACAAACACACCGAAAGACGTAGAAATAGTGACAGACATGCAAACGCACACACACACACACACACACACACACACACAAACACATACTTAAACAAACATACTTAGTAAGCCATCCTTTCGTTTTTCCTGCCCCACGGTTATGCTACTCGTTGAAAATGCTTTATATGTGTTTGAGGTGGCATGTTGAGTACACATACATACCAATACCAATACCACATACCAATCCACACATACACTACGAACACAACACACACACACAGACACGTTAGAGGACTGTAGTATTATGGCAAATGGGGGATGGAAAACCATAAGCAAACTGTCATTTTTCGCATTTTTATTTTAACCTGCATCCTCAGCAGCACATTACCGGCCCATTGGTCCATATGTCAATGGCAATGGTAACCATTGCTGACTGCTGGCTAGAGCTGTACAGGACAATTGCAATAATTTTGGCAAGATTGGCAAACGCACTGCTCAGCCAGTATTGCTCAGCTATCGCGTGCATCATCAGCTGATCTTCTTCAGCTGGGACTTTTCCGGAAAAACAACAACCAAACCTTCAGTTATTACAAACAAAGATTTCAGAAGAGAATCGTCTCTTGTTACCAAGCGCTTGCAAAATATCGTTCAAATGGCTTCCTCAAAACGATTTAAATCAATATTTTAAATACAGAAAAAAAAACATAACAGTGAATCCTGATTACTTTGGAACTGCTGCTCATATAAACGGCGAATTCCGCCATCCTTTCAGCCCCAAACGCTCCGCGTTGTTAGAAACTACTTCCGATGGCCCATTATGTACAAATGTTTATGTAGCTTGGAACGCAAGGCAGCAGAAAAAATCCCAAACCAACTGCCACGAGCAAAAAAAAAAAAAGAATGCTTCATGATGGTTTGCCTGTAGTAATTATCGATTTTGGTCGCTTCCCAGCAACAGCAGCAGCAGCGGGAACAGAGCCCGCTACTACTACTACTGTGCGGGAAAACTTTTTTCGTCTAATACATTTTTTTTCTCGTTTTGTTCGGTCGGGCGCTTTTTTTTACCATACCAAAGGGAAGGGGAAAGGGACGTGTTTCCCGCACGCTCTACTCCACTGATCCTGCTGCCCACCCACTCGCCTCTTCTGATTTACTTCTTTTGTGCATATAAAATAAAATCCGCGCATCCCAGCGCCACGGAGGGAGCATAATTTTTTTGTTTCGGAATATATTATTTTAACTTTTTCAAACACAGACACACACACATACATACACACACAGCTAGAGACAGGGAAAAAACTGTCATTTCCCATTTCCACGTTCGAAAAGCACAGTGACAGTTATGTTTTTTGCACCCTTCCCACCATCACCGATGGAACTGTTCTCCAACAACTACCATACTTCTCCAACAACTACCATACTTATTGACACCTACACGCTCACGTTGTCACTCGCTGTCTCTCTCTTCACTTCTCTCTCTATCTCTATCACTCGTTCTCTCTTATTGGAAACCCTTTCCAAGGCATACCACCACCAAATGTGTCCGGTACATATAGCTTATGATAAAATAAACTACTTTTTTCCCTTGTTTTTGGTTGTCGGTCATACAAAACGTCCACAACAAACAAGCACACAAACAAACAAAATGCCATCCCGTGCCATGGAAAAAAAGTATTTAAAATAACAACGGGGATGAAATGCAATAGCATTATTTATGTAGCACGTATAATGCAATGCTCCCCCACACTACACTGGCCCAGAGGGCTGACGTGGTGGTAGTGGAGAATTTTCAGCTATTGCAAATAATAGCTGGTGGCAGTTGTGCTACTCCTGTTGTTGTCGTGAAACGCACTGGGATTGAGCAAACAACAGGCAGGTATCAGATAGTGCGTTGGAGCAATAAAAAAAAAACAGGGGGAAAACACAACAGAGACGAAAAATTCAACTTAAAACCTAAATAATGAAAAATATAGGATGCAAATTGTCTCAAGTTTTGTAGCGAGCGAACAATTAAATTTGTTGGCACTGAAAGCCGCTAAGGAAAAGGACCTATCGAGCCTATATCGAAAAACAGCCCATTGACAACTGGTTCGAGAACAAGCAGCAGTCCAAAAACCTGTTCAAGAACAAACAAACGGATCAGTTTTCCCTTTAAACCACATATGTAAACCTGATCAGCTGATGCGCACCGAACGAACCGGCAAAAGTCAACGTACACCCAAACAAAGCACAACATCAAACACACAAAGCCGCTCGGCATTGCCACGTGCCACGCAGTTTCCTTTCACAAGTGCCACGTGGTTCCTCCGTTTTGCCTTGCTACTATACACATAAACTGGGAGCAGAGCATAACGAAAATGCCAAAACACTAAACCCAAGTACCGTTTCCCGCACAAAACAGGGACACACACACACACAGTATACAACACAGACACACACGCGCTCGAACGAAATCGAAAGGAGAGCGCAAACACACTAGAGCAAACCAAAAAAAGCAAAAATAGAAGGGAAGACACGGGCGAGATGGAAACAAAGTAAACATAAGCGCATAGCATAACAACATCAACACAGCAGAGCATAACATAATACTAGCACCGCACGTCCCCGGCCCATACACACACACACACTCCCCGGGAACGATGACGACGGAGCGGAGACGGATCAAGAAGAAAGCGCAGGCAGGAAAGGACGCCGGCGACGAAACGAAGCGAGGAAATGGCAAGAGCACGAAACGAAACAAGTGAAAAGTCAGTCTCTAGGTCAAGGAAAAGGAAGTATGTGTGTGTGTGTGTATGTGTGTAAAGCTTCCGAAAGAAAGGAAAATCCTCGCATTTCACATTTTCATTTCTTCTGCGTCCCTCGCACAAACCCGCCGCCGAATCCCACATACAACCACAAACAAGCCCACACACACACACACGCGCGCGCGGCGGGCCGGTTAGTACGTTCTCGCGCTTTGCTTCCGTGTGTCGCCCTTTCGTTCCTTTCCACCCTATTCTATCCCTTCCCACCGTTCCTTGCTTGCTCCGTCTGTCTGTCTTGCTTGCTTGTTTTTTTTTTTTATTATTTTCCTAACGTTCTACACTCCCTTCGTACAAACTCCCAACCACACAACAACACTCACGACGACGCATGTTGTTGTTGTTGTTATCGGGTCCGTTTTAGGGAACGTTTTTCCACGCGCGTGCTCTTATTTCTTTCTCCTTTGTCGTCGATTTTCCATTCCCCCAATCATTTCCTTCCGCAGCATTCGATTGGATTGCCGGCCCCCCTTTTGCTCATTGCTTCGTTCGCTTTATGTGTTCTGTGTTTTTGTTGTTCTAGCTGTTTTATATCCTCCTTTTCTTAATCCAGCACTCCCCCCTGAATGCCGTGTTTTCTCTTGCACGACCTTTCTACCGTCAGACCTTGCAGATACAAATCGGTACGAAGGCGCATCGGTGGGTTGCATAAAAATCACCGTAAACAACCAACCGGGCCTGATAAAATGTGTCAGAATTCAACACACTTGGAGGACACCGCTCCGGCGCCTTCTGGCAGCAAAAGGAAAACATAGTAAACGCACACAGCCATATACTCGTGCACGTTTTCAAGGTTAGGAGGTTAGAGGGGCCGAACCGGTGTTGTGTTCGCCGGATCCATTCTCTTCGTTCGCTGCTGGAAAGCGATGCAATGGAATATCGAACGGAGGATAATGCAAAGGAGATCAGAGAACCGATGCAGCAGCAGCAGCAGCAACATTGGACTAGTTATTCCCCATGGTCTCCTCCTCCACACGCATTTTGTGTCGTTTTCGTTTGGCGTTCGTGTTCCAGGCCTTCGAAACCGTGGTGCGCTTTGGCACGTGTTTTCTCTCTTCCCCCTTTCTCCTTCTCCCGGCATGATCGTTTATTCTTGTGCCTTTGCTTGTGCATCGTTCTTCTGCTGCTTTTCACTTTCTACGCCTATTTTTATTGCATTGGAAATGTGCCAAGGGTAGTCGCGATAAGCTGAAGTGCGCGTAAAGCGCCCAGCAGGATAGTGGGGCAGCAGGGTATTCATCGGGGGTGGGTTACTAAATAGCAGAGTGTGTAAAGAAGGGAGGGCCAGGGACCAGGAAACTCAGAAAAGGAACTGTTGTTGATTTTCAATGGATTTTGTCTATGTTGGGGTTTTCACAGTCGCATATTTTTGTACGGTGAATCCGTCTGTCTACTCTTAAGATCTCTCTTAAACGTAACCCTCAATTTGTTGCTTCCTTCGAATTGCGTACCATACACCACGGTCTAAAAGCAGCTCAAAATATGTGCTATCAACTCGCTGCCGAAAAGCGAAACGTCTAAATATAGACCACCTTACGTACACCACCCACACGGGAGATGCACGTAAACACTAACTGCGAGAGAGCATGTGCGTAGGTAACCATATATACAAAAGCGCACAGACACACACATTTAAACACACGCAGAAAAAGACGAGGCGATAGAAATTCTAGATTTTTTTTTTTAGGTTTGCTAGCCATGTTTGTTTCTCTCGCGCGGTTCATCGTCGTGGTCCAAAACAAATAATAAAACATAAACAGCTGTGAACCGACCTCGCCTACTACCTACCGGTACCGGCAAGTAGGAAACGGAGGTAGGAAGAACCATAACACGGCCAGGGAAACTGGCAAGAATGGTGCAGTTAGGCCTCATAAAACGCCTCCGCCACCGCCGGTTGGTATAAACGCGTCTGCCACAGTTTCTATCCGGCGCGCAAAATATTGGCAAACATACGCTCTGCCTGGCAAACGAATGCACCTAACGCCCCACCCAGCCCAAGGTGGTAGGAGAGAAGCAAGAGACTAGGAGAAAATGGTCCCCCTTCGGATTGGGTGGTAAAAAGTAAAAAGCTCAGCAGAGAGAAACAGCGATAGGATTCGTCACTCGAAACCGTAATACACACGACGAAGGAGGAGGTTGAAAATCAAGCGGTGCGTTTCTCTTCATCGGACTTGTATCGTTCACGTGTGAGTGCGTGTTTTGAAAATTAATAAAACTTTTTTGGTGTGCGTGCAGTGTGTCTTTTCATTTTTCCAAAAGGACGAAAAGGAAGAAAGTGATGTAATGTTATTTTTTATTGAAATTTTTCCACCTAAGAGAGCACTCGGTGGTCAAAAACAGCATCAAAAACATGTTTCCATACTAAACATTTAAAAAAGTTTGCTAAAAACTCCAAACCAACTAAGCTTCCCTTCATCATCGTAGGCGCCTTTTTTGTGTGGTCGCAATAACCACGTGACGTTTCTGCTTTGGCAACGTAGAAAACATCTGTGCTTCAGCGAAAAATGTTTGTGAAAACTCTACATAAAGAGAGCGAGAGAAAAGCACAGTGTGTGAGCAAAACATAGCGAACAAGAGCGACTTCTAAAACATGAATATTAGATCGCACACCTAATAGGGAGAGAGAATTCCACCGTACAACCATGCGTTCTGTACGGGCGGCAAACGATCACCTCGCGTGGCGTGGAGATTGAGAAAGGCCAACGAAAAGGAAAGAAACGTAGAAAAACATACCGGTTGATACATAAAACGCACATGGAGCGTGTTTTGGTGCCCAGTCTTTTCTACGTCCCTTCTACTATCAAACTCCCACACGTACACGCACACATATGCACGCAAACTAGAGCGGGCCATCGTTCTTGCGCTCATGTTTGCATGTCGCGCGAAAACGCGTCCATTTAGACGGTGTCGGTTCGGCAGGAGAATAGAAAATTGTGCCTACGCGATGCGTACACGCAACTTGAAACCTTTCTCGTTGTTTGCCCGTTTCCCCTACTGCACGTTCATAAACAACGTGTGCCTGCTTGGCCGTGGCCGGATCACACAAACACCAGGCGTCTCCATCGCGCACGGCGCTATGGCGGGTCGCACGTGGTGGTTACATACGGGCAGAAGTCAGAACGCTGCGCGTTAGGCTGTGCACAAAGGCAAAGCCGTAGTACCGCCAGCTGTGTTTTGTGAAAGCACACATACGGCGCACGTACGTACGCAAAGAAACGGGGGAAAATTTGACAACGCGACAAAGAGGAACCGTTATTTGTGCGTACGTATGAGAGTGTGTGTGTGTTTTATCGCGTATGAGCATACACGCATTTTTCTTGCCACTTCTTGTTTCACCTCTTTCATAACAATCGTAAGTGATATGGTAGCTTTTTTTGGGATTTCCATTTCCATGAATGAAAGGAAAGGGCGTAGCGTAAACGTTCAGCAACACACGCATACACATTCACGCTGTGGTGCTAGGTGTGGTTGGGTTGGTTGTTTTGTAAATGAAATAATAATGACATTAGAGAGGCTGCTGTATGAAGGGACATACAATTTGCACTCCCTTTCTTCGTTAGCTTGATTCACTCAATTATCCAGTAAAAGCTAGGGCAATTTTTTGTTTTGCTACGTTGAAATCGCATTACATAGTTTATGAACTGTCCGTTTCATCCGGGTTATGTTTTTTTACATGAATAAATCAATAACTTTGATGTAGCATACATTAATAAGCTTACGCTACCATAGAGAACATAACCTCACAGCAAACATAATGGAAAGGTGAAATAAAAATGGATCAAAACCAAAGTACCTTGACTGTTTCACAAAAAAAAAACAATATATTAATAATAAAATAATATTTGCTGTCTCTTCAAACGATTATCTTAGTTATGCGCTATAGTTATGTGTTACATGTGTTTCTCTCTTTTTATTACATTTGATCAGCAAAACGGTCATGGCCAGTTCATAATTTACAATAAATGTCATACTTTATGTTGGACCTGATGTGTACTAACTGAAACAATTATGTATGTTTTGCATTGATACTGATAATAAGACTATAATTCTATAAATTTAAAGCTAAAATCCATTTATTGAAATCGATTAGGTATTTTTACACCTCAACTGATTTGTTCTCGTGTGGGTTAGTTTCAATTAAATGAAATTAAATTAAATTACATCAAATTAAATAATTTAACGTATTATGAATAATGAACTAAGTGAATAGCCAGTTTTAAAATATATAAATATATATTTTTTAAATACCTCGATGCAAAATGTCATGGTAAAAAAAAACATAAAATTTTTTTCATAATGTAAGCATGTCGCAAGGATTCCAAAGGTACTGCTTCAAAAAAACAAATACTTACGGTGCAAAATAGAATATAAATTAAGTGTAAAATAGACTATTAATTGAAATAGTAAAATAAACTATGCACAAACATTTTTTTTAATACAATTATTTGGTCTGGTAAATATATTTTTTTCTTTTGGCACAACAACCGCTGCCGGTCAAGGCCTGCCTGTACCCACTAGTGAAGTGGGCTTGGCTTTTAGTGACTTTTTATTACCGTAGCAGGATAGTCAGTCCTACGTATAGGGGCACGGTCTATTCGGGGCTTGAACCCATGACGGGCATGTTTTTACGTCGTTCGAGTTGACGACTGTACCACCAGACCGGTCGTAAAATGTTAAATTTCACAGAAATTTATACAGAAAGCTCATAATAAATTTATAGTTCGCTAATCAAAGGAATTGCCATGCTAAAAATGTCGTACGACTGTACCACGGGACCGGCGCTATTATACAGTGAGTAACAATAAAGGGTTCTTCAAGTCACCTTCGAATGGAAACGTCGATTTGCACTACGTGCGAGAAGTTATTCCATATCACTTTGATATTTCATTTTCATCATCATAATTTTTAATTCTTCAGCATGAATTTCAACACTTCACCTGTCAACGAGAGCCGGCTTCAAACCCCAGTGAATAAAGAAATTAAAAATTATGATGATGGTAATTAAATATCAGATCAATGTGGAATAACATTTCGCATGCTGTGAGTAACTCTCTCTATACTCGAAACTGTAAATCACAAATACAGTCATACAGTCCATGCCATTTAGCAGAGAGGGTTAGACTACAATTAGGATTACGATTGTTGTTATAATATAAAATAAATCTTCTTGTTGTTACTCTAAAATTTTGAATATTCTATGCTTGTAGGAAAAAATACATTTTCAGCAATTAGTTTTATTAGATATTTATCCAAATCTTTTAAATATAAATTAATTCTTAAGCACCTGGAAATCAAATTGTGCGATTGCAGATGACGCAGTTTTTCTTTAAAATAATAAAATAATTCTGTTCATCCGTTTTATTTTACCTGTGAATCAGACCCTTCTTCTAGTTCTTTTTGGCGTAACGACCTACTCTGATAGTCAGTCCTTGCAACGAGGAAGATTTAAGTTCACGTCGAACATGTTTTTAAGCTGTGCAAGTTGGTGACTGTACTACGGGCCGTCCGAATGCGCCAATTTATCGCCTTTAGTGTAAACCCAGTTCATTACCTTAACAAAGTTTGGCTATAGGCAATCTCTTCCAATTAGCAATATGGCCAGACCGCTCATCCTGAATTTCAAAAAAAAAATCAGTTTCAATACTAAGGTGTACAAAGCACCAGCATTCCGAATCAAGCACCCGATCTCCGAATCCAGATAACAGTAAGACGAACACCACATCACGGAGCAGTAGAAAAAAAAAAACCGTCTCAACATACCCCAAAGTCGGTTTCGCTCGATTGCGCGTAATGAAGCTTAAAAATCGATCGTCCAAACCTGAATGGCTTCGGATTAAAACCGATTCCCTTTTGCCCGCGCCCCATGCTTCCCCGGCAGCATTCCTAATCAACCTAACGTGGGATGGGAAGAGGAACAAAACGAAACCATTGCTTCCTTCCTTTGCACGATCGAACACACCAAAGTCGATCGTTCGAAACGATTTGGATTTGATTCGATTTCTTTCGACACAAGAACACGCAAAAAAGAACTACAAGAAGCCTCTGTTATTCCTGATGTGGGTGCCAGGCAACATGTTAAGCCCACCAGCAGCTCGAACGATCACAGAATAGGAGAGCAGTTTATTCTGGAAAAAATATATATTTAGGTGACCCGAAAAATTTATGACATACCCATTTTTATTTGTATGATGTGTACATAAAAGGGCACAGAATGTAAAATTCTGAACGTACAAATGTGGCTGTGAGAAGAAACTTCAAAATTATAGCGAAGGCTAAATCTCTTTCAATTTACGAAAGCATTGTAGTTTATGATCGCCAAGGGATGAAGCAGGTGTATGACGAGGTGCTGTTCCCGAAAGCCCGCTAAGGGTTGCTTGAGCCGCACAAAGTACAGCACAGGCATCGAAAACATACTCACAGCCATTCTAGACGCTTCTCACACACACAGTCATGGCGTTGGAAGTCGTTTCATCGACAGGGTTCTCTTTCGATTTCTCTTTCCTGCACACACACACACATAGCCGTGCCGTAGCCGTTCAGGGTTCGTCGCTTCCATATCCTCCCCAGTCCCAGGCTGCGGTCACTTCTTGTCCGCGCGGCCTCTCGCGCTTTGGAAGTTGCTCGGCCAGTTTCCTGCTGCTGGCACTTCTTTGGATTCGTGGACCGGGAATGGATTGCAGCGAAGGAATGGATGGAAAAAGAACGCAAGAAGCTACAAACCGGTTTTAGCTTCCGCCGCCGCCGCCGCCGTCGCCGTCATTTTCTTCTTTTCGCTGCTTGAATGTAATCAGGTTGACAGAACGGGGCAGCATTGCTGTGATGTGGTACGAGAGAGCCCGTTGTGAGCAAGTGAGTGAGTGAGATCGAATTGAGAAAAAAAGGTAGAAGCGGGCTGCATGATTGATTAAATACTGATTCCCAAGCCAAAGAATGGCCACACACACATACTCTTATACATGCGAACGCTCATAAGCAGCTCCCTCCTTTTGCGTAATTGTCTCCTTTCCTCTCCTTATGCTGAGGGCGCAAAGAAGGAAAAAATACAACCACTAACCGTCCTAAGAATGTAAGTTCCTTTTTGATCCATCCTATCCTTCGCGCTTACTCCTTCGGCGCACAGAAAAGTGTTGAAATTTCAGGAAAAATCGATGAATTCTACCAGCATCCCCTATTGTTCGTAACGAGCTGGACAGTGAAAACAGGCGTTGGCGTGACAACCAACACCCTTGAGCATATCAGCTAAAACGGTTTATCGAAAGCATTCTATCGTCGTTCGGTGATTATACTCTTATATTCTAAATCATGAAGGCTTTTCGTGCTTCCACATGTATGGCAGGTAACAACACATCTCGAATTTCTTTACTTGACAGCTTCATAGAATGTCCGAACGGTGTGGAAAGGTATAAAAAGTGTTTGAAATCACACAATGCTGCGAAATCTATCAAGCATATGGTAGTCAGAGCATAACGTTCTACCTTATGTCGTCTACTCGCTCTCACTCTACGCTAAGCCATGCAAGATCCCCGTCTACCATCTAAGAAATGGACAGGATGGCGTCTGAGTTTTTTTTTTGTCTTCTGATTACTGACACGCTGGTCACACCTTTGCCTGAGATTCTGAATGATGCTCATACTGCCGGAAACCCCTTTTTTTTTCTCTGTGTAGAGTCCAATCGATTGTCCATGTCCAGAGCGGTACAATAGTTAGGTTTAGGGGGAAGAACGTTTTAATTTACGTAGACCCGCGGGAAAGGTCACTGACACGTTTGAAGTGGCCATCAATCAAAATGGATCTTAAGTTGTGCGTGTATGTGCGCGACATGTTGATGTTGAACACTCAAGTCAAGGCAATTTTGCTCCCTTATAAAGGGAGATATAGATTCTTTTCGTTTCCTTAGTAGATAATATTGCATTAAATGATGTATCAATATTTTCAATTCGTTGAAGTCGGTATGACTTCTAGTCATAAGTCGTAAAATGTTTGTCAGTGCAACAAAGAAATTGAAACCTTTACTGCTCGTTTAAATCTCCTTACAAAGGTTCTTATAGCTAGGTTAAAAACAAAAAATACTTTGTGCAGAATATTGAATTTTGTAGTCTATTTATGTCCTGAATTTATTTGACATTCGGCTAAACACAAACAGGCTAAAAAAAGTTAAAATTATTGAAATAAAATAATTGTATCCACCACACATTATGCATGAAATCCATTTAAATTCTAGAGAATGATTATATGAATTAGAATGAAAATAAATCATTTTGAGCCGTTAAATCAAAAAATCAAATCAACAAATAAAACTAGACATAAAAATATACAAAAATCATAAATTGCTGACATTTAGATGCTCTACTTCATCAAAAATCGTATCGAGTCCCCCGTGTCAATTGCTTCTAAATAAGCGAGAAACCCTGTAATAAGCTATTTTATCAGTAAGTCACGATGGCGTAGTTTCTTTCCCTGCACAAAACATTCCCAACCTTCACACTTCACACGACCTTCACCGGCTCTCATTCGTAAACAAATCGAACCAAACCGTCTACATTTGAACCGTTTTCGGCATTTTCTACACGTTTCTCAAAATTTGCCATCTTTTCATTGTACCTTAATTCTTTGATCCCCTTTCTTCCAGACTCATCAAATCATATGTGTCTGTTTGTGTGGTACGTTATTTTTACTGTTACTTTCATGCGTGCAAGCGGTTGGACGTTTTTTTAAGTTTCAGTTTCATTTTCTTACATTTACTTTAGTTCTGGACAGGGTGGTGTTTGCTTCACCCCGTTACCATTCTTTTATTCCACTGCCACATGTCTCCACCGCCCCGGCACACGTGGGCGAACAGATGAATACAGTGTGTGTGTGTGTGTGTATGTGTTTTATGTTTGCTTTATCTTCATTTTATTTTATGTTCGTTTCGCTCGGCTCTACCAGCAAACACCACTGTGGGAATAGGGCAGCAGCACAGCAAACCGAGTCTGCCGAAGTGTGTGGGGCGAAACGATTCGAAACGACGGAATAAGAAGTGATAAAAAGCCACATAAAAACAACTTCTTTTACACAATTTTCACCTACTTTCCATTTTTCCTTCATACGCCTTCATACACACCGCAATACAGAGATAGAGAGAGAAAAAAAGGCAAAGGACGAGAAGGATGATAGAGAAGACGAAACATATTAACATCTTACTCGAGACGACCTCGAGTGATGAAATTTGTCTCGAGTTGGCGCTTTTTTATCATTCCCGTTTATTCTCCCTCCGTTTGTGCGTTCTGCTGTGCTGTGTGTACAATCGGTTTGTTTTGTTTTGATTCCATCGCTTCCCTTCCCGTTTTGCCATTCCGCCACGGATTTCCCATTGGCAAAGCAAACCTCGAAACATGTACACACACTACACCGTGTGTTCTGTGCCGACTTTATCATCTTTCTCTCTAGGCCCTTGCCTTCGTCCGCTGTTTCGTAACATACGCCTCCTCCTGTTTGACTTTTAGTTTCTTGCGTTTGCTCTGTTACGCATGCTCACGCATAAACAGCCTACCACCCCCGCAAACCGTGTGTGTGTGTGTATCTGTGTGTGTTGTCAAGGGGGGCGGGGGGTTGAAGGAGAGATTTGCTAGTTTTGTTTTTATCGTACCATTCTCCTGTCCTCACACGCGCACAGTAGGGAAAGATTCCGTCAGTCAGCTGTTTTTACATTTCCCTGCTTACACACTTTTCATCCACACGCTGTGGTTCCACTTACATCTTTTATTTCTACACATGTTCGTATCGAAGTGTTTCTTGGATTTATTATTAAAAGAAAAGAAAACGGCATCATGCATTGGGCCAGGCAAGGTCGCATTTTTTTAGGGCGAGAAAAATGTAATTGTAAAGTTGCATCACTTTTAGAAAAGAACGCTCACCCCTAGCTAGCGTACCCCTGAAGCAAACCTTTTTTATCTTTTTTCGCTCAATTTGCTATTATTTTATTTTTTTACTTTTGTTAATGCAAATTGCTTTCAAGCCCCATCCCCTGTTTTTGCATGATTTTCCATCATCAAAGTGTTTGGGGGTTGTATTTTTTGCTTCTTATATTTATTGCAGTGCTGCTCATTTTGCTGAAAAGTTTGCTGCTTTTGCAAAGTAGAAATTAAAAATGTTTCCACCAGTTCCACACCCCAACCACCATAGCTTACTGCCGGGGAACGAGGGGAGGGAGGAGGACGGCGCCAGGGGACAGCCTGGAATGGCAAAATGGCGCATTCATTTCTCTATCCTTGCCTGGGTCTTTTTTTTTGTTGGTTGTGTTAGTTTCTTTGCATACTCATTTTTTTCCTCGCTCGCGCGCCAGTTATGCTGTTTGCTGGCTATCGATCGATGATTTTTTCCCGGGTCCAGCAGCAGCAGCAGCAGCAATGGCTCAGCGTCAGCAGAAAGAGCTTCAATTTCAACTTTATATTGGCGAACAAACGAGGTGGAATTGGCGCAGGCAGCAACGGCAGGTTTGCTGGGCGGACGGTTGGTGGGCGTTGAAATGAAGCAAATAGCACGAAAAAAAGAAATTCTCAAAGGCATACTCACAGGGGGTGGGGGGTTGTGGGGGGGCTGAATGAGAGTGGGTAGGGAATGTGTGGGGAAGGCAGGGGGTTGCCTTCATCCCAGGTCAGCAGCAGGGAGGAGCAGTGCGTTAAATGGATGATAACATAAAGGAAACATTGGGTGAGCGGTGAGAAGAAGGGGACAAATGACGGAGAGGCGGGGGGGGAGGTTGTGGAAGTCCGAAGCGTTGCACATGGGTTTGCTCGACCAACACGGGAAAAAAAAAGTTAATTACTATAGAGAGAAAAAAAAGAAAACCCAAGCGGGATAAAAAATGCGCGCCGCTCCGGTTTCGCTCTGTATCCTTTTTATGTGAGCGCCACTGTTGTATTTTTTTTTGCCTCCTTTAATTTCCTGCTCGTTTCACAATTTAACCAAAAACTTTTTCTACACCCCTTTTGCGACCCTTGCCCGCCCTCCCAACGGTCTCACCCAGCCGCCCGTAAGCCCTGTGCAGCAGCAGCAGTCCCAGCATCAGCATGGTATACATATTTCATGCCATCCTTGTACCAACATTTACCTCCCAATATGCAATGCCAGGACTCCCGGCCCCTGTTTCACTCGACCAGCCAAAAGCGTACACCCGCCCAGGGGGAGGTGGGAGATGGATAGAGGGTCCGTACATAACACAGAACCGGAATCCCGAATGTCCGTTCAGGTCTCTCTCTCTTCAAACTGGACCCCCATTCCCCCTCACACACACACACACAACCTCCTGCCCGTGTACAGTTTCCCGGGTTTTTTTTTCAAAGCTTATTTCTTATTCTTTTATACCCGTTTAATCGAGTACAGTTTCAGCGAGGAAAATTAAACGAAAAAAAACTTCCCTATTTTCAAATGAGACGACTGTCGCTGAGAAAGCGAGGAGAAATTCGCCACGAAGTGGGCCGCTGTCAAATGGGGCGGACGACGGAGACGATTTCAAACGCATTCCACTTAACGGGGGAAAGGGAGAGGCAAAAAAATCGTCTTTTAAATGGTTAAAAAAAACGGTACCACAACCGCTGCTGCCTCCCCTTTCGGACTGTGCTGCCCCATCGTTTGCCTGCACACCCCACAATCAAATCTACCACTACATCTTCAAGAACTTCACTTCAGCATCCTCCCACGGAAAGGTGCGGTAGATAATGTGCGGGTATAGGCGAAGCGGGGCCGCCTGCACGAGAAAGCGAGAAGGCAAGCATACACATTGGGAAAAATTCAACATCTCGAGGCAAACAACCACGAAAAAAAAATGGCAGCGTCCACGAAGCGCCGGAAAAAGTTTAAAAAAATGCAACGGAAAACGGAAAGAAACGGTACGATCGCAAAGGACACACACACACACACACATCAGGCCGTAAAAAGGGAGCACAAGTGAGAGAAAAGGATTCCACACTCCACACGCCCAATGAGTGGTATTAGATTTTTATTTTCTTCGCACACACACACTCTCTCTCGTGCTTGTACTCCTTTGGCAAATGGCGTCGGCTGCCCACCAGCAGGGCCAGCAGCAATGGCCAGCATCCGCGTTCGGGGGAGGGTTTTTTTTTGGTGTGTGCTTCCCTCTCTTCCGCGCTAGTCGCGCTCATTCCCTTTGGAAGCCTCCAAACCAAGCCCCTCCTCCCTTCTTCGCCCGACGGTAAAGTTGAACCAACCCGATCTTTACTTTTAAACAACACAGCAGGAAGAGGGGAGGGGGGGGGGGGAGGGAGAGAAAAAAAGAATCATCCCCATTTTCCACGTCCTCGGCATCATCTCGGCGGACACTCGGGACGACCGTCGTGCCGTACGGTGAGAGGGTATTTTAAATAAATAATCAATACAATGACGCCCTTTTTCTTACATTTTTTTTATTTCATGCGTTTTTATGAAGAATGAGCTGCTTCCTTTTTGGGCACGGTACAAATTTGGAACCATTCGTTTAAAATGACATAAAAATAGAAAGAATGGGAGGGAGAGAGAGAGAGCAGGAGAAAGAAACAAACACTGACACCAGCGCGCTAATCTTCCTCAAGTGCAATGGAACAATAGCTGAAACGACATTTTCACAGCTCCATCAACTCGAGAAAGGATCGAGAGAAGAAGAAAAATGTATGCTT
Organism: Anopheles coluzzii; assembly: GCF_943734685.1. Classification (NCBI taxonomy): domain Eukaryota; kingdom Metazoa; phylum Arthropoda; class Insecta; order Diptera; family Culicidae; genus Anopheles; species Anopheles coluzzii. Next base: position 89,489,079 of record NC_064670.1, read on the forward strand.
CATCTAATGCGTATTTGCGCCATTCACCCTCTAACTAAGGCCCCACACACCGGTATTTCAGCGAGTAGGTCTTCAAGCGGGACATAATACATAAACACACCTTTTATCATTAGTCAAAAGGCGCCACTCTCTTCTGAAGGTATATCATAAGCGACACACAGCCACACACACACAAAAAAAAATATTGCGCGAAAATTCCTGCGTCGCTTCCCTGTCCGCCGCAGACACTTCCTGACAGTTAAAATACAATGCTTACAGAAACGCACGCGCGCGCGCACACACAAGCGCATTCAAAGTGTAGCATTGGGAAGGAATTAAAAAAAAAACGCTCGCCAAAGAAACCCACCCATCCCACTCGCCTAATCGCAGCAACCCGACACCCGTTAAGGCAAAGCAAATAAATGGGACGAGATGGTGGAAGTATAAAAAAAAATCGTCACAGAAATAAGAAAGCGATGCCGAAAAAAAAAACGAAGTAAAACAGGACATCATTAGAGGAAGACGCAGGCGAGGACGACTGCCTAGGAGTTCGGCCCGGGCAGTACACTACGGAAGAAATGTTTATGTGCTGGTGGATTTTTTCAGTCCTGCTACTTCTTTTGTTGTTGTGTGTGTTGGTTTCTATGTCCTTAGTCAGCACAGTTTATCGGTCGCTCTCGTTCCAGCGCATGCCAGCGCTGTTGGTTTCTCGCTCGCTCCCCCCTAACATGCAATCGGTTTGTTTCGCTCTAGCTTCCTTTAATGATCATCTTCAAAAACAAGTCTGTCGGGGACGAGTGTGGGAATGGGCAGGTGGGATGGTCTGCTAGTAGCTTCCTGCAGCAAATCCTTCACGTGGTGCGATTAGTTCCTATCCGAGCATTTAAAAAATACACACACACACTTGGCCCTGCTGGCGGTGCAAAAGAGAGCAGCAGTGGACAGTGTATTGAAAAGGGATAAAAATCAAACCACCAGGCGCTGCACTGGACGGGTGTGCATTAGAGACAACGAGTTGTCCTCTGCCGAACAGCGACGCGGACGAGAGTGTGGCACACCAATCAGCAATTGGTCAGCGCCAGCGGTACGCTAGTGCCAGAGCAGATGGCAAACAAACCAATAGCAACAACAACAACAAAATGCAAAGAAACATAGCACACATCGTCCTGTCAGTCATTTCCTTCCGGCCGAAGACGATGGATGATGTCGTTTTCGGTCGCCAGTTAGGATGACGGTGGCGCAACGGCAATTGTCTTGTGCGCTCGTCGGGAGCGCAGGCCTCCCGATGATCAGAAAGCTGTGGGCCCAGAGTGGGACTGTGGGAGTGGGAGTTTTGTGTACAGCCTGCAGACTGCAACCTCGTATGTATGTCGTACATGCTACACCAAGCAGATGGGAGTATGGGAGTTTGAAAAAAGTGCACCAATACATCGATAGCTATTCGATCAGGGATAATTTATAGTTCCTTATATTTGGGTGTGCTTTTAATTCCTTAGCTAAAGTGGATAATTTTTAACTTATAATAACCAATTTAGATGACCTGCTTGAAATTGAGTGATTATAAATCATATGTTTATGAGGTTTAAACAATTAATTTACGATGAATCACATCACATATTTCCAATCACAAGATTCTGCAGCAACGTTTGAGCCACACGCTACATTTATGTAATAACTCGTAGATTAAAACAACTATAAATTCAAGCAGTCAAGATCTTTACTTTTCACACAACAGACGTTGTCAATCTAGGCATCTTAGGCCTCAATCGATGAAAATGTATCGGCAACTTTTGGTCAATGACTGTAGTTGCAATCCCGTAATTTCACTGACTGTTAGTTCTACTTATGTTATGTTAATTTTATAGTAATGCCTAACCTAAGAAAACCTAATACAACCCTCAAGGGAAGGAGACGCAAATGAATGAGTATAGACGTTATTAGACTTATTCCTAGATACTAGCAGTAAATAGCATGGCAATCAATGACCTGCGTACACGGTAGCATGACGTGGCAAAATTGACACCTTTATTTAGGGATCCAATTTTATATAAAACTCAACAATTTGCTGAACAAATCATATCAATGAAGAAATTTTACTTAAAAATCATATCTTAAGAATCTTATGTTTATGAGCTATAGATACGTGTTTTTGCTTAGGTCAATTTCAATTGCAGATGTAAGTGGCACAGTCAAACGGACAACTTTGGTCTGGGTTTTGCAAAAAAAAGTAATCACTCAAGTAATTAAAACAAAGATGGGTAGAGTAACAATTCTAAACCTTGGTTTTATTATTTTTATACAGACTTTGAGCATAGCAGCTGAACATAATTCCATTATGTATATTTATTTATATTTTGCAAATTTTCTATGAAATTTGTCAACTATATCGATTTATGTTTCGCATATACCTTGTCTACATTTCAGCTCATTGCGCACTGAAACCAGTTCAACTAAGAACACACATTTGAAGAAGCAACACACAAAAAAGCATCAACCTGCACTCAAACCTCGGGGCCGAGACAGCCGAGCCGAAGTTTATTGAACCGGAAGACTGGCAACCGCCAAGCCGCGATCATTAGGATTGGATCGTGCTCGCGGTTACGGTTTGGCTTGGGCCGGGCGAAAGATCGCGAAAATGAATGGCAAACTACATTCATATATGCAAAATGGAAAGCTAATTCTTTGCCTTCATTACAGGTTGGTAGAGCTGAGCTGTGAATAGCGATCTACAAGCGGATGAATAGGAGATCTACAAGAATTGAAGCAATTGCCTTTGCCATTAAATTGATTCTGTAGTACACGTGTTCAAACTTCTTTTTTGTTGTATCAATACTTATCCGACATTTCAAACAACAACACAAATAATACATACATTTGCTACAATAAACTCCCCACTCATTCGTTGAAAACGTTAAAGATCTTAGCGATTGGCCACGTTTCGCATCGTTCCGCCGGAAGTGAACGTCATCAGAGCGGAAGACGTTTGCCAGCACGTTTACTTGTGTCTTTGTGCCGTTCTGGCTGCGTTCTTTGCAAATGGCAGATTAGCTGTCGCTGGAGCCAGGCCCAAACGTTCTTCCAGTGTGCTGGAACGGAAAGCCGTTACAAATATCTCCCATTGCATGTGCGTTGCAGTGAAGAATGAAAAAAAAATTCCGCTCTTGTGCTACTGAATCAGCACAGCGGGAAAGAACAATAGGAGGAGGAGCAACAAATCTTATTGTTATAGCCTAGTTCTAGTGAAATTGCGCACGTAGAAGTATTCTGCGCCATCGAGATCGAGTCGAAAAAAGAAAGAAAGATGGAGAACGATGAACAAAGCAGCGACAAAAGTCTGCAAACCCGCCGGTTGGTACTGCAGTTGCCATCAACCGCCGCTGGAGCTTCGTGCGCTCGAGAGCCGACGCGTCGCTGTTGCTCCGCTTGATCGCTACACGCACACGCAACCAGCAAGAGCAACACACACAAACACACACGCACGCACGCGTACGTATGCGCGCGGGAGCCAGACGGCAGCCGTCAAACACGTTTGACGCTGGCTTTGAATATTTAGACCTTGAACCTTTGATGCCGGCAGCGCGCAACAACCTCGCGCGGTCGAGTGCTGACGCTTCTTTTGCCTGAATTGGCACAGACGACGGGCGTGTGAGTGTGTGGTCCGCGGCGGCTCAGACCGCCGCAGATATGTGTGTGCGAGTTACCGGGGCCCGGCCTGCCTGCCTAGTGCGGTAGGTTGAATGTTCGGTCGGACTCCTCTGTATGCGCCACCGGCTTGTGCTGCCCAACGAAAGCGCGATGGATCGGGATTTAATGATTTTGTTTGCACATGCTTTATACAAAACAAAATGGGAGCATAATCTACTAAATACTAAAAGTTTAAGGTTGTTTATTAATGACCTAAATTTGAAAGATTTTTTGATAAGTGAATTAATGTTGAGACATATTGACACAACGTTTCTGTGAGTTTTTGGTACTTTGGTACGGTACTCATGGATCACCATTTTCAAAAAGTTTGGAACAATGTCAGTATATCGTGAGACGAATCAGAAAATAGTCAATATATTGTAAGAATTGGTTTAAATGTAAGAATTGGTTGAAAAAAAAAGTGGAGCCAAGTCGGAATGATTTCGAAAAAAAATTTTTTGAAAGATTCGTAGGAACCTCTGTAATATGGATATTTTACTTCTTTTCAGGGCACCAATACCAAAGTTTAACACACAATCTCCGCAACATAAGCAGCGATCAACAGATTTCAGTAAACAATAAAAGTGTATCATCAATCCATAGTCCCACAACTCAACAGTACTACCACGTGGAGACTAAGATGGTCCCAAAACGAACGAATAGAGCAAAACAGCAACACGGTTAACAGGCGAAAGCAATAAACATAAAAATAAAGAATAAAAATATACAACTTCTGTACAGTGCAGTTGCTTGTGCATCCTGCTGAGCACGGTGTGTATGAATGCGCATTCATCCCCGGCTGCAGAACATCGCTTGCGCAACGAAAACGCGAACTCGCGAACCAGCGGACACACGCGGACGAAGTGCAATGGAAACGAGAACGAGCTGATAAAAGTGAAATCATACGAAACTGCACCACGGCCAAGATCCAGCAGGAGTAGCAGCAAACAGTATCTAGGTGGGGTGGTCGTTTTGGCACAGCGTATAACAAGCAAGCAAAGCAAACAAGAACGTCTTGAGCACATCAACATGTAGCGAGATATGTGCTTGTTGCAATCCCTTGCACCCATTGCTACCCACAGGAGAAGACGCCAGACACATACACACGGCGTGCAAAAAGAAAGACATGGGGCGGCAAACATGAAAATAAAACGACGGGCTCGAGAATCAAACAGTGAGAGTGTTACAAATCCCTTAGCGTCTGTACATGAAGGAGGAGGGGGCGGTAAGACCCGTACTATCGCACAGTCCCTTTTTCACCTGCCCACACTCTATGTTTCCCTCTCCGTTGTCTATGCCTTTTTGCTTCGTTTTATAGATTCATTCATAACATAACATTCAATCCAATCCAAATTGGCGTGTGTAAGCGGGCTAGTGATAAAGTAAGTAGGTAAAGTAAGGCAATAATGTGCTGGACGGTTGATAAATCCCTCAAACCGACGGGATTTTCTCCGGCAGTCTACAGAGGCGCCTCTTTAACGGACAATACATTTCAAATGATCTGGCCGTTATGTGGTATTTGTGTTGGACAAATGACAACGTGTAGAAGAAGGATGTTCCTCAATTCCGTATTCTTTAAATAAATAAATAAATAAATAAATAAAAATTCACACTTCACGTTTTGGTTATTCAAAGTTTTGCAAAAACCTTGCATAAAATTAGATTGGAATAGCTGAACAAAATATATACATAAACAAAAAACATGTGCGGTTCATATAAATTGTATAAGCTTAAGTTTAGGTTTGCCAGATGCATTGCTCCAAAGAACACTAATGCCTGGTTCACCAATTTAATTGCAATAAAAGAAATTAAATCTAGGACAAAAGGACAGTTCTTTGTTGAAAATACCGGGGTGCTCAATCTAACACTTAGCCCCATGGAAAAATCATTCCGCTTAACCGATTTGTTCCAAGAATCAGGGATGTAAATACAGAAACACCAAGCGAGATGCTGAAGATTCTGCTTCATTCAAAGATACACCCTGACGGAAACCAAGATACAGATCGAGTAGTAGAAGTAGTAGTAGTAGTAGTAGGTTTATTGATTTTCTCCTCATTGGTTTTCCTAATTTTACTATTGGCTTTGCCGATTTGTTGTTTTGATAGTTATTTGCCTTTAAATTTTCTAGAGAGGAAAATAAAAAAACCCCCCGCAAAAATATTTTTGTTTCTGGATATAGAACGATATTAACAACAATATCATAACAATCACGCAGAAATAACAAAATACACAGAACTTTTAAATCAAAGTTTGTCATAAGATCGTTTTTTTAATTGTACATCCGTTTGCAATAGGTAATTTAATGCAAAATTGTTAACAGTGATGAAATTAAAAGAAAACATCAAGTCGTTTATATCTAAACAAGCTTACAGCTTCTCTTTAAAATTATTTTGTTTTTAATCTTCAATCATTAACCTCAATTCAAAGATAAAATTCAAATTAAGAACTCCATTACATTACGCATAATCTCATAGAAAGGTATTGCTGGTAGCGATATTCAACATTTGCTCATGGAATTTGCTAGTCGATAAACATGATAAAAATAGTAACACATTGTGCAATTGAAACCTACGGCCTCAAAAACTCCACGTAAAATAAATCAAACCACCGCTATGCGGCACTTGCTGATGAAAAGGTAATGTCTCAATGTTGTTGCTTCCTTTCGAGTGTTTGGATGCGATTTCTTTACTATTCCAACCGGCTGCCTCAATCGTATAAACTTTATAATGCGCTTGTAATGCAAAATTTCCCATTCTCCAATTAATATTATCTGGGAAAAGCCACATAAAAAATCAACAATTTCCAATAGCCCATCGTAAAATTGAATTACAGGCCCGCTTCGAAGTTTGGATCAGTTTTCTTTTGCATGTGTGTGTGTTTTTTTCCAATAACACACACACACACCTTGGTCCCAATTGCCTGCGCACTGAAGATGCGACCCGGTTTCGCGTCTGCCCGCGTCTTCGCCGATCGAACGTGGTGCAGCTGAAGAAAATCGACCAACACCTGCTGCTCACCGACGTGTGTGCTGCGCAGCCAGCGCAGAAAGAAATCTTGATTGGATGATCGATTTGGAAGATGCCGGGCGAACCCCATATGCTACCATATGCTGCCATGGTACGCGGTACACGTTTGGGAAAATGGCAGCAAAGACGTAAGAAAAGAAAGAAACAAAAGCACAATCACCACACCGATGTGCGCCTTGCTTTCCACTCGCTGGTCACAACAACGGCGTCTCCCTGCCGTGTGGTCGGCCAGGTCTTCAACTGCAATAACCAGTCAACCACGGCCCGTTGTACACGCGTCACTCGGGGGCTCTGTCTCAGCTTCACCCCATCTCCCCGGTTGGCTCCGCCAAAACGTATCCACGGACAAACGACGTCCAGATGGTCGTGGTTGCGCGGTGGAAGAAAAGCACTGCAGCAAGAGGGCTAAAACTGCCACGAAGGAAGAGCAAGTGCAGCCCGCAAAGAGACTGTGAGTGAGAGAGGTTGCGGCATTGCATACGCTTGTACCTTGGTTTTTTTTTCTTTTCGAAGAATGGGGCACCTTTTGGGGCGTTCTGCACACTCGCACTGGTCTCATGATCTACAGTTCCAGATTCCGGTGCGTGCGAGCATCCCTCGAGCATGTACACGTGTTTATACGTGTGAGTGACGACAAACGGTATATACGCATTGGCCTGTGCAGGGCAAAACTGAGGCTTGTTGCAATTCAATTAGCTTTCGGAAATTGTGGCAGAAACCCTGCCACCAACACGCATACACACAGAGACAGCAACACCCCAGAAGCCAAGGGCATTTGGGCTGGGGTGATCACGAAAACCACGTCGTCTTAATTCCTCGTTGACGGCGATAAAGCTACGCTTTTGCTTTCCCAAATATTTAAATATTTTTCCCATATGCCCGGGACCGAAGGATCACGACCGGTCCCGACCGTTGTTGTTACCTGGCCGTGAGCAGGACACAATCTGCTGTCTCGCTTCTGTACACGTGATCACGGAAGGGAATAAGGGAATGCTTACGGGAAGGGTAGAGAGGATGGATGAAAGCTAGGACAAGGTATCACACACCACACACACACACACACACACACAGGGTCCTCCTCGAAGTAGCTTTGCTACCTGTTTTAAAACGGCTCAGAGGATCCCGTTTCACCAGATTCCCGAGACGACGGTGACGGTGCACATGTTTATGGAACTGTTATATAGTTTGGGACCGAAATACCTTGCCCGTTTTTATGGGTGTTTTTTTTATACATAACATTTCAGTTAAAATGAGTAATCGAACAGCTTTGGTAGAAAAGATTGGATTAATTTGGTAACTTGAAACAAGCCAAGTCTCAAGTCAAGTCTCAACTCGAATACCATTTTAAATGTCGTCCAACGCACGTTCGCATATTAAACACTGGCTGGCTTCGAATTAGATCAGTGGCAGGTATAATGTGCCACTGCCAAAAAAATATCCCCTCCGTTGCTCTTATTAACACTTCACGCCCCTTATTCCTGCCCTGTTAGGTCGGTTTGTGCATGTTAGCGCGATCACTCCGAACAACAACAAAAAAAAACTATCCAAACGCGACAACGCGTGTTGGCGGCGGTGGCAATCACGGGCCCCCGCCATGAATTTTGGCAGCTTCCTGCGCGCTCTCTCTCTCTCTCTCTCTCCCGATCGTCCCGCGCCTGCCTGGGCTACCAAACCACGGAAACAGCACCATTGCACGCACACACTGACGTACACTGGAGCCCCGACACTTCCCAAAAAGTAAGCTTATGTAGGTTTAGGTTTTCTTTGCCTGTAACATGTAGTTCTGCTGGTGTTGCTGGTGCCGCTGCTGCTGCGCCAGCCATGATCGCATTCTTACAGCGCGGCTGCTAGTGCTGGATCGCCATTTTGAATTCGTGGTACGAGTGTGAGAGCGAGAGAGCGAGAGAGAGAGGACGCGAGAAACGTGATCGCGGGAAGAACGGGGAGATTTTTTTTATTCGATTCTCGGTAAAGGGATGGATGATGAAATAGAACCCAAATTTCGTGTGTATTAAAGGAAGTTTATGGGAATTTTTGCTTCGCCATGCCCGTAAAAATCCTTTTAAATGTATTTTCTGTCGTCTTACAACTTCTTTACAATAAGAATCTTGTTGTACCAATGAGCTTCTACTACATTCTATTTGAAATATATTTACCTTTCACTGTGTCACGTTGCAAAACACAGATTGGAGTCAGCAACATTCGCTTCCCCCCAAAATCAATCGGCCAATTGTTGCTGCTGCAATGTCCACTCACAATCCCTACGACACCACCTGCTTTTATTTTCCTTTGCCTCTTTTCTTCAGTCCGGTGTCAATAACAAATGGATCACTTGGTGGGCAGAACGCACCTGCCGTAAATTTACAATCAAATCACCCAGCGACGACGATGACACCCCGGCTACCGCACAGAGCACACGGTTTCGCGAGACCTGTAGCGCGCTTTTCGGGGGCGCGTAGGGGCCACGTAGTTCCAGCACGCGAACCAAACACACAGCAAAAGCCAGGGATAAATAGTTCAGACCACTTTCACACACAGCCGGCAATACGGGCACCACGCACAACAACGTCGCAGATTTCACGTCGTCGTGGTCGTCGTCGTGCCGCTGTCACTTTGTCGATCTTTTTTTTTTGTGTGCACTTGACTATTATTGAGTGTTCGACCGGTGGACACAACCAAAACGATGAGTCGGATGTGTAGGGCTCATAGTAAGGTTTCTTTACGATAGGTTCGTTGTGATTGAATCTTACAATATTGTTTGTACGTAGGTTTTAAAATGTTTTTAAAGCTCAAAAATGTTTGCGTAATTTTATGCAAAAAAAAAATCGTTAGAACATTTGCTAAATATATGAGTGAGGTAAAAGGGGGGGATGCCTTTCTTTAGCACTATTCAAAACTAAAAAAGTAAAAAAAAACAATAACAAATTAAAAGAAGAATTTTATTTATTGAACTAAACCGAAGCAAGTAGACGAGCCCTCTTTTACGATTTTATATATTTATTTTTTTTAATATTTAATTAATTATCAACTGTTATTTCAAAAAAGCAATCAGAATTAATTAAAAAAAATCCAAGTTAATTAGGGAAGTAAAGATAAAACTAATAAAATATCTCACAACACCCTCGCATTACCACAATAAGAATCTCAAACAGACATTCCAATTAGAATCACTCGATCACACCCCGTCCTCTTGTAGGGGTGAGGCAAAGCTTTCGGCTAAGGGATTAACAAACAAAAACATACAAACAAACAAAAGCTCACACCGTATTTAGCCGATCAGGGGAATTGGGGATGAACTGCAGGCTCGATGCAAAACACCAACTGCTAACACGTCACACGTTTTCGGCAAAGCCAATCCGGGAGCCAAATATCTCTGCTTTTTGCCTCTGAAAGACGCGCGTGTCCACACAGCAGACCACAAGCTCACGAGCGCACTGGGTGCAAAATGAATGAAGAACGAATTTTTCGCACAGCGTCGAATGATCGATCTCACCATTTAAAACACGCACACACAGCGTCCGGCGACCTGTTTCGCTCCCTTTCCGGCACACACGCGGCACCGGGCACTGTTTGTCTCGCTTGCTTGTGCAATCAAGAGCACAGCGTGGAACGTGGTCGACGTGAACAATGACGACCACGGGGAAATGACGATGATGATGATGATGCACCGGCTGCTTGGTTGGGTTAAGGGAGCAGCACCATCACACACAAGGAAATAAAACAAAAACAAAAAATCACCAAAGCCACATGCAGACAAGAAGTTTTTTATGCTGCGTCTCTCTTTCTCCCTCTCTCTCTCTCTCTCTCTCTCTCTCTTGATTGTCTTTCTCTGTCACGCTTAGTCGGCTGTCCCGCTCTATCTTTCATCCCGCTTCGCCCATGTCGCGCGAACCTTTTCCACTATTTGCAATGATACTGGATAGTGAGCTGGGGGAGACGGTCATAGGAAGGAATCCATGAATGGGATGTCAATAGGGAAGGTTCTGTGATGATCTCCACATTTTAAAAAATCTCTCCACACAACACACACACAAACGAGCATGTAACATACGTTGAGAGAAGTTTGGTACGGTGAGAGCGCGCATGCATGCATTGCGAAGAGATAAAAATGTACACATACATGTTTTCCAAACGTCACGTACAGCCACGCCGGAAAACCAATAGATTTTACGTCAGCAAACAGCGATTCACAACATAAACCTGCTAACTGGTAGATGGAGCAAGAGAGAGAGAGAAATTGAAAGCGAGAGAGAAACCATCTAGAGAGCTTGTATAGAATAAAAGAAGCATAAAACAGACATCAGAAGCCGGTACAAAACCAATTGCATGTAAATGCCCATGGTCTTTCTTGACCACACAGCTACATCACATCTTATTGTACACACTCGCGCACACACACACACAGTCATACAAAATGGCACAATCAGAGCGAAAAGTGGATGGTAAGAAGAACAGCACGCACGAGAAACAAAACGAACTGCCGGTAGCAATAAATACCGGCTCGAAAACGCGACGAACGGTGGCATTGGATAATACATAATTTTATTTCCGATTCAATCCGTGTTCACGCTTATATGCCCCTTTAGCGTGTCTCTCGCGCTATGTACAGTGGCAAGTTTGCATTTCTTTTTCTTCTACTTTGGTTGTTGCTGTCGTTGTTCTTGCCCCCTGCTTTGTCTTACTGTCTTTCACTCCTCCGTGCATCGGTTAATCGGTTCGTTCACTAGAGTAGAGAGCAGTCAGCACCAGCTGCCTGTAAGCACCAGCTCTAAAGCAACGCAATAGTGTAGGCAACAGAGCGACACGACGAATGTGCCAGTAAGCACAGACTTCAGAGTTTGCGCGAAACGACGAACCTCACTATAGCGGGAACCAGCGATGAAGCTTGTGAGCTTTCGAAAGCTCTACGGGAAATAAAAAGCAGTCGGTTTCAATGTCAACCATACCATCTCAGCTATGTTTTGGCGGTGAAAGACACAGTGGAAAAGGTACACAACAAAGTAAGCTACGATAGGCGCGTAGCTAAACAGAACACGGGTGCAGCGTTCCCTTTCCCAAACCCCTGCGCTTCTTATCCTCCAATGGTTTTGCGTAATTCGAGCAGATGATGATGCCACTTCTTGACATAAGCGCACCGAAGTGCGCAACAGCTGCTTCTTTGCTCACTTTCTCATCTCTATTTATTGCTTTCTCTTCTTCCCGCTCTACTGTGTCGAGCCCATTCTTACCGCGTGCAACCGCGGTGGGGAATGTTTGTGTTTTTTTTTTCTATCACTTGATAAAATACATGCGAAACGCCTCACCGCCAGCCCTCGACTCGCATGACACGACACAAGGTAGAGTTAGGACGTGTTGGGATTTTTATTCCTTTATGACTGCGTCGTTCGCTGGCTGATTTGAGTTTGATTTGTGTTTACCATCTCCATCACCACTAGGCATGTGTGCGGTTGTGTGAGAGGTGCTAGAAGCCGATTGGACATATGCTCATTTGCACACTCGCCGTCTGTGCCTGACGATGACACACCGGCAGTGGCCGTTGATGAGGTGTGCGGTGGATTTCATTTATTGTGCTGTTGGTGCTTCTGTGGAGATGTCAATGACACGGCGACACCGGATGGTGAAGCTAAGGCATTGCTTAGAAGAAGTAGAAACAATTCTTAGCATGCGTATTTAGTCAGCATCGAATGTCCACCAGTCACCATGTACGAAGGCGGTGAAAAAAGTGTTACTATTTTTGAAATTATGGGTTCTATCCCTATCTCAAGAATAAACAAATCTAATTTCAATCAAAGGCATGAAATAGGACACTTTTTTGACCAGTTTTAAAGCATATTAAACGCATGGTATCAAGGTTTCCATGTAAGCTTTAGATTTAAAATCTAAAAATGACGATATGAAAAGGAGAAGTAAGAATTAAGAACAAACATGGAAGTTGGTAACGAGCGAACGGCAAATCTATTGCTTATTTGCAAAAGACTAACACCTGCGCGTAACACGATCAAGAAGCAACATAACACCATGTCAATACACGGTTTGCTTTCTTACGATACGGTAGAAAAAAAAGCAAACTTAAGCAGCTGAATAATAAAGAAAGCCAAATAACGATTGCTTTCGATTTCTGCCGCCAACTGTGTTTAAGGCGATTATCGACCACATGCAAATGACTCACTGGCCGTTCACTTTTGCTTCAGAATGATTCTGATTCCGGTTTTGAGTTTTCGAAAAATATTAGTATGCAATTTGTTTTTATGAAAATCATTCGATATTAAGCTGTGTTGAAATTCTATTCCGAAAATAATATACCTCAAAGAAGAAGAAAAATTGCATAAAATGTTCTGCATTCTGCTTCTATGTTTATAACACTTTCAAGCAATGTTTATGCGACCAGTGTTTTCGCTGCAACATATATGTAGCACAGTTATGTTCGCCTCTTTTCGCCCTATCCAAGACAACACTCACCGTCAAAGCGGAAAAGCGGCAAAACTGACATACGTGTAGTACGCTGCTAGTGCCATCTAGTGAGAGTTTAGAGAGTTTTGAACTGAAAGCTTGAAGTAAGCTTTTCGTTCAATCTATAAGCTTACTTGTATTTGTGATAGCGAAACATGAACATTTGTCAGGCTTCCACGGCATTTCATCCTCAATAGTTATTCATCACCGATAGAGCATGTGGTGCAGAGATAGGGAGGGACGGTTTTTGCCTTTGCAAGTTACCATTTCGTATGAATCGATAAGATAGTTCTTAAGATTTTCGCACGGAAGGATTAACGGCTTCAATACGAGGTTGTAAGATCCTGGTAAACATTACAAATAATAATATAATAATACTACAGATGTAAACAACTATTGACATTCTATTTCATTAGACACTTTAAAGAGGGTGAATAATTAATTTCCATGGCATTGCGGAATTAATTCACCTCTGAAACTTTTATTATCATTCACAATTACTCGTTCCGCGGGAATCTGTTCCCTATATGTCAGAAACTGAATATTGGTTACAAATCTGAAAATGTCCAAAATTTTAAGCATATTTGAACAAAAATTTTGTTCATAAATCATAAAATATCCTGGTATATTAAATACTTTAAAATCCTGTCGTCGTTTGCCTGAAGCTATATTAAACTCACTGAAAGGGCCGTAGATCTTAACTACAAGACTATGTTACGATACAGTACAACTAAATACGCCAATGTGTACGACCCCTGACAAGAGGTTGCCGACAAGCGTCTTGCATTATTCCAAAGGATCGATCTCGTAGTACTGAATTCCGAGGGTTTATTCATGTAATTGGCGCATATTTTATAACGAAAAATCTCTTCCCACCCGAATTAAAACTTTATCTACTGAACCTGGCACATGATCATTCATTTGATGTAGAATCAATCCTTTACATAAAAGGACGAAAAGGACCTACCTGCAGCTCTGCCTCGGATACATCGATTTCCCCGCGGTACACGAACTCGATGATGAACTGCAGATCGGAAAAGCATATATCGGCCGGCAGTATGATGGTCGGATGCTTGCACGGGTTGTCCAGGAGAATTTTTTGAAAGTACGCCGAACACGCCGACAGAACCACCTGTTGCGAAGTGAGAGGAGGGCCATAGGCAATGAATTTCATTTCGGCACACTGCCGGGCTCGGGCCGCAGGGCAGAACAACCGACCGCCTTACCTTGTGCGCCTTTAGTGAGTTGTATTCGCAGGCTAGCGTAACATCGACGAAGGATTGTGACTCGAGCAGCTCGTGGAACACGGACGTCATGTTTGACTGGTAGTTGTTCCATCTTAGACTAAAATACTGGTGCGACGACCGGGCACCCTTCGAGTACGGTGACGTCGCTGGATATGTGGACGAAGGTAAATGCGTCGGGGCGGGTCCCGCTGATGCTGCTTTGGTATCCATGGTTTTGATTTGTTACTTTGTTATTAGCTTTTTTCTGCCTTTTCTGCTTTTGGTTTGGCTTTGCAACGTTTGCTCGTTTGCACCGTCCCTTGATTTGTTTTGTTTTTTGGTGTCAGTTGCAAATGGTTTGCCTTTTTGTATGCTTCAATGTTTCTTTTTTTCCTTGCACCTCTTCTTTTTCTAGGTTTGCTATGCAATTTCGCTAAAAAGTGTCTTACAGACTGACTATTTCTTTACTTTGTATGTATAGTTTTGTTTTTTTGTTTTGTGTTTTTTTTTTTGGTTTGACTACGTATTTGACTAACTGATTGTTGGTTTCGTGGGTAGAATGGCTTAGATTGACTATCTAGTTACCACCGTGCACTTACGAAGGCGTGCAGCCGGTAATGATTTATGGCCTTAAGGGGAGCTGAAAATAAATAAAGAAAAAAAACAAATTAGAATTGCAACACAATTTAAATTAGCAATATTAGCATGTTTTTCCTTTTAATACTTAGTTTTAGTACATTCAATGTTTATTGGGAAGGCTGTGTAATTTAGTTTAAGCTTTTCAAATCCATTCTTTGCATGGAGAAAGAACTTGAATGATTTCTTAACATTTTCAAATATCTTTTGCAATGTATTATCTATATTATATTTATTCAAAAAATTGACCAATAATAAAAAAGCCCTTTTTTATACGGCACACACATTAAAAGAAGAAAGCACTAGTGTTTTCCCTTCGAACATGGCAAAGAGAGCATGGTTTTCAAACGCGCTTCCCACATCTTCTCACATGTGTGAATTCGTATCGTGCTTTCCTACACGGCCTAGAACGTCAGCGAATAGATAAACAGCGAATGAAATAGCAACCGAGGAAATCTACCATTCCGACCAGCGCGGTTCGCGTTCCTCGGGTGGCGGGGACGGGCATCGCTTTACCTTGCCCCCATGTGTGTATACAAGACCTTAAAGGTGCCAAAGCAAATAACGCGCTGCATTAGTAACTGTCAGCCGCTTGGTGGTGGTAGGTTAGTGCAAGTATACCATTACTATTTGCCACTGGAAATACCAACGCAACGGCAGCAAGGAAGTTGCCGAGGAGAGACAGTTGTTTGCCTTGCAATTGGGTGGGACAGCACTTTTATTCTACATATTACTCACAAAACGCCCTTATCTAAATCAACATGGTAAACATGATGAGGATACTAATGGAAAATAGTTTTCTGAAAGTTTTCATAAATAAAGTGATAGATAAAGACAAATTCAAATTTTTGTTTCGTTTAGAATAAAAAGTAATATATTATTTTCATAAAATGAAAATACTGTTGTTTGTTCTTTACATTGTAGAAAACCTCTCAGTCCAATTACGATTAACATTTTTAGTCTAAAATGCAATGTAATCCAATTTGAATCTCATTCATTTTCTTATCGACATTTGTTTGCAGTCCACTTGTACTTATCGTGAGCACAGCATTGTTTGAGATTTGCCTTTGCCCATATCAAATCAACTTTTGCTACGTTTAAAGTTGAACGGTGTTTCTACAGACTTTTTTTTCAAACATTTCCTACTTTTTTCACTGTACGTTTCTATCGTTTCTTTCGGCTCTGCTTTGCGGAAACAAAAATATAGAACGACACCCACACCCAACATTCCATCGACCATTCCCCCCACTTGTGCACACACACACAAACACAACCTTGCTTTACTGACCATCATTTTCGTTCGCTCATAAATAACAAGCTCACGCACACAACCATTTCGCCCGTCGTGGCATTCCGCTTCCGCGAAGCGCGAATTTCACAAAACGAGGTGCATTAGAAAAAAACACAACAACGCACACACACACGCACATCTAGTTAGAGAAAGAGATAGCCATTTGCCGGCGAAAGTAAGACAAAGAGACAGGATGGAGCACGAGGTCGACGAAAAACAGCATGTTTTTTTCGCTCTTTATTTTTAACCATCGTTCGCGCCGTCCGGCAGCTGTGTTGCTCTGTGCGTGTTTTTTCTTTTGTTTTATTATTTTTTTTATAACATTTTGCATTTTTTTCTTTGTATTCTCCCCCCGTGCTGTGGCTCCCGGCTCTTCCCATTGCGAAGAGAGTTGCTCTTTCTTGGAGAGAAAATTTCGCTCATGAAAGCGCAAATTTTCGCTATTTTTAAATCCCACAATTGTTCTCTGTCTCTTTCCGGCTGTGAGTGCCAGTTCGTGGTTGATGAGTGCCGTTCGCAAGCCCTTTTCGCATGCCACTGTGGTACAACCATACCCGTCTCACTCTATCAAACATTTCTAGTTAGAGTGAGTGTTGCAGTCTAAAGGTAAGAAGAAAAAAATCAACAATCACAAACTCTCTTCTATCTTCCGCTCGCGGTACTAAACTCGTGCTCAAAATAGTAGCAGTGAGCGCAATTTGTTGTCTCTTCTGCGAAAAGTACGAGCTTTGGTGCGATAAAACTCGTATGGATAATGGTTGCGATTGAACAGCGAATAAAGATGGTTTAAAACAACAAAATAGAAAACTTGGCACCAAATAAAAAGGCTTTAACAAAACCGAATTACAGTGAGCAAGTGCACCAAGTGAAACACCCAACACCCCAAAAAACAAACGACCAACAAGACAAAAATATACTCAAAGATAATGGCAAAAAATACCCTTCCCCCCGTACTCTCTCACAAAACGGCGAGCAAAACAGATGCTCGCACCCATACATTTACAGCGCGAGAAGGGCGCTTGCCGCTCTCCCAGCCAGGGCATTTGATGCGGGAGGGGTGGACGTACTAATGAAACAGCAGCAGAGAGGGTAGCCGAACAAAACGAAGAGAAAAAAAACAGTATCAACACATCGACAACAACATCAGCTCACAGCCCGATCGTCGTGTCATGTGCTGCGCGCGAACAGAAGCGAATAAATAAACATGCGAATAAAAACAAAACTGATAATATATTCCAACCCATCCGCCAACGGAGCGCGGCGCCCAAACCCTCCTAACCATGCTGGGCTGCCTCTCTGTGTGTGTGAGTGGGTTTTTGTTTGTCTCTTTCGCTCCACCTGGCTCGAGAGTAAATCATAATACACACACACGCACGCAGTGATTTTCTCGCGCGACAAAATGCTAATGTTGGCTGGGTGTAGACGTTTGCCTACTGAATGCCTGCCGCTGTTGTTGTTTTCCTTTGCCATCTCTCGATTCTATCGTTTCTAGCCTGTTGTTCCACACACAGCCCCACAGTACGTTGTTTTCGTGTCCCCACTCCCTTGTTCGAGACCTTGGTTTTAACCCATAATTTAATGATGCGAGCATTTTGTTTGGTTTGTTTCTTTTTTTCTTCTTTCCCGTGGCGTATCACGTCTTAGATGGTGATTTGTTTTTTTTTTTCTCTCTATAGCATTCCACTGCATTGAAGTGTGCACGTTCTCGTCTAGCTGCTTTTCCGTTTCTTTTTTTGCCTTCATTCGTAACACTTTATGACCATTAGCATCACAAAAAAGTAGGTTACCTTAGGTTGTCCTTCCCTTTGACGGATTTATTATTCACACTGGGAGGGGGAAGCATAACACGTTTCTTTCTACATTTACAAAATTTCAGAAAAAAAAACAATTTGATAGTATGAATATGTTTAAATGTTATTTTTTCGCTAAAAACTATCCTTCAACAAAATTTACTCTATTTTTTCACATTAAACTTACACCAACGATGGAGAAAGGCAAACCTTTCCTGCTGCAGAGCGTTCTACCCGTACGTTCAGGCTAGCAAACAGACAGATTTTTGTAAATATCGCCAGTACATGCAGCATTTGCTGTGCCGGCAGAAGTTGTTTAAAACTTCCATCCAGCCATTCGCGCAGCAGGTGTTTCGTGTCGTGTATATTTTATTTAATATGTTATACAATTTTTTGAATTTTTCTTCCTACAAACGAATGTTACCCCCCAATCTTGTCCGTGACTGATTTGTAAATAATTTTGGAAATTTCGAAAACTTTGTATTAAATCAAGCATGTATTTAAAGTTTTCTGTGCTCGCAGCAAACAGGCTGCCTGCCACACAACACCAATGTACATAGCCGCCACCATCGACTACCAGGCAGCGTGGCAAAGGGGTGGTACGAGGAAGAGTGTATGCATTTCTTTTGCAATTGCAGTGCCCTCTTCGTACCCGGGGCGAGGTAGAGGCAGGCGCTCGCAACGCCTCACTTACTTTTATTGCAACCCCGTTAGACAACCACCAGTGTATGCCATACACACAAAATGAACATTAGAAAACATTCCACCGCACGCACGCACACACATGCATGGGTACCGGGAGAGGCTCCCGCGCCTACCAAGCGCATATACCAAAAGCAAAGTAAGCGATGGAGCGATCAGACAAAGATAGCCAAAGTTAGAACAAAGGAATGTCCGTGACACCCAGCTGGCTGGGGAGGGGTGGACTAGGGCACGGCAAACGAAGTATGTGTGTGTGTGTGTGTTTGTGGCAAGCTAAAATTCGGGTAGCAACGCATGGCCTACTACAACCGTCCGTGGAAAGCAGCATGGTGCTGGGCAAGGTTTGGAGAAAAAGCGAAATTTTCCTAGCTTTAGCCATTTTCGCACCCTCCCCTTTTGCACCATTTGCACCCAAGCGCATACCTGCCCGCCCTACTGTGTGAGCCCTTTACCCAAACACACACACACATACACGCATAGCATCATTTCTTTGCAGTTTTGCACCAGCGACACCGTCGACTCTGTTTTTCAACGCTTTCACCGTCGGTTTTTAAACAACTCTCAGCCAGCATGCACGGGGCAGTAGTAGTAGTGGTAGTGGTGGTGGTAGTAGCAGTAGGTCCTTTTTCCGTGGCCGGGCCATGTGCGCCGAGCAGTGCTGTGTCGGCAGAGCGTGCGAGCGAACGGTGCAGCGCACAAGGGTGGAGAAAATAGACCCACCCGCTGCCTTCCTCCCGAACCATCCCGGCCGCCCGTCTTCTAGGAGGCAGAGCAGCGGCGGCAGCAGCAGTAGTAGTTGGCGGCCCTCTGGCACAGCTCCTCAGCCCGCTCATCCCACCCACTAACGCCGAGCCCTTCCGCCGTCCAACTAAACAGGGGCCGGTTGCTGCTGCAACGAAAAACCCGGAACCCGAAAGGGAAAGAAAATAGAGAGCACGAGAGCACGAGCGTTAGAAGCTTAGAGCCGGGGGAAGAACAGAGTGCCTGGGGAGCAACACGCATTCAACTCAACGCGCACGCACACACACACACAAACATACACACACACACAGACGCTGTGCCACTGTGTTCACCATTCGGTACCGTTCCTTCCGATTCCGACAGCACAACCGAAACCGTACTTACAAGGTGGAAATGGAAAACTGTGTTGCCAAAGCATGGGGAAAGAAAAGAGAGACAGACAAGCAGTGCGCGGCTTAGAATAAGCGAGTGCAGCGCGTGGAAGCATTGAAATAAAACCAACCAAGCACCAGAAACCGTGAACTCTAGGCCCGCGATGGCCTAGGTGGGGGTGGTGGGTGGGTGCTTGCGGGTTTGGTAGTAAAAAGCGGACTTTTCGAGGACTGTCGGAAACAGCACCGCACACAAAACACAACGAGCAGCAGCAGGCACCAGAACGGGCTGAGAGCAACCGAGATCGAACGTCAGCAGAACGGGTGTGGGTGGCGCTGCGAAGGGACGCTGAAACGCGATATAGCATATGCGATGTTGGGGTGGGGGATGGTGTTTAAGGGATGCCAGGGTAGATTGTCCAGCGAGCGCCGGGCATGGTTTGCCCGTTTCGTGGAACATAGGTGGAGCACACGATGAACTCTCCCGGCTGCCTACTACTTGGACTGCAACAACACCACTTCGTACTCCACCATTCTCCAGCGCTTCCACATTACTGCTGTCCTGCCATGCCAACATGCCAACAACAAGCTGGCTCGACGACGACGGAAGCAGGCAAACTGAAAATCTTCAATACTTTATCTTCTATTCCATTTTTACGTCACACACACACACGTACACGTTTTATTTGTTTTCACATTTCTTCCAAAAAGTATATACCTAAATGTATGTGTCTGTGAGTATCCTTTAGTATACAATTCTTCGACTGCAACCCAAAACAACAATGTGAAGAGCACAAAAGGAACGATCTTTTGGTGGGAGAGGAACAGTAAGCCAGCGGAATGCTACGTGTCCTCGTGGTAGGGAGCCGCAGTGCGTTGAGAAAGAAAGGGGCTTTGTTGTAAAAGCACGCTTTTTAAGATTACTTTTGCGTTTTCCGTTGCCGTCTAATGCTCTACCTCCCCAAAAACGCCACCGCTTCCTCCCTCACTCGTCATTTGAGTTTTCTTTTCATTATGATCATCGCCCTTTTTGCTCTTTTATTTCAAACGCACCCCCATTCTAAAGAAATGCGGCGATTGTGTGTTGTTCGTTTACATTGTAAGAAGCACTTCCTATTGTGTTCGTAACATTGTTTTGTGGGTTCTTGTAAAATTCCTATCCTCCGTAAGTATGTTTTGCAGTGGTTTTCGCATTTGTAATTTTCTCGCGACTGTACAGTTTTTTTTAACAAATTGAAAAGTGAGCATACTGAAACTAGGTCTGGTTGAAACACTCCAGAGGTAGTAATTTATGTAAAAAAATATCTTCTTTAAGAATTTGGTGGCAGGCCTTGACCGACTATGGTTGTTGGGCCAAAGAAGAAGATACAATCCTTAAACCATTTTTTTTTTTTTCAAATCCATCACTGTTTATAAACAATGTAATAATGCACCTTTAAATTGTAATGAAAATGTTACGTAGTGTAGGAGGTTTGTACGGAATTTTCAACATCATTCTAACTGTCATAGCTCAATCTTTATATGAAAAAAATACAAAGTAAGAAGAATCTCCATATTTTAATTTCTCAACATTCTACATCAGACCTAAGCTCTTTCCATGCAGCACTTAATGTTCTTGTTGTAGTTATTTGCAATTGAATTAGAATACATAAAGACAATGTGCAAAACAATCTCGCAAACAAATAAAAATAAATTAGAAGTAATCCTTCACTTCAGCGATGGCATGCTCAGTTAATCGCGCGGGTCAAAATGCTACTTTAAATAGTAGCACAGGCCGCCACCTAGTTTTTAGACGAGTTTATATGATACAAAATTGAATCGTAAGCAGTTCCTTTCACTACACTTTTTACGTTACAATAGTAAAATTATTAATGCTAAATTAATTAAAATTAAAATTAATTGTGCCAAAGGTCACTGGTATTTTCATAATATGTACTATCTAACAAAAGTAGCTTGACTTATTCATGGCAGAATAGTAAATTTTATGTTGATGTTGGTGAGATTTTAATTTATCAATATTTTTGAGCTGGCATTGATTATGAACAGCATTTACGTACGATAGTAACTCTCCTCCTGCTAATCTTCTTAGAATTCCCCTATTTATTATGGGGACCAAAAATCAAAGCTATTAGCTCAACTGCAGAAAGGAGTTTTATTATGAGGTAAAACGAATTTTCATTATTCTTGCTAACCATTTTACTAAACAACAACAGTGTGTCCAGAATGGAATGCTCAATATCAGCAAAATACACATTTTTATTTTTGTTTTAGGACTCGAACAGCGTTGTGAAATTATTATCTTCTTTGTGCATACATGCATAGAAAGATGATGGAGGGAAAGGATTACGAGGATAATGGATAAAATAACCATTGGCTTAAGCGGTCGCGACCCACATTCGGGCCGCGAGCCAACCGTTTGACATCTCTGCTCAACATTGTTTGAATATTGTTGGTAGAATAGAAACAACTAACAGATTTGCTTCAGAGGTAAGAAAGATGATCTAAATTAACTTAATTTACGCGAGCAGCATGCTTGTAAACATAAACATAAGCCCATCTAGTTAGCAAATTTATCTTCCTCTTAAATCATGCCTTTTTGCTTGATTGCAACAGCCGTCAGATTTTTAGGACTCAATAGAAATGGTCCCTGTACCCTAGGTTGAATTAGTATCAAGATCGTGTCCTAAATATCCTAAAGATTTTAAAAGTACCTTTTCAAACTTGGTTTTTACGGTTATTCATTCAAACATTGTTAATACGGGTATTCATAGCGCTTTAGTGCACTCCGTATATGTCTTTTCAAATGATTCACAGCCTATCAATTTCGTAGCATGAATCAAATAAAAAACAAGTAATTATAAATCCTTTTCCATTTCACACGAGCTACTATCATATGAACATGATTAGCCTGACTTTGCATTCACATTATTGAGCAGCTGAACAGATTCATAGGCAACGGCCAACAAATATGTTTTTAAATAGTAAAAAAGTATATTTAAAAACTAAAAAAACAGCAAGCAATAACGTCAAACAAAAACGCAAAACGAAAACAAATGCGCATTTTAAAAGCGTTTTGTTTTACGGCCAGCTGTTGTCGCAGCTATTTGGGCCAACGCATGGGGGGGGGGGGGGGGGGGGTCAAAATAGCAACAGCATAAACAACACCACCAACACTATCAAAGAGCGGCCCCGTCCCTCCGCTGTTGATGGAACGATCAAAAATATATAAACAAAAGTAAGCGCACAAAATGGATTAAACGAAAAAGTTGTCATAAAATTTGCTTCGGTGGCAGGAAAAGTGGTAGACTTTAGGAAAATAACACCAGAAAACACTGACAAAAGCGGGGCAAAAACAGGGTAATAAAGGGGATGGGAGTACACAAGCGGGCGGTAAGGCGAAGGGCTGACATGAAGTGTGCCAAGATTGCAAAAAGGAAGAACAAACAAAGAAAAGCGGCGGCGAGTGGGTGGCGTACTCATATAAAACGGGCACATGATATGGGTAAGGGAGTGCTGCGAGTAAGCATTGCAGGAAGGGACACCCACACGTACCCCCTCCCCAATGCACACACACAAACACACATGCACACATACACAGCCAAACAAACATGCACGTATGCTCCAATGAAGGAACCGGGGGAACCATATATAGGCAACAGCGGGAGGTGCCGCGAATGGAGCGCGCTGGTGTTGTTGTGTCGTTGGGCAAGACATACCCAAGTCGTTTCGAGCAGAAATCGAAGTAAACAGCAGTGGCAGCTAAAGCGGAATACTAAGAGAGAAGCGAAAACTGGCGCGTTACAGAAAGAGAGAGAGAAAGAGAAATAGCGCACACCATCTAAGAACCAGGCAAGGGAAAGGACGTAGCAAACGCGGAAAACGCGGGAGGAATCGGAGGAAGCAGCAAATTTGGAAACCCAAGGAATGTTGTGCTGCACGAACGGCCGGGTCTGATGAAAATCGTGCGGCCAACAAGGCGGCCACGAAGCCCGGGGTTCCGAAGTGGAAAAAGAGAAAAACACAGTGTGTGCAGCACAGGGAAAGATCGATCGGCACACGCGGGACGCGATAAAAGCAGACGAAGGGAAAAGGAAAATGTATTTCGGAGAAGGAACATTTCCTCCCCATCTCCATTTGCACTCTTTGCCATTTTCCATTCCCTTTTCCCCCTGGGGGAGAAAATGAAACCAAATGGAAGAGAAAGAGATTTGGATGTGCAGAACGAGCGCTGGGAAGATGATGGGCGAACCTCCCCCCCCCCCCCCCCTCTCCTCAGGAAGGAAATGCTGAAAATGGAAAAACGTGAGCAACACCAACCAACAACAGGGCGAAAAACAGGCGAGAAGACGAAACGCTCGTGGAAAATGTGTAGATCCTAATTTTCTTTTCCATTTTCCACGGTAAGTCGTCGTCTAGGTACACACACACACATACACACACACGTACACGTACATAACGTATGGGGCAATGTAGGAACTGGAACGTTATTTCCACCGGTCTCCACCATGTGAAGCTTTTCGGGTGGTCCAAACCGTGGCCGTTGGGTGTGCGCGGTCTTAACGGAAAGCACACACAAACAAAAACACACATACAAATACATTTGCTATCTTCCTGTTTTCTTGGGAGCTTAAGAAAGTCCGTACCACCCGGCAGTCGGTGTTCCCTGCACCGTAACAAAGCATGTTCTGCAGCGGTTCGCGTGTATACTATGTACAGTGCGTTTCAATTTATGCCTTCATCACATAGCTGAAAGGGAATTGGGCAGTTTAACAGTTTTGAAAGGAACGAGAACAGGTTATAAACATCATTGAGCAATCATGAAATCTTCGAAGATTGTGAATCTCGTTATGATTATTTACATGATCCATATATTGTGAAAGAGTTATCTCCAAAGGTAAAAACTCCTTGAAATGTAAACTCCTTGAAATGCGTAATACAGTAGAACGTCGATTATCCGGGGGCGGATTAACCTGCGGACGGCTTAACCGTGCGCATAAATCTGACAGCTGTTCATACGTACGGCGAAAGTTTACAGCGATATTCAATTGGGTAACCAGTTTCTTGTGCAGCTCTATAGTGTCTAGGGGTATTTTCGAAATTCATTTTTATTCATGAACAGTTGTTAAACCTACACTTATTGATTAAAAAAATATTCTACTAACGATTAATCGATTGATTCTAGGTGAATTAATAATAAAACTAGTGAATTTCATATGTTTTATATGCGTTTGACATTTCTTGGACCATTATCCGTGCAAATCGATTAACCGGCAACCGTCCGGTCCCGAGCTGCCCGGATAATCGACGCTCTACTGTACTTGCAAAAATGAAGAATATTTAAAATGTTCAACACATCTTCCATGTTTACTTTTTCATCCATTGCAACCTACGCGATCATGCCGGCCTTATAAAGGTTTGCAAGGCTAATCTGTATCCAGTTACCGAATAGCATACTCAGTAGACCACGTTCGGTGTAGTAGAAACCAACACGCCTACCACATGAGATTCTTTAACAAAATATTAGTCGTGTTTTCACAATAGTGATGGGAATAATAAAGTTTTCGTCGGAATCGATTCTGGCTAGCTCCTAAGTTTTGTGGAATCGATTCCGGATAGTAGGCCCATAA
The DNA here is from genome assembly GCF_943734685.1 of Anopheles coluzzii. Classification (NCBI taxonomy): domain Eukaryota; kingdom Metazoa; phylum Arthropoda; class Insecta; order Diptera; family Culicidae; genus Anopheles; species Anopheles coluzzii. The sequence continues at coordinate 89,514,602 of NC_064670.1, forward strand.
TCAGTTTCCGGAATCGATTATGGAATAGCCTCCGGAATTGATTACGGAATTGGTTCCGGAATCGGTCTGAAAGCAGAATCGACTTCGAAATCAGAATTGGTTTTGGAATGTCCATAAGAATAGGCTTTTATGTCCAATGATGCAACCAGCTCAGGAATCGACTCCGAAATCGGCTTCGGAATCGGTATTAGAATCTGAATCGATTTCAGCGTCGGAATTGATTCCGAACACGGCATCGAAATCTGGTAGGTCCTATTACGAGCTCCCACCACTATTTCACAGAGTACCGAGTGTTTTTACGGAATCTAGAAGCCTGTGATGAATCTTTTTCAAGGAATTCAGACTATTCATCACTGGATGGATAACACGAATCGCTTGTTTCTTTGCTTTGAGAAGCCGAGAGAGTGTTTTTCGTGTTTGAACATATTTTTTTAATAGCTTTTTAATCCGAAATATTCGAACAGTGGTATATAGTGCATTTCTTACAATAAGATCCTGTATTGCACGAATTAGTTTGTTAAATTACGATAATTGTATCCAACGAAGATTCGTGGTATGTGAACGCAATTTTTTTTATTTTTTTTGACATTTTTTCTGTTGGATTTGGAAAGATTCGTGAAAAAAGATATGAGCAGTGTATCTATTCACAAATCTTCAAAGATTCACAAGAATACATCTCCATATTTAGAGACAATTCGTTCGACGATCAATTGTATATGCTGAGGACGTAGCTAGACATAAAATTGTAATATTCCTGGAGAAAATGATGCAAATAAAATAGAAACTATGGAAAACTTCCATCAAATGGCGATAGATGTTGTTTATTATGGTATTCATACGAAGTTATTTGGCCAAATTCATTCATATATTCTATACTTTGTCCGATTCATACTTCACAAGGACTGAATAGAAATGCAAGTGCCCAATTAAGGGTTTACGTCGCCCGAAAAAGTATTTACAGCGACCGATAACGCTTTGACGACGCCCTATTGGCTAGGTAAACCCTGTAAGTAGGCCAACATTCTACAAAGTTACTGATAGACATGACTATCTCCAATTGATCGGTTCTGTATGTATAAAATGCAGTAAGGAAAAACAGGACATTCAGGATATTCAATCTACATTCTAATCGGTCCAGTTCAAGGTATGAACTCGTGATGGACAAAGATATCAAACAACTTAACAATCATCTGTACTCCAGTTTCTTTGCTTGAGATTGAATGTATTGCATTACTTACGAAATACATGCCAAGTAGTGTATTGAATGTAAAAGTAGTCTTTGACGCACCAAAAAAATCACACAACGAATTCTCGATTAGTGGCGTTCCAAGCGGTTTTTGCCATCGGATGGTTGCTGCATGGCTCGTATCTTTGAAGGAAATCTTGTAATCTTAAGAAAAGTGCAACAAAATGCTGTATGCAACAAAATGCTGGATAGAACATACTCTTAAAGTTCGTTTGTGATTTCCATACGGTAAAAATATACATATAAATATTCGATATTCGTTCATGAAATATGCCATTGAATTCATAGAAGAATCGTATCGTGTAAATGCCAAAAGGCTGCTTTTGTACTTGGACAATGAATCGTAGAACGTTGTCTAAGTGAAATATATAAAAAAGAAATCCTTATGCGTGGAAAGCTTTATTTTCAGATCAATTTTCAGTTTCAAGTTTTTTATACCATGCACCAATGCAATTGTTTATATAAATTCTTTTTACTGCTTGTTTAAAAACCATGCACAGTATTATCGTACCCTGGAAGCGAAATGTTTGCAGCGGACTGTTGTGTGTTTTATCGCCCCATTTTCTTTCGTTGGTCCTTTCCGCCCCACTGTTCCCTTTTCCCCCGCGTTTCGCTATTTTCGCTCTCACTAGACATTGCTTTCGCTTCTATAAGCGCATAAGCCCGCCCCGTGCGTTTTCTCTGTGTTTGCCGGCCTTCCTTCCCATCGTTCGCACTACTTTTTACGGCTCATCTCACTTTGGCTCTCCCTTTCTTCCTGCGCTCAGCGGCACAACCAGCCGTCCTCCCTCCCCATCTCTCCCCAAAACATACTCGTTGTGTTTTTCCGTTTTGTTGCGTTTGACGCAATCACCGACCACCAACGTGCTTGTGTGTGTGCGCGTTTTTCTTCCTTTCCGTTAGTCGATTGCTGCTGCTGCTGCTGCTGCTGATGTTCGTTTTTGCTTCTTTCGTCCGTTCTGTGACTGCTGCACTAACCTCCTCGACCCTCCCGCCACACGCTAACTCCTTTAGTGGAATGGATCGCAACTAGCGCTATTGTGTACTATGCGCGATAAAAGTGTATAAATGCGCATTACTGGTTCTCGACGTTTCGAAACTACTATTTTCTGTCTTTTACTATTTTTGTTTTATTTTTCTTCGACTCGTTTACACTGTCCCGCTCGCACTGTTCGCTGGGGGGGGGGGGTCCGCGTGTCCCCCTTGACATTTTCCCGCTTTTCTTTCGGGCGCGGGCAGGCAAGGAAACGATGGGGAGGGCAAAAAAGAACCAAGTATGTATGTATTTTAACAACCCACACATAAAACCGGGCGCCCCGTACCACGGGCGAGAGTTGTTTCCTGCCGCTGCCTACCATTCGTTCTACATTTTCTTTTTCGTGTCTTTTTTGCCTCCCCTCCGCCCCCTTCCTCACATCAAGCGACCGAACGCCCACACCGTTTGTGACCGTTTCCTGCGGCCCTTTTCAGTGTGTTCCCTTGTGCTTTTGTTTTCTTGTTGCTTCGCTACTCGTCGTTCGCCGCTTGATCTGCGTTCGCCGCTCCAAAACGATGGAGGACACCCAGTGTGGAACCAGTGTGGAACCCGACGGCAAACGATGTGGATTTGTGTATATACATACACACACATACACGCAAACAGACACATACATACACATAAGAGCATAACCATTTCCATCCATCTCTCGTCCCACCCACGGGCGCACGAAATGGAAATGAAAACTCGCAAACAGTCTCTTTCGTCTTTGTGTCGCTTTTCTTCCACACTGCGGGCCTGTGCGGCAAGCAGCAAAGCAACCTTCAGAAAATGCCATGTTGCCCTCGCGCAACATTACGCTGGAGAGCAGGATTTCAGCAAAAATGTGTTTTCCCTCCCATGCTTGCGCCCGTTTGCCCATAAAATATCGATTTTTAGCTCTTGTTTTGCTTTCCTCGCTGCTCCGCGCGCAAGCTTTTCACCGTTCACGCCTTCCCCCACTTCCCTACCTCCTTTTCTCCTTCCCCTGGTTTTTGCACACTACATTCTACACTTTTCGCTGCCTTGCCTAACAATCCTAAATGCTAAATGCCGTCCGCTTTCTCCCTCTTCGCCAAGCTCGCTCTCTTTCTCTCCCTTTCTCAGGGATGTCCTCCACCCCTTATCCCACCTTTGCTGCTTTGTCCATGCCGACTTTCCGACAGCAAAGACTCTTGTCTTATTTAGAGGTACCTCTCCGCCCCACACCCCATCCCTCAACCTCCAAACAAACAATAACTCCGGGCGGCAATACATCGGGGCTCGAGGATCGAGAAAAAGCAATCTTCCACTTCAAATCTTACTGAGCGCGCACACAAACGCAAACACACCCACCCACAGCTGTACTCCATGGCCACGATTCCATGCACTGCTTCCGTTTGAAAACATTACACAAAAAGCGAACACTGTTTCCCACTGTTATTAATTTCTGCTCACTTTAAAAGTTGCATTTATTTTGTTTTGTTTTTCATTTATTACAGCACAGAAATTACCTTTGCTGTAGCTTGCTGATGTGACATGGCTCGTGTTTGCTGGCAGTTTAATTTGACGAACAGAATCGACTTTGAACTTGCTTTCCTGCTTCTAGAGAAACGATCCAAACTATCATGTATGGTGTCAGATGTCAGATGGTGCCCATGATTCCTTTTAAAGCTTGGTGCAAAACTCATCTGGATCATTCTTTTTCCCGTGTTCCGAATATCAAACCGGATTATAGTTTAGGTCTAAAATGAGTTCAATAGGACCATGTCCCCTTTTTGTGGGCGATTGATAGTGGATTTTTCCAGATGACCATATCCACACAACTAGTTACCCAAAAGAGGCTAGATATTACATCTATGAATCGTCACAATCGTCACAGTCCGCCATTAAGGCCGGGATAACGGACTGGCAGACGAAGGCGCGAGACCGTGAGCGGTTTCGGACACTCCTGAGGCAGGCCAAGACCGCAAAGCGGTTGTAGTGCCGGATAAGTAAGTAAGTAAGTAAGAATCGTCACATTTGACACAACAAATATACAGATGTTCAATCGAATTATCTCGATGTCAAGTTGATGATGTTTTAGTTGATTTTTATGGTTGAAGTTTCCTTTGGTTTCGCGACACTCGAATCGAATCTAATCAATTAGCCAGTTTACCACACTCGAAACTGGAATCTGGCTTAATATCAAAATATAAATTAGCTCGATAATGTCAACACCATCGGACCCCAATTTCAGGCGGTTTCTGAGGTTCTCATAGTTTTGGGACACTTTCTCGACTTTTTCGCGCGGCAAGCAAACTCTATGACATGGAAAGAGCGGAATGAACCCAATAGGATCTAAATTTTCAATTTAAATTCCTATTACATCAAGTTCTCTAAGCATAAAAAAATCAATAATATGTCTCAACCCTTAAAACCCTTGAATGGTGAAAAGGAATAAATGCGAGTAAATCTATAATAAAAAGATTTTCCTTCTTTTTTGGAAGTTCAGCTTAACTACTAAAGCATATCTTGAGGAGCATGCATACAAATACAGAGTTACCCTTAGTGTTAGAACCCTGCTTAGTAATTCGAAACGAAACTACGGTACTTCTTGGTATCTTCCTAATCGTCGATATCCTAGTTTATTTTTGTATCAGAATGATGATACTGAATGAACTATCGAATTGGTTTTGAGATATTACTAAGTGTTTAGTTTGAAGTTTAACGTTTCGATTTGCACGAATCTGTAACGTAACTATTACTGATATTTTGGGTATGCTTTATGGTAATAATGCTTTCTCGGTTTCCAAAAAGCCACCAATTATTTTTTCAATATATTGTGTATAATCCTTCTTACTATATACACCTTATCGGTTTTAGGATTACCCTTGCTCTTCAGAATTAAATCTGCATTTCCATCGTCTGTGAGAAAGATACCTCTAGATGAAGCTTACTGCTAACTTTCAAGATGATAATGAGAGATGTTCTTTTAAGTATACTAGTATACTAAGGATTTTGTTTCAAATTTGTTAAAACCGACAGTACAAAAAAGTAAAAATCTTGTCAAATGACTCTAAATTAAAACAAATGATAACAAAGATCTCCAAATTATGGAAAAGGTTTACCAAGTTAGACCACTCTACTGGTATCCGCGAGGTCCCTGAGGTAGCGATCATCATTTTGACAACTAGACTCAGGGAGATTTTAATTTTCAGAACTCAACTTAGAAATAGATTCATACCAAAGTTTCTTATAATATTACCTTCATTTTTCTAAAAAATAACCCAAATATAAGCGTAGCCTCTATCAAGATCTTCCAAAGTCCTATAGAATGTTTCGATCGATAGCAATGTCACGATCAGCTTTAATTATGTAGCATGATGATCACCAATGTAAAAAAAGTAATTTTGAATATCATTCCAGAAGTTCAGGAAATGTCTTGCTGTCTTCCTTTCTTTTGCGCTATTACACTTACCTTATCGATCAACTTGTACCCCTTTTTCCTACTATCTGTTGCTGTAAAACCGTACACCTTAAGTGTGGCCCATTGACTTCTTTTGTAATGACCCGCTCTCGGGGTGGGGTGCCTTATCAAGCACTGTTGTTGCGCGTTGCGGCTCTAATCAGCAGCGATCATATGGCTGGGCGGGAAGGGGGTGGAAGCTGTCAGTTGGCAGTTTTGCAAGAAGCCCCTTGAAGAAACGCTCCGATAAAACGCGCACGGCTAAACAGTGAAGATTTGTTGTGAAGATCACTTGGCTCGCAGGCACATACACCGATAGACACACACACACATCGGAAAAATAATGCTCTCTCTCTCTTTTCTTCTCACACATAAACACACGTAGCTGTGTACACTGTAAACACACACACACAAACACACACATAAACACACGGACACACTGTGGCACAGAATTAAATCTTCCCGATTATTGCACACCACGTGTTACGTCACAGCTTTTCGCGCCAGTTATGATCGCGCGCACTCGCCTTCTCTCTATCTATCTCTCTATCTCTCACACACACACACTCTCTCTCTATCTTTTTCTCTTTCTCTCTCGCACTTCTTTCTAACACTCTCACTCTCTTTCGCCGTTTCGCTCACTCACGCACAGCACTCGCGTAAGGGGGCGCGCGTGCGCAACACGGTCGCGATGTTTTGTTCCGCTTTGCGCTTCATCTAAGTAGCACGCGCGCACATATCAAACACTCCGCCGCCGCTCTGCCCCGTCTGGAGCCGCGCGCGCGTGCCACCGCGTTTCGCTAACGAGTCAAAGCCGAAACCTACACAGAAGAGAAGCCACACGCCACAAGGGTGGGAAAAAGAGAAAGATAGGGTGAGAACAACAAACAAAACAAAAAAAAAACAATCGAACAAATAGCAGCCGGAGATGATAGCACACACATACACAAGGGCGCCCCATTCCGGCACTAGATGGAGGGATGGAGAATGGGTAAGTCATCTTCAACGCGCGCACAACCACACACACACGAGCGCGCATGTCGAGGGCTGGCCTACTTTGCACCGCACCCACCGGCACCACATCATCCCCCCCTGGTTGCCCTTCACACCGCGTGGCAACACACAGGCACGCAGCGGCCTGCAGAGGCACACAGACAGTACAAACACACAGACACAATCATTTCCATTTGGCCTTAAAACGGATAAAAACAACAACAACGGGTGCACACACAAACGTATACGCGCTTTAAAGTGGGATAAAGGAGCAGGAGGAGGAGGAAGGGTGGAGCCCTGCCTGGGATGGATTCGTTTGCGCTTCAAGGTGAATACTCCGATTTGAATCTATTTGCAAGCTGTTAACGATCGCTATTCAAAGTGTTCCAAAAATATTGAATTTAAGATCGCACAGGAAAGATCCTCCCTGTTTCATTTTTCGTCTGTTTAAAACTTCCCTCTTGATCTGTGTAGCCATTACCATCCCCATCAACAGCAATAGAAGGTCGTGGTGGGTCGGGGGAGGTGCAACAATTGGTCGCCATATCGGTGCGCGCGTTATCTCTCTCGCTGGACAGTGTTTTGCTCGCCCCATTTCGGGACGGTCGTGGCGCGCAGTGGAAGTGGCGCGCAGTTGTATCGCACCATATGATCCCAACAACCCCCCTGCACCACATGCACAGTAGAATTGTATTTCAATTGTGTTGGGTGTGTTGTTTGGGGCTTTTGTTCCGTGCTCAAGAGCTTGCTCCTGTGTTGTTTTTTTTATTTGGTTCCACTACCCCCGCCGATTCACTTCAAATCACGCATTCGGCCCGTTTGCTTTGCACGGTTGCCTCATCGTTTTCTAGGCCACTTTTGCTTCCCTTACACACACAGAACGGGGAAGCAATTACAGCTGGAGAAACACTTTTTGGGCGAAACGGGAAGATCAAACAAAAAGAAATTAAAAAAAAGGATATTCGTCTAATAATGTTACATTTTTCACTTCAAACTCTGCTAAAGAATTGTCTAATATTTCTAATTATTTCTATTTTCTCCGATACACAAGCACACACACACACACCCCTTGTTTTCACGCGCTTCCACCTTTCCACCAGCCACATCAGACAAAAACAGCGCTCTTTGTTCTGTTCTATTTCCCTTCGTTCGATTTGTTTGTTGTTTGGTTTTGGGCTGGTTTTACCAAAAAAATGGGGCAAAGAAAAGAAGTTCTGTTTCCGAGGGAACCTCATTCGCGCGCCGCCCCATTCACGCGCCGCTATCAAACGCGCACACCACCACTACTACTACTACTGGCCACCGCATGCTACAACTGACAACACGCCCCTCCTCCCCTGTTTCGTGCTGTATGGACGTCGCCAGCAATGGCGGTGCGGTGCGGGTGGAACAGGCTGTGCGCGATTCGTTGTCAAACCCCCCTCCCCGTATGTGTGTGTTTCTTTATTTCGCGGCATTCGCCGCGTTATTCGTTCGTCCTTTCGCTGACCCCGCCAGTCAGCCAGCCGTTTTTTTGTGTGTAAGCTGTGATTTTCTTATTGGTTGCTTTGCCATTTTCGCACAATACCGAACAAGATGCATCACACACACAAACACACACACACTAGCGCACACAGAGGTGGATTGTTTGCCTTCTTTCGTTATCAATTGCTAATTCTTTGTGACAGGTTCTTTCGTGACACACAGACAGCAAAGATGCCGTTTGTTTTTTTTTCTTTTCTTTTGCTTTCCAACACCTCAGCATGCCTTGGAGCTGCTGTTTGGCATGCTACTACTACCACTTTGACAAGCCAGTCGTCGGACTTGTTTTTACACTGCGCGCCGTTTCATCAATGAACGGGGTTTAAAAAAAACAGGGGTGGGAATGGGTACGGATAGGGGTTGAAGCAAAAAAAAAGCAAACACTCACACATTGTAAACCGATAAAGCACCTGTCAAAACTGTTGATCATAGGCAAAAAAAGTACCGCGCTGCGAAGAGCAATGGGCAGCACAATTGAACCAAAGAGAGAGAGACACACATACACACACACACACTCACAAATACAGGCAGACACAGTTGGGCGCACTGGCGCGGGCCAGAATGGTGCGAGCCGAGCAGCGCTTGAATTAGAATGGTTGGCCACCGCACACAGCCGTTTTCCGTTTTTCATGGTGGCAAACACGGCTCCAGGGAACCAGTCCAATGGTGGCCGCCCTTACCCGTTTTCCTGAGCACACTGACAAACACACACACACACACGGACACGGACACGCACACACTTTGCGGTTATTTTTGCGCAACCAAGGAGCTCCGCTTTTTTTGAATAAAAGAATTCGCCTCTATCTACTTGCTCTGGGCCTTACCAAGGGGCCTTTACGCAGGCACGCACGCACTCACACAGAAAGGAAGCAACAAACACTTTTCACGGATGTTGTTTAAAATTTCGCTTTCGCTGCGTTGCTGCGCTTCGACGGGCGCCGCATAGGGATTGCGCGAACCCTTTCGGTGCTTGCTTTCCTTTCCTTTCCTTAGAGCGTGCCTCTCCGTACGGGTAGCGCGCGGCACACACACTAACGGGAACGCGAGCACTGTCTTACGAGCGAGCGCGCCTAGCCTAGAAGACACACCACAAAAGCAACAACCCGACCGAACTGCTCCGAGCGCTCGGTGAAACAGCAGAGACCGCGGCCGAGAGTTGCTGATTAGATGAAATAAATTCGCCTAGAGACTTTTACGACCGCCCGCCCAGCCCGCCTTGCCGCCCACCCCCCCGGCGGGCAGAACGCACCCATCCGGGGCTATAGTAGTGTACACTCGTTACCTTCGTTTTCTTCGCCTCTGGTAAGGGTCCGGTGGGCGGGTGGATGGTTGGGCGGTGGTGGTTTTTCTCCCGCTCAGCATGCGAACGGCGACGACGACGATGACGACGACGACGACGAATGTGGTAAACGGCGCAGGCAAGCACAAACACCACTTGCACCTTGCCCTACACACCCATCCCGCAAAAAAACGCGCAATAGAGATCGCGCGCGTGCTGCGCGAGAGCGAGACAGCGCGTTATGGTGGGAGCGAATGCGCACTGCGAGCGAACGAGAGCGGTGAGCGCCCGACAGCGATGCGCAGAAAAGGGCAAAAAATGATGAGCCGACGAGAATGCGAGCCGCATAAATGTATGCCAGCGGCGTGGGAGCGAGTGGGAACATACGGCCGGGCCTGTGCCAGAGCGAGCGATACTGGGGAAAGAGCGTAACATACCGGAAAAGAGAGAGAGAGAGAGAGCATTAGCGAGAGTGCATTTGAAAAGACTTTGAATGTTTTTTTTGAATGTGGTGATGTTGTTGTTGTTGAGCTAGAAGACGGATAACAACCCCACCCTCTGGCAATCACCCTCCCGGTATCTCACGAGTGGCAGTTTGAGTGTTCGTAGGGCATCGAAACAATCGCATGGGTGCATCGAAACGGTACGTACCTGCACTAAACTAGGCTTGGGCAATTCGGTTCATTTTGATGAACGTGAACGTACTAGTCGCCGTACTCCTAGTACAGTCGTCAACTCGTACGACTTAACAACATGCCCGTCATGGATTCAATCCCCAAATAGACCGCGCCGCCATACGTAGGACTGACTATCCTGCTATGGGGGGAATCAATTAGTCACTGAAAGCCAAGCCCACAAGTGGGTACAGGCAGGCCTTGACCGACATCGGTTGTTGAGCCAAAGAAGAAGAAGAAGAACGTACTAGTTCTTTCATTAAGGTGAAACGCGATTCATTCGTTCATTTCAGTTGAAGAAAAAATGGTAAATTGTTTCATTTTGCATGAAGGACATAGTTAGTGTATTACATCTTGAAAATTATTAGGCAGATTAGGATGATCTTAATTAAGATTGGTAGGACGTTCTTTTCATGAACGTCCTGGTCATACGGTTCACGTTCATGTTTGTATTGGAGGAAATGGATGACCAAGCGTTCTAAGACTTTCTTTATTTCGACGGGTAGGACGTTCTTTTCATGATCAACTCAGTACATTTTGATTTATAAAGAATCGATGAACGTTGATTAGATGAACGTAGGTCGTTCGTTCTTTAGGATGAACCTTTGACTGAATCGTACAGTGCTGGTTCTTGGGGCACACTTCTACACTAAACGGTTGAAACCAAATGATAAGAAACTACTTTGAAATGATTGAAGTATCTTATTGCTTCGAATTATGGACACTTAAGCCATTTTTGGCAATGCGGATTTTCTTATTAATTCAAATTTAATCTGTCAAACCTTTGCATAACACATTTTTCTGAAGCATGCCTTCGTTATTCGAAAAAAATATAAAGTTTTATGATAATTGTACTCAGAAAAATTAAAACAAAAGTCACGAAACTGCAACAAAATTTTTATTCATATTCCGAACAGTTTCGAGCTCAAATTACGTTTCGAGCTCCATACGGTTTAATATCATTTGGACTTTTTCAGGGGCTCTCATAATTTTAATCGACTCTTTTTGGATTACTTACTTACTTATCCGGCGCTACAACCGCTTTGCGGTCTTTGCCTGCCTCAGGAGTGTCCGAAACCGCTCACGGTCTCGCGCTTTCGTCTGCCAGTCCGTTTTCCCGGACATAATGGCGGACGCCTCCACACCATTTTGCGACCTCTATTTGGGCCTACCACGCTTCTTCTATCCTTGTGGACGGTCTAAAAAGACTTTACGGGCTGGGTCGTCCGTTTCCATGCGTACAACATGGCCAACCCACCGGAGCCTGGCGAGCTTTATGCGCTGTACGACAGTGAGGTCGCCGTACATCTCGTATAGCTCGTCATTATAGCGGCTCCTCCATTGTCCTTCCACACATACGGGGCCAAGTATCCTTCTGAGCATCTTCCTCTCGACCGCGGCTAAGAGGGCTTCGTCAGATTTGGACAGTGTCCATGTCTCAGAAGCGTATGTGAGTACCGGTATTATATAGTTCCAGCTTCGTCCGTCGCGACAGGTTATTTGAGGTGAACTGATTTTTCAGGCTGTAGAGTGACCGGTTGGCAGCCAGCATCCTTGCGCGCAACTCAGCTTCCATGCTGTTGTTGTTGCTGACCTTTGACCCAAGATAGGTGAATTTTGGGACGACTTCAAAAGTGCGTTCACCTTTTTTGGATAGGACATTCGAAATTCTTTTGGATTTCCAATAAGTACAGGCGACTCCCGAGATACGACTGTATTTAGTCCCAAAGCAAGGCGTAAGTCGAAATAGTCGTATATCGAATATCTGTGAATTTAATAACCGAAGTTGGAGAGTCAAAATTAATGATATCGTGTATTTAATTTAATACAATGTTCGATAATGTATAAATTTTACTCTAAAAAGATATAGATATTAAAGATCGGATAGTTGGGGAATTTCAATGACAACTTTAAACCGTCAAAATCAAATCGTCGTTTCTGCGAATCGTCGTATCTCGAAGGGGTTGTAACTCGCGGGACGCCTGTATGTCCTTGTAAAACAGTAGCAGATTTTGAGTATCGGAAGCCCTAAGTGGTAAGACATGTTGAGTGTCCCTGTACAAGTACAGGCGAATACACTTCTAAAGGCCCTATCGCATTGGGGAATTTGGAATGGAATTGGTACGTCAAACGGCGTTTGAAAGCTTTTATCTTGCCAGGAAAAATGAATTGGTCTAAAACAATGTAGATTCTGTCAAGAAGGAGTCCACTGTCAAGGTGTAAAACGGTTATTTTTGGAAACAAAACACATAAAGCAGTTCCGAAAGTGTCTTTGTAAAACCACTCCTTCAACAAAACAATATTATTTTGAATTGAAAAATAAATTCCACATAACTTTCCGTTTTGTAATTCCTAGTGTGTTATTGCATTAGCGGTAAAAGTAAGGCTCAGCCCTCTACGTTACAGTAGCGTTACGCCTAACGCCTGTTTATCTCAAACCCAAGCAGCACTTTTGTTGAAATGCCTGTTTTAATCGTTTTGGAATCGGCAATTTGATAGAAAATTATGGCTTAGTATTAATTAAAAAAGCAGAAATTTGGAATAATTATACAAAATTTCAGTAATCGTTCATAAAAATTGTGTGATTTGTAATTTATGAATGTTTAAAATATGTATAAAATCATTATTATTTTATTACCTTTAACATCAGTTAGAGTTCAAACAACTTAAATAATCACTCAATTCATCAAAAATTAAATAATATAAATATTTTTTTCAATTTTTTTATATATTTGCCCACCTCTTGGTAAAACAAGGGTATTGCATTTGTAGCAAGGTGAAATATAGAGGAGGTGTCTTCTTAGCATTTGACATGTTGCCATTTTGAGATTCAGTTTGACAACAGCCGTCGATATTTGTTTACAGGCAGCAGGTGTATTATAACGTGTAAAATGCTGATTTATGGAGTGTGGATGCAAAATACAAATTTTTAGTGCTAACAAATGTTTATTAAACGAAAACAATTCATTTATCATATCCAAATACCAGCAACATTCGTCGCATTTGACAACTGCCGTCGATCCTGGTTTTGTGCTTTTTTTCTAAAACCTCGATACCCAATTGTTCTACATGACGACACCTCCTTTCTACCCACTTTGATTTGTAGAGCATGTAATTTTGTAATTAATGTTGTTTATCAATATTTCTTATATATTTTATATACAAAATATGATTTAAGTATGTTTTATTTCTTACTTATTAAAAAATTTAATTAAATTTAGTTTCCATTTTAAGTGTTTTTTTCCATTTCGATGGCTTTTACTCGTGAACCACAGTGTAATGATGTATAAAACTAAAACTTTTTAGTACTTATAATGTAACAATTGCTGGTCTGGTGGTACAGTCGTCAACTCGTACGACATAACAACATGCCCATCATGGGTTCAAGCCCCCGAATAAACCGTGCCCCCATTCGTAGGACTAACTATCCTGCTATGGTAACAATAAGTCACTGAAAGCCAAGCTCACTTCACTAGCGGGTACAGGCAGGCCTTGACCGACAACAGTTGTTGTGCCAAGGAAGAAGAAGAATGTAAGGCGGCGCTCTAGCAGCAATCGAACACGACATCCGACACGAACAAACCCATATAATCATATGGAGGTGCACTGTCAGACACAAACAAACAAACAAGACAAACGTCGAGTCGAACATGTCAGTTGATTCTGTCTGTGATGTTCGATACCCACCTGTGCTGTGAGTACCTTGGCTGTCAAACGCTTCACAGCTACAGTAGATAGAATTCAATTCGGGACATTTTTAAGTTTGTTTACGTAGTTTGTCTCTTTTTCTTCTTAAAATTGCGTGCAAAATATTTAAAATAGCTATCAATAATTATTGTAAAGCTTTACAATCAATTATAACATCAAATATAAAGGATTGAAACGTATTAAACTATTGCCTGTACATAATCTATGTGTATGCACTGTATGTGTTTTGGCATGGACGTTTGTTTACATTTTTTAATATTAAATTTGAATGATTTCTATGTTATTATAGATGTGAATAACTTGTAAATTATTTGTTGAATCTTCCCCCTGCAGATGGATATTCAATTAAACTATGAAAATGCTTCATTTTCGAGACGAAAAGATAGGCGTATTGCAGTGCATCATGACAGGTCTATAAGACATCGAACAACTGACAGAGCACTTATCGAACAGAGTCGTGTTTGTTTGTCTCGTTCGATTGGTCCCAGAGCGCCGCCTAACAGTTAACTTAAATTTTCATGACCGTTAATTTTTTGTTCAAACCATTTAAAACTTTCGGTCGCATGGATGACAAAAAAGTAATCAAAATGTTGCTTGGAAATATGATAAGGCATGTAACGCTTCTCCAATGTAACGTTGAGGGCTGAGCCTTACTTTTATCATTGAAATTGATTACTCAAGAAGCTTAAACGACTAGAAAATCGAATATCCATATAAAAAAAAACTAAAGTTCCATAGCTTGTCACTTGTCTAACAAAAAACACTTGTCACTTGTCACTCAAAGCGGCTGGTTGTGCTCTCTCACTCTCCTATTTCCAACTTGATTTTTTACCGCGATTTTCTTGTTGATTAAGGCTTTAATTGTTTTAGTTCGGTTAATTTGCACTCGCGCGTTCACGTATCGCAAATTTGTGCGGCACCTGTGAATTGTACGGTTCAACATATAGGGGAAAGCGGGGCAAAATGGGCATGTTAAGCAGTTTACTGCCTTTGAATATGTCACAAAACACAATTTTTCTTTCATTATTGTATGCCTCCACCATTTATCTATGGATTAAAATTGCCACATAGAATGAAAACAACTCAAAAACAATAAAATAATGTAAAATAAAAGTTGATGTTTTACGAGAAGCTATTTTGACACACGGGGTAAAATGGGCATAGCCCTGGGGCAAAATGGGCATATGTAAACAAACTGTGAAACGTCAGAACACTGGGGTAAAATGGGCCACAACAACTGCGCTTAGGTAATGGTCTATGCTTTTGCGCACCGTTTCGTGAATTGTATTTTCGTTCTATCTTTTGTTTTGCTGGTCAGGAAAGCCCTTAAAATTCTTCCAAAAATATGTTATCAAAATTATAACAGTTTTTACACGTTTAAATCTACAAAATCGATTCTTTTGAAGCTGTGTCTGTTATCATTATTGAGGCGACAAATATAACACCATAGCCTCACCAAACGCCATTTGTCAAAAGTATCTGCCCATTTTGCCCCAATCGTAACTGCCCATTTTGCCCCACGTGAAGCATTTTTGTATTTTATGTTATATTAGTAAAAATACGCATTCGATCGCCTTGCTTTCTTCAGACAAATTGTATAGAAATATCACATCTTTAATAATATATAATGTAAAACTTCAACGCATCCCTGTGACACTGGGTTAAGCTTATTTTCGAAGTGACAAAAATTACATCAATATGCTACTAAACCTTATTTTGCACTTTTCTTGGTTATTTTTTGTGTTAGCGTTATGAAACTTACATGGTGTTCATAAAACACTCTAATGAATACATTTTGAGCATTGGAAAGTAGCTTTGTAGTCAAATAATGCTTAAATAGAGGGTGCCCATTTTGCCCCACATGCCCATTTTGCCCCGCTTTCCCCTAAACATTGCAATCCGCCTGCGGTTGTTGTGACCACTCACTGTTCAGTCGAAATTTGCGCTATTTTGCGATGGCGTCTGTGATCTGTAAGAAATGTGAAGGTGCTATTAGCAACGATCCAATTCCGTGCTTCGGTCTATGTGAACACTACTACCACGATAAGTGCATTGGACTTTCAACCCCGCTCCTGCGTGATTTTAAGAAGTCACAAAATTTATTCTGGGCTTGCGCGGATTGTGCTCAGCGCTTGCGGGCTGTTGACACTTTACGCTTCTCGCACGGCCTTTCTCGTGACGCTGCCTACCTGATGGAATCGTTGGAGTCCGATTTCCGCGATTCCTCACGTTCTGTGCAGGCGGCATCAGCTGGCTTGCGACTTGAACTTTCCTCTTCACTGGATTGTTTTAGAAACGAGATAGCTTTGATGAAACAGGAATCAGCATCGTCAATTCGTTCCGTGAAAGATTTCATCGACTCACTTACTGCTTCTCACTCAATGGAACGCAACTACTCACAGGCTCCACTACTCACAACGCTTGATGAAGTTAAGCATGGCATCAAGGAGCTTGATCTCATGCACCGTGAGTTTCTCACTTCCTTCAACTCACTAATGAACAAGCTCAACTCTCATCTTGCCACGCATACTACTACATCGAGTGCTCACCATTCCGCGATTCCTGCTACGCACTCAACGACCACGAATCCAGTTGCGGCCTCTAAGCTCACCCATCAAGCTGTTGGTGAGAATCCTTCCAAACGTCGATTGATGGATCGCTCTCCCGACCCGTCGCCTACCAATACCGTTACACGCGCTATGCTGTCATCGGGTACAGGGTTGTCCTACAATAATATTACGACCGTTCCTGAACGCCCACCCCGTACTTGGGTCTTTATCTCCCGTATTGCTCCTGATACTCCGATTGAAGCGATCCGTGAAATGGCCTGTTCTAACATAGGGACAGACGACATCTTGGTATATAGCCTTGTACGACGCGACTGGGATCTTTCTACGCTCTCCTACGTATCTTTTAAAATTGGTGTACCGGATTCGCACCGGGCTATTGCTTTGGCTGCTTCAACCTGGCCTCGCGGGATCTCTTTTAAGGAGTTCATCGACCTTAATCCCCGCTCCGTCAATGTTTGGCGACCCACTACTGCAGCATCCCTTGCACCTTCTACGCCTATTAATCGTGAATCGGATTATCCTTCATCGCCATCTTCTATCAACCACACGACACAACTGCGAAACGCTGATTTCACTATTTCGTCAGATCATGGCCCTATGAGCTTGCCTTATACGCAGTACTTTCAGCAAGCGTAAACCGGCTGATCCGGCTGAAGTTTCTCATGAACTACCGACTTTACCCGAATTGATGGAAGCTAACCCTGCATCTAATACACATAATCCGTCCGGCTCTCTTTCGCCGTTAATAACTTGCAGCGAGAGCACTCCCGGCGCATCTCGCTCTCTCATCCCTTCGATCGATCAACTAAACATCTACTATCAAAACGTATGAGGATTGCGCACAAAACTAGACGATTTACGCCTCTCTGTCTATCTGAGCTTGATATGGATGTGTTGGTGTTAACTGAAACATGGCTCGATGGCTCAATTCCGTCCTCTCTTATCTCGGAGGATGCGTATGTCATCTATCGCTGCGACCGAAATTCTCTCAGCAGTAACCGTTGCCGTGGTGGTGGTGTACTCATTGCCTGCTCTTCCGTGCCGAACACGTCAACTTTATCACTGCCGTTCGACTCGCTGGAGTCTGTTTGGACAATTGTTAAGCTTCAAAACCTTGCAATCTATATCGGCGCCGTTTACATTCTACCCGATCTGCGTTCTTCCGAAGAAGTCCTTGACGATTTGCATGAGAGTGTTAGTTTCGTTGCTGGAAAACTTAAATCAAATGATCTTATGGTGTTACTTGGTGATTTTAATTCACCATCACTCTCCTGGCAACCGTTTGCATCGTGCGTTAATCACTTCATTCCTACTGGTGTACTCGTGAAAATGTTTCTCTGCTTGATGGAATGTCGGTAAACGGTTTGCTGCAATTATCTGGCATAAAAAATATACGCGGAAGTCAATTGGACCTTCTATTTGCCAATGCTGCCAATGCTATGCCTTCTTGGAGCGCTGCTCCCCCGTCATAGCTTCACCTGTTCCACTCGTCGCGCTAGACAATTATCATCCTGCTCATGAGACAAGTGTGCTCCTTACGCACTCTCGCCCTGCATCCTCTCAACGAATACCTACGGCTCGTATGTTCAATTTTAGGAAACTGGACTACCAAAAGCTTCATCATATTTTTAGCCGGTACCGATTGGTCCTTTACTGATGCTGACTGTGACATAAATCAAGCTGTAGCAGCGTTTACTAATGTAATCACTTCCGCCTTCCCTTCCTGCTGTCCTCTCCTATCCTGTCTACCGATCCCGTCTTCGCTCCTTTTCCGTACCATAAACTCCTTCCTACTCCTTCGAGAATAATTGTATACTATAGTCAGTAAGCACTATTGCTGTAGCCCAATGTGGCCGAGCAATTAATAAAATAAAAATAAATAAATAAATAGCTTCATTGGTTTGCTCAATAGATGGCGTATTACAACTCATTATTATATTGCTGTCCTTTTCTTGCAATGTGTTTCGACAAGTTTCATCTTATCATGATCTATATAGCCTTCTAACTTTCTGAGCAAAAATCTATATGAATGGTCGTGTGGTCAGATAAGTGGGTATCAATACCAAAGACCATTACTCAAATCTCACTTGCTTCTGGTGCTGGTGGTTTCCTTTTGAGTTTAGTATTTAAACAATTGTATCACCGTTATACCACCGACAAACCGACGTGACACTTCGAACAAAATGAGCTTCAAAAGTTGTCTCCTTATTTCAAATGAAAATACGTTAAACACTAGCGCCATCTCTATAATGATTCGCTTACTACACTGACACAGAAAAGAAATTGCTAAATCCCCTTTTTGTTTTTCTTCGCAAATTCCAATGCGTATTGTTTTATATACTTCTCACATCTTTTGCATTGATTTGGAAACTTATAAAATGATTTTCCTGTGTGTTTTGTCCAATAATTCTCACAAAATCGTGTCTCACACTTCCTTCGCAATTTGTATTTAGAAAAGTTGTTTACATCGAAGTGCAGCAGTTACATCGAAGCAGTGAACAGAGCTTACTTTGACAGAAGTGATCGCCTCACTGGTAAATGACAGTACTTTCGTATGGGACACTTTCGTAACGCCAGTGTGACGTCGGTTTGTTGGTGGTTATACTTCTAGCGATGCATAACTTCAATGCGAAACCATACAGTACACAACAGTACAGAGGGAATGAGAAAGCTCTCCAAGCGTGGAAGTTCCACTGTTTGGGTATCTCACCAACAGATGGCGCCACCAGCTTTTTGCTATTTTTAGAATGCATGAGTCGTTTGCCATCTGCTAAACGAAGTCTTTCTACATTCCGTTTAGGTAGAGAGCTTGAGTCGTTTAGAACCCGTTTAGTGGTCGTTTAGTTTCTCCAAAAGCATGTAAATTACAAAATGTGTTCAAAACACTTTTCTCCAAATTGCGCGCAACTGCACTTATTAAAATGGTTCTCAAATTCATGTTCACAATTGCAGTTGCGCTGTGTTCTCGCCCAATGTAGAATGGCCTTACGTTCATACAAAACACTTGTACAAAACAGACGGCAGCAATTGTTTGCAATTTTTTGGTGAACAGAAAAACATGTTTGAATGAAAATAAAGATGTTTGGTTTGCTGCGATAATTCTGTCATTACCACAATCGTTGATATCGTGCAGGAGAATGTTATGTGTAAAAGGCACTTTAGCACCACACATTGTGCGATGACAGCTGCATTTCACGACCGGTGACCGTTGGGCGCTCCCAGTGTTCGAAGTCGTCAAATACGGATAATCCGTGCGCAATCGAACATTCGGAACGGGACCTAGCGATGACGGATAAACGAAGGTGTATTGTGTATGTTTGTGATATTCAATGAAGACTGTGCTATTTAAGGTAAGTGGAAAAAATCTAAATTTTTCATAAAGTGCTGGTTTTAGATAAAGTTTTACGATTCTGGGCAAGCGAAAATTCCATATCCGGTGCCGTACAGTGCGCGATTGGTAGGCAAACGATTTCGTTTTTCGTGGGTAGACGCCGTGTCGAAAAGAACATGGTGAACTATTGGAGAGATAAAAATGGTGTGCCAGCAGCAGCAGCAGGCAACAGCCACCGTGGGTGATGATGCATCGAGCGCTTGTGAATTCACGTACTGCTTTCGTGTCTGTCTTGTCATATGCAATTTGCACGAGCTGAAGCAGCAAAAACCGCTCCGTGAAAAGCACGATAAAAAGGTTATGTGTATTGTTCCATCGGGCGAACGGCGGCGAACAGTTCAGTCCGGTAAGCCTACACGGTGTGATGGAAGCACAACTTTAAGACGCAATTATTCCCCGTCCGCAATCATGATGATGACGACGATGATGCGATGTGCAGGGCAAATATTATTACAACCCTTGCTGCCGTGCGACCGTGGTGTCGTCCCCTCCCCACCAGACCAGAGAGAGACTACTACCAACGTGCGGACGGAGCATGATGGAGATTGCCCGTTTATGCTTGGTCATGCTAGATGCCGATTTCGATCGAATGCAGTTTTTTGGAGATGTTGAATGAACGACATGAATTTTCTAGCATGCATCCCGATTTCCCGCAAAGCGCACCCAAAGTTCGAAATTGCGTGCTGGCGAGTGTTTTAGAATAACATTCGTAAACATTTCCACGCACCACCAAGCAGGCACAAATCCATCTCACACAGGAAAATAATTAGTGCTTGCAAAAACATTTAAAAAACGGTCCTGAAAAAATCGCAACACGGAAAAAATGTTCTGGAAAATACAACTTCCCCCCGCGGTCCGCCATTTTGTTTTATGTTGGCTTTGTTCATTTTCGGAAAATCAGCCATCGCACACACAGCAGGCGGCGACATAGAAGCTCTGAACCCGCGCTGCGTTCGTGCTGGGTTGATGAGGGAACATTCGGCTGTGTGTGTGCCTGTGTGTGTGCACACATGTACGTGTGTGTGTGCGTGCGGCTGTTCTCTCCTCATCCGCTGGCTATAGCGCGGTGGATGGTGTGAGTGGCTTTGGTAGATTTTAGTCATCAATTCCACGGAACCATCATCGCATTGCCGCACGGCCGTGTGTTTCTGTATGGGTGCGTGTAGTAGTACTCTATGCTCCTTTATGCTCGCCCGCCGCGCTGTATGTGTTGGGCGCTTTTTGTCCATTGCTTTTGGAACGCGCAGCATTTTTGAACGTGTGTGTGTGTGCTTTGCCAGAGTGCACTTTTTGGAAGTATGCTGTGTGTGTGTGTGGCGGTGGCATTTTTTTTCGGTCGTCTGAGGGTGTGGGGTGGGAGGACTAAGCAAGATTGTCTCTTAATTTTTGTTTTTCAGGTTGGCCATTAATATCGTGGCCAGGAAGCGAGCACCGGTGGATCACATATTTTCTCTTTGCACGGCGTGCGTGTGTGTGTGTGTGTGCGCTTCTAAGTACGCGGCGGGCATAACGCGCGCGAGCCATGTTGATCCGCCGACCCTCATAATACACTTTGGATGAAAACTCGCACTCTCTCGCATAAGCTACAAGCGATTGGATCATAAAAGCGCGGTGGCACATATACTAACACCTTCCCCCATAGAGAGTGTGTGTGTGTGAGAAAGAGAGAGAGAGAGAGAGAGAGAAGCCCGTGCTTGAGGCTAATAGGCGCGCGCGATAGAGGATCGTCGGAAAACGCAGCGACAAACGCGAGTGAACGGGACAGCATCAAGGCTCACAAATCATTAGTAGATGGGAACGGGGGGGCGGAGGGGCAGCTGAAAAGGCGAATCCATTCTTCGAACTACTACCGCCTCAAAATACGAGAACTTTTCGACCAACTTTTACCGATGGCTTCGAAGAAATTGATCAATGATCTCGGCGCTATTCACCCTCCTTACCTGCCCGATGATTTATCAATCAAGTCTACGAACACACACACACCAACTGCTCCATGCGTAACCCGGACAGGAAGCCTTTTAAAAACCCGCACATAATTTCATAACCCCTGTGAATGTTCCAGAATCGATGATCGGCGCCGGCCCCGGTTGTGGTGGTGTGCTGCGCAGAAAGGATCGACATTATGGAACGAAATTTGCCCGAAAGATATGGGGTCCAATGTCCCATTCCCTCGGGATCAGGCCCCCCACCCCGTTTGCTTTACCTGCGTGTTTGTCTGCGTATGGGTGTCTGTGTGCGCACATTTGGAGTCGCCCTTGTTGCCTTGTTCCCTTGTAGGGGAAAAAAAGGTTTGGCCGGAACGTCGTGGAACGCGATCGGTGAAGCGAGAGGGCTAGATAAGGCCACCTTTTCACCCTTCGTTCCACCTCCCCGAGGCTTAGCGCAGGGGGCAGTTTCCCCCTTTTTCCAACCCCAACTCTCCAACCTCTTATATCTCCCTCTCCCCCCCCCCCCCCCTCATTTCTCTCACTTTCCCCATTCCGCGAACACACGAAACCGTGTGTGTGTGTGTGTGTGTGGGCCACCAGAGCATGGTGGTTTGAAAAGCGAAATGATGGAGTGCGCATACTCGAGAATCTTCACCCATATTTCCTCTCACTTTCCCCCCTGATGGGATCTTCGTCGCATGTTCTCGTCTACGAAAAACGATGCTCACACACTCTCTCTCTATCTCTATGCTCTCTGCTCTCCCTTTCTAATGCTCGCTTGCGGGTCTCGAAGGCTTCCACACTACTAGGTTTCTAGTACTTAACCGTGATGACGGTGGATCACCTCCTGCATGCGTGCGCGTGTGCTATGCCGAATGCTCTCTGGCTACTATTCCGCACTTCTCTCTCTTTCTTGCTCTCTTTCTCTCTGTGCCTGTCTCTGTATGTGGGCGGTTGGGACTAGTGTGTCTCTGTGTGTATGCGAAGATCGTTAGATTCTGGTGCTCAAGTGCCGAGCGTGCCGCAAGAGTAGAGCTTCTCGTGTGCCTGCCTGCGTGTGGTGTCTTAGTAGTAGTAGTAGTAGTAGTAGTAGTAGTAGCAGCAGCCAGCCAGACCGCGTCAATCGATCTCCTGCCAGTGGGCCCGTGGGACATTAAAGGCAAGAGGCGAGGAGAGCGAAAAGTTTGCGGTATATGGAGGGAAAACTGGTAGAGAAAAGCCAACGCAAACCAACCAAGCCCCATGTTGCTACAAGCTGCTAACCTCTGCGATCAGGGTGGAAACCAGAATGTGTTCTTTTTTTAGAACATTTTCCTTCGCCTCCAGTGTGTTTGTGTGTGTGTGTGATGAATGAGCACACATCCTCCCTTGTACCCCCTCCCCGAGCATGCATGGTTACTGCTGTGTTGCTGCTGCTGCCTCATGATCGTTGCCAAAGCCCTCCCCGAACCCAATTGGGCGAGTTCTCGGGTGTTGGTTGTGTGTCCCATTTCTTTTCGTTAGTATGCGTGCGTGTGTGTGTGTGTTTTTCTTGGTGTTTGAGGAATGTGTGCGCCCACCCCACCACATGGGCTTTTCTTTTGCGCGGAATTGAGGGCTTGACGGGCAAGAAAAAAAAAATCCCACCCCACAATGATTCAACTTCCCTCTCGATCCTCTGTTTTGCTGTGCGTGATAAATCACGTTCGCACAGGTGACCAGGGAGATGGGGTGAGGAAGAGGGGAGAAGTGTATGATTCCGAATGATGAAAGCATTCCTTTCACGCGCTTTACCTTACTGTTACTGGGGAGGCGCGCTCCCGGAGGAGCTCCCTGGAGAAAACGTTCCTTCCTTTCTCCACCCCGAACGGCTGTCATTCCCCCCGCTCTCCCCCTCCCCATGGGTGATGGATGCTGAAGAGCATGTGTGTAGGAGATGCGGATTGGATGCCGCGCGATGATGATGTCATCTTTTCGAGTGTGAGTTCGCGCCACCGGGGGAGCAGCAGCAGCAGCAGCATAGCCGCTTCAACGCTTGTAATGCGGAGAGCGGAAGGGGGAGTGAGTGGGAGAAGAAGAAGGAGCACACAGCTTTAGCAAAGTAAATTTTTATGTGCGCGCGATGTGGTACACTACCACACCCTTAGAGGGGGGGGATTGTAAAGGGGCGCGCAAGCAGCAAGGGCAAATTGAGGAAGAAAAATATGAGTTGAAGTGTACACACACACGCGCGAGGGGGGAGGGGTGCGAGAGGATTGAAACCACACTACCTCTCCCCCACCCCCTCCAAAGCTTAAGGCGCGGGCCATCGTTGCCTCCTCGAGAAACGCGCACACACTCAAACCGTTGTCGTCGTCGTTGCCCTTCTAAGACGGGCTGTGACCGCTGGTGGTAGGTGTATATGGATATAGCCCCGGGGGAGGGCTACGAAGGCACTGCGGCAAAAGGGCGGCAAGAGGAGGGGAGGTTTAGTAGTGTTATTATTATTACCTCTGCCATTTGCTGCGCGTAGTGTTCCGCCTACATACCGTGTGGGCTTCTCCTTGCTTGTGTTTAGTGTGCGCGCACGAGAAGCTGCTTTTTTCCTGTGAGGCACGCACCGCGCATACATATTCTCCGTGCGCTCTCCTTTTTTTCCGGTGGTTCGAAACACACGCAGAGAGAGAGAGAAGGGGATGGAGAGAGCATACTATACATTCACGGGCGCACGACGGATTTAGTGTGTGTGTGCGCGAGTGTTGCGCGTGATCGTGCGCGGCACGTACGCGGCCCGAATGGAATTCGCTTCTTTTTGCGTTCGATTCACGGTGTGCGCGTGTGGGAGTTTTTACAGCCCCCTGCAGGGGTGGGCAAGGGAGGGTGGAATGTGTGCGCGAAGCCTACCGGGTGTGTCGGGAGGAGAGAGGAGGCCCTGGAAGGAAGAGGAACATAAATGGCAGAATGACGACGGACGTCAACTACTACTTCCCCCGGCAGCAGCGGCCCTCATGTGCCGCTGCCTGCCTGCCTGCCTGGTCGAACACTTTTTTATGTTAATAATGTGTGCTACTCCTCCCCCCTCTAGTCCGTTTGCGCAGGGTGTTGTGCATTTTATGTAGATATGACAGGCCACCGCGAGAGGGAGAGAGACAGGAAGAGACGGAGCATTTTGTCGGCCGAACCCCGAATTGTGAATTGTGTGTGGTGGTTGACGCGGTTGGCGATGGCGGGCGAGAGCTTATCGTATCTGCTCTCTCGCTCTGTCATTCACGCTCACACACACACATACCCACTCCCCTCGGTCTGGTTGATTGGTTGCTAGTCAACAACAACTCACCCTTTTAGCCCCGCAGAGTTTTGTTCCTCCCTGTTGTACTCCAACCACCTCCAGAGCCTTGCCGAATTCCTTCCCCCTCCCCGGGGGGGCGCTCTGGCTGTGCGTAGGGTGTGTGTGTGTGTGTGTGTGTGTTTTGCCTTTAGGTAGTAGTCACCGATGATGATGCGGACGAAATGAAAAATGAGAACCAAAGAGAGAGAGGGAATGAGACGGTCGGTCGTCGTTGTGTCCGTGTCCCCTTAGTAGTGTGACGAAAAGCGTCATCCAGCCCCCGGGGTCTGACCGAGCACAACCGCATTGTGGCACGAACGGGTGGGAAGAAGAAGAAGAAGAAGAAAAAGCATTACAGACTGAAAAAGCGCGCACAACACCACCTCTCTCTCCCTCTTGCCTGCCTTAAGTAGGGCGCGCACACATTAACTGTGGCTGACTGAGTTTCCTTCTCGAATGATTTTTGTGCGAGTGTGTATGTGTTTTATTGAGAAAAAAAACATACTACCAAATTACACATACACACACACACACTGTTTAGCCCTTAAACCAATACAGTGTGTTGTTTGTCGGTCAACCTTCCAAATAATGCTCCTACCCCTCCTTTTGGTCCATGTTTGCTGCTGCTGCTGCTGCTGCTACTGTCTGGTGTCCCCCATCATTTGTGGTTCGTTGTGCCCTCCTGCGCGCGTCATGCTCTGGAATCATGCTGCCGTCCTCTTCCTGCCTTCCTCCCCATGCAGGTTCCCCTTCAGAGAACGGTGAAGAGACCCACATGTGGAGGTCCCCCAGTTGCTGTGTGTTGGTGGCGTTCTAGAATTAGATGAAAATGAAAAAAAGAAGCCCACCGAAAGCGTGAGTGCTTTGGTCGTTCCCGCCCGTGTGTGCCCGTACTTCTCCCTTCCTGCCCTGTTGTTCGAGGGGTTTTTCTCTTGCTCGCTATGCTTTTGTGGATCACTTATTTGGGATGCTTTTAACGCGGTTTAGTGATGACGACGAGTGTCTTCTCTTTCTTACATTCTGTGGGCGCTTTTCTACCGTCTAGTCAACCACTTCCTCCTCCCGTCCACGTTTCATATGTTACCCCGAGCAGCCGACATACTCATATCTACTCCATCGGTTCCCCCCCCCCCCCCTGATGGTGTTAGTGTGTATAGGGCTGGTGGCATTAGCTTTGTGTCGCGGTGCCACCACTTTGCGGGGTGACTTTTCATGAGTGTCGAGTTACGATCGGCGATCGGTGGGGGGATAACTTATCACACAAATGGAACGTTTTTGATGGGGTCCATGCGACGTGTGGAATGCCTAGATTATGATGATGGTGGCGCACATGAGTGTGCTTCATTGTAGGGTGACGGTGAATTTTCGTAATATGGTGGACTAGAGACAATTGATCGTTGTCACTTATTTTCATTGCAAGCAAACTTCATTTCCTATTATTTCCTCTTCTTCTTTTTGAATTTGTCTATACTAAAACGTCTCGTCTGAACTAAGTGTTACACCGTAACCTGTTACGATACTTGAAATATCAAATGCTCATTTGATTAGTTCATGATGCAGTTGTGTCGAATTGCTCATCATAGAAGTTGTATGGTTGTTCGGATTGTACAACATCATTGCATTTCCTGAGAGTCTTAGCTTTTGCCGATTGATTTAAACACTCATGCTTTCTCAAAAAGCGTGTTTTCAAATCATCAATTCGTCCCATCAATCATCATCAATTATCATCAACAATTCGAAATCCAAAATTGAACTAGAAATTGCTGGAAAATCCTTGTTCCTCTAATCCTCTAATCCTCAAATGTTTCAAATAATAGTTGAAGACATACTTTCGATTCTTTGGACATTATTGGAGGTGTTAGATTACTTCTCAACGACCACAGCTTACTCAAAGTTTACTTGAACTCTTGTTTCATTGAGCTTTCTAGAGCTTTATTCGGACATGTGAAGTCGTCTACCATTTGAAATCAATTTGAAATCAATTCTAACCCAATCCACAGGCCTAGATAACAAGACAAAGTTGGTCAAAAAGTCCTTGGTGTATCATCAGTTATTTGTTTTCTGGTAATGATATGCTTAGTTCAACATATTTGGACCAATAAAGCAAACCAATCCTTAACAAAGATATTACTTTTGGAGCGCATTCCATGCTCTGGTAGATTATGTATCTAGTGAGGCATCAGAGCGTAGCATTTGGAGCCAAAGTTGGCCGACTGATTTGAAGGAAAGTCTGTGAGCTAATGTAGTTGCCGATTGCATCTTGTAATATCTTTGGATTGATGAAATCAAAGAATCGCATATAATATCCGTACTGAAAATATCCGTTCGAGAAAAGTAGTTTGCAGTGGATCCTCATTCAAAATTCAAACTGCATCTTTTTGTTGTTGTATTAGATTGAATGATGATTGATTTTCCTGAACGATTTCTGATCTCTTGCAAGGTCACACGGTGTATTAATCACTATTTAATTGTTCTTTGTTGCTAATTTTAAGCCTGAAGCCTGATGGGATCAGTGTGACTCAAAGTGTGTATATGTAGACATCATTTAAGCATAAGTCAGAGACCAAAAAAACGACCATGTTTAGAAAGGTGAAGCAAAAAACATGGCTTCACTTCCACTCTTTGTTTTACTAACTTCCCTCCTCCTACTTGGATTGATCTCCTGCCGAGTGTGAGCGCTCTTGTTGCACTACCTTCCTTTGCTGGCCTAAAATGCCAACCCTTGCAGGAGGATTGTCGGTATAGTGTACGTGTGTTTGTACAATTCTTTCCCTTTTTTTGCGCATTGCAACCTTCGAAAATTTGTACACGCTTCTCCTTTCAATGTCACACACGACCACGAACGGGGACGGACGCGTAATGTTGATGATGACGATGGCCGAAGGCTTTACGCCCGTGGGGAGAGAGAGAGAGAGAGAGAGCGGTGGTGGTGGCGCATTTTGGGACCGCGAGGAGGCGTCAGGCACATCAGATCAGCAAATTCTTCCCCGGCACAGCACAGAGTCATCACACGCGGGTATGCTTTAAACATTTTTAAACAACACACATCCACTCGCTTCTGTGTGTTGTAAGCCCCCAACGCCGATGGCGAGGGATCTGTCTTTCGATCTGTGTGTCTGTGCTTAGGCTGCGTTGGGTTCGGGGGGTTTTTTCGTTAGTTTTCACAGCACGCAAAGCGTCGTCTATTCGGTGAATAATAATGCTTTGCCCCGCGTGTGTAGGATACGTGAGCAGAGAGAGAGAGAGAGAGAGAGAGAAAGAGCGAGAGAATGAGGGGGAATCTGAAGAATTAGTAGCTGA
Organism: Anopheles coluzzii; assembly: GCF_943734685.1. Taxonomy (NCBI): domain Eukaryota; kingdom Metazoa; phylum Arthropoda; class Insecta; order Diptera; family Culicidae; genus Anopheles; species Anopheles coluzzii. The sequence continues at coordinate 89,542,940 of NC_064670.1, forward strand.
GGGGGTTGGGTGGTGGTGATTGCAGCATTTCAAAATACCTACTCGTCGTCAGTGTCGAGCGCATCATCATGCTTCTGTTGGAAAACCCATCATCCCATACATACCAACACGCGTATGAGTGTGTGTACTCAACTCAATCTTACATGTGATGCACTGGCGAGAGACTACATATGTTTGTGTGCGGCTGTAGTGTAGATAGGTGCAGGTTCAATCTCATTCACCTCTTCAGCATTAACTCAACTCATTTTATCGTCATCATGTGTCAGCTTTGTTTTCAACCCTCTGTACAGCTTGGTTACTGTATAAATGACCCAAGTTGACAGTTGGGAATTGCATCCCAAGAAGAATTTTCCGGAGTTTTCATTGCTCCATTTTTCCGTAGAAACCAAAATAGGAGACCTCACATGTGCTCGATCAACTATGATTTATGCTGCTACGAACGCTATCGTTGCTATTGTTTTTAGCTATGCGAAAGCCTGAGTGCACAAGATGTATGTGCTGATGATCAAGAAACACGATGAGAAGGTATTTTGGCACGGTGGATGTGACGTTTGTTGTCCTCACCACCACCACTATCATCTGGCGTCTTCTGTGGCATGACATTGCGCGCATACAGTGAAGCACATGCTCTCAGCGCAACTATCTGGCCCACCGCCACCGCAAGCGCCACGTTTTTCCCCGCGAAAGAGAGAGAGAGAGATAGAGAGAGATTCCCACACCTTCTCCCCCACATAGTAGTAGTGTGCGCGAGCTCTCAAGGAAGTTGACCTTGAAATGGGTAGTTGTTGTTTGCATGTTATATTTATGATTATTTTACATGTACGTACATCGTCTCTTCCCCTCTCTGTTCATCGGGTCACCCGGCGTACCCCAACACTGGCATGCGCGCCACCGGGCCCATGCAGTGTTGGAGGTTTGCGATCAAACTACTCCTCCTTCCCTCTCTCCATTCCCTCTTACTCATGTTTGTCCTCAACGTCGATGTTGCGTCTAGTTAACCTGTTTTCCTACCCTTCAATGGTCTGCTGCTAGAGAAGTTGCTCTTATGAGTAATAGGAGTTTCTGCTGAAAAATGATTGAATTTTTCCCCACAAACACTTTGAAGAGATTTGAATATTTCTTACGTGATGTCTGCCGCCTTTTAAGATTAGCTAGATTAGATGGATGGCTGCTTCTCAATGTTTCATTTCCATTTAAATCATTTCAGTTGTCCCACATGCTGTCGTACACGTTCAGTACGTGAATTACAATGTTGTTGTTGGGAATTACATTAGAAATTTTATTTAAGCTTGTGATTCTTGTGGATCAATTTTCCAGAAATAATGTATCTTCATGGAAAAATCAACAACAAAAAAACACAACCATCGTGGATTACGAACTTTGCAACATAGAAGGAAGTCGACGGCACAGTGCTTATTTATGCACAAACTTATTAGTGGATTGTTAGACGCATCGTCAATTGTTGGTAAATTTAATTTTTAGGCCACCAATAGGATGTTGAGACCCTATTCAAGATAGAATTTAGATCGACTAATTTTGGGTACAATGATCCCTTGTTAAAAATTATAAGTGCTTATAACTCGCTGGGAAACGATGTCGACTTGAACCTAACAACAATTTTAAAAATTTACGAATCTATTTACATAGTTTAGTATGACGCATCTACAGTCTATTGATGCATTTTTGTATTTGAGTTTTTGTTAAAACTGTGTTTTGCATTAATTTTAGAAGTAAGTATGTTATGCAAGCTTACGCCAACTGGATATCTTTTGGAACAAATATAATATAATATGAAAGCACTGTAAACGAACTGAAAAATGATTGTGGTGGAAATGAAACATGTGTCATCATGTGGGAAACTGTCTACGGCATATTCCATATATCGTCTTTTACATAGCAAATTTTAAACATCAGATGATCATGTCGATCAATCAACACGCTGCCTAGATGAACTTTAAATATTTGGTTGCACAGAGAGTGGACATAAAAACAGCAACAAGAAGCCTTACTAAATTGCACGATGCTAAACAACACCCCAGTCAATGTCACACACACACACGCGCGTCTAAACTTGATCGATATCGCGCATAAAGACCCCGCTCCCCGCCCAAGGGTAAAGCATGTCTGAAAAATGAGTTCCTTTTAGAGCAACCTATTACCCGAGGCAGGCAGGCAGGCAGGGTGGTCCGGGGGGCATATGCTGAACTTGCAATTCCACTACCTTCCCTTCCCTTACTACTACTACTTCCAGCCAGCCAGCAGATTTGCATTTGTGCACGGCTACGAACTGCGTTTTAAATGATGCAGCGTGATCTTTGTGTTTTACCATGGGCCTGGCCTATAGGCAAACATGTATGTATGCACAGCGGCCAGGAGGGGCAGGTACAGGCAGGCAGAGTCCGGCAGCAGCAGCACCTTTCATTACCTGCCACTTGAATAGATTACCCGTCTTGTGAATGTATGTTTTTTTTTGTATTATTTGCGCGCGCTGCTAAAATGCCTTTAGGAGTAGAAGAACCTTCCGTGTGTGTGTATGTGTCTTACAGGCGTCATAAACATCGAACACAACGCTGGTGGGGCTATAATTGCTATGAACCAGTGGTGGGTTCTATGCTGATGGCACTAATAAACGTGGCGGTCGGGCAGCAGCAGTTTTTCAGCGCGGGGTAGCACAAAAAAAAAACAACAACCCACCCCGATTCAGTGGGTTTGTATGTGTGGACAAAGGCGGTGGCGAGGGGAGGGAGGGTGGGGAGGAGAGGTTTGGCTGCCCAGTGTTTTGGCTCATGGCATTGCTTGCTCTCTTGCCCTGTAGGAAGGGAAAGGTGGGTGGCGGCAGTGTATGCGCGAGAGCGCAGGTAGCATGACCTTCGCCCAGCATTAGCGTGTGTTATGTTGTTTGGTTAATCGGTAATAGTCGCTGACGACGGTGTCGAGGGCACGCAAAACCCAACACACTTACAGGCAGGGACAGAAAGTAAAAAAAATAAAATCGGGAACCACTACACACCAAACCTCAAGGCATTTAGGTGTGTGTTTTTTTCTTTCTGTTTCTGCTGTTGTTGCTCTGCTGTGTCCATTCTTCTAATAATGTTGGTAGGGGTGGAAGTTAGAGATTTTTTTTTGTCCTGTACCTCTATCGAAGGTGCAAATTTTGAGCGACTCTTGTTTCCAACCAGCAGCGTGTTGTGCGCATACAGTGATCGAATTGCACTTATTAATAATCGAGAAGAAGGCATGAGGTGTGGGGTGCACAGGCGAAACGTGTGCGTCGGAAACTTTACACAGGGAAAACCACTCGCCGTCGAAACCTGCTGCGCTGCGCCCCGTAGTTCCCTTCAACTTTTTAGATCCGCGAGATCCGGAGTGGTGGTGTCGTCGTTGCCATTAGTCTCAGGGTGTATGTGTATCGCGCTCAACCCGGCGACTGAATGCACACGCGCAACGACTTCTGGCTCTCCCTGCTGAATAAACGGGGAAAGAGGGAGTTGGGATGGCGTGCGGTGGGTGCCAAGAGAGGACACATTAGTGACGATCGCAATGAATTACAATTTTTAGCGGAAAATAACAAACCACCATCACCGTGTGTGTGTGTGTGTGCTTTGTTGCATCAGTACACCAGCATATGCACTAATGCGATCACACTTCTTCGTTTGGCATTCAAAATTGGCCTTACTTTTCTAGTGTGTGTGTGTTGGTGAATGCATGCAGGGGGAGCCCAGGTTGTCCTCGTACGCGCACAACGGCTTCTCCGCGTTGCTCTGTGACACATGGCCTTTTTTTGCATTCCATATAATGAAAGGGAGCTTTTCCTGCCGCTGTCTTAGCCTCTCTTTTTCGTCTTGCTTTGTGTGTTAGCTTCGTCGTAACGAAGGTAAAATCAAACTTTGGTAGAAAAGACGTGTTTTGATGCGTTTTTGAGACGTTGTTGTTATGGTTTGGCTTACTGTTGGTTTGGATCCACACTTGTGTATGCTTGTTTGTAGCTTTTGTTTGGTGTGTGCCGTTGGTTAATGATAATAACAACATAGACACTGGCAGGGAGGTATAGTTGATTTTAAATATTTATTTAAGAAAAATCGTAACACATACAAATACATGCAATGTGTGGACGTTGTTACAATGCGAAAATAGCATACACAACAAACAAACAAATAAAAACGAAGGGCAAATATATGATCATACCCTTTCATTCTGTGACCAACAAATCATCCATAATAGGCATCTTTACAGGAGCGCTGCCGTGGTACAATCGTCAACTCGAACGACTCAATAACGTGCCCGTCATGGGTTCAAGCCTAGAATGGATCGTCTCCCCATAGCAAGGAGATTGTCTATCCGGCTGCGTGGTAATGAATTTAGATTCGAAAGCCTGTATTATAGGCTGGCATGCCTCCATAGGACGACGTTTACGCCAAATAGAAGAAGGCATCTATACAGAGTTTTCCGAGTCAATTTACACAATGTCATCAATATGTTTTTCAATGCTTGCGAGATGTTTTTCAACAGATGTAAAATGTTGTGTTTGCATCATAATTATTAATCAGTTATTCCTCATGATTTTCAACACATCTTAAGCTGAACTTGACAGTTCTTTGTTATGTGTTGAAAATCATGTGGAAGAATTTATATTTCATTGTGATGCAAATTTAACACATGACAGCAGGTGGAAAACATCTTGCAAGCTATGAATAATGCATTTGCACATTGGAGATTAGCTTGGAAAACCCTGTAAATGTGTTAGCATTGATATAATTCTTCTTTTCTTCTTTGAAGCAATTTTACTACTCTTTTGTCTGATTTGATAAAAAGATACATCTATTCGCAGTTTTTAATTGAGTTAAACTTAACATACACTTAAAACTACAACACCTAAAACTATAACGAAGAAAATAAAACCTAGGAAAGCATGGTTTTAGCTACTACTAGCCTTTCAATTTAGCCTTTCTAAGATAAAATCTCTTAAAAATAATAAGTCAATCATTTGCACTTCCTTTTTTTTAAATTACTTTTGCACAAGATTGAATAGATGTGTGCATGTTAAAGTATGTATGTAAGGATGTAAAAGTAAAGTATGTTTTTAATGTTTAGTCGGGAGCGTAAGAACTACCAGGAAATATCTTGAAATTGTTTTCCCTTGGATTTCAAAGAATATAGATCTATTTTTTGCATCGATATCATTAAACAGCACTGAAACCAATTAGTAGATTAATGCTGGAACAACACAAAGAGTCGCATACATCAAAGGAGTGGAAGTATATTTTTGACTCAAAAAATGTCGTTGAGCGATCTCCAAAAAAGGCACAATAGGATGTACAAATGCCGTAGAAATTGTCCAAAAAAGTGCATATTCTCATCAAACCGGAGACACTGCTCTCGTTGAAAAGAGTCATGCAACAAAAAAAACTCACCATTACCGGTTAGGCTTTGTTATTTCTTCCTTTCTGAAGTTAATTAATATTCGCCAAACTGTACTTTTTAATCACACAATAAGCTCCGCCAAATCACAATAAAACTGAAATTAATTACCTACAAATGAAAATGCAAGCCGATGACGAGATTATATCTTTCATTTATGGTATTTGATTTTAGAATCAATGACAAAAAACGTTTGCCCCGAAATAATAAAAAAGGAGATTCAGAAGTTCAGAAACGGAACACAATAAAAAAATTACAATATGGCAAACACAACACAGCAAATCCCCCAAAACCAAAGCAACAAAGGGGACACAGCTGGCGAGATTCTAGCTCTTTAGCCCACCCGGCCCACCGAAGAATTGTTACCAAAATTTTGAGTTGATTGCGATCGCGTTTCCACCGCCACCGCCACTCGCTATCCTCCTGTCTCCTGTCTGCTCCCTGCTCCACAGCGAGGAAAATACAACAAGGGGGATATTACATACATACACACATCCCTGTCGCGCCGTTGTGGAAAAGCAAACATCTGTCCAATTCTGCGAGGGCCCAGCTTGTTTCGGCGTCGCAGGCAGGCCAGATGGGCCTACGTTTCAGCTTTTCTGCATCACACACGGTTGGCGTCTCCGCCGTCGTCCCCGCCGCGACCCCTTTGTTCGTGTTCCACCCGTAGCAGCAGCAGCAGCTTGTTTGTGTGCCTGCCAGGAGCGTGTGGAGGGATCGTTTCCGCTGTGTGGAGAGATTGATGAGGAAAAAAAAACACCGGGACGCAAAGGGAAAAGAGGGAGGGCCGAGAGCCAGGATCCTTTTCAAATGCATTCGAGCCTCTCAGGCAAGGGGCTGCAGGGGTTTGTGTGTGTGTGGAGCTTTGCTCTTAAGCAGCAACTGCACCAGCACCACCACCCGTCTCTAATGTGGTTCCAGCCGTGCACAGATTTTAGAAGTGTAATGTGTAAATGTGCGTCCCAATTGCGACCCGAAGCGAAGGGTGCGGGGGAAAAAAGGACATTGCAAGCGCCCGCGCGCCACAGGAGGACGGAGGGGACCGACAGGATATGGGATCGTTAAAAGGGACAAGAACGCGTTTAATGTAGCAGAGGGAAAAGCAGACCCACAAGGGCAAAGGATGTGTGTGTGTGTGTGTGTTGGAGTGTGTTTGGCAGAGGAAATGGAAGAGAGACAACAACAAAAAAACGGCAAAGGGGACAATAGCAGAATCAAGGGCAAAGGAGGAGCGATCGAAACAACAAAAAATGCAGTGGCACGGTGTGGCTCGTTCTTCTCTCTCTATCCCTCTGCCATCGCTTCTCGACTCCTGGGCGTCTCTGGCAAGGATCTCGGGGAGAAAGAAAACGCTCCTCGTCACATGCTGATTGCATTCGTTCTCTATCTCTCTCTCTCTTCCTCTGTCTTGCTGGTGATTTTCCGCTTCCCTCGGTCTAGCAACAGCAGCCAAAGCCGGCTTGGTGGTTTCCTCCAACCCCGGGGCTTTTTGGGTCGTGTGTTGGGGTGCATTTTCAACACCACCCGGTTATAAAGTTCTCGTTTCCTTTTTTTTGTTGGTCCTTGTTTTCACCAAATGAACGTGCAGCACAAGAGCGAATAGACGACGAACCGAAGGAAAGGTTAAAATCAGGGTACAGTACACACCGGTTTGATGGTTGGTGAGGGGTGGTGATGTGTGATCCCGACCTCCGGAGGCTTTTGCATTTTTGGGAAGGTAACACACACACCACCTTCATGCTCTCCTGGGGATATTACTGCTGCTGCGCTGCGTGGCGGAGATTTTTCTACCTAAACCTCCGACGAAAACGGTTTCTGTGTTGCCCTCCTCTCTCTCTCTCCCTTTTGGCCCGTTTCGTATATGCAATCTGCACGGATACATGCACGTGTTCGTTCGGTTGTGATTGTGGATACTGTTCCAGGGGTGATCCTCCCTTGTGGACGAAACGACGCGAACCCCGCGATAAAAGGAGGGAAGAGGGCATCTTTTGCGTGTTCCGCTTGGCTGTAGTATTCGTACCGAGTCCAGTATATCTAATATGAAACGCAAGGGTCTGGACAAGCTATTGGGATTTGTTCTTGTGCCTTGCTTTTAGCTACAAACTCACACACACGCGCGCAGCTTCTCGGTGTACCTTTGGTGTATGTGTGCGTCCTGTTTCATCGAAGGGAAGCTTCTAGCATCCCCCTTCGGAACGGTCGGCAGTTGCTGATGTTGTTGTAGGTAACGGTTTGGAAAACTGGGAACATTACAAACCGTCAGCCACGCCAACCGTGTGTGTGTGTATGTTTTTAATTTTTATTGGGGGGTACCAGGCAGCATCCAGCACAAAAGGGAGCTGATAGACTACAACGGGGCCCCGTATAGGAGGTAGAGAGCATCTCCTTTTGTTTGTCTGCCGGATGTGTGTCCCTTCTTCTTGAAAGCTACGACGGGGAGTAGAAGACGCGGAGCGATAACGCTGTGGTTACACAGGGCATGGGCTTTTTTGTGTTCGTGCCTGGAACGCTTTTCTCTACCCCATTCAATATGCGTTGGGATCATCACCCGTTTGTGTTGCACGTTCAAGTTTGAGCACCACTCGAGGACACGGACATGGAAGGAGGCCAACTGCGAGCGTTCTCCTCGCAATCCATCTGCGGGCAAAGTATCCCTTGATTTTGGTTGGATTCAGTGTGTGTGCTGCCTGTCACTGTGCGATCTGTCATGATTTGTGCATCACCCATCACCCCCGGTTCGGATTGAAGCGTGGAGCGGCGGATGTGTGTGTGAAACAAGCGAGAGCATTGTTGTATCAATGCCATGGTAGGCAGGGGATTGGGAAATTGATTACACCCCGTGTGGTATGTCCCCTCCCAGGAGAGGAATATTGCATTTTTAATACGGTGCGATCTCTTGTCCCAAAAAAAAAGCATTCAAGTCTTTCATGTACTCTTTTGCGAAATAAGTGTTCCACACTCTCACATGTTTCCTTTTGATATGGAAGATAGGTTCCTTCAATTTCAATTGGAAATATTTGTTAACATAGAGAGCATGTCCAAGAGATAACCGGTGGAGATCCACATACAAACCACATACAAACTGTACCTCTTGAGTATTTAGCGAAAAAAAAATTGTATATGTTCATAAATTTGGGAAGAAGTTCAACGGCCTAACCTTTTCCCTTTTTTCTTGTTATTATGGTAAAAAGTCATATGGTAAAAAGTAATAACATAATCATAGCACGATAGCGCGACTTCCAAGAAGTTCGGATCGAAAACAATTCAAGCGTCCTTAACGTACTTACATACTGTCTACCCAAAAGCACCAAAATCGCTAATTGGGATCGTTTTGTTGCTACGAAAGTATGTGAAAGAGATAAGTGAAATCTTTGCAAACTTTTGGCTTTATAGATATTATCTATTGCTACTATATCGCTTGTCTATCTTGTATCTTGGATTGGATTGTTTGGGATTAATCAAGCGACTGATAAAGAGATTGGTGAAACAATTACTAACAACTCGTTCCGTCAAACATTTAATGTTCTCGTCACTTACACCATCTTTCGAACAGTTGGACCAGATATAAATAATTTTGTAGTTTATACGATCGTTTGAATTACCTTCAAAATAATAATACACCATTTTCGAACCCAAATAAACAATGTTCAGGTGCTGTTGAACATTGTTCAGCTATAAGTAAACATTTGACGGCCAACTTAAATTCTGAACATTGTTCAATCGTAACTAAACATTTGCTTTGCATTTGCAATATTAACGTACATTTATATTACCCAGGTTCGTTTCTTTGATGTTATTTTTGTTGAAATTGAGTTGTTTGTAGCTTCCTTTTTAATTAATTTTGTACTAATTTAATAGCCAATTATAATCTTTGAAGGTATCGGGGTAAGTTACTGACAATCAAATTAAAACTATTTTTGTAAATGAAGGCACACATAACAGTCTAAACTCGATGCAGCAAACGGATCCACTTAGAGGTTTCACTTGTTTAGTTACGATTGAACGAAATTCAGATAGGCATCAGGAATTCAGTTGGACGTCAAATGTGTACATATCGTTGAACAATGTTCAAAAGCTGCTTAAAATTGTTTATTTGGGCTCCAAAACGATGTAATTTTAGTTTGGGTTTTGTATTGTGTTCGAAAGGACACAATACAAAAGGGAAAGGAATTTTTGAAGTAATAATCGATCTTTACTAAAGATTGGAAAAAGCATTTGATCTTAGTATTGCGTGTAAAAGCCTCACGTACACATAATCAAAATTTATTTCAATCAACCAACGTACTCATACTACCAGCAAACCAAACAGCAAAGCGTCCTTTTACGAAGGTTCTGAGGGAGGTTTTGTTTTACCCAAAAAGTGCTGCTCCAACAGGCAGATACGTGTGGCCGCCCTAAGTTTGAGGAAGTTGTTGAACAGCAGATGCGAGTGTTGTTTACACCATCCCTTCTCACATCGTTACACGCTTGTGTCTCTCTACCCCTCTGGTCTGGCTTACAATTTCAAGTTCGCTTTTCCGACGACGGGGAAATATTTTTTTTTCTTCTCTCGTTTGTTGCGTTGCATTCACCCTGCTGGCTGGCGTGCGCGCTGTGTCTGTCTACTCATTTGGCCGTCCCTCCGTGGGTTGTACGTGCGCACGATGATGGAAGGGTAAAAAAGGGGGGCACAGCGCAGTAGCATCGCAGCAGCGAGACGAGCCTTTTACCCACTACTAGACACAGTGGAGGGTTTTCTTCCACACTTTTGTCAGTACTGTACCTTTCACCCCAAAAAACGCCGCCAGCCATATGCGTATCCCTTTCCTTTGCCGCGCGCGCGTTCGTGTGCCGTTTTTGCGCCCCTCTGTTTCGGTTGGTTGTTGTAATCTCTGTCGTGAAAACAGGGCAGAAAATCCTTGCTCTGGAGGACCATTACACTCTCTGTACAGCGCACACCAACACACATCACCGAACTGTGTGTGTGTGTGTGTGTGTGTTGGTGTGTTGAATGCGAACATCGTCATCATCATCATCATCGAGCCAGCGAGCAAATCGGGAAAAGGATCCTGGATCGCTCCTGCCTGCAACATAAACTCCACAACGCAACCGCACACACACAAACACTGCTGCTGCTAGCTTTTCCCCCTAGCTCTCGGTGGTGTGCGTTGTTTGTCCCTTGGTGTGGTGGTGGTGGTGGTGTGTGAATAAGCAGTGAGCGTTGGTCACGCGCATGCAGTGAGGAAAATATCAAGGGGGAGATCGTATACACACTCTGGCTGACGGAAAGTCGATGCCGCCAGGATCCTGTTGCGAATTTCAACCCCATTAAAAGCAGGGGGATTTCGTTCGATAGTGTGTGTGTGTGGGTTTCCTGGGTCAATGACGTAGGTTGGTTGTGTGTGGTACACATACACAAGGGTGTCCCTTTTTTCGATACATTGCTTCTAAAGATCACAGGCGTAAGATTGGGGTTGATTTTCCCTTCGATTGTGCTGATGTCGTTCTGTACACATGTGTGTGTGTGTGTGTGTGTGTGTGTATTTAGCTAAGGGGGAGGGAGTGTGTGAGGCTTGATGAAAATGTATGCTGCTTGTTGGTTTTTTCTTGATCAAAATTTGGTCTAAGCGCAGTTAAAAAGAATTTCTTATCGGAACGATCATACCGAAACTGGTGGAAATCTCTGCTGTTGTTATTATGCTCTCTTCCACACACACAAAATATCTCTCATTTCTAACATCTGAGGGATTGTATCGTCCACACACACACACACTACTTGCAAGTAGTAGTAACCAATTTAAAATGACGCTGCTTTTCCATCTTTTTGCAAACAGCAATCCTCACCAGAGAAGCTTTTCTTCTTGCTATTATGCGCCTTCCCTCTTGCGCTTGCCTTTGCTTATTTTTCCCGTTCTGTTAACGCATCCGGAGGTCGTCGTCACACGTATGTAATGTAGCAAGGGGAGAGAGAGGATCTACAAACGCACGCACACACCACTCTCTATGGCCGTTGCAAAATGCGATTGCGCCCAAATGCTCATGCGCATAATAAGGCAGCAACAACCAACCAACCCCACACGGAGCAGCAGCAGCAGCAGCAAGCAAGCACGATTTGACGATGCCCAAATGATGATGATGGCGATGATGGTGATATTGTGTGCTGCTGCGCCTGCTGACGATGATGATATTTTTCGCGTCATCGTCGCGCGGCTCTCCCTGTTGGTTAGTAGTGCCTTTAGGATGTGTGCGTGCTCGCTTCTCTTTCTTTCCAACCCTTATATGCTACGAACAACAAGCACTCCGTTCTATGTGTGTATGTGTGTGTGCTGTGCGCCTGGAAAAAGGGTGCCTCCGGGGGATGATGGCTCTCGAGCGAGAGGGGGGGAATTAAAATGAAAACGCAGCCATTTTATGCGCAGCGGCGCATATACTCGAGCAACAACAACAAAAAGGAAAAAAGCGGATATTCAACAACATCAGCCAAGAAGGGATACACGGGAGACCGAGAAGAGGAGGTGATCCTGTGTGTGTTGTGTGCGCTGTAGTGTGAGCTGCATTGTTGGGTATGGTTTGGCTTCGTCATTACAACCATGGGGTCGATGATCATCATGTTACGATGTACTTTGTTTTTAGTTTAATTTAAAACTGTATTTTATGAAGGTGAAAAAGCGCACAAAGATCAAGAACAGCTTTTAATACTCTACAACAAATCAAATTGATGTTTTTTTTTCTTTTTTTATTTAATAATTATTTATTGACACTAATTTAAGCATTTTCTGCGCTTCCTGTTGAACTCATACTGTAATTCCTTTTCCAAACTCCGTTGCGTTCGATGAGGAAAATGCCACAGCCAAACCACAACACAAACACACAGACAAACGAATTGATCAGTGAGCTGGAAGGAGGCGAGCGGTTTTTAGTGTGGTGGGGCACATGAAACAAAAAAAGGGAAGGCAGCCAAATATTTTAAAACCAGGTTGCTCATTTTTTTTGTGGTTTAAGTCGTCCCCCGCCGGAGCAGCTGTGCTGCCGCTGCTCCCCTTTCCGGTAGGAGAGGTGGAGGGAGTGAGTGTAGCGGTTGGTGATGCGGTCGAGGGTCTCCGGTTTCTTTCTTCTGCCTGTGTGTATTTTCTCTTTTAATTTTCAATCAGCCCCCCCCCCCCCCCCTTCATTTTCGCCGCGCGACAGAGACACACCTGCGTGAGGGTTTTTATTTTTCTTTTTCGGATGCTGGCTGCCGTGTGTTGTCGTTTGCAAAACACAACAGCAACTCTTTCCCTTCGCCATTACCGCCACGGTTGTTGGAGGAGAAAAGACGCCCAACCCGATCACCAGCACACCATCATAAGCATGTGTAGTGTTTGATTAAGTGTGGAGTCACTACCACCGAGAATTGAAGGTGGTAAGAGCTGACAAAGAAAGAGATTTTAGTGTCACTTTTGGGTTCTTGCAAACACAAGCAAATAATGTAAAGAAGAAGTGGCAAATTGTAGTACCTATGCCTAGTACAAAGTATAGGTGGAAAAAGCGAACGGGGGACCGTCAACATCATTTTTCTTCATCAACAGAGATCGTTCTGTGGCTCTACAGTTTGGGGGTTAGAAAAACCTGCCTTTAACTACACCCCCGCTCTGTTGTTGCTGTTTGTCATGCCATCCAAAAAAAAAAGACGAGAGAGGAGCGTTCGATCGCTCTTCGAAGAAAAGATCGTCAACCCACACACTTATCCAGCAGCAGCAGCAGCAGCAACATAAGAAAGACCCAAATCTCTTGCAATATTATATCTCCTCCATCCTTTTGCCTCTTTTTTTTGGGTCTCTTGTCACTCCCCTTGTCCCCTTTCTTCTCGCTTTGCCTTTTTCCTCATTCCACACACGTGCACACACACATACACACACACCTTTTCCATCCTTTTGGGCGAGCCGCGCATATGATGGCGGTGTGGAACACAACCGTCATCGTCTTCCGTCCTGTCACCTCTACCGTGTCCCCCCAATATTACCGACCCATGACCCCCCTCCCCCTCCCTCACCATTGATGGGGGGATTGGAGGTGCTTCTGGTCCGCAGCTTATGTGTCGTCTCGTGTGTGTGTGGGTAGTTTTCTCGCGTCGTCGTTTCTTTTTCCCCCGTCCGTTTTTGAGCGGGGCGCGCCGGGCGGGGCTTTACACAAGCTTTAGCGAGAGCTTAAGCAGTTTTTTTCCCTTCTTTCCTCTTGTTTTCTTGTTTTCTTCTTCTCTTCTTTCTGACGAGCTTCTTACGGGGACCAGCTTTTGCCTGCTGCGGAGTGTCTTTTTTCGGTGTGTGCATTTTTCGGGTTCGTATTTATCTCTCGACGGAGACCCGGCTCCGGTGGTGCGCTGTGCTCCTTGTTCCTGAAACTTTTTTGGCCTCCTCCTCCTCCTCCTTCTTCTTCTCCTTCTCTTTGTCTTCTCTTTTGCCTTTTTCTGAGTTGTTTGTGTCGCCCTTTTTTCCGTCTGGCTTTCTTTCGCGCTCGGCTCTCGCTGTGTGACGATCGAGGTGTGGTGGTGGGTTTTGTGGTAGGATTTTTCTTCTTTTTCCTTTTCCTACTGATGGTACTCCGGTGCGAGTAGTGCAAAGGGGGGGATTGTGTGTAGTGTGTGCCGTTTTTTTCTGTCACACTGGTTAGCCGAACAACAATCTCTCCCAGTAGTAAGGTCCCCCCAAGACGGGGGTGGCAAGTGCAGGTGGGTGGATGGTAGTGGATCTTAAGTTTTTGGGGAGGTTGTATTTTGTTTTCCTTTTTTATTTCGTGGTGCCTTTTTCCCCCAATTCGGAGCAGACCCCTTCTTTTTGACCCATGTGTCGCTTTTGTCGATTGAGTTGAAGCACAAGACAAGACAGCCGCTCTTCACGCCTGATTTGCCAAATGGTGGAACCGGCGTATGTATATTTGTTTGTTGTCGCCGATGTCGTTGAGATCGCAAGCAGCATAACTAGTGGAAATGTATTCGAGAGCGAGAAAAATGATTAAAATATTAAAATTAAGCAAACGATCATGATGTTTACATGTTGTGTACATAGCTCGTTATCGTAATTCTTTTATTCGTTTTTTGGAGTATTTTAACTTGTTCTTAAAACTTTAATCTGCTGTTCGATCAAAGTTGAACAATAAATGCAGTCGATCTTGTTCGATTGCTCACCTTCTTCTATCTTCTGCTGCATTTTTTTTTTTACTTTTCCTCCTGCATTTTACTTTCTCGCTGCAATCGATTACTTTAAAATCGTTCCTCTTCCCACTTCTTCTTGTACTTTATTGCACACACACAGTGCATTTTGCCGTTGTCCTCATTCCTCTTTTGCCACGCCTGTGTGCGCTTTTCCTTCGACCCCTCTGGGTGTGTGTGTGTGTGTGTTGGGGTCTTTCCATGAAAAGCTTACCGTTTCGATCGAACATATTGCTGCGGCGCTCTTGTGCCTTGGGTTTTTTTTTATTGTTTTCATATACACACACACACACACACACACACACATTTGCAGCTCTCGTTAAGCAGCGCTCCGTCTCTGCCCTCTGGTGGTTTGTGCCATGGAAATTTCCTTTCTCTTCACGATCACACTACGAAGACGCACAGAGCAAACTCGCGCGCACACGTAAAGAGAAGACACACGGGCAGTTTCCTGCCACAAATGTGTGTGTGTGTGTTTTTTTTTTTAATTTTATTTTTGATTTTCCTTCTTTGCTTCCTCTGCTTGTCGTCGTCGTTAGGGGATCGCGGGGTTTTGGCCTTTTTTTCTGCCGTCTCCTGTTGTTAACCCGGTATAGTATTTCCGAAGCACACACGCTAGAGCGGGAAAGACATAGTGTACACTTCTTTTTTTTTTTTGGTGCGTGGGTCGGTTGCTTTTTTGCCTCTCCACCCAGTACAGCGCAGTCTTTTTCCTTTTATCTCTTGCGTACGTGTGCGTGTGTGTACGGTTGGAGTAGATCCCGTGGAGGAGCGCAGACGGCCGTTCTCGGTATCGAGTTTCACATTTCCTTTCCCGAACAAAACAACAAAAAAAAGTTCAGCTAGCTAGCAAAGGAAGGAGGTTTAAATGAATGGAAAAGAACCTCAAAGTACACACACACACACAGAAACACCCAGCATAGAAATGTCTAGGGGTCACGCAGGTAGAAAATGTGTTGCGGCGGGACTCTGGCGGGTTGCTTCACTTTCCAAGAAAATTTCGGTATTATGATGGTCGTTCCCAAGTGGTGTTGTGTGTTACACTGCATTCGTGCAAGAAAGTGCCCCGTCAATGATCTTTGCGGAAGCTTGGCTCTCTTTGGTATGGAGTCCTGCGCCTTTGCTATTGGGAAAAGAAAATTATGTTGCAATTTATGCACAAACAGTAGTTAAATATGTGCAAAACTGAATTTTAGAATTTTTCTTGTATGA
This sequence comes from Anopheles coluzzii, assembly GCF_943734685.1. Lineage (NCBI taxonomy): Eukaryota > Metazoa > Arthropoda > Insecta > Diptera > Culicidae > Anopheles > Anopheles coluzzii. The sequence goes on from NC_064670.1 coordinate 89,558,736, forward strand.
TCGCGACTTATAAAATAATAATGCTCCTTTCGCTGTCAAGCTTTGCCGTTCGGGCTTGATACATGATATGGAAGCTTCTTGAATATGGCTGCTGGTGCATGTGTTGGATAGGGGTAGCTCTCCAGGAAAGCGATGGATGGCGTAGGAAAACCTTTAGTACCCCAATGGGCACGATCCCCTGCTATGCATGATGATAATGATGATGACTCCATGATATTGTCTTGCGTCGTTGTGCCCTGTCCATCGGCACACGCACACATATTGCCATCGTCGCCCCAACACGCGTGCATTGCAAACACAGAAAAGGGGAACCTTTTGTACAAGGAGGGAAGCTAACAGTAGAGAAACTGGGTGTGCAAAGGATCGGTCGAAGGATGATTCATTCTCCGGTTCATGTGGTGCGAAAAGGTATGAAAGAGAGAGAGAGTGAGTGTGTGAGTGCGAGAGGAGCATTGAAAATGGGAAAGGAGAAGAAGTAGCGCGAGCCGTGCGTTTCGCACAGGTAAAGAGGAACGATGGTTGTGTATGTGTATAACTTCGTACCTTCAACATGAACACACGCTCTCTTCTTAACACAACTGGTTTGGTGTTTCTTTTTTTTCTTTTCTCCCCGCTGTGTCTACTCCTTTGTGTGTGCGCTGCTCAGGAGGAAATTGACTGACTGTTGTTCGGCTCTGTAGGAGTGAAATCCTCCGTCCGATCCTGTGGTGGGCGCCAGAATGCAGCAGCAAAAAAGAGATAGAGCAAAAGAGAGAAGGAACAAGTGCGAATGGGATTGAAGATGGCGATTCCAAAATATTTGTTTCTTTGTGTGTTGTTCTACGGTTCTCGTGTTTACCAGGAACATCGGGAGAATGATCATGGAAAGAATTTACTACGCCGTGGTTGCCTGCCTGCTACCTTTTCGCGGGGGGAGGAATTCATTTCTAGGAACGATTGTCGGGAACATTTTGAATGATATGGGTACTTTTGGCTTTAATTTATGAATCAAACATTTGGATTTCATTGCCTGAGTTGAGGGATAACTGGAAATTACTACTACTGTGTCATCCCGTTCTTCGTAAAACAGCTTTGGAAGCTTTAATTGATTACTTTCGCACGTTTTGTGTTGTTACTAAAGAGGTAGGTGTTACACTACTCGAAGTTCTTATCCTTTTGCTGTTGTGATCATTATTTTAAGCTTACTTCTCTGTTTGTTAGAGAGAGAGAGATAGCTTCTCATGAAATTTTCATTAAATCATGAAGTAACGAAAGCTCCAAGTTTGACTTAATATGAATTCAATCAATAGCGAGCGATGAAACATCCATTATAATTGCTATCCCTCGCTTAATGAAGTTCAAGCAAAGGTTATGGCGATAGAGAGAGAGAGAGAGAGAGTTCCATTTTGTAGTACGGCGAATGGCGTTTTATGTGTTCGATCTTAGTTTCATACAACTACACACACGGTAAAGGACGAAATGATCATTACACAAACACATACAACCGATTGGAGACTGGTATGAATGTGTGTGCGTGCGTGATGATTTTCCATCGACACACACACTCACATGTACCGTTCGACTACTACTACTGCTTTTGTGATTGTCGTACAGGGCTCAGGAAATGGAAACGACAGGATCTCTCTTCGCTCTTGCAGCAAAGAGGTTGCCCGCCGCTCCCATGCATGATGGCTGGCGCGTCCCCATGATATTCCAAAATGGCGTGGAAACGTTAAAGTAGTGTGTTGTGTACCCTTTTTGACGCAAACAACACAGAGCGAGCGAAGGGCAACGGGAGGAGGGCGGCAAGTGTGTGTGTGTGTAGTGTGTCGGGGGTCGGTAGTGTATACGCGTGGGTCAATGTATGCGCGACTTGACTTGCGATCGCCCTTTTTTTTTGCTTCCTTCCTTCCTCGCACCACATTTTCAATCATACTTGTGCTGCGTGCGTAAGAAGCATACTGGAGGAGGGGGGGGGGGGAGTTGTAGGGTGGGGGGGTCTTTTATTTGCCAGTTAGAAACGCCTCGCACACTTTGGGTACGCGCGCGTGCACAGAGCAGCGCTTTATGGGGCTGCTTTTGGCTGTGTATGAGTGCGGTGGTGTAGTATATTGTCAAGCAGCATCGATGGATAGGCCAAGGCAAGGCGAGAGCGAAACACACGCGCTTTTCTGCCTTTTTCCGGCGATATTCTGACGACGGCGGCGGCAGGCCTGTGTGCTTTACCCGCGTCATCACACCACCACACCACACCCGACGAGGAAAGTGACAGGCTTTTTTTCTTGAATCACTTGTGTGTGTGTGTGTGCTGCAGCGTGTGCTTTTCATAACGCTCCTTCCTGTGTGTGCGTGCGTGCTTTTCGTGATCGCATGTGTTCTAAGATGTGGTTTTTCCTACCTTCGCTTTGGTCGCGTTAGCACGAAATTCGTTTGCGTTTCCCCCTCCACTCCTCCCCGTCACTTCCACCTCACCCCTCACGACTGGATCGTGTGTGTCGGTCGAGGTCGCGTCGAATCCATTTTCACGTGCCGCCTGCTTGCTGCTGCTCTCGGTGTGGCGTAGTAGTTAGAGTGGCATAGGTTTTGCAGAATGTGTAGATGTGGCGAGGGGAAAGAAATGCGTTAGTAAGGCCCAAGCATCATCATCATCGTCATCGTCATCGTCAAGTAGGCGGCAGTGCTGTTTTGTTCGTGTGTGTGTGTGTGCGAGACGCGTTTTGCTGTATGCTCACGCTCGCACGCGCGTTCTCTCTCTTTCGCGGCATATTTCTGCTGCATCTCGCTCTGTCCACATGCGCCATCTTTTTCTTACCACCGTGGTGCTAGCATCCCGCCGGCGCTGTGCTGGTGTGCGTGCAGCCCTTCTGGGAGAGCGGAGAGAGCGCTCGTTAGAGCCTGTTGGGCTTGGGGCCCCTTTTGTGTGGTGTTCGCGCGAGCGGCAGGTTCAGTTGCCATCGGCGCGTCCATGAAATCGTGTCGCTTGGTTCGTGGTTGCGGCCTCGAAAGCGGCGTGTTGTGAAGTGCGGCGCACATCAGCCTAAAGGGAAGAAAAACGGAAAAAGAAAAGGAAAAGCGCACAACAATCTTCTTTCTCTCTCTCCCTTCCACACCTATCCGTGCTGCTGTGTACACTAAGGTAAACCCCGAGCCCGACACCACAGCAGTGGTGTGTTTGTGTGAACGTGTGTGTGTGTGTGCAAGCGCGCCCGTGCGCCCGTGTACGTGATTGTGTATGTAAGCTAGCGAGCAGCGCTGTAGATTATATTTGCAAGCAGAGAGCGAGAGTAGTAGTGTTGTGTGCCAAACCACACGACACCACACACATGATATTGTATTATTGGAGTAAGCAGCAGCAGCAGCAGCGGGCCCAGTAGTACAGTGTTTGATGGAAGCGCGCAGCAACCCCAAGCGCGATCGTATGCGATACCTTAACGTGTGAGGGGTAAAACAGAGCCTTTTCCTCCACCATCGCGTTCTGTGTGGTGTGTATTTGCGTGTGTGTGCGCGGTGTGTAGTTCTGCAATACTTTTGGTGTTGATGAATTTTTCAATCGTTTGTTGCGCTTTTTGCCGCTTTTTTAATTATGTGTTCTTGTAATGGTGCAGCTGCAGTTGTTGTTGATGTTCTCGGGCGCGCTTCGGGAAGAAGTATTCTTCTCTTGATCAGCTTTTCATGAGCAAAATAGTGCGTTTGGCGTGTGGGGTGCGTTTGAGGAGGGTGTGCTTCTTCAGGTCAACTCACGTCTAAAGCAAACAGATCTTCTACACACAAGTAGTAGAAGTAAATGACGGTAGCGTGCGATATGGTCAGCTTTTACTCAACCATGTTTAGAAAGGGCGCTCTGTGTGTGTAATATGTTCTCGCTAGTGCTTATGGTGTGACAGCCATATTTGTTCAGCACACACAACGCCGCTCGCAAAACAATGTCACCACGGATTATAATGTGTGGAGCAACATTTTGATGCAACTAGGGATAGAAGGATCTAGAACAAAAGTGCCCCTATGGTGTGTGTGTATGTGTGTGAGTGACTGCGTGTGTGTGAATTCCCGTGTCTTCCCACAGGGCACTCTCACAGGGATTGTGGTATGTCCACGGAATAAGCATGTGTGTGGCGGAGTTGATCATGGGAAAAATGGGAAAGAGTGTGTGCGTGCGTGATATTTAGTAGTTAGCGTTAGACGCTTACACCAAGAACTCTGCAGAGCAAAATGTGATTCTGACTGATCATGGTGCTGCCATTTCCTCCTGCCACAAACATTCGCACTTTCACTCAATTCTTTGCCGCATCTTTTTCATGCTGAGATGGTGATAGAAGAGCGCCGTTGAATGCTTAAGGAAACGACAGCAGGCGGGTGATGCTAAGAGACACTACCATGTCTCTTCATGGATGTGTGAGCCGTTGAAGTGAACGAGCGCGCATTTGCCTGTGTACTACGTGTGTTTGTGTGTGTGTGTGTGAATGTGTTTGCATTTAAAGCTAACCTCGTCGTCGACGTCGGAAAAATATGGCAGCAGTAGCACTTGTGTGTGTTTGTGCTGCTGCGGGAGCGAAATCGAATGGGCAATATGACACCCCATGTTCACGTCTCCCTCTCAGAAAGCCAACCCTCTTAGAAGTAGTTTGCTCTAAACCACCTCCTTCCCCCTGTGCATAAGTCTCCAACCCAACATACACAGCGCCGTCGATCTGACTAAAGCTGAATGCGATTGTGTGTGTGTTTCTGTGTGTGTGTGACACACAAAACGCGCCCGCTCCGTGTGGTGAGGGGGTGACTGTGACTGAAGAATAGGGCAGATTTAAGAATGATTGGGCCAAAGAGAGGGAAAGCATTGGGAGAGGTGCGTGTGTGTGTGTGTGTGTGCGCGCACGAGAGAAAGAGAGAGTGTGTGTTGCTGATGATGATGATGATGAACGAAGGCGATCGCCGCCGCCACGGTCGTCGCCTCCGGTGGTGTGTGTTGTGTCGCTGCCGCTGCTGCTGTTGCTGTGTGTGCGCGCGCGCTTGTGTCGTGCGTTCTCGCTCTCTCTCTCTCTCTCTCTTGGTTACTATTCCCACTTGCGCGCTTGTCGTGTTTGTGTGTGATTGCTTCTCTGGTCGCCCTGCGACGGTCGACCCACACGGCCTACGTACTTTTTCGAAGAACGACGATGCTGCTGCTGCTGTTGTTCTGGTCCTCTGGTAGTGGTGGGGCCCTCCGAAACAAACAACTCTCGGCTCAGCGCGCTCCATGGCTCGAGAGTGGGATCGATCGCTCGCTCGCTCCGTCTCTTTCATTTGCTCTCGTTCTGTCTCTGTTCCGTGCCTTGCCGTCTGAAAATAAGGCGCTGCAAAGGGAGGAATAGCGGCCATCGCATGAAATACTTAGGAGCAGCACCCTGCTCCTGGAGCACATACACGGACGCGGTAGATGGGATCAATGGGGGGGATGGGTCGAAGAAGAGAGGAATTTGCGCGCGCGTGTGTGTAGAGTTCTGTTTGTTTTTGGGATCGTATGTCGCGCTTTAGGGGGGAAACACTTTGAGTGGGTCTGAGATATTCAGCCCAGAAAAAAAGGGGCAATATGCGGTGTTGTTCTAAGCGAAGCATTTCCGTTAAAGAGCGCTTGTAGAAAGGCATTTGAAATTAATGTTGTTTGCTCCTGCCTTAAAGCTCTTATTAGTAATGGTCTTTAGTTGGAAAAATATTCGCAACATACAACGTCGAATTTTGGCTTGAAGCATTTAAATCGAACTAACTAGAACTTTCAATCTAGCTCTATACATTCAAGTCTTCTTACACGATCTATTTCATCATCAACCAACAATGATCAGGAAATGAGTCATAATCCGGCCAAGGATTTGATCAACCATTTTCCTCCGTTTTAACACAGCTGCCTCTGTAGGCGTCGTCTGGTGCAAAAACAAAAAAAAACGTCGAGAAATCACGATCAATATCATCTCGCTTTCACATTCTCTTTCTTCGCTTTGCTAGAACAAAGTGTGGGGTGGCCCCCGAGCACGTTTTCCATTTTTCTTCCGTCCCGTTCGTTCCCGCTCAGCATGTGGGATGTTTCGTGTGCGAGCGAATAGTTGGAAAAGGGAACGGGAAAGCGCGTCACACCACCACCACCACAAAGCCCTACCCAGGCCCAGGGAAGAAGAAGGGTGAACACTAACATCTGTTCGTGTGTGTATGTGTGGAAAAAGTAACACACTAACACGCGCGCTCCTCTTCTCCATTTTCTTCCCACTCTGGCCGGTCGTGGCCAACACTGGCTCTTGACGGGCTGCTGTGCATCACATCGTTCCCGCTTATCGTCTTTTTCCGCTGTGGTGTGTGCCGCGTCGTTTCTCAATCTGGGTCGCCATTTTCTCTTTACTTTCTGTGGTGGGTTTTTCCCCCGTCTCTCACTCTCTCTCCCTCACTCTAACGCGCTCACGTTAAGGTTAAGATTTGTACGCGGTGTGTAGTGCTTTTGTGCGTTCTTTCCCCCTTCCTAGGCCGTAAATGCTGTGGGGGGTCCCCGCCAGTGCAGTGCAGGGCACATGGCCGTTTGCAGGAAATCTGTCGGATCAGCCCATACCCGGAGAAGAGTAGTGTACGAGAGAATTTTGCGAAGCAGTCGGGTGGAGAAAGCGAACGTTTTCGATGGTTAACTTTCGTCCCACACACACACACAGCCCTTTTCACTTCTTTCCATTTTTGCGCGCCCTTCCGTTTTCCACAAAACTGACCAGAATCGTATTTGTAGATCATACGCTGCACTGCACATACGCCTTTTGCGCATTGGTGTGTGGACCCTTTTTCGTTGGGCAAGAATAAGAACGAGTGGTATGGAGCCCGTCCCTCGATCGTAAAGCGCATTTCATTCTCTGAGCTTGTGTGTGTGTGTCTGTGTGCAGTAGTAGTACCAACACACATAGGTGGGTTTTTCCTTTCTTTTTCGATTAGATGTGTGGCAAGAACACACACACAACGAATGGGAAAGACCCAGTAGATCCAGTTCCATGTTGTTCTAGTTAGAAAAAAAACGTATTAGCCTTTTTACCGATCACCGATTTCTTCACCGTCGTCTTTGTGCGTGCGTTTGTTTTATGCCTTACACAGCAGCGCTTGCTTTTATCGATCGATTACATATTTTAGCAGCAGCGACCAAACCCCCCAAACTCACAACGATAAGGGAGAGCGTCCTCTGAGCGCGCCACACTGGGTTTATTTCACAAGAATGTCGAAATGGTTGTAGAAGCCGAAGCCCATGCGTACGTGTTTGTGTAAGGTTCGTCGCCACACACCATCTTTGTGATTTCTTGGTCGCGTCATTATCCAAGGGTCGGGTTTTCCTTTCGACAAATTTGTGAGGAAAGTGTTTCGTCGCAATTAAATTACTTTATTGTAATAATAGACAGAATAACAGTTCGTTAAAGCTTTGGCTGGGGGTGGAAACACACCATGAAAGCAAATGAGCTTATGAGCTTTTTCCACAATCGACACAACGCACACCACGTGATCATCATTCGCTCTTCTAATCTATGCTGTGAGAGTTTCTGCGCATTCGATTACCTGAATTGGTGAAATAACTATTTAAAACTAGTTTGGTGGGAAGGGGTGTGTGTTATGTGCTAAAAACAAATGCCCACATACGCATTTATTGTACAATTTTAATAGATTTTCCATCCTGGTGGGCACTGTTTTCCCATCCAGCAGCAAAAACAAAAAACGCACAAGAAGTGTTGTATTCTCTTCAGTAAAAATCTATTTGCGTGTCCGCTGCTGTCGCGTCATGGCTATTTCTTCCTTCCTTTGTGTGTTCTGTGCGAACCATGGGGGAAGGCCACGATCGACGACGGACGACCACAACAAAACACAACCCCCCCTACCCAGAGGGCGAGGGGGAAGGAGGGGGGGGTCTACTAAAATGTGCCTGCGCCATGCGTCCATGCTAATGAACTCCGCTCGCACCCGCTTCTCCTCGCCCCCCCATCATACACCCCTTTCTCTCGACCCCGTGTGCGCACGTATCATCGGCTGGCTGGCTGGCTGGCTGGCTGGTTTGGATCAAATACCTTTATGTGGGTCACAAGTAAATATTTTTAAGCTTTCATTTCACGCACACACAAAAACACACACACACACACTGGCGCGCGCGCGAGAACGTGGAAGCGCGAAAGGAAATAATGAGGCAGAGAAAGATCGCGCGAGACGCAAAAAGAGAGTGAATTGGACTTCGTTTTTTTTTTGCTTTTGCTGTGGTTCGAGCGGCATACGTCATCGTTTATCGAACACACACGAACTCATGTTTTTTTTTGTCCCCAACCATGATGGGCATGGGAGTGTGTGTGTGGAGATGATTTAAGCTAAAAAGGGTAATTTTTTTTGAGTCCGCTTCGGATGATTAATCTATGCTCAATGTGTTTATTTTTTCGTTTTCTTCACTTAAGCACCCTTTGAGGGACCTGTTTTTTTGTTGTAAAGTTTGTAAACTGCACACTTACACACCATACAGGCGCGCGCATACTTAAATGAGCTTAAATTTTGGACAGCGAAACGTTTTTTTTTACACTCTTCTTCCAAATATGCTCGCGCAAGGAACGGTTGCGTGTGCTGGCGAAGAGAAGGTGGTGGCAGGCCGCTACCTATACATATATGTACAGAGGAAAATGAGGTTGATGAGAAGAAGGTGGGCGAGGGTGTGCTGCAGAAGTGTTTCGGTTTCCACTTTGCCCATATCTTCGTGCAGTGTGCCCAAAATCCCTCCCCGAACTCGGCAACGGCGGCGTGTACGCGTCTCGTCATCGCTTTCCTTATTAAAATTTGGCGTGCTTGAGAGAGCGGGGGCTTTTTGTGCGATCATTCTCGTCCCTGGGTCGGTCTGATCATTAGCCTCGATTCCCTTTTTCCGCCAATTGTTGTCCCTCCGGGGCCAGTGTCAGTTAAAAATCTCGAACCGGGGGCAACTTCGACCGTTCTTTCTTTCAACCCCCTACGGACGACTGAGTGACAAATAAATTGCGTATTTTCCCCCCCATCACGAGATATGTGAACGGTTGAATTGATGTGCTGTGGGTTTTTAGAGGCAAACATTAATTTTCATATCGTTTGCAATTGCTGCTCGCAGATTGATCGTGTGAGAAGCTTTTTTTGTGGTAAAGAGAGGCAACAACATTTTAACGAGCGGATATATTTGCGATGGGTATAGAGAGTTTTTTTTATGTTTAGAAATTATATTCGATCTCCCATCATTAAAAAAGTACGTCATTGTAAACTTTTCTTCTTCTTCCCATCTTTTCTCCCATTACAGAACCGACACGCATAAACAAGACAAACAAAATCTACACAACATAAAACAAACACACAGTCCACGGTCGAAGGAAGGCTCACACCATGGACGATGATCAGCAGTTCTGTCTTCGATGGAACAATCACCAGAGTACGCTCATCTCGGTGTTCGACACACTGCTGGAGAATGGTACACTGGTCGATTGTACGTTGGCGGCCGAGGGAAAATTGCTGAAGGCACACAAAGTCGTTCTGTCGGCATGCAGTCCCTACTTTGCGGTAAGTGCTGTGGCTTCTACCCCCTACCGAATCGCGCCAAAAGTGCGTTTCAGCAGTATGTGACGTTTGGAATCTTATGTATCGTTATTCTTCTTATTCCATTGCGAACTGCATCTCTGCAGACCATACTCTCCCAGCAGTACGACAAGCATCCGATCTTCATACTCAAAGATGTGAAATTTCAAGAACTGCGCGCCATGATGGACTACATGTACCGTGGCGAGGTGAACATCTCCCAGGACCAGCTGGCCGCCCTGCTGAAGGCGGCCGAGTCGCTGCAGATCAAGGGTCTGTCCGACAACCGCAGCAGCTCGTCGTCCGGGACCGCCGCAGCAGGAGGCGGCGTGCACCAGAAGCAAAGCGATGCACCCGCCGCAAAAACTCTACAGCCTCCCGTACCTGCCAGCAAGGTAAGTGTTTTCGGGAGGAGGACGCGTTGTGGACTCCCAAAATCAGTCGAGATATTGATACATGTTCGCTTGTGTCTTGTTTTTGTTGTACCATGTAGGCATCAGGTCTGACGATCGAGAACAAACGGTCCCTCAAGTCCGAGTTGCTCGAGTCCGATGTGTCCGGTTCGCGAGAAGGTTCAACTAGTCCCACGTCGCGAAAGCGTAAAAAAGTTCGCCGACGAAGCGTAGATACGAACAACCTACTAATAGGTAAGCATATACATCTAATACCTACAGTGACAATCCCATCCCCACCACCCATCCCCAACCATTCGGAATTTCATTAGCAGCATTCGATCCCGGTTTCAGCGACAATCTTTTCTTCTTAACACATGTGCGCGAGGCCCTATATCTAATCTATAGAATTATGACTGATCGATCACGCACGCGGAACAATCTACCACGAAAGGTGTATTGTAATGTGTGTGTGTGTGTGTTCAGCTCAGTTCAGCGATAGGAGGCTTTGCAACATTTCGATATGTTCCGCACCACGCCATCAAAACGTCGAAAAGTAGAAGCTAAAGATTATTAGTATCGTGCCAAAGCGTGTTTATACGGTCGTTATCAGAACGGCCTATTTTTCCTGCTTCTTTGATTGTGTTTTGTTGCGGCTTTTTATTGTTGAGGAAATGTTTCACAAGAATGTGGCGAAATCGTAGCGAAATATCAAAACCTCATGCAGCAGTTTCTGCAGAAAGGGGTGACCTGTTCGCTTTTCTTGTTGCTTTTCATTCGTTAATAAGAAATAGATTAACCAACCGTTTCTTTGGAGATTTGTAGTTTTCCGTTAATATTTGTCACGGTAAAAAAATGCTCGATATTTTTATTCCATCCTTACCGAATTCATTCCTGCCCTAGATATAATTAACGAATTTTTCCTCCTTCCACCTGCGTAAAATGTTTTTGCGTAAAACGAATTTAATCGCTTCAACTCTTTTTCGCCCCCTCTCTCTCGTGTCTTATTTGCAGATAATCATGACCAGCATTCAAATTCCTCATCACATTCAATGCACACCGCTGGTGGCGCTAACGTGGCTGCAGCCGTAGCCGCCGCCGGCGCTCCAGCCGCCAACGTCGCCTCGTCTCTTTCCTCAGCATCATCCACGGCCGCTGCTGGCAGCAACACCAGCGCTAACGTGCTGTCCGTTGCCGCCGTGGCCGCTGCCGCCGTTCTCAAAAAGACTGAAACCGTTCAACAGGCAGCCGCGGAAACACTGAAGCTACAGAAGCAGCAGGCTGCCGCGGCTGCGGCTGCCGCCGCCGCACAGTCTTCTGACGACGAGGAACGATGCGGACCGGGCAGTGTGGCCACCGGCACCGAGCACGACGACGGTAACGATCTTTCGGACAATGAGCACGATGGCGACGGCGGTTCTTCGGTCAAGTCTGGCTCGCGGCACCACCACCTTCGGGATGGTAGCCGACGCGGCAAAACGTCCACCTCGTCGATGGGCGAAATGATGATCGAACCGAAAAGCGAGTACGAAGACGTGCAGGACGAGAATGTGGAGGATTTGACAATGGACGATGAAGATCTAATGGACGAACTGGACCAGGCCGGACCGAGCCACGGTGGCGATGTATCTAGTCAAGGTAGCGTATTTGTTTGCTTGCTATTACACGGAGAGAAGGATGCTAATGTATTTGTTTTTTTTTTTGTATTTCTTTTATACTTTACGATCATTGTGATGGCGTGTATGTCGTCCTGCTGCGATGACGGATGTTTGAATCGCATTCAACCTCTCCCCCCAGGGTTTGCACAATGGCCGATGGAACGTGAGCAAAACGAAGCGTTTATTGCCGCTCAGGACGCTGTTGGTGGACAACATCGAGACGCACAAGGTAAGCGAGCGTTTCTAATTTTTCAAATTTGGTCAAGACTTGCGAAGCATAAAACGTAACGCTATCCTTTCCTTTGTTTCCGTCCGTGGATAATTTATATGCAAGAGAGAACGCACTTAGACGACTTAGTTCAATCCCCGTATCGTGTTGTAACGGGTGAATAAGATCGAGAAAGATTAAAATAATAGTAGCTTATTTAATACATCTGCATCTCATTGTTGTAGCGCTAGTAATTGAAGGCATTGAAGCTATTTAATGAATGCAAATTAAAAAAATGAAAAGTAATTTCACAGATAATTTAAAGCTATATTCCCATTCGATTATCTGTCCTCTCTCGCAAATGGATAGTGTGTTTTATGGATCGTATTTCTTTCCAAAACGAAAGACAGAAAAAAAACATTGTAAATTTGTTACCTCTTTCTCTATCTCTCATAGTTTGTTTGTTTGGTTTTTTTGTAATTATTATTACTATTGCAAAATTGATCCTTTTTTTTTAAATTAAACATTAAGGTATAATCACAATACAACACAAGCAAAAATAGACAAAAGAGCAATTAAAAAAAGAAAAAAACTATAAATCTTTCCCTACAATTAATATTAATTAACCTTTAATATCTTCTTTACCTCATTGCTTATCCATGATAAAATGATGCAAAAAAACATTAATCCTTTTCCGTCAATTAACACACTGGAACACAACACCCCACGTTCCTCTCCCTAGCAGCTCTCCCCGCTACACGCAACTTTGCCATGTGTGTATGAGTGCGTGTGTTAAAAGTAAACTAAAATGCAACGCCAAGTAGCCCCAAGTAGTAGTAAGCAAGAGAGAGAGAATATCATTAGCGTTTTGCACCCGTGTGGGCAATTATGGTATGAAGAAGCGTGCGGCATATCGTTAGCCAAACGTCGATTTATTTTATTTCATGCAGTTAGTTAGCTTGTGGATGATCATCACCGTTGTCATTATGAAAATAAGGTGTAGGTACTCGCCAGAGCTGCCCCTGGCGGGTGGGGTGACCCTTTCGCAACTAGCAACAAGTGTGTGACACAGTCCGAATTTAAATGTCGTGTGTGGGGGGTGGATCGAGCAAGAAAATGTACTTTTTACGACAGCGATGGTTCTCTCCGCTGATGATCATGATTACGCTTCGAGCACAAAGTACTCAGTTCCTCCCTCCCTCCCTCCCCAAAGTACTCACAAAGTCCCTCAGTTCCTCCCTCCCATGTTGGGTGTGGAATGGTTGAAAGGTGGGTGGGGCGAGATTCGCATTGATGCTGAAGGAGGTGTAGCGTCTGTAAAATGCGTGCGTCATCATCGCTTTCTACACAAAGAGTCTCGGACGATGATGGTTTTCTTAGTTAGCAGCATGTCCTTTGCCGCGCGTAATGGACTTGTTTAATGTCCACCCACGGGTTTTCCATTTCTGCGATGCAGCGTTTTTGTTGTTAATTTAGCATTGGGCTATTTACGGTGGTCGGTGTTGCGCACGCCTGCCTGGATTATTGTAAACGGTGTATGTGCACGGTGCTAGTTTTCCTCGGCCAGTTTACAAGCCAGTGCGCTAAAACACATGTTACAACATGCTGTAAATTGTTGAGATACGATAATGTTATTATTTGCTGATGCAAAACACGAGTCAGTCAAGATGGCATTTTTTTCTCTTTTTGATTGTGTGTGTGTGTACGTGTACGTTGCCTCGGATAGAAAGACAAGATTTCAGCGCGCTCGCCGACAGGAGGAGAGACGATCGCGGTGCATCGGCACGGAACGATCCGGAGAAGTAAATGATCGGTGCTAATAACCTTCACCAAAGTTAAGTTAAAGTCATCCGGCACACACACTCACGCGCGCTTGAACGCGTACACACTTGCCCGAAGACATATAAAAATACAGCACGTTGCATTATTGCACTGAGTTGCAATGGACATAAAAAAAAATCGCGTGTATGTCCACCACTCCTCATTCGCGTCCTTCCGACGCTCTTGCTATCTCTCTCTCCCTCTCTCAGGACAGCCGTTTTTGGGAAGAGAGAGGTTTGAGCACTCTAAAACATGTCGGATTGTGTGTGTTTCCTTTTTTTTGTATCTGCACCATGCCATGCAATCGTCGCACTTCTTTGTTCGCTGTATTTATTGCTCCTCCTCGGCGTGGGCGAAAGGAGTTAAATAAAAAAGCATCACCAAACGCAATGCCATTCCAACGAGGGTAAACCTCCCCCCCCCCCGCCCCTGCCCCTGGCGCTTGCTGAGCTGTGGCCGGCCTCCTCTAACCCGCCTTTTCCTCATGGTATATTTGTTATAAAGTGACATTTACACGGACCGTTCACCACCACTTCCCTTGATTTGCGTTTCCGCCGCGTTGCCCACCTTTGCAGTGCTCACGGTCGGTAGAGGCTCTTGGTAGATTCGTTTGCCTTGATGCTGTTTTTTTTTGTCCTCTGCTCCCCTGCATTGTATTGTAAATCCATACACGTCCGACCGTGCGCGTCCGTGTGTCCTCCGATGATGACCACCAGCATCTCATCACAGCGCACATTCTTGCCTGCCCTCCCTCCAGGAGTGGTGGGGTGGTTAGCTTTGCGTTTTTGGGATCGCAACCGATCATCGTGTAACGGCCGGGGCTTGGTGTGGTTAATTCTTAAATAAGAAGAGTATGAAAAAAGCTCTCTGGAAAAAAGTAACTCTGGTAGGGGCTGTGCGCGCACACCGTACGCGCGATCGCACGCCACGAACTGGCCTTATTGTGAAATACTATTTATTGTTATTACACACCCATTTGAGGGGAGTGAGGGGTTAGGGTGGTATGATAGGGTCTTTTGATGAGCATGAAAGAACTGCAGGGTTTAATATGCACAGACCAGGCTCTGGTTTGTTTGTGTGTTGTGTCCTTTCTGGATGTTGTTGTTTTTTTCCTCTCTTACCGTAGTTTGATTCGTTGCAGTGCAACGTTAATCTCCCTTACAATACCATATTTTGACGCGTGATCATATTCTGCACGAGTGTACAACTGCGTTTTTACAACACTTCGAGTGTTGCTGTTGTGTTTGCCAACGAGTTTCCTTTTGGGGATATTTCCGTTCCCGTTTTACCTGGCTCTCCCCGGGCATTACGATGCATTGGCACATTGATGATGATAGAACATGTTAAGGTTTGGAAGCAGAGTTTCTCTGACCTTTTGGATGTCCCTGCATTAAGTATTATTCCAGAGTTTAGGGTTGTTTCTATTTTGTTTTTCAGTGGGATGGAATGAGTGGGTTAGGTTAGGTGTTAGGTGGGTGTATCAACTTGTCGCAATGAAAATGACTTGACGTTTTTGATTGCCTAGACATCCTTTTTTGTTTTGCAATACACATCCACTTGTTGCTTTTTGCTGTTAAAGTTAAACGAGAAAATAGCTAACTCTCTCGACTAAACAGCTAACTAGTCTGTTTCCACGGATGCTAATGACTCTCTCTCTCTCTCTTGCTTCTACTTGATTGTTCCGGCGATCTTTCAAAAGAAACAAAATCATAATCAGTAGAGTTCATAATGAATGTTTATTTTTTGTTTTGTTTACGGCTTAACTGAAAATCTATACCTCAAACATGTAATTGAATTTCTTAGCTTTGATTCCAATACACACGTATGCTGTGTAAATTAATTTAATTTTTTGTTTTTGGTTTTGTGATCGAACAATTAATATCTATTTGGTGATTGTGTAGTGTTGTGTAACTTCTCCCCCTCTTCCCTGTGTTTGCAACATATCGTTATGCGTAGTACTACACTTGTTATTAGCTATATATATATATATATACATATCTTTAGTTCACTTAGGCAATAGGTATACTTAAGTTTGTTGAAATGCATTAGTTTGGTAATCAAGTAATTGTGTTTTGTGAAGGATTTTACCCTCCCCTCTCTTTCTCTCTATCTCTCTTTCCAAATCTGTGTTTGCCTTTTTCCTTTCTCCCACACCCTCCTGTACCTTCCATTTATGTCCATATCATGTGTTTTTTCTCATATGCTTTCCACATTTATATTTCCTTTATTTTTTCACCACTGTGAAATCTATCTTATCCAATATTCTAATCCTCTCTGTTGCATATCTTTTGCAAGAATCAACAAGCACACACATACACAAACACACCCCATTTCCATTTTACCTTCGATTGATCCGTTTTTTGTTTTGCTCTTTATTTGCTTTCTTTAATATTGCTTTACTTTACTGTTAAGACACAAATCTAAACCAACCGTACTAGTGCTAGCTTTTACACCAAAGCCTATCTTTTGTGGGTGTGTGTGTGTGTAGCGCGTGGTGGTGAGTGGGGCTTGCTATTATTTTGTTTTTGGTAAAGTCTGACGAGATCACTAAATGCTGCTCGGCCTGTGTTGATGCAATCTTGTTGTATTCACGTTATGCGCGCTTTTTAATGTATTTTTTTTTTCTTTGTTCTGGTGGTGGTGGTGGTGTTGAATGCGAGTTTTGGGTCGTGTTATCTATTGATGAAAACTATTTTTTTGCGCGCGTTCGTAACGATTTAACCATCTCTACGTTTCGGCACCTTTTGTGGTGTGCAGTATATAAGAAGAAGAACGATAAATCCTTTATCACTCTAGGCAATGACAATGTATGTTAACTGCGATTGTGTGTCAATGCAGTTCGTATCAACAGGGCCTCACAGTTCAGATGCGTTAAAACTGAGGCGGATAAAGCGCCGAAACATAGAAGAATGTACGAGAGCGCGCTTGTATCTTGATTCCACGTGCTCTGCTGCATATTTCATCCATTGGCTTTCCACCCACTCTTATCGGCTCTTCGCAAATCTTCTCCTCATGCTATTCCTCTCTCGTACTGTCGTTGTAGTTGTATACTTGTCCTTGGGACGGCTGTAATACAAACTAGCTCATAGCATAGAAGAGTACATGGTACCACACAAACACTAGTATGCAACATTGTGTTTTGTTCAACTATCGTGTAGTAGGGATAAGTTGTAACGGTGAGATAATATGATAGTTTAGCAATGATTGAGTGTCGAAGAAATGCACAAATAATTTATTTTTTCATTTAAAAAAACAAAGCTCCTTTACCTGAACCACTATCGTTTTCCATCCTTTCCTATAGCCCATTTCCATTTCTAAACCTAGCCTTTCCCTCTATTTTACTCCAAAACCTTTTTTCTGCTCACTTAGTGTAGGTTTTAGTTTGTTAGTTCCTTTTGCAAACAAAAACACTTTGATTCATTATTTAGCACTTTTTAATTTACTTTTTTTCTGTAGTTTACACTATTGCTGCATGTTTATGTTTTGATTTTTTCTCAATTCATGTTGGTTTTGAATATATTTTTTTCCCCATACACAAAAAGGGCAGAGGGAGAACGACAATGGTTTTGTCTGGTCGATTATTATGTCCCTTTCGTTGGTTACGACGCCATATGCCAAATGCTTGTTGTTCGCTCTATTGTTTCTGTTGAAGTAATTGGTAGTAAACATGAATATGTTTCTATTTGGCGGCGGCTTTCCATATACCATTTGTACTATCCCCTCATCCTTACCCGTCGCACCGTTTTTATAAGTTCAAAGTTTAATTTTTATGTACTCGCTAGACAAGCGATACTTCATGGTGGATTTGCTCATCTCGTGGGCTTGCCCCGAGTTGTGCAGCATTTTTCTTATGCAAAGTTGCGCTATTCCGCACAAAAGGTACGGCGTCCGGAATACAGTAAAGCGACAACAGTGGTTTGCCAAGAGAGTCTACACTCTGTTTTGGTGTATGAAGTGTGAAAGACTTTTCCGAAACTGTTCAATTTTAGTATGAAAATTGACGATCGGATCATTGATTAAAAGAATATGTTTTAAATTTCTCACACTTTTTAAAATGGGGTAAAATACCGCGGACCAGAGTTGGTAGTAATTAGTTCTCCCGTAGTTCTGAAGTCTGAAGCGTGGATGGATTGATCATTGTGGTTTTGGCGATTTTCGAACATGTTTCTTCGTGAGTTTTCTGCCGTTTCGCTCGTTTTCTTTCCGCTCTTGTTGGTTGTCTTGCTGTCGTTCGTCGTCGTGCTGAAAATGATGGTGGTGTAGTATTAGTAATGTGTACCGGCTTCGGCCATGCATATCCTGTCAAATCAGTCAAAATCCGGTCGCGTTTTTTGTTCGATCTGTCCTGGTGCTGCGCGCGGTTAACCGGTTATTCCTTTAACGCGAAACGATCGTTGTCGTTTTTTTTCGTTCGTTTTCTGTTTTACACGCGATTTTTTGTTGTTGTTCATTTCGGCTGTCGATCATAAAATTCCGCGATCGCGCAAACGTACTCATGTTTTTTTTGTCAAGCCCCCTTCGCGTACTCTACTCCTCCTCGTTCGTCGCGCTATCCGTGTCTAAATATCATGCAAATGATTTTTCTCATTTGCCTGTCGCTTATATTCCCTTCCGAATACAATACGCGTCTGTCCTACTTGACCGCGAATCATGTACAAGTGTGTGATGGTGTAAAGTTCTGTCAAGACGCGTACGTTGCGTGTGTGCAGTTTTTGTGTGTGTGTGTTACAAAGTGTATCTGTGTGTATCTGCAGAGTGAATACGTGTGTTGTTTGCGCCTTAAAGTGTTTCGCTAAAGTGCATACTCGGTAGTGTTAGTGGATGATGTTCATTTATGTGTGCTGCTGTTGTGTCGCTTGTTGGAGGTGAAAAGAAGTGCAATTTGGGCAGGGGTCATTCACCTCTCTGCTTGTATGGAGCGTCCAGATCATCATTCATCATCGTCCTGCGTATATGCGGCCATAAGTGCAGCTGGCTTCACCTGTGGTCCCTGTGGTTGTTTTTGTAGCTGCAAATCGGAATCGAGTACGGTTTGCAGTGAGGTAATTGTCAGGGACCACAGCAGCGCAGGGAGGAGGATTGCTCGCTCTTTGTGTTGAGAGCAGCAGCTGCAACACAGAGGGGGGAATATGTTCGTGTAGCAATAAGGTAAGGTTTGGACTGAATTGAAGGTCGTGGTCGTGCTGAATTAAAGGGAAAAGAGGACTATTCTCTACAACAAATTCTTTATTCTTTATTTAAAGTAATACTTGCAAAAGAGTTATCAAATTCCCAACAAGATCCATCAGGATTTATAATGTTGTAGGTTTTAAATTAGTGGACACATGTTCACATGCGTTTATTTGAGGCAAACGTGACGTTTTGAGCGAGCTTCAAACATTTTTCCATTCTACGTCGCCCAAAGAATAATCCTCTTTCACTTTTTCGGAAAAAAATCCTTTTCCGTAGTCATTTGGCTAGCACACGACTTTCTATTTTTCGTCCCAGGTAAAACATACACAACACATTTCCCATTCTGTGCTTTCCTCACAAAAACCCTGTCGGTGGAGTTAAAAAGCGGTCACCGTTATTGTAAGGTAGAACAAACACGTTCGGAACTAACCAGGTAAGTATAGTTCCTAATGCAATCGTATCGTTGCTTGGGAAAGTTGTGTTAGTTTTAAGTAAGTTTATGATCATCATTTTGTTTATTTACCTAAATGATAACCACCATTGAATCCTTACCTCTTCCCAATTCCACAATCATCCGACCCACGTTCCTTTCCTGTTGCTTCCTGTCTGTGTAATCCCTTGACTTGGACCTTGGAAATTGGACATAACTTAAATTTCGAATTAAAAACGTTCACACACCAATATGCAAGACATAGACATGAATGACTTGAGGAGAGTTAGGTGACGGAGGGACACAAAAAGGAGTTTATACTAACTTACGATAGATAATGAAAACGTTGGAAAAAGTATTAAAAAATAGAACATTGTTTTGTTACGATTCTGTCCATTGAATTATATGTTGGAACCAAATTTAACGTTTTGATTTTCGTACAATTAGTAGAGAATCATTGCAGATTCAATCAACTATCAAGAGCAATTACTATTGCAGATAAGCGAACTCTGATAGTAATTTATCTTCATCTGGGCATTGAAAAGACATAGTTTTTATACCATTTGCATTGGTAACACATGGTTTAAGCATTTTTGACTTAATCCACATCCACATTGTTCACTTTGCAATTTCCTAATTCATTTTACGAGACATTCGGATAGAAAGACTTCACAAGACAGACTAAAATATTCACGATTAGCAAGACTTTGGAGTGAGGGACATGAATGAATGTGACCATCATCGTATTGTCGGCGTAGCGTTTCCTAAACTTACGGCGTTGAAGTTATCTAGTTGGATTTAGGTTCGAAAGAACTGGGTTTTAATATACATATTCCTCACAAGTCAAGCATCATAAATCTTAAATAAGGAATGAAGAGATATGTAAGTATATATAATGCGCCGGTTAATTAATGGAACAATCCACGCCCATCGTTATTCTTCGACACACTTGGCTTGCATAATTTCAGCAGCAAACAACATTTGTGATGCAATGTAATGTGTTTGTAAGCGGAATTTAAAGCCATCCAGCTTTAGATTTAAATTATTTCTTTCAAGGTGATTCAGTTTAGTTTTTGTTAAGTTAGGCACACATTTCAATTGGTGGTTTTTCCAAAATCTGTATGAAGCGTTGGAAATGTGTCACACTAAACCCCCAGCCTGTGATATTTGTTGGGTTGAAGTATAAACACATTTTATCCTTTTGAATGTTCAATGCTATAAAATGGGCGTTTGTGGTATACATAAATCCACGTCAATTTATGAGTCGATCGTGTGCAGATGCCAACTTCTTGTGGCAATTTATTAAGATTGAAATCCTTTAGTGCTAGTGGTGGTGATATTTTTCCCGACGTGCTCATTATTGCCTAGCACTACTGTCCGCGATGGGGTGTAGGCTCCTATAGATTGTTGGACGTTTTCTCGTGTGCAAATGAGGTAATTTACTTTCCTGCGGGTATAGAGTACGATCGTGCCTTTGACGCGGGAATGCAAAGTCGCGGTAATTGAAAAGAGTTTTAACTTTTTAAAACTATGACTGTTTTGGTCGTAAATTGTGTTTCCATTAATGTCATCATGTATGCAAATATGCATTCGCATTTTGCGCAACGAAAAAAGGGTTGGTTACACTCATCTAATTGGTTTGTGTGTGTGTGGCCGGACATTGAATGAAAGTACCGATTCAACCTCAATAATAAACTACCCTTAAATATTTGCGCTTGCCTGGCTTTTCGTTGAACATCTAATGAAGATGAATAGAGAGGTGTGCCCGCGTGCGCAAGTGTAATTTGAGAAACCGCGATGCGCGAGGACCTCCTCCTGTGTTCATTGCTCGAACGAAATCTAAATTTATTGATCATTATAGAGAGAAAATCGCTAGCGTTTGTTAGCCGATGATGCGTACGATATGATATGATCGTGCTATAGACGAGCAAAGCTGTACGGGGATCATTTGCGTAATAGTGCAGTGGTTTTATGCATGTACGCCAACTGTGTGCTACATTATTTGCAAACGATTATTATTTCAAGCGCTTCTAGCATAGCAATAGCTACACACTAAGGCTTACAAAATGCAAAGATTTAAAGCGTCGTTACTAAACGCACAGCTTAGACAGTTTTAAGCTTAGTTAGGAGTCTCGTTTAGGGGAAAAATATTATCACAGTAGCACTTAGTGTGGTGCACGTGAGCATCAGTAGATGGAATCATAATAATTGCAAGATTTCATCGTTTGTTTGCTGTTTGAATATTTGATTGCTAAATGTGTCTTCAGAATAGCGGTTAGTATGGAAGGGGGGAAAACAAATGCTTAAATAAATCGTTCCCTTTATAAAGTTACAAGCAAACCAGTACACAATTGCATTTGTTAAAAATAGTTTGATGATGTAAGGTAATATCACATATTGAAAGCGCTTCCAATCTCGATTTATCAATCTTTTGATGGACTAATGTTTTCTCGTATGATCGTTGTTACATTCTGTCTACCTTCGTTGTTGTAATTGAACCTTGTGCCATGGCCCCTTAACGAGTTCATCAAAAACCGTCAGTCGTTCGTCCTAATTGTTTCGTTGTCGTTATATCGTTACCGTTGCGATTGTGTTACTTCATATCCCTCATATTGTCACGTAAAAATTTAGTTTTATTATCCGTCTAATTGCACATCAGCTATCAATTATAGCGTTATCCTCAATAGCGCTCAGTAAAAGAAAGCAAGTGAGAGTTCGTACGCTCCTCAAAATTGTTGCTGTTCCGCTCTATCGCTTAAATTTACTCTGATGGTCATCATATCTCGTGAATGTGTTGTGTGTTTCGTTGAAGAATTTATGCTTCACGTCATGCTTTTTTAGGGCTTTGGAATTGTGTGAATTGTTTACCTATTATTAGGATGATATTCTCATCTCCCTCGTTTCACCACCACATTACCTTTTTTTTGTTTGTTACGCTTCTTTCCCATTATACCATTCCCTGAGTTATGTTTGAGTCGAAGGTTTTCTTGTTTGCATAATTTTATCTGTGGAAAACATCTTCCATCATGGATTTGCAATGCTAGGTTCTGTTAGATTGGATAGTTTGCAAATGATACGGCCAGCAGTATCTTCTTGTTTTTGGTGTATACCTTCATGTTTTAGAAGGCGTGTTACTATTCTGGTTTAAAAAATTATCAGAATATCTATTCATCTGAATTCTCTCCAAGAATTCTCCTCATGTATCGTTCATTTTTAACCTCCTTACTTACTATGAGATATAGTTTTTTTTAACATTTTACCAGAATCCTACCAAAAGTACCTTGTACACGGATTTTTCTAGCCCTATCATGTGACAATGTGTGGCAATGGTTCGTTCCCTGTTACATGACCCCCTATTCGTAATTGTCCTTAAATAGCGGTCTATATCTCTATTCCGTCTGTACGACCTTCTTCTCTCTTTCCTCTCCACGCCCGGGAATCGATTGCACGCGAAATCCGTGTCGATGGTTTTCTACTTTCAGCGCTACAAATTGCCAGGCCTTCGGCAAAACCATCCTGCTCGGGATCCATGTCCCATGTCACCGCCATCATCAATCCCAGTACCTCCTCGTCCTCCTTCTCCTCGTCCTGCATTATGTCGCCCGATGACTGTGGATTTAGTGACGTTTGTCCGCGCACTAGCACGCGTCGTCTACTAAATGCGACACTGCGGGCGGCGGCAGCCGTAGCAGCAGCATCAGCCGCTGCGTCCGCTACAAAAAACAGCACCAGCAGCAACGTTTTGCCGTGCTCACCAGCAGCAACAACAGCACTTTCATCAGCATCAGATTCATTCAAGGCTACCTGCTGTAGTAGCGGCGACAATGCGATGTGTACGGAAAACAATAGCACTATTGCTGCTAGTATCTGCGGAAGCAACAACAGCAGCAACGCTGGTTGTGGTGGCGCTGAAAATAGCTTCAATTGTGAGGCGACCGTCACAGCGACAGCATCGAAAACTATTGCAGCTGCGGCTGCGTCTGCGTCCTCCTCCGCGTTCAAATGTCCTCGGTGTCCGCGTGCGTACGGACTGTCGTACACGCTTGAGCGACACATGAAGTACGAGTGCGGCGTGGCTAAGCAGTTTGGCTGCTTCAAATGCGGCAAGCGCTTCTCGCGCAAGGACATCCTTAAAGCGCACATATCAAATACGCGATTACATTGTGCTGCTGCAGCCGTCGCCGCCGCCTCTGTAGCAGCTTCTGCTGCTCCCTCAAACGCCACAACCAGCGTCGTTGCTACTGATGATGATGGTGAATATCATCGTAAAAAAGAAGACAGTTAGTGGATGGAGCGCATTTTCTTCTTCGGCCTATTACGGTGTCGTCTGTTGCTACGCGAGGAATTGCGCGGTGCTGCAGTAGCATTGGTTGTTGGTGCGGTGCAGTTTAGGTTTAAGAGGTCGTCTAATCATTCCATGGTCGTCAGGTTCGTCTTTTGCTGTAAAGCAAACGGCACCTTTTTATGTACAGTAAAATGCTGAGACACCCAGCAGGGGAGAGAGGAGTGTTGTTTTTGGGTTATGTTTCTTACACTGTAAAGCAAATATGCAGCAAGTACACTTGTTGAATTTTGTAACAACAAAAAAACGGTAATGAATAAAAATAAAATGATGTTGAAACTAATAGTATGATGACTTTTATTTCAATGCAGCTATACATACGGGCTTAAACTGCGCATGATAATGATATCTGAAATTATATTTAAATCATTCTATACACTGTACGAGGGGGGCAAAAAATCGGCGAAAAATTATACTGTTGCGTGTGTACAAAGAGCGATCTCGGATAAATGTATGTGTAACCATGAAAATAGGAAAAGAGCATATCATTAAGGACCTTCTACAATAGTGTGTGTAAAGTTAATCGTGGGATGATGGTGTATAATGCTTAAGAAAACATCTGTAACTGTTGCATCTTTTGGTTTAATATTTACGAGCACTCACAAGTAATCTCACACCCCACCTTCCTTTTTTCCGGGCGGATGGCAACGGATGGAATATCATTTCGGATAAATAAGATTAGAATTCCCATTTCTATATGTGTCTCCCCCCCCCCCCCCCCCCCCACTCTATTTCTCCTTTCTCCTTACGTTTTCCTAGATCAACGCGAATTTTAATGAATATGTTTGGTTTTTATTCATGTTTAATTTGCTACTCTTTT
This sequence comes from Anopheles coluzzii, assembly GCF_943734685.1. Lineage (NCBI taxonomy): Eukaryota > Metazoa > Arthropoda > Insecta > Diptera > Culicidae > Anopheles > Anopheles coluzzii. The sequence goes on from NC_064670.1 coordinate 89,583,110, forward strand.
GTTGTTGTTGTTATTGGTGACTTTTCTCCTTTCTCATAATTTGCACACTCGCTGTTCTCTCACTTCCTATGTTTATTTAATTATTCCTATGATTTTTTTTATCTCTCTCAAGGACGTAGTACGTACCTTCTGGGTGTTTGTGTTTCTATTAGAAAGTTGCTAATTCTGTTCGCTAAACACACACCACACACACACACACTCGTCGTGGTGTGATGGTGATGTGTGATGCAAACGGACAGACACGAAAGTGAGAGATAGAGAAAGTTTTGAGAATTGGAAGCATAAAATGTTTTATTTTCAGTTAAAATCTCTGTCCCCCGCGAGAGCCGTTAGTCGGCGACGGGGTGTATAAACATTGCAATTCCAATAACACAACACATAACCGTCAATTCAAACCAATTCCCCCCAAACGCGAGCGATATATAGTTTGCTGATTCCTTGGCCATTATGGGGCACGTTTTATTTTCTCGATTTTTCTTCGATAGATGCAGTGGCAGGCATGATGCTGTCCGCGTTCAACCGCCATCATCATCATGATCGGTCCGATTCCGACGAGCCTATTGCAATGGCCGCCGCTGCCGCCGCCCCGTCCGAGATGCTGTTGCTATCGTTGTCCACCTCGCCGTCCTTGGTGCAGCAGGAGCAGCACCAACCGGAACATCCGCCCTCACAACAGCATTCCCTATCGTCGTCCGTAGCTTTCGATGGTGGTAGTAGTAGTCTATCTGCGCTATCGCCAAAGACGGCAAGTAATTGTGCTGTTCGTGGCGATCGTGATCGAGTCCTAGCCGATCATCCGCTAAAGATTCGGTCGATCATGTCCAACCTTGGTGGGACGATGAGAAAGAGCGATTTTATAAGTGCGAGAAACGAATCTTGTGTCACGATCTCTGCACGATCATCACTGGCTGCTGCTGCTTGCAACCTGCCCGATAGTACGGCACAGGAGCTGCTGCTACATGAACGGGAGCCTCGTGGTTCGCCCCGCTTTGTTAGCAGCAGCAGCAGCAGTAGGATAACGGTTGCAACCGGCCTACTCTTACAATCCAGCACCAGTTTGGCAGCTGGTAACTGTGGCAGTGGTGGTGGAGGTGCTAGTACTGCTCAGGGCAAGCGGTTCCGGTGCGATTACTGTACCTTTTCCTGCTCTTGGCGCTATGATCTTAAGCTGCACCTAAAGCAAAAACACGGCGTGCACAAAAAGAATGTCTAGAACTGTTGAGGCATGTTTTATTTATTTTTGGTAAAGGGTTAGCTTAGGTACCTTGAAGGCTTTTAATTTTAGAGGATGGTAGGTAAAGTGTTCAAGATAGAACACAACAATAGCATCTAGAACTAACGGGTTACATGTGAGGATAGAAAATGAAAATCATCTAGAATGTCCTACAATTATTGACATTAAAAATAGGAAAATATATTTATTAAATTTTGAGCTTTACGAAACAGTTACGTTTATTGGATAATAATAAGAAGATAGATAAATAAAAGACAGTAATCCTGTACTTCTTTGGCCTTCTTTAAAGATAAAAACACACATACACGCGTATTGTAATAGAAAAGAGTCAATACATTGATATGTATACGTATACACCAACATGTATGATTTTTCACCATAATTTGTTCCTATCCTCCCCCGATGTGCGAGAATCTTGTGTCTCTGGTTAGAGACTTGTTGTACTTCCCTTGTCGTGTGTTCGTTCTCTTTTTCGATGCATTATTCATGTTCGTTTCCACAGGTAAAATCCAAGACGGGGGACCTATTTACATTTTACACACATGATTTAGTTTCACATGAATTGGTTTTATACAAGTAGATTTATTTTATATATGAAATATTAGTTGTTCCCAATGTATACTTGCACGATTAAAGCAACGTTTTTAGGACATGGTTTTAGAGTTGCCTCCTCGCCCCATAAAAGTGAATGTCAAGTAGCGCGAGAGAAGTAAACAGTTGCAAACAAATACAAGAAAACAAAAGTAAAATATACATGAGAAAAGGGATAAAAGAATGTATATTTAGTTTAGTTTGTTCGTACCGTTTTATGTTGATTGTGTTTCGTGTTTTTGTTTCCGTTGATCTATTTTTATGTTTTAGTCTAGTTTTGTTTTTTTTGTGTATCCCGGAGCCGTATGTTATTTTCTACACTCGGTTCTGTTTTGTTATAGTTTTGTCTGTTTTTGATATCGGCCAAGATAGTTATGTTTTCGTATTTGATTCATTGTTGTAAACTGGAATGTCTTAGATTTGCGCAACCTACTATTTAAAAGCCACCTAGGATAGTCGATACATGAGAGATAGTGTTTGACAACCCAGCTCTACAAGTAGTGGTCGGTTAGGGTAGAGAGCGCGTGTAGCCCCCCAAATGGAGACCAAAGCCATCGTCTCTTAGTCCTTGTTTTTTTTTTCATTTCCATACAATCCAATGCACACAGATAGTATCATTTCGTTTTTTCTTCTCTTCCTTTCGGTACCTTTCTTTTCCGGTTTTGTTCGCGACCTGTGTTATCATTTCACACGCAAAAAAAAAAAACAAACAAAAAACGCACGCACGTATGATTTTACTTTCCGTTTCTGCGTGGTTTTGTGTGTGGCGCTGCACATTTTATGCTCATCATCGTGTGTCATCAACATCAACATCATGTTCGTCATCATCGCCCACCACCACACCATCATTACTAATAATCCTCCCCATCCCTTCATCATCGTGTCCTGATATCCGCTGTGTCGTCGGGGGTTGTTGTGCGGCACTTTGTCACGCGGTTGGTATGAGTAGATTATAAAATGACTAGCCTCCTGTACAGCAACTTTCTGGACATTACCATGCAGCGGTTCCGCTGCTCGGTCTGCGACAAAAGCTACCTGCGCAAGCGGCACCTGCAGCGGCACATGCGCGACGAGTGTATCGGTATACCGCCGCGCTTCCACTGCGATCACTGCGATTCCAAGTTCCGGCGCAAGTACCATCTGGTGCGCCACATGCTTTCCAAGCATGGCATCCAGATGGAGCCGGGCCCGATGAAGCCGGGCAGCGGCGGTTCCGGCGCGAACGGGGGCGGCTCGGGCAGCGGCACCGAGGGGGACGGTAGTGAGATGAAGTACGTAAAGCTAGCGGCCGAAGCCGGCAACGGTGAGCTGGCAACGATTGCGGCCGCCGCCGCCGCTGCCGCAGCAGCAGCAGCGAACACCAAGGGCGGCAAGGGCGGTGGCAAGGGGAGTCGGGCCGGAACGGGAGCCGAGGACAGTGCCGACGAGAAGTTCTCGATGGTGGATACGCTTATGGTGAAGCAGGAAGAGATAGAGCCGGTCAGCTCGCAGACGATGATGTACCAAAATTTCAAAAACCTTTTCTTCGACTATGCACTCAAGAACGTGCCCGCCCCGATGCAGTAGGGCAGCGTGGCAGCAGCGCGTCCTAGGCAGCAACAGCAGAAGCAGCAACGGGATATTAATGGGGGTGGTTTCGACTCTCTTGATACGTGTGCCATTTGTGTTTATATAAGACGTCATACCTTCATTCCTGTTTGTTCTCCTAGTTTTGCTTCCATTTATGTGAGATGAAGTTTGTTTACGTATGGAGAGCGCGTGTGTATTTCATTTGATTCAATTCACTTTTATATGATCAGTTCTTCATTTGCTTTAGATTTAAATTGTAGCAGCAGGAGCGCTCTCTACCTGAAGCTTTGCGCGTGTTTTCTTCTGTGTAAGCGAGCGCGCAGAACGTTTATTCTGTCATTTTAATCCTTTCAAGTGTTCCACTTCCACTTTCGGAAGGAGATAGATGATAATCGGTTTATAATCGGTTTTACCCTTCACCCTCCCCTGTATACCTCAGCTTATTTTAAGATCTGCGATTGCATTTTCGCACCTGACTTGAGTCACGAACGTTTTGTTCGCGGATCTTCTAGTTGTATGATCATCACCGATATACTTGACACGTTGCTGAAGTGATACGAATTGCTTTCAAATTGTTCCCATATGTGCCTGCCTCCTTTGCACATGTTATCCTTCCACTTGGAATGTATCGAACGTAGGACAATACTGTTTTTTTACCAAATGATTTTAGTAGCACCTATGTTGAATAAGTGTCCAACGAACATACCAAGCCAGAGAAGAGGAGGATCTGCAGGCGACAGATTGATCTCACTGTTTCTTTCGCTAGCGACGGCTGGAACGGGGCACACAACCTCTCTCTACCCAAGGATGCGCTTTAATGCATCCTTATAACACATTCTACACACCAAATTAAACACAACCAACCATAGATGCCATTATCATCTTGCCTGTACTAGAGAGGGTATGATTCGATCAAAGACTAGAATCTAAGTCGGGATAAAATAGCGCTAGACAAAGGCACAAAAGGAGAAGGAGTGGAGCAGTGGATTGTAAAAGTAGAATTTAAGCTAGAGTTTAAGGGCTAGATACTATTTTTCTCGTAATGTATACATTTGTGACGCAACCAAAAGACGTAACAACGGTTCGTTCGAACCAAATCGAAATATCATCAAACCTGCGTGGGCACACACTCACGCGGAGGGAGGAACATCTTATAAACACAGTTAGTTTGTGTAAGGCCATATATAAAACGTCCCAAAAGATATCCTGAAAAGAATGTTTACACCTTGCTAGTGATTCGGAAGTATAACTCCTTTGAATGTTTGTTTTGTCTCATTCGGAAGTGAGAGAGGCTTTTCTTCTGCCGGTGACATGTGTGTTTCTTGTCACCTGAGAACGGTGTGAGCAGTCAATTAGCAGCATCAAATAACTGTAAGAGACGGGCCCATATTTAATATATAGATAGGGAACCATATGTCTATACCGATGGTGGATATAGATAATAGTACGTACCCGTGCGCGAGCAGAGCGGTGTCGATCGGTCGCGTTTCATTTTCCAATTTTCCTCCTATCGCATAAGTTTTTTTTTACACACGTATAGCTCATTTTGTGTCGTACAGTTTTTAGTTTTTCGTCCCTAATTTTCTTCATCTCTTTTTCTACGCTCTGTCCTAAAACGCGTCGTTTTATTTAAGAGAGATAGCTTCGAAATAGCTGACAGTTAGTGAGGTGCCAGTACGGCGCGGGGAGGGTGGTACGAGGCGGAGCTATCGTTTATGACCACGTGGCGATGATGCGCTCCCGTAGATGCGCGAAACCATACCAATAAACATGAGCCAAATTATTTTACGCAAATACGTAAATATAACTTAAAAGTAAAGGGAGAGACGGCTTGGCCTTTTTGTTTGATTTTGTAGCGTTTTACCCCGTCGTGTGTGTTCTTCTCTGCCACAAGATATGTCCCTTGTGATGGTTGTGTCCACTCTATCGCGCGCCCGTACGCTATTACACACAAAACCTTAACCTTATGCTCATTAATGTGTTTTTTCTTTTTTAGTTTCAGCTGTGTGATCTCCCCAAAATTAACGACTCCAAAATAGTAATCCAAAATTATCGTTGAGTTTACAAAACTTTTTGAAATTCGCGCTTTGACCCACACACCCGCGCGCGCTGCTCACCTCTTCAAAAGGTGCAAAACCCTTGAATAAAGTTGATAATTGTAATACGAACGCAAAGCAAAGCTCGCGACTTGTTTTCAAAATGGGGTTTGACATGATTTTTGGAGGGTATTTCGGTGCAATATGTTAACAAAAAAAAGTGTGATAAATAACAAGAAAGGAATAATATTTTCACGAGTTTTCACGTGTGGCGCGCGCATGCGATCGTTCATTTTCGCGTTTGTCCGTGTGGCTAGTGGTGTGTGAGTTGTGTTGCGTCTCTTTTTGTGCTGGAATTCAATCTGTTTAAGTGCGTTTGGCGTTTAGCGTTTGCGTCTCCCTGTGTTTGCTCTCCATCATCTATTGCCCCGCCTAGCAAAAAAAAAAACGATTAACCAGTAGCTTTGTTTTATTACTAGATCATTAATTTGTTTCATTTTGTCGCCTATTATCACATGTAAAAGAACTACTTTTGATTAGGAATTACGGACGACAGAATAATAGGACGGTGAACATCAATCATCAACAGCTCACCACTTAAAGCCCGCACATAAACATAGTTTTCTTGGCGTTCGGTTACAAGATACCGCATACCGGAAGAAGTTTCTAGTTCGTGTTGTGGTATCATATCATAGTAGTACCATGTCGTTGGATTTGCTATTATCTATATCTCATTATGTTTACATAATTGTTCGACAAGTTTAGAGCAGAGAACCAAGTCCTGTATAGGACTACACACATACACACACTAGTTCAATGTTTCCATTCATCATCATCGTGTCTGTGCGCGCGTGTGGATTTGTTGTGTGTGTGTTACTCAATTGTTAGTAGCGTGCTATGAATGTGTGTTTGTGTGTTTTTGTGTATTTTGCGTGTCCCCAACACGTGTATTGCTGCCCCCCCTGATGTGTTCTTTTCTCTCTAGTTTTTCCCTGTTCGTTTTTCGTTTCTCAATATTGCGAACAAGTCCCTCATAGTCTAATGGCCTTAAAGAAACAGACACAGCAATGCCACAAAAATCACACCCACTGCCTCCAACAATTCCAACATATAAATCACAACATCTCATCTCTGCCCCCTTCTTCAGTGTACGTTCAATGTGCGCAGAAAAGTTAGTTTGTTGAACATGGTTCCCTCCGGATTCGTTTTTCCTTCTGTCAAAAACGCAGGTAGCACGGTGGTGGCCCCATCATCCACGACCTCAGCGCCGTCGTCCTCGATGGCGGCCGGGACAGTAGTTTCCGGCGGGCGTCGTGGTGGAGGTGGAGGGAGCGGTTCATCCCTGCTGGATAACAGCAGCGGCGGCAGCAGCAGACGAAGCCTTCTGCAATTGAACGACTTTCTTTACGACGTTAAGTTTTCCGATCTGTCCAAATTTCTGAACGCCGTCGGGCGCTACGAGTGCCCGCGGCGCGATTGTGATAAAAACTACAAGGACGCCAGCTCGCTGCAGCGACACATCAGGTAAGCAACGCGAGGGTCTTTGGCCCCTGCGGATCTCGTAGGGGTCTTGATCTTGATACCTAAAAAATTGATTTTATAGGAGCAACACCTACTGTACATTTAAAAATAACGTACCAATTTTTCTCTGTCCTCTGTGTGTGTTTGTGTCCGGTGTTTGCGAAATTATCTCCCCCCCCCCCCCCTTCCCCCATTTTCCATAGGTACGAATGTGGCGGCATGAAGAAGTTTCGATGCGTGATGTGTGGGAAAGCCTTCTCGCAGGGATCGCACTTGAAGCGTCACTTGGAGTCCGGGGTGTGCATAAAGTACTACTTCTAGCAGCGCCAGCAGCAGCAGCAGCAGCAGTATCTACACCATCGCCATCTACAACACCATGCTGCAGCAAGTAGTAGTAGTAGTGACCGTTATGGATTTTCCCCTAGTGCCAACAGTAGCAGTGATCAGAGCGCTTGACTTTGATAGGAGACAGGATTGAAACTCTAGTGGCAAAATTCTATCTCTCTCTTGTTTATTTTGATTGTGCTGTGTTTAAATTTGCATCTGAAGCAAAACAAAAAAAGATTAATATTTGTTCTAGTCGTTTTATGATTCCGCTACTAAGGAAAGACACCACACATACACACACACGCAAGTTATGAGAGTGATCTATGCTCGATTTATGTGTAACAAATTTAAACAAAAAATGAGTTTACCTCCTTTGGCTGGACATATCATTTGAATGTGGCAATGATTCGAATGGCTCTAGTGATCTAGTGTGTGTCTTGTGGTAGGCGCTTCACCTCCATATCATACTCTCCCCACATTGTTATTTATTGTTTAGATCAAATATGTAATTGCTATCGTCTTTGGATAAGGAGCGTTTATACAGTACGACTTGTGGTTGGCTTGGGCCAATTTTACGCACAGAATGATGCGGTATTATTAACCTGATTGATCGATCTTAACCCAGTCTAGTGCTAAGTGAGCTTTATCGATCAGTTTCCTTTTTTTATAATTTGACCGTGGATCGCTTAAATATACTCCCGCGACGGAAGTAGAAATTTGAGGCTTGTTCGGATGGGAGAAACAAATAGAAAAAAAGAGATACATATACCTTGTAGAAAGTGTGATATATAAATGATAAAACCTCATAATACCGTTATTGGTAAAGTTTTGCCAGAACCGTTGTTGTTGTTACGTTTTTATTTTGATAACGTAGGATCAAATCGAATTATCAGTCAAACTGCAGTAGTGCAATTGTTACAAAAAAGACTTATACCCAACATAGTGAAATTGTATGTTAGAAAAGAAACAAAAACAGTTTAAAAAGACGCAGGAGAAATAACAAACCACAGTGTAATGTCGAAATATTAGTGCCATTTTTTGTCGATAACTGAAATACAGGTCCAGCACAAGCTGAAAACAAAGAAAGAAAGCAACAGAAAAGCAACTGAAATGTAGTGCGCTCTTCTTTTGTGTGTGTTCATACTAACTTGTTTTAAATTCTGTTAGGTACGTAATGGTGGATTCGCAGGGAGATCAAAGCGACGGAAGCAAACCAATTGTATCTTCCAACGAATCCAATGGGGTTTGTATGTAGCAATTTAACTGATGTACTTATACGATGATCACGTGTGATTGTACTTAATCCTTTTTTAAGCTAATTATTATACAATCAATAACATATTGTTTTCTTTTTTCTCTTTTTCGGTCCGCACAACTAACAAGACGAGTGGATGATGCTGAAGGATATCGCTTTGAGAAAGCGAAAGACAGAGAGAGATTGAAAGGATATTACAAAACTGCTTCAATCATGTTCGTCAGAAAGGAAACTAGCACTACCAATTCAGCTCTGCATATATATATTGATTAAAAAACAGACGAATGTGTGTAGTGCTGTTTAAAGTGAAAAAACAGGCAATATAATTAGGCGAAGCTGGCAGACGTAATTGAAATAGAAGAATCATCTCCATCGCCATTGACTAACAACACATCTTCATATGAGACAAATTACCTTTTCCAATACCCCAAATGCTAAGGGAATGCAAACACGGCCCAATTAGGATAACACTTTTAACTGCTGCATCCAATCATTGCAAATGTCCCATTGAGAAAAGTGAGGAGACAGATACGACGACTCTTCTACCATTTCCAACAGCGAACAAATAAATTATTTCATCTCATTTAACCACATTGCTTTTGGGGTTTTGTTTCCATTCATAATGCTGTTGCTAAATGTGTGCATAGTGAGAGAGTACTTGTGCGTTTAAAGGCTCTTCTTACATTTAGCATAAATAAATCAGCAGTTTAAATAAAACATTGCTTCACATTGTTCAACTAAATATTGCTTAAAACTCTAACAAAACGATAGCTAGCCAAGAGAAATAACAACATGGGCGTTTGGTTTAATTGGATTTAATTAGCTTGTTTAAAGTATAATAACACCCCCTGTTCTCCACCATCAAAATCGTAGGGAATGGCTAGAATGGTTTCAGCAATTCTTCTGTAAAATACATATACCTACACATTTTCATATTTATTTCGGAGGAATGGAGATTTGCAATAAAATCCTACTTGCCAATGCGTTTAGTGCGTTTTAGTGTAAATATCCCATAATTATTTATGTAAGCTGTTGGTATTATCAATTTAAATTGTACATTTCAGAGGAGAACACAACAACATATGCTTAATATGCAACAACAGAAATTGGGCTCAATGTGATGGATAGTACACTGTGTCAGCTTATATTGTAACGGTGCTTGTGTTCATGTAAAGCTTTCCCCACTCCCCAAGTGTTAATTTTTTCTGTATTTTCCGTACTTTTCATCCTGTATTTTTTGCTCTTTAAAAATATGTTCGTTTCAATAGCTTTTACTCTTGGTTAAAATGTAGTGTACAATGTTTAAGTTTAAATGTTTCCAGCACTAGGAAAAGGAAAACTTGTGTTTTATAAACGTTTTTTTCAAATTAATGTAAAGAAATACACAGTCGTTTAAATAATGAATGTGCAAAAGTTACACAATCACAACCAAACACAAACTCTTTAGAAAAAGCATATAATTGAAGAACAATGCATGTCACAAAAGCCGCGCGCGTGTGTGTGCGTGGAGAAAACATGAACAACCAGACACGAACAAACATCATGGATAAGAAGGTCGCAAAACCCCACTATCGATAGTGTTGTTACGGTGAACTGTTCGTACCACATCCGGACACCAAACCGGACACCACATACACAAGGCCTCGCACACAGTGTGACCCATAAAGTAGAATTGGTGAATGTAGCGCAATTGGAATGTACCCATTTTGGAAATCTGCCCCGAAAGCAGCGTGTTCTAACGTGTGCAAATGTTTGTTTCGTTGCAGGCACCAAACGCAAAGTCGTGATACTGACATCGAAGCGCACGGCCAGCTCTGCCTTGGGCGACAACGGAAATGGTACAGCTTCTACCGGTAGTGGGAATGTGACGGGAGGCAAAAAGATCAAAACTATTACGGTCACAACGGCCGAACCGGCCCTGCTGGTGGAGGAAAATGATATCCCCATCATTACGCACCACGAAGAGCTGCGATTGCGCCAGTCGGATAGGCAGCAGCAGCAGCAGCAAAATACGATGATCGTAAGCGGTGCTGTGTGCGGTGACGCTACGGGTGCAGGTAGTGCCGGTTCCTCCGCCGGCACAACCATGACCATAACAGCGACGCTGGCCGCCGAAGCAAGCGGTGACGAAGCGACACCAACCACGCTGATCACTCACGCAACGCCGGTCGTACTGAACGATTGTCTGCTGGAGAGCAAAAACATCGTTGTGACCAAGAAGGATAACAACTACATCCTGTTCACGGCCGATCCCGATCCTTCCTCGCCGGAACCATCGACCACCAGCGGGGGCACGACAGTAATGCTACCCATGCGTGGCGCGACGCTGGTCGCGACTGGAGGTGGAACGGCAGCGGGTGGTGGCAACACGACCACCACCACCACCACCACTGCCACCATAATCGATGCCATGCGGATAGAGGATCTGTTGAAGAAGGAAAAGATTATCAAACAGACGGAGCTGCATCCGGATGGCACCACGGCGACCACGTACATATTCGATGAGTGCGGTAATACAAACAAAAAAACACAACCACACACAATACTCACAACACGAAATCAACATTTTTATTCTCCTATCTCTTACATTCGCTTCTCTCTGCACCTGAAAACATATTTCTATACACGACGGTGTACGATAAAAAAAAGCATTCACACACAGTTACACTTTATATTCTTTTCTTGTAAGATATGTTCTTGATATCTACATTTTTGTTCTTACGTGTGATCGTGATGATGAAGAAGCTCTTTTTTTCTAAACTACTCTTTCGGGATACGGAGTCAATAACAAACTCTTATTACACGTCACTCAATCACTTCATGTTGAAACTTGATTTATATATGTTTTCATGGTAGTTTCATCAACATGCAACTTTGATTGTTCATCTGCAATGAAAATTACTTTCTCTTAAATAGGAAGTGATTCGTTTAAAAGTTTTTTTAGAGAGTTTGAGTTGATTTATGTTTCATACTACCAAATGATAGCTATTCTTTCCTAACTAACAATTTTCTTTGGGTTACTGAGTGTTTTGAGTGACGTTGCTGCGGGCGAATGTTGTTCCATGAAGAATGGAATGATTCGACGCTGCCGTCTCTCATCTCACGCTTTTATTAATCTCGATGAGTTAAGGTGGTATCACTTATCGTTCGAATTAATCTTTCCCTAACACAATCATCATCTCTAGTATTTTTTTTTTCTCGCACGGGATGTTGCAACTTCCGCAGCAGACTAATTTCGTGGTGGTTTTTCTTTCTTGTTGAACGTTTAACGGTATACTCAGTTTTGCTTTGTTTACTTCTCAATTCCGGAACTCTTCTTCTGTTCGCACTTCACTTTTTATTACCACTACTCTATAATATTGTAAGGTGATTTGTTTTTACTGGTTTAATTTAATTAATTGTCGCTGTTCGTGTCTCGGGGGAGGCGGGGCCAATAAAACATATCATCTGTGGGGGAATGTTGTTTATTTTCTATATACATTTCGCTGTCATTCTACTACGTTTCTTGTGTTTCTCCATTGTTATTTATAATTTAATTGGTGGTGTTGCGGTATTCTTTCGTTTTGTTTTGTGATATTTGTTGGTCTGTTTGGCGGGGTATTCTACGGAATGGGGGAAGTTAACGATTTCCTTACTTTCATATTCTCCTGTTGTCTTCAACTCTTAGATAAACTTATATTCAACATAATACTAGCATTAAGCCTTTATTAGTACTAATTAAAAAGAGTGTTTTACTTCGATTCATCTATGATTGCAATTTCTGATTTTCCGATTGCTATTATTTTACTCTATAATGCGATACTCATTTGATTTTATCGTTTTTGCGTGAAGTGTGTACATCTTGCTTTGTTTGGTTTGTTTTGTTTCTCTATTGATAAGCCTGTATAGATATTTGGAAAACAGCTTGTACTTTGATGCTATAATAACAACCTCTCTGTACTCGATTTTTATGTTTTATGATTGTTTTAATTACTACTACTATTATTTCTATTACTTCTACTACCACTATTGTGTTTTCTTTCATTATTGCAGTAATAATTTCCTGAGATGTGGCTATCAGTATCTCGTTAAAATGTCGAACTTTATGTTTTCTATTTTCTCCCTGTTTTGTTTTAGTGTGTTACCGTGTGTTTACATTGTTTTAAATATCATCGCGAATCACTTTATTTTTTCATTCTTTTCACTATACACTTTTCAAATTTATAACATTACTCCAACATTTTCCACACATACACATAATTTCAGCAAATATACACTAAATAATTCGCAAAACAAACACACTGACACAGAAAGTGCTTCAAATAAGAAGACATCATTCAGTGCGCGTGTTTGTTGCGAGTTAAACCTATTGCATTATGCCAAATCGGCACATGCCACATACGTAACCATACCGTTTAGTAGAAAGCATCTTGTGTACATAAAGTACATAAATTCAGAGGGTACATCGCAGGTCAAAAGCTGCAATTTTGACACTGAATGTACGATTCTGTTTGGCGTGTGTGTGTGACAGTGCATGAAAGTAACATATATGATAAACACTTTGCTTTATATTACACTAAATGATGAAACGCTGTGTTCGCTGCTATCCATCTTTTGGATAGATTTTATTGGCGACAAGTGAACGAAAAAGATGTTTACAGAACATACATATTTACGGTGCTTCTTTTTCTTTCTTTTTTCCCCCTTTCACCGTTCGATGGGTGTGGTGTTTGTGCCAATTGCGATATAACGCGGCGGCTTCTATATCGGCTAATGTAGATATCCTTCCGCTCAAAACGACGACGGGATCTATTGCGAAAGGAAACATAACGCTAGCATCCGGAACAGTCGGTACGGCGATGGTTGGCAAGAGAGTGTCGGGAGGTAATGCTTCGTCACCGTCCGGTGGTACCATATCGGGAGCGTCGCTCGTTAATACTGCCGGCGGAACCATTGTAACGCCGGTTTCGATACAGAAGGTGGACGCATCGTCTAGCGAGCTTATTGTGCCGACGGTGGTGAAGAGCGAAGCTACCAGTGGTGTGCGAAAACTGTCTGCCAGTGCACTTGCCGGTGCTCCGGCCAAAACATTCACCCATCCCCGGATCAAGTATTCGCGGGCTAAGAACCCTTACAGCACTCCTGCCAACACTGGTTTAACGACTTCCACGATAACGATGCCTATCCTGACCATTCCCACGGTCACACCATCGTCTGCTAGCTCCGGTAGCAGCGCCACGATACAGGTGCAGGAAGTAGCGCAGCAGCTAGCTCCACCAACGGCCACCGTGGCCGGAACCGAGCGACAGTTGTTGAACTTTTCGCTGTCACGTAAACTGGGATCCGCAGGGCAACAGTCCCAGCAGCACGTCACAATCACTGGTGCAGGACCTCCCGGCCTGACGACGATCAATGCTTCGACCCTACAGCAGATCCCGATAGCTGCAGCTATAAGTGGTGCTAATGCACGCGGTGGCTCGGTGACTACCCGCTACACGGTGAACGAATACGAAACGTCGGGCTCTAACACGTCCCAGAGCGCTGACTTCCCGCCTGGAATGATCGACGATCTCGATTACTCGGTAATTGAGGACATTGATCTGTCCGATGGGGTGTCGACCAATTTCAGCAACGTGGTCGCTGCCGCCGCCGCAGCAGCCATGAATGTAGTCTCCTCTGGTCAGCAGCAACAGCAGCAGCAACAACAACAGCAACAACAGCAAACGACGACCATAGCGGGAAGCAAAATGTCATCGGACGTGGATAACAATGGATCTCAAAGTGACGACGATGATGGTGATATGATGGACGAGGGCGGAGATGAGGGTAGTGGCGACCTGGGGCACGATGACGACGGCGAACACATCACAAAGTACAACACGAAGATGCTGAAGCTGAAGAAGGACAGTGGACCGATGGCTGGGGCGAAGCTGCTGAACGCATCGGTTGGCGACAGCAAGTACGCGCTGCTAGCGAATCCAAACATTATGCGAAATTTCGAATACACGGTAAATGAATCGACCGGGGTAAGTGATACGGATGACGGCGAGGTACGCCAGTATGTGTGCAGACACTGTGGGAAGCGATACCGCTGGAAGTCAACCTTGCGGCGTCACGAAAATGTCGAGTGTGGTGGCAAGGAAGCGTCGCACCAGTGTCCCTACTGCAGCTACAAGGCGAAACAGCGCGGCAATCTCGGTGTGCACATACGCAAGCATCATTCGGAGATGCCGCAGCTGGAGAGCCGCCGTAGGTCGAACAAGTCGCGCCATTCGATGTAACTGATGAGTTCATAATTTTGATCTTTCTCTTTTTCTCATAGCAGTACCCCAGTGATTTGTGTGACATTTCTGCTTAACTAAACACTTTCAGGATCTCTTTTAACTTACCCTTGCCTACAAACACATTATCCGGTGTCTGTAGAAACCTGATACATTGTGGAGTACGGCACCATTTGTTTTTTATGTCCAATTCCTTTAATTGGAACCATTTCTATTGGTTTTATGAGCAACAGAAGTTGAAAGAAGTCACTGATATAGCCAATCCCATGAGTGGTGTACAGCCAGGCCTCGACTGACAACGGTTGTTGCGCTAAAGAAGAAGCAAAAGAAAAAGTTGAAAGATGGCTTGCGATTTTATGCAAATTGCCAAGATTCAAAAGATAACAAACTGTTACGGCTATCAGGACTTAGTATTGCATCTTTTTCCTCGTCAATAAGGAGGATTAAATGATTTTTTTTTTGTTACTATCTTGGATTGTTGAATCCTAGAGTGTATTTTTGGACTCATACACTCATATTTTATCGACTTAGATTTCGATTCTAGTCAACTGTCATCGACGCCTGTTTGGACAGGTAGATTGTAAAAAATAAGCAAGTTGCTACATATCAGATCCTTATTAGTGACATTGATATATTGGGGCGATATTTGGTCCATACATGTGGAGATCATCTAAGTTGCTCTATTAGTCAGATTGTTTGCTTGAATGCTGCTTTACAAGGGCATTCTTGCCAAGCACTGATTGCAAGCATGCCTATAATTGAAATGGATGCTTAAAAGATGATAATGACGCAAACATTGCAGTTGTTTTTTTTAACGATTTTACGAAACAGCCTCTGTAACTACTTTGAGGTATGTTCAACATATTTTTATGATGATGGTCATGGTGATAATGCATTGGTCATGATTGTTGATTCATTAGACGTGCTACAATATTAAAGCGTGTTAGATCAATGTGTTTGCTCCAAGAAATAATTACTTCTTGTAAAGTAAAGCCAAATTTTCTTAGGAACTCTACAAAACACACAT
Source organism: Anopheles coluzzii (assembly GCF_943734685.1). Classification (NCBI taxonomy): domain Eukaryota; kingdom Metazoa; phylum Arthropoda; class Insecta; order Diptera; family Culicidae; genus Anopheles; species Anopheles coluzzii. The sequence continues at coordinate 89,598,930 of NC_064670.1, forward strand.
GTCGCTGTTGGTTTTATTTATATGTTTCCGTCATATTGGATTGCCAGTAACCCCGTTGTCTTATCTATCTATCTATAATACACCTAAACTTTAGTGCAGTCGTCATGCCGATCAGTGTAATGGTTTGAACAAGCTTGAGATTTTGCCATCCTTAAAAGCGTTTTTTTGAAAAGCGACAGAGCCAAATTATAGCGATTGTTACTGTCCCCGTCTGTGTGCTGGTTCGATGCTCCTTTTGAGGAGAGTATTTGTGACCGGTCGGGTCAGAGTCGCGTGCTACATTTAAAACAAGAAATGTTTTCTTTAAACTTAGCGGTTAAGATTTTACATAATTTAAGTAATGTGTACCGTTTGCTATTATTCATATGTTTGATATATATACGTATAAACAAGTGTGTATGTGTGAGTGTAGTGTGCGCTATTGTACTAATGACAAAGGGATTCAAACACTTTCCTTTTTTAACTATATCATTTTGCATTCGCCATTTCGTTTTCATGACATATAATGGTGGTCGCAGGTGGGGGCGTCGATGTTTTGACACTCTCCCCTGCCTGTCTACCCCATTCGGAGTGAAAAACACAATGTTTTCTTACAAACAAGATTTACTAAAAATAGCGTGTAATCTATATTGAATTGTAGCCTCTCCTAAGTAATTTTCGTGTGTTGCATTACATCATCATGCATTTTAAACTGTTGCTTTTGGAGGAAGAGAATGGTCTTAATTATCGTTATACGATACATATGATTGCTGGAATTTCACCACACTGAGTTGAAACGTGTGCTGCTACTACTAGCAGTGTAACTTATCATTAAAGGGGCACAACTGAACATTGCAAGCTGCTTCCAACATGCATTTTAAGCAAATATTATACAACACATCGCAAAAAATGCATTGAGCAAAACTTAAAGCTAATTTTTGTTTGATTCTCATTTAGTATTCATTGAAATTAACAATTGTGCATTTTTTTTTAAATTAAGTTTGTTTCATTTATGCAGAATTCACAGAAGTTTTTTTTTAGTACCCGGATTGATTTCATATTGCTGACCATTCACCGACACAGTGTGTGAGGTATCATTGTGTGGATTAAGGCTACTCTCGAAAAGAAAAGTGGAACAAAAAGGTCGTCGCGGTGTAGCTAATGTTGAAGCATACAAATTAGATTCTAGTACTCAACTCCTGCGTGTGTCGTACGGTAGATTATGGTGGAGATGGTGCCGTGTAGTGCGCAGAACCAGAGAACAAAAATATTTACGAAGGGTCAGTTAAGAAGACGAGGAAAACAAAAAGAAACCAGTTTAGTGTGTGAAAACGTTATATACAAAGCTAAAAAAAAAACAAAAAGAAAACCCCTTTGTGATGGAGGTGATTACACAAAACACATCAAATGTTTGAAAACGATATTTTGGCCGAAGCAAAACCATGTGTGTGAGTGCATATGGCAAAATGGAATCAGTTATTAGGCTTAAAAAAGGAATACAGAGAGGAGACGTAATATGCAAAGTAAAAATCAGTTGTTAGATTCACACACACACACAAAAAGCGCATTAAAGTTAAGAGTTTTATAGAGTGTCAATGTTTGTTCTCTCCCTTTCCCTCTCTCTATCGTGACGCTTATAAGAACAACGTATAGAGTGCTTACATGAAGCGATCAAACAGAAACTTATTTTGTGTATAGAGAGCGAGTGTCGTCGTGCGTACATCTACATTTTATATATGAAAACACAGAAAACAAACAGCAAAACGAAGCCAAAAATAATGACGCGGAGTGTAGTCGTGTGTGCGTGTGGTGTAGCCAGAACAAAACACATGGGCTTACGAATGAATTGATTAAACATGTGCAAATAGTTGTAATAATAACGGTAAATCATGCCCAGAAGAATAGAGCTATTTTAAAATCATACTATTTTAGCGAAGTAAAATGCCCAATTGCAAGATGTTCACGGAGTAAAAAAGCGACATCTTTACACCCACAAAAACAGCTCGATCGGGAGTACAAAACTGAAAGCAAGATAGGGTTAAACTGAAGAGTAAATAACATATAAACAAAAGGAAGCGAAATCATCAGGAGCTGTAGAGGAAGGCAGGGCAAGTAAAACCACACAAACAATCGTATGAAAAAGGAACAAATATTTGCGTAAGGCTCAACACATATGCAAAACAAAACATTAAAAAAAAACGCAAAATGAGTTATAAGAACCAAGCCACGTAATGGTGTTTTTTTATTGTTTGGTTCATTTTTTAATATAATAATTTCCCCCAATGCCGTTATAACACTCGATCGACGCCAACAGAGAGAAATATCACAAGCCCTTAGTTCCTTTTTCGCCGTGCGGAAGGAGTGAGTGCTTGGTTGGACTGAATGATGATACGAGTGAGTGCTGAATGGATGTGATTAGACTAAACAAACAAGATAAAAAAATGTAGAAGACAATTACCTTTTTTTTGGACAATCAAGACTAAAGACAATTTTAAATGGTTTTACATATGGTCAATGTTGCTGTTGTGAATTGTGTGCTCTTAATATTGTTTTGGCTCTCATCTCATTATGTTTTTCATGTACAACATCTTGCCTGTGTCCATTCAAATGTTCATCCTTCAATACCTATATCCCTTTTGTATTCCTTTTATGTATGACCCTTTTTTAAATAAGAAGAAACTGACGCAAAACACATGCCAACAACAACTAGTCTGTGTGCCGGAATGTTTTGCCTTATTATTTTATACTAACATGCATGTTTTCTCTTCTTTTTCAGGTAATACAAAATGCCATAATGAAAATGGACGAACTATTGATGGTAGCGCAAAAAGCACGGACGACGACGACGACGATGTGTTAGGAAGAACCGAATGATTTACCAAACGGCTTCAATGTTAGCTAATTGACATTCCGTTTTTCTTTTTCCTACGTTGCCCGATTCCTATCCTCTTCCCTTCTGCCTGTTTATAGAACATTTCATAGAAACGCCTGCCAATGCCGCCATGGCTGCAGCAGTGGCAGCAGCATTTGCATCCGTAGCGAATAACTCCTCGTATGCAGCGACAGCTACAGGAGGAGGAGGAGGAGACGTTAGCTTTCCGGAGGATAGCGCGACCCTGTTGCACCCACAAGCAAACCAGCCGTGGTTGGTGTGGAAATATTTGGAAAACAAATACTCCCATACTTCTTACGGCAGCGGCGGTGGCAGTGGTGGTCGTGGAGGTAGCGGCAGTAGTGTTGGAGAAATGGCAGCGACAACCGAGGCAGCCATTTACAAGTGTCGTCAGTGTGGCAAGTTGTACCGTACCAAGTACACCTGGAAGCGGCACGAGCGCAAAGAGTGTGGCGTCACCCCTCAATTCCATTGTGTGCACTGTGATTTCGCAACCAAATATAAGCATAATCTTAAAACGCACAATCGTATAAAGCACGGCGAAGAGGAATGTCCTCCGCCATCGCTTACTCCTCTTCCCTGTGATGCAGCACCAGCGGTATCGGTGACGAATGCTGTTGATAGCAGCATCGACCCTACCGCCAGTGTCAGTAGTGTCGGGAGCAACGACGCTCGAATGCTTGTCGGAGGCAATACTTCGGCCCCCATACGCATCATCACAACGGACGATGATAATAACATCGACAAACATGATGTTGATGCTACTGATGGGGTTGCTGATGATATTGCAGAAGATGGCAACCGAGCAAGCTCTTTCCAAACTACTGCATCATACAAGAACAATAGTAATGGTTACTGTGAGGAAATGTTAGAAATAACTAACTCAACGGAGAATAATAGTGCCTTATTGTTTGCTATCAGTAAGAACCAAAGTCCAAGCAGTTAGAGCAGAATGGTTTTGTCTAAAACTGGTAGTATATTTAGTTAAGAACAGAGCGAGAGAGCCATGCTCATGATAGGGAATGTTAGATTGTAATTGTTATCGTTTTTTAGCTTTTGTTTAGTATGTAGCTTATTATTTGAAGAAAAAAAAGCAGAACAACATTTACATAATGCATAAAGCTATGTGTTAATATCTACTAAATTCAATCATCACAATTAGGACCATTCCCATAAAAAAAGTATTCGATGAAAAAGCACCAGCTAAAAAAATTCATCTGGTGATACATGTATACTTCATTTATCGTTCATACAATAATTTTTAGTTTTTTTTGCCATTGCTTATTTTCTTATTTATTTTTGGAGAAATTAAAGTCTTAGTTACGTTTTTTCATTTTTTTTTCATAAAAAACACAATGTTCACTATTTTATTTTATTGTGTAGCTGCTATAACAGCACAAAACAGTTTTTGTTGAGTTTGTGTTTGTTTGTGATAGTTTGTTAAAGTCTCTTATGTTTGGTTTGTTTTGCGATGATACTGTCGTGGTAGTATTAATGGTACGATTTTTCCTTTAATTTTTGACAACATATGTTGCTTTCAATGACACTTTAACGAATTTCGATTTTCGAAACACATTTTGTTGATTTATAAATAACTTATTAACTCTTTCCTTTCATAGTGATTCTTATTGATTATACTTAAGTGTTCATCCCCTTTGTTCATCGATAACAACTAAATACACTATATTGTGTAAAAAGTGTGCCAAGCGTTTTTCTACCGTTGCCAAAGGCAGTAACTGTGGGTTGTAGAGAGCAAGCAGAACATTTCCATAGAAGTGAGCAGAGATAAGAGGAAAAGATCGACGTTTTTAACTGTTTTTTTGTTGTAAAATGTATCAAACATGTTGACAACAGCATTCAATACAAAAGGATAATTTATTATAGAACAGAAAGAAACAAACATTCTATGAATAGAATTGCTTGATTATTTGGGTGTATGAAATTGCTTAAATATTCCGCAAACAAAAAAAAAAAGCAATTGTACAATAATGCTTCTGCAAGTGTTACTATTGTTAATGTTATAATTAATTTTTCTTCTAGTATTTCAGGCCAGTTGTGTTAACTAGAGATGCTTAGCTATGAGTGTCCCTTTTTGTCGTCTATTATAATGAGCATTATGGTTGATTAATTGGTTGATTTCCTTATTATGACGTTCCACGTTATACAGTGCAGAAAAAGGTGTACATATTAGTTGTGTATTATTAATCGGCTTCTTTTGACACTTTGATAGAGGACAATTTGACTGTATTTATCAAAACGAAAACAGGTGATGTGTGATAAAATATGATTTGGTGAGCCAACTAGTAAAAAAACAAGCTTTTCTCATTTTTAAAATGGGTATCGGTCGTAAGGTGTTTTTTTAAAGATTAACTAATACTTTCCTATGCATCCTGTTTTGCTATGTTTACGGCTAATAATTTCTTTCGTCAGTTGCATTATCATTTGAAATTTATCGATTTTCCTTTCACCATTATTGCTCCTTTTGTTTGTGTTATTGTGATGTACTTAATCTGTTTATTTGCTGCTTTATTTCTCTTTATATTTATATTAGCCATAATTTAGCTAGGCAATTTCATTGTAGTTTTATTTTATTCTTTTCTAATTGATGTTTTCTCTTTTTTTTCTTTTATTTTCTGTACGTTTTATGTGCGTGTTTGTGTGTGTGTGTGTGTGTGATGTTGTTTTTTCCCTCCTACTTGTGTGATATGTTGTGTTGTGATACGTTTTTTTTTTTAAACACCGCGCTTGTTGCCGCTCGGTGTTCCCGTTGGGTTTGCGTGTGCCTTTGGCTTATTTTTGCGTGCGTTGATTGGAATGCTTACTTATGTGCGCCTCCCACTACCTCCGGCCAACAACCACTATTCGGGCGTGTGTGTGTGTGTGTGCGTGTGCAGCGGAAGATCTAAGCATCACAAAGCTCGGCGGTCTGACCTGGGACCAGCTCGATGCGCGCCTGTTCGCTGGTTCGGCTGGAGCGTTACTAACGGCTGCTGGCGGTGCGATGCCGCTCGTGACCACGCTGCGCGAGGGCCCCCATCCGCTGGTGTTTCCCCGCGACCACTCGGTCAGCCCGGTCAACGTGAAAAGCACCTCCTCAGCATCGTCTTCCTCCTCGTCCGGCGGTACGGGGGCCAGCAATACCGGCAGCAATAGTGGCATTAGTATGTTGAACAACAACAACAACAATAACACCACGAGCAACAATAACAATAACCACCATCGAAGCGGTAGCAGTGCTGCCGGCGATGTCGGCGGCAACAGCAGCAACAGCATGAGCGTATCCTCGTTACACTGTGCCGAGCTGTCGGGCTGTGGATTTGCTTGTCCCGACTGTGGTCGAACGTACAAGCTCAAGTCGTCGCTGCGCAACCACCAGAAGTGGGAATGCGGCAAGGAGCCACAGTTCCAGTGTCCTTACTGTGTGTACCGGGCGAAGCAAAAGATGCACATCGGCCGGCACATGGAGCGCATGCACAAGGAGCGTTACTTTAAGATGGAAGGTGACAAGGTAATCGCACTCGAGGACCCGACCACTTTGGCGTTAGATCTCAATCAAACCGTTTGAGAGTGTGTGCCTGAGTGGGTGGGTGCTTGTTGGGACAGTGAATGTGAACCGACGGGAGGGAGCTCTGTGGGTGCAGTCACCGATCATGATCGAGATCGAGAGAAAGAGAGAAAGGAAGGAACATGTCGCCTGGGAACGAGCGACATGCAAGGTAGGAAAGCTACCAGCACAACCATTAAGTCATAAGTGAAAGAGTAACTACTATATATTGGGCTCTCGTCACAACCCATATGTGAACATCCGGGTGAGTGAGGGGTGAATCAATGCCATTAACATGTTTATTTTTTGAATCCATCTTAGCAAAGACACCCCCCCAAACATACATAAGGGGTAGAGATGCAGAATTTTGTCAGGGATAAACGGAGTACATCGGAAGCGCCATATAAATCTGTTTACAAAGTGTTATTAACCGATAGGACGTTAAGAGAGAGAGAGAGAGAGAGCGATACAGATGAAGTAATTGAATTATAATTGTAGTAATAACGACATGGAGCAGGAATCATCGATCTATGTTGTTATCAAGATGTCCGAGGAGACCTGCATACACATACATTTTTTTTCTTCTCCCAATGGCAAGTGCTTTTAAGCGATGTTAGTGGAAAAGCAAAGCTAAACATTCACAGCAATACTAAGTGTTGACGATCATTCCTGAAACATTCAAATGTTGCCAATACCACGCAATCCCACGTTCTTTTAGAACCGTGCACAAAATTGTAGATAACTCTTCAATGCAGTTAAACATTCTTTATATCCCCTTTTCCCCTTTTTTGTTCACGTTCATCTTGACGGTTGTTTAATAAAAGCATGCAGCACAACTGTAGCACAAATGTATGCTACTGACAATACTATTGGCGGTACTACCGCCAAATCATGACCGTTGTGTGTGCGTGATGCACGGTGTTGTGTTATTACCATCCCTTTATTGTTGAGCAAATGGCATTTGCTCATGATGCACAAACAATTATGAAACATTTGTTTTACCAGTCTTCCACAGTGTGCAAAATTGAGATAAAGGGCACGTGCTGCAAATAACGAAACCTGTACATAACGGTTAAGTGTGTCGACACACACAGTTAATGAAACGACAGATTCCAATTAAACGTTGCGCGGGTTTAAGTAATAGTTGTTCAATTGTGCATAATATTTACCTTGTTATCACTGCGTAGAATTTAATCTGTGTCATCAAAACAAAACAGAAAACACTAAACCATTCCATAAGCAATTTGATTGATACAAAAAAAAAGAAACATTTGATAATACTGTTGGTACAACGAATATAGGGATCGATGGTAAGATGAGTAGAAAAGCAACAAGTAAAGACAAACAAATATTAAAGACACGAGGAAGCACGACAAAAGACATAGGTGCGGACAAAGCAATGCAGCAGGCACAGATAAACACTAAAGTTTGTAAAACTCTTAGATTCATATTCAATACATTCCTTGTTCGTTGTTATTTTGTGTTTCTCGTTAGGTATGCAAAACAAGAAAGATAAAAGTTTTACTTGTGACGTACACATTATAGAGACACTCCCCGTATGGAAAAGTCATTTATGTTCCGGAAGCGATGATTTTCGATTCGTTTCTTGTGGTGTATAGATATGAGGAAGTTTTAAAAAGACAGAGCAGAGGAGCAGAAAAAGCAACTGCACGGAACTTCCCGCTTCCCGTTGTGTTACGTCTGGTGCATTTTTATACTCATAATATGCTCTGAACGAGTGTAGTTCTTCATTGTAGTCTGTTTACTGTGAAGGTCCCTTCCACACACAGCTGAACAGCTGAAATCAGTATTTCGTATTCCATTTAAATGTGTTTTGTTATTGTAATTCCTTCATGCACAGCCACCATATGTTAAAAAATTACAGGCAATTTAAACTAAACGATCAATATAAAGTAATAGCTAAATCAGTTTAAATTCAAAAATGGTATTTTCTAAAGCTTAATCATTTTACGGAGAATTTATTCAACGACACTAAACTATTTCCATTGCAATTTCTTTTATACGTCGCTTAGTTCGCAAACTAACAACTCATGAATAAGCTTACGGGTCGTGCATACAAGACTCTCTCATTCCAATCCCAAAAATAGTGAAACACTTCTAAAACAGCTTTCAAACGTCCTTTGTTATGTGCGTAAATGAAACTTTCGGCAATTTAATATAAGCATCCGTTCGTGCCTGTGCTGTGATAGGCATATGATAAACATATTTAAAACGATATGAGAAGAACAAGAAATGATTAAAAACAAACAAACACTCATACTAGTTCGGATAATTAACACTACTGCGCTAGGTTTAGTTTACCAAAAGACGAGATGCAGAAAGTTTTGTTGAAAATTGTTACCGTTTTATACATATTCTCCCATTTTTTTTACTCTCTTATGCATACGTCGTCTCTGCATCATTGGAAATATAAAACAAAGACGCGACAGGGAAACCTACACCTAGTGGAGAGGACGAAAGGTGGGAGTTTTTTTTTAAAGTTACGAGCAATTAATTTATAGTGCGATTTTATAAAGTAATGAAATGAAACAACGTTTTACCTCAACGACTACATAATTATGGGAGTAGGCTTATGCAACATAATGTTTTGCAGTTTCATATTTTTTCCGTTTATTTCCTTATTCTTTTATTTGTGTAACTAGTGGAGAGTGGGAGAGTTTAGTTGCGATTTACTATTCATACGTACGGATAAAACGCATTTTTTAAATTCATTTTTAGTAGACAAATGAAAGTATCTTGAATATAAAAGATGTTTAAATAACGAAACATAATACATCAAACAAGATTACATTTCCTTCATCAAATCGGAAGTATTGAAAACTATCAAGGTACAACGCATAAAACTATCTATAATACATCCACAAAAGTTCAAAACAAAAAGAAAAGAAATAAGGAAAGAGAATCTAAGCATAAACATGTGTAAGTAGCTGGAAAACTTGAAAACAAAAAAGACGTCTTCATAAAAGTATAACAAAAAAGACAACACGAACAAATGAGTGCATGTGTTAGGTAGGGAAGAAGCGATAAAAGGTAAAAAGTGAAAAAAAAAATAATAATTTTGCAGTAAGTTTTATACATACAGATGTTTCCTACCATATGTGCCTTTCTTTTACTCGTTATTTGCATTGAATAGGGTTTATTTTTATAGGTACGTAAATGCTAATCTAGGTAAGGGAAAAAGGGTTAAAATCTCCATTGGAAAAAAAGATATAATGTGTACCACTAAACAATGTGTTGTTTGGAGCATTAAGCTTATGTGCCACCAGACCAGATAGAAGGCCGCCACCCAACGCATAATAAGTCGTCTTGTTAGTTGTGTACGTTATGTGAGTGTGTGTGTGTGTGTGTTTGTAAATGCACATCAAAGGGGATGAACCGAAGGGGACTGGAGGACTCACGCGAGATGGAAATTCCGACGTTCACAGGATAACAAGATGAGAGAGGTGGAACAAATTAATGATAAAGTAAGAAATTATCTAAAAGAAAAAATAACGATTCGACGCAGCGCGTGTTTCGTTTGTTTGCCATGATACATAGTTGTGTAGATGTGTAATTTAGCTGGAATCATCGTTGATTGTTTTTTTTTTTGGTTTATTTGCTTTCAGTTATGCTTTTGATTTATATTTTGAGTAAATTTTCGATATGTGTACGAATATAATAAAACAAAACACACACACCCACAATTTAGACAAAAAAAAAGTTCGATGGTCCTTCAAATGCAAAGACGACGAAAATTACAATGTTTTCTTATCTCTTATTGTCGATGGTGTTCAAGTTTCGTTCCAGTTATCTTGCACACTTACACAATTTTACCTCTCCGCCAATAATTATATTCATCACTCAGTGAAATCGAAATAATTTACCTAGATTTTAAGGAAATGTGCGCAAAAAAGACACTTATATGTTCTCACACCACACACACACACGAAAGAGTGTGCCAATATGGGGAGGGAGAGATAGTGAACAACTATGGCAGGATGTGAACATGAGTCGTGTTACAATGGTTGCGTAGTGTTAAGTATTTTTATATCTAGCGTCTGTGTATCGACGAAAATAATAACCCTCGAAGGGAGAATGGTGGCCGATGCAAGGAAAATACACAGAAGTGACAGGCAAGGGGTAATCTACCAGTTCGAAAATGAACACATTTCAAAGTTCACCGTTTCATCAGTAGATAACCGCACTAGATGCGTAGAGCGGGCTCACTGTTGCAGCAGGTGCATATAGGGTTGACATGGCTTTTATTTCATCATATACATATACTTTTTGTTACACGTTTTCACGTTTCGTTTGCTATATAACGAAATGTAGCTTGAGCGTAAGAAAAAGAGAGAGGGCGGGAGGGAGGGGGGGGGCAAGAAAAGAAGGGTAAAAAACAGAAAAAAAACAGCAGGGATAGCGACAATAGTCGCACATACGCAAAAAGCGGTTTTTATTGCCATAAATAATTATTTTGCTGTTGTACATAGTTTCCTGGTTTCGCAAAAAAATGTGTTTGTAATTTTGTAAAATGGAAGGCAAATCATCATTTCACACTGTGTGCGATGGAGGAACAATCGGCAGGACCAGATTATGGCTATTTCATACAGAATAGAGTCATACAATAGGACAGCAGCGAATCAACTCAGGCGAATTCAAATTTCAGTTCAAATTGTAGCCTAGAGTAATACATTTAAAATGTTTGGAACAAAACAAAACAATTAATTTGAATTCCTAGTATCACTGATGCTGCAAGGAGATCTCAGTATTGGTGTTAACACATGCCTCCATATTTCAATTGTGAATAAAGCTCTGTCTCATGGTGTAATACAATGGTGAAAGGACTCATTTGCTAATTCGGGCACTCAATAACTTCAGTTTTTGCTTCTACAACCGTTTCGTAACAGTAGCTTAAAACAAAAACATACACATCTGCGTACGACTAAACTAACTTGTAAGGAATTGATTTAACCATGAACTAATTCCTTCTTCATAGTTGAACATTTCCATGCTATGATTACTCCTCCCCCTCTTGACTCTTGTTTACCTATGTTTCATCGTTTTAGAACTGTATTCTGAATACTCATTAATTTAACGAAAAAAAAAGTCAGTCGAGGCATGAACAATTGATAAATGAGACACACGCACACAACAGCCCCACAAAAACTATCATTTATGTATACAAAATTACAAACATCAATGGCCATTAACCAGATTGCCAGAAACAATTTTCATCACACACATCTATATTAAATTTAAAATAATCGGTATAGACGAAACACATATGCAAACGTGAAAACATATAGCGCAAAAACGAAAGATAAAACAATGCATTTGTGTTTATATACATTTCCATCACAAAAACAAACAAAAAAACAAACGCCGCTGATAAAATAAACGTTGCGCAAACAAACAACGATTACGTTAAGGGCGTAAAAAGCCATAGTAGTTAAAGTAAAAGCAACAGTGAAACGTAAAAAGAGAGAGAGATATATGATGAAAGAGAGAGATAGAGAAAGAGAGAATGAGATAAGTAGAGAAAGAGAGAGAGAGAAAAAACAAAAAAAGGTACAGATCGTTGGAGGATCGAACGATCGATACACGTTATGATCGTATGTTTTTTTTTATATTGATTGTAGTACATCATTACCATTTTTTAGTCGTAAGTTGTTTTATGCCTTATAGAAATATAAAAAATAAAAAAAAAACTTCGATACGACATAGATGTTTATACTATAATAATTACATGATCTTTACAGGATGCCTCGAAATGGGAAAGAAAGCAAATCCATGGCTCATTCACGACTGGATACAACTTTTTTTTTACCTTTAATGAGAACTATTTCTCTTTCGTTGCCAGGCGTGTGTTACCATAGCCAATGACACCATAGCATCAAACCGAGAACCACAGTGCCGACGAAAGGACAAAAGTGCAGTGACGAACTAAAACAATAAGGCGTACAGAATCCTTTCTCTCTCCTTCATTTTCCCATTTCATATGATCATCGTTTTTACATCAGCAGCAAGTGGAAGGCAAATTCCAGAATTCCTTTTATTAACATTTTTCTTTTCTTTCTTTTCAGATGCGTTGCGGGAGACTACACAGCGAAAAACTCAAAGTCAGCCAGTGAAGTTGTCAGCCATTGTCAAATAATTTGCATGATCTTTGAGGACAGTGTTTCTTAGCCCAAGTCGCAGCAGCAGTAGCAGCACCAGCAGTATGATTGATTCCAATTACTAACCGTCGCCTTTGGTACTTCATCTCCGCTTGCATCATCAATTTCAAAAATGAGGATAAGAACAGTTTTGGAAATCATAACTGGGTGATCTCTGGATTTGAAGGAGTGTCCCTGGCAATTGTTCCATTCTGTTCGGTTACCTCTCTTCATTTTTCGATTGCGATGTTTGCTAAAGGAAAGTTTCTGTAACACGGAGCTTTCGAAACGTAATTAAATTAACAGGTTAATTTTCCAATGCTCGACCATCGTCTTCAGTAGCAGCATCAACAACTCGGCATGTGTTATCAGCAAAGCAATTGATCGTATTACTTTGGGAATGAAGGTAAACCAAGAAACCCACACTTGAACAATCCTGATAACCAAGGGAGAGTGAGGTGTGTTGTACTGAATTTTAACCCAAGCTCAACTGCCTGCCTGAATAAAACCTTAACAGCGCTGTGTCATGAGGATGGCTCTACGATAGGTGGATGTAATTAACACAACTTCAGTAGGATATACTTTCTCTAAAAAACTCGTTGTGATGCTAACAATTTTGGTTGGAACAAAAATAAAAGAACATCGTAGTTTTCTCTTTTTGCTGGTAAAGCAAGGTTCGGGGAATTTACGGTGGTGCTGCATTGCTTCTCTAGTTTTGTTATGGTTTACTAACACTGGCTCACATTCAAGTCCGTTTCCGACCAAATTCGTAACACATCGTTGAAAATAATCCAAAGTCGTTAAAACCCCAGGTCTCAGCCGTAGATTCGAATTAAATTAATCACTTAGGAATTTGGTATAGAAAATTGTTCCGGTTTTGGTCTTCCGTGTCAACACAGTTGAATCAATAGAAGAAAAAAATCCTTCGGTTGTGATGTACGTTCTCTTTCTCTGTTTTCTTTTTTGCCCAATGGAAATAAATTCACTCGCTCGCCATTTTCCATCTCAACACTTACTTCTCATTGTTTGTTTTTATTTTACATGTGTGATTCATGTTTGCACTTTGTTTTAGTTCATCTGTGTGTTTGCGGCAATTCATATTGTGTTGTCATTAATTTTGTGGTTGTGTTTCGTTTAAATCTACCATTTAGTAAACGTTTTCCATTGGTAAACATTGTTTCCGAACAATGGAAACCGCGGTATCTCAAGTTAGCTTTTGTGTTTTTGTGTTTGTGTGCTGAGAATAGAATTATTTAAATGAATGCAAACTAATTATATGATTGTAGCAACATCTTATTACTTGCAGTATTATTGGCACTAACGGCAACTAACCATAACATTTTCTTTCTCTGTTTCTCTTTCTCTCTCTCTCTCTCTTCTCCTTCTGCCGAACGCGTTTTTCGCCGGTGGATGCGTATCTTCGACTTTGTATGAATATCATATTTAACAACTACGAATATTATCTTCATGCGGAATCACACGCAACGAACAATCTACAATTTCTTAATTATGAAAAATTAATATACTATTTACAACAATTTGTTCCTAAAAACAAAACACATACACACACAAACTAAACTAACAACGAATTAACACATACCCGTGCGCGTAATAATGGTCGTTGTTACATGCGTGTTCGTATTAATACCACATACTTATACCACTATTGCACCTACTACACCGGTCTGAACATTCTTGTACTACTACTATTGCCCACTTGGTTGCATTTCTTATCCCTACTAATCACTCGCTGATCGTACGTACGGATACGGGTGTGTGTATGTGTATGTGTATGGGAAATGAACAATAGAAACAGAAGATCCCGAGGACAGTAGCTCGCTTGGTGGTGGAATAACGAAGATAAAGTTGGAAAACTTCTGGCACGATAACGACCTGATCGCGTTTGCCGAACCGGTCTCGAACCATAACGCGAAGACGACGATCGTAGCGCAACCGAAGGTGCAGCGCACTATCGCCACCACCACAACCACCATCCCGGCATGGCGCTGCAAGACATCGAAGTCCACTTCGAAAATATCGCTCGCGCCGATGGTGACCACGGTCGGACGCATGATGGTGGCCAAGAAATCGTCCCCGTCGGGTGGCGGTGTCGGCGGCGGCGCCAGCATGCTAGCCATCATGAAACCGCTCAAGACGACCGGAAACGGAAACGTGATCCTAACGTCGGCCGGGTCGCTGATGGCGACTACGATTTCGAGCGGCACGAATGCGACCGGCGGCGGCGGTGGCAGCGGCAGTGCTAGCAGCAACGGCAGCAGCATCTCGCTCGGCAGCCGCAAGGAAGACAAGATCATGTTCCAGCACGAGAACGACGCAAAACCGTGGAAGTGCAAGAGCTGCGGCCGCAACTACAAGTGGAAAAACAGCCTCAAGTGTCACATCAAGAACGAGTGTGGCGTGCCGCCGAAATACTTCTGCGAGCGCATGTGCGGCTACAAGACGCACATACACAGCAACCTGAAGCGCCATCTGAATTCCAAGTTCTGCAAGCCCAACTGAGACCTGGTGCTGGCGGCGACCCCGACGACGACGACGTCGATCACCGCAGTAGCAGCGCGGTCCACCGTCGGATCCAGCACTGCCACCGTTGCTTCCACCTCGTCGTCGGCGTCGACGTCCTCTTCGGTCTCCGTTTCGTCGTACACTGCTCCTTCCGCCGCCTCCGCCGCTTCCACCTTCATCTGTACCTCCTCTTCTTCCTGCTCCTCCTCCGGCGCTGCCACAATACAGGTAGCAGCACCGCCTCCGCCGCCGCTCGCAACGTCACTTACGCTCGCTTCCGGTACAAGAACTGCCATCCTTGTCGCGCCCGCCGCGATCACCGAGGTGGAGGTCGAGACGGAAGAGCAGGAGGACTCCACGCAACCTCCCCGGACGCGACTGTCTCGCAGGCGCATCCGCCGTGTGGTTGCGGGCACGGGTATTGGAGGGGGCCAACGTGCACACATCATTTACTATTAAAGCATGTGCGTGCGTGCAGGCTGTCATGATGGATGCTGCATGAAACGGAGCACACTTATCGCCGTGTGTGCTAGTGTGCATGTGTTTGTGAGTGTTTATATCTTATATCAAAGACACACACACTCAGAGACACACTGGTAGAAGATTTACAAGATTTTTCATTCGTTAAAAGCAACGTTACTAATACGGTTGGCATTCCAATTGTATTACGATTAACACTATCGCCCCAAGATCGTTTCTAGTGTTGGTAGAAATGTGAAAATGGGTGTGCGGATAGTCGAGAATTATAAACATTTCCGTTTTTTGCCTGTAAAGGGTGTGTGTAGCAGAATGAAATCGAAACGAGGAAGAAACTGACCACATGAACATGAATTAAGAGGCATAGATGCGCGCGCGCGCGCGTAGGAGAGAACGAAGACAAAGAGGCAAAGAGTTGAGTAGCATTATTTTGACTATGTTTAATTTAGCTCAATATTTTCTTCTATTTATTCTACTAATTAACAATGGTAAAAACGCAGCAAGGGGTTTTTGTAATTTTAATATACTTTGGACGCGAAGAGTAAATATTAGCCAGTAGTGAGAGGAGTCAGGCAAAGCGCAAATCAGTCAGCGGTATTCGGTAGGGTAGAAGCTTTGCCAAAACGTAGATTAAGTTTGCTTATTTATTTCAGGTTTATTTGTCCCTCGACTTCAAACGTAAGGGTGGAACGCGCATTTCTTGCCCTATAGCAAGGGCAATATGAAACGACGAAAAAAAAAAGTGGGAAACCAAAAGTTGCTCAACCCGGTAGATGTTTGTTTTTGTTTTTTTTTTTAAGTTATAATGATTTTAGATTTTTTGTTTATGAATATAATTCATTTCAAATTGCATCACCATGAATGCAACATGAAACCATAACTTATTTGAACACAACAACTATACAGGCAGAGTTCCAAAAAGCGCAACATTCCTTATCTTACTTTAATGCTTTTTCCATCGTAATTCCACAGAGCCGTTGAGGTGGCAGAGTGGGTCATGGGTGTGTGGCATGAATTTATACAAACCAAAACGCTACGCTTACCCCCCATCAACAACTCTGAAGTTTTATGCGTTTGTGTTTAAGTATGTACGAAAGTGCAATCGATCTTTTTGTCTTTTTTTTTTTTGTAAACAGCTAACAGATTTCACGATACACACCCGCCATCAACTCAATTTGCCATGTGACTCGAAGGCTTTTACGCGCAGATTATTACGTGTGTACCAAGAGCAAAGAAGTTCGAAAAAAGGGGATCGACGTGCATTTTCCCACTTCAGATAGTGTGCCATAATTTGGGTGTGTCATTGTAGTAAAACAAAAATGAAGGCTATTATAAAAGTAAATTTGTCCCAAGAATTACATGATTTACCAAATACCAAACAAAAAGCAGAAGACATCACTAGCAGTAGAGAGGGAACGATGTTTAATTGCTGCCAGTGATGCTAAAACAGTTTTATCAACTTATCTAGTCGGATGTACTTAACTATGTTGTACCTTTTGTTTTAAATGGTAGGAAAAGCATGTAACTTTTTGTTTCCTTTAGTTATATATACTCTTCGCGGCCAGCTATATATTATACATAAGCATATATATTTTTTTTATTTTGTTGAACTTTAACATTAAGTTAATAAGTAATATATTCCGTTCCCCATTCCATTACACATTCCAGTAACACATTTACAGCACTATCATTTTATTTGTATTTGCGCGAACCCCGCTGAGGTTTTGGAGCACTTAGAAATCTTTTCAATCCCTAATTCCATTCCATTCATATGAAAATGCAAATACTGTATTATAGCGAATAAGAAGCGCATGATAGAATGATAAACAACAAAGTTATGGATAGGCTAATGTGTTTTACACAGAGCATTGTTGTACACAAAAAACAATGAAAACAATAGCACGCGCATGTATGAATATGAACACGAGCATAGAAAAAAAGGAGTCAAGTACACAGACCGGTTTGTAAACGAAGTAATTTGTTTGCCGTGTGAAAAGAGAGTGATTTGCTGTAAGAACGAATGGCTTTTCTGCTGCAAAAACAAGAAAAAAAAACAAACAAAAAAGAACAAAACAATACATGGTAGATAAATTGGCAATTAAGTTGCGTCAATATAGAATCGGAGAAAAAAAGAAGATACAAAAATAGAATCGGTAAGGGAGGGTTGAAAAATGTTTGCGATGAATGATAATATTTAAAATAGAAATAGATGAAACGGTGGTTTAAACAGCTGCAACACACAGCTAAAAAGACAGATAATACATTATAACAGCAAGCAGAATCACAAACAGTTTAGTTATCGACTTTCTACAGCTATGACTTAAAGCAGCCCTGGTACAGACTCCCCCATCACAACCCCCCCGTACACCACATATAAGACAAGGCAACGTAATATTAATTGGTAAAATTACACTTATATTGTCATAAGAACTATTTATCAGCTGCCTGCGGGTGAAATAGCCGACGAGAGAGGAGGTATAAAGTGTTTTGGGTTGAGCAATAGAAATGAGCATCGTGAAATAGAAGCAAGCAAATAGAAGAGAGCATATGTTCGATTTGCTGTTTGAATGAAAGGATAGAACTGATCTAGTGCGATGCTGAACGATTACAAACAAATAAAGAAAAGCACAGTGCAGTGTATGCATTTCACTTTGCGCAAATATGAGCAAATGATTATGTTTCAATACTTCCATGTGTAGGATGCACGGGGGACGACGCCTGAATTGCTGGTGGTCTCTGCGTGACCGAGTTGAGGTAACATTTGTAGCTTGTGCTCTAAATGCTGTGGTATCACCCATTGTGGGGTTGTTGTATTAGTTTTTGTTCACTGTTTATTGCACAAAGAGTTTTTTTTTCTTTTTATTAACATTTTCATTTTCATTTTAGGTCATCGAGGAGGTCGCTGGACGAAAAAGAACTGGCCTGTTGCACTCACACCCAGTGGTTATAAGAATCTGAACCGGAAGTTAGTTTTTCACTGGAGTGCTGGAGAACCTTGTTAGTCTATATCATATGTAACAACGCATGCTGTTTCCTGGTTTTTGGATACATTGTAACGAAGCGAACAAGATTGTGCCAACTCACCACAACATATGTGTGTGTGTGGGTATGGGTGTTTCCATATGTGTGGCCAACGCGTACTCATCGCCATTGGAAAATCAATCAGTCGATGAGAGATAGTGACTGAATGTGAAATTAAGCTTTAGAAACTTCTGTATACCGTTAATGGTTGTAGAGTTGTTCAATAAAAATGCATTCGCTTGGGTTTGTTCTTATTTTATGTCCAATCGCGCAGCTAGGAGCAGGAGAGGTTTTTTCATTGCATTTTATGGAATGATCATTTCAGTTACGATTTTTTTTAAATTTTAAAATTCAAAATGTTAAAATCATAACAGTTTGGCATACGCTCTAAATTTAATCAATGAAAAGAGGAAGCAAAAAACGAAATAGAAAAAAAAAACAAAAATCCATAGTTTCGGAATCGAAGTGAAACATAAAAGTGCAATGTACTAAAACGATAAACAATAACTACTATTTATAACCTTTTAATGTAGCGAAAATTCTACTCTTGTATAAGCTTTAAATGACGATCGCAGTTTGTATTAAAATGTTCCTCCATTAGTTACTCATCGTCGTTAGGAGAAATGTATTTTGTATCATTTTCCCTTGTCAAAAATGTATTTTTCTTCTTTTAATATTTGTTAAACTCTCACTGCTTACGAGTTATTCTAAAGCAAAACAGTTAATGGAGTTTCATTACTATCGCATTTCGGGTTTATTCCTCTAGCTTTGCAGGATAAACAACAGCATAATGGAAGCGAATGCAAAATAACTTTAAACAACAAACTTTGCAGCAAACCAAAATATAAAAAAAAAAACAAACACATAATTTCATTCACACACACACACACCTACCCCCTGCTATCATGTAAAACCACAAACCAAGCGCGCGCACAAACACACATACCTTACCTTTAGCTCTTCGTTTCTATTGCAAATCATACATTACTGCTCTCATGCAAACTACTACACACAATTTAATGGTGGTGGCAAGATGTGGTCTTCCTTTATTATTATTCATAACTTTTATCCTTTGTTTTTTTTTCTCCTTCAAGTTTATCGTGTGTTGACGAACTTTCTCTCTCGCTCTCTCTCTCTTTCTCTTTAATGTATTTCAATAAGTTCTTATATCTGTTTTTACTATATATTTGACAACTCAGTTATTGTTCTGCTATAAATGTATTCGTTTGTTTGTGTTTTAAATGTGTATGTGTCTGTTACTGTGTGCGTGTGCGTGGGAAGGGTAAAGGAACTACAAAAACAACAACAAAAAAACAATCAACAAAACACAGGTGTTAGGGGTTAAAACAATGCTTCGGAACTGCTTTTATTTAAAAAAAAAGAGACAACCCATAGATTAGAACGTGCGCTTGTGCGTGCTCCTCGTACACGCGTAAAAGATTTTGTGGCTAATTGTGTTAACAAAACCGTTCATTTTGCCTATAGCTCGTCGCTCCTTATTGCATATAGATATACCGTACCCGCACCAGAAGCATAGCGAACATATTTCACAAAATATTATGTGTTTTTTTGCATCAGGCACTTACAATATATATGCACACACAGAGGCGGTCGTACACATGCACCCATACCAATTGGTACTCGAAATATAAATCAAAACCGGATAAAAAAACCGGAGCAATCAGATTAAACATCGCACTCACTCCACCGCGTCAAAGAAGTAAATGATAAAGAGCGAGCGAATTAAGCTACTTGAAAAAGCATAAATTTTAATAATATCAATCCACACGGTTGCATTGTATCAAAGAAGAGTACTGTTCAGTGTGCGTGTGTGTGTGTGTGTGCGATGGTTAGTGTATATTGCAATCGAAAACTTGCTGTGTGCATATGTACCTCCATTGCTGTGTGTTTTGTTTGTTTCTGTTTCGCTAATTATATGGAGTTTTGTTTTCACTGAAATTAGCAGCTTGTGGAAATCGTATCAAACTGAAACGGCAGGGACACAGTTAGCATAACCGTGGCTTCAATGTTTGTCTATTATTATCACACCGCATACAGGGTACTGAGTGAGCGATAAATAAGTACTAATTTTACGCACATGTAACATAACTTACCAGCATTGGTTAATCACATGGTTTTATACTGAATCTAGGGGTGCATATTGTGACTCTCGCAAAAAAGAACAGTTTAAAGCCCGTCTGGCTTGAGCCCTAGAGAGGTGTTAAGACTGTGCGTGTGGAAAACAAATATGCAAAAAAGCAACACACAGCCTCTAGTCATGTGTGAGAATACAGTCAGGCACAGAGATAGAGGAAGAGATAAAACGAATATTCAATAGTTTAATCACATGAACACACTAAACTCTTGAACATTAATTTTTTTCTGTGTAATGCCAATTGCCACTACCACCGGGAAAAGGGATAAACACAAATGCAAAAAAAAAACAATCCGATCGGTAGCAAATATTAAACTTAAATCCAAACTCTACTTGTTCAGTTTCTGTACCCGTAGGTGAGGCGAGCGACACTGATGGAGGCCCATTGGTCGGTGGTGCTGCCGGAGGAGGAGCGCCAGAAGAAGGCGATCTCGTAACCGATCCCACCGGTAGCGAGGGTAGTGCGGCGGCCACTGTCATAGCCGCCACCGCTGCAGCCGTCGGCGACATCATCGGGTGTTGCAGTGGCAACATCAGCAGTGCCATCACCATTACTAACAGTGGCGTGGCAGTGGCGGCAGCAGGCAATAGTGTTGAGAGCAAAGACGGACCGATGATGATGTGCACTACTGCTGGTGGTAGTGGCGGTGGTGGCGGCGGTGGCGGTGGCGGCTGCAGCAGTAGTGCAAGTAGTAGTAGCAGCAACAGCAGCAGCAACAGCAGCAGCAGCAGCAGTAGTAGCAATGGTGGTATCGCTAGCGGTACCACCGGTAATAGTGATGCTGCAGCCGCAGCCATAGCCCTGGCCCTAAACCAGCAGCAGCCGACCAACATGTCGGCGGCTGCAGCCGCCGCCTTGATGGCCGAATACATCAAGAGCGATGTAGTGGGGGTCACGTTCCCTTTACCTGTTGTTACTACTACCCAGCCGTCGCCACCGATCGGTAGCGGCGGCAGTGCCGGGGAAGGATCCTCCTCCCACAAGCAGCTCGTGGCAGCCTCGCTGAAGCTGCAATCTCAATCCCAACCATTGGCGCTGCACCAGCAGCAACAACAACAGCAGCACCAGCAGCAGCAGCAGCAGCAGCAGCAGCAGCAGCAGCTACAGCAGCCGCAGCCGCAAACGACAGCACTACCGCTACTCTCACCGAAATCGCCACCGATCGATGAGCAACCGTGCGATCTGCGGATGCTAACGCCGGCGACGTACTTGCGGGAGTTTGCCAGCGCGGTGAAGCCGGAATCGTTCGCGGTTGCCGCCGCCACAGCGATCAAGCTCGCCGCGTCGGCCAACACGGGCAGCGCCAGTACGGCGGCCGCGCTGCCAATGCCCATGTTCAAGGGTATCAGCATGACGACACCGCCGCCCCAGCCGGCAATGGCGATGCCTTCGCCGATCGTCGGCGGCACGTACTCCTGCACACGGTGCGGCAACTCGTACGCCCGCCCGCACAGCCTCAACCGGCACATCCGGTTCGAGTGTGGCGTCGAGCCGAAGTTCGAATGTCCCGTGTGTCACAAAAAGTCGAAGCACAAGCACAACCTGGTGCTGCACATGCGCACCCATCAGCATCGATGATCCAGCAGCAGGGGGCTGCTTACGATGCTGCGCTGCTTACTGCTGCTGTGCTTCCATTTCGTTGCGGATCATCATCGACGTCGCCAAAACGTCGCCGCTTGTTGTTGTGTCGGTTTACTTTTGCGGGGCACTTTCGTGCGGGGCACACGTTTTTTTTTTTTGCTGCTAGCTACGTTTGCTAGCTGTGATGTGTGTTCGCACGTATGCAGACTCTATACACGAAAGCTTGTGTAGCAGAGGGCGACAGAGGGAAACAGAGAAGGAAACAAACAAAAAACTACACTTTCTTGCGCAGCTGTGATTCTGTTGTGACGGGCAAAAGACGATGCTGGTAGAAAGGGAAGCGCGCGAACTGTTCGAGCAGGAGCGAAAGGGAATCCACGTGTTTTGTTACAATTGTTATTTTTGATCTTTTCACTACCTTATTATTTTTTCTTTAATCTTTATTGCTTCGCAATTGTTATTACCATTATCTAACGTTATTTTAGTTGCTTTACTATTTTATTTCACCGTATCAGCTAAATTATCGTAATATGGAATTGTTTGTAGTCAGAAATAACCAAAACAACATATCCATCAGTCTGAATTAGTGGAAAACAAGGGATACAAAAAAAAACGGGGAAAACAAGAAAGGAGTACACGCACGGAATGGAGAGAAAGGGTGTGTGTAGCAAACTTAAAACAGTCGATGGAAATGGATATATAACAGTTCATATAGTCAAGAGCGTTTAAGGAAACAAAGGTTTAAAAAATCACATTCTAAGAATTAACAAAATCCTATCTGGATGTAAAATTGAACTAATCAAATGGATTGACAAAGAGTTGAAAAAGTAAAGTAAACGTTTATAGCTTATAGGTTAGTAGTACGTAAATGACACAATCTGTCATTATTATTGCCTACCGGTTTACCCCGTGCTCTGTGCCAAGCAGTTGAGCATCGAACGGTAATGTAATATGGGGCATATTCGTGTGTGGGTTAAGGGTATACGTACTGCAGGGCAGTAAAACAAGAGCAACAAAAGTTGTAAGGAAAATCGATTACCCTTTTAAAAGCATGTGGATGTGTATGTATATTGTGAATTGATCTGTGGTGAAAACAGAAACAAAAAAAAAGTTGAAATTTTTTGGTTAATTAATGCTTGGTTTTTCTTGGTTCCTTCAGGCGCACACATACACACCAAAATCGAAGGCAATTTTTATTAAGTTCTTATAAAATATTAAAACAAAAACACATCATGCAATGTCTAACGAAACAGTCACATAGTGACACTAACGAGAAGAGAGCGAAAGCAGATCCCGGTTATATCGCAGGATTAAGCATTGAATTACCATTGAAAGGAGGGATAGTGTCTAAACATAAATTAGGTGGGTCAGTTACTTAACATTCTTGTTTTAGGTTTTTTTTTGTTTTGTTTACCTCTTAAAAGTTCTTAAACGGTGTTTGTGTAATTTTGCCCTTTTGCCGCCATATGTTAAATCTTCGTAAGATCGATAAATATTCACAAGCAAGCAACGAGTAAAGCGGGGGAGCAGCTGCTTTGTTATGTGGACAATTTCTTTCTTTAAAACGTCTTTCAATTCTAATTCTAGATTCAAAATACCACTTTCCGCTTTCCCAAAGGAAGATATAGAACATTTATTACACGCACTGCATGTAGGACATGCAAATCAGTCCCGTAATATAACGCTGTTTATCGTGGTGTGTACCGTAGGTCGATGATGGAGAAGAAGAAAAAAGAATTCGAGTCATTTTTACATTGAGTAAGGTTCTTCTGTTCCAAACACGAAAATCAGTACTTTACAAGATGCCATTTGGCAGCAAGCTCGTTGTAAACGAATGCTTACCAGCCTACGGTCAAATTGCAGTTGTGTTTGTTTTTTCCATTCTTCTTTATTGAGTTTTTGCATAGCATTATTTATACTATATACATGTAGATAAACGCAGCGGGGAGCCAAGCTCCCTCTAAATCATACGCATAGGTTGATTGTGAAGCATAGCTGCCGAAGCAGCAGCAAAAACCGGAAAAGGGAAATAATGGAGCAGTTGACCGGGTGCAGTTTACCACGCCCCGCGCAGTTGATGGTCGATTCGTTCACTGTTAATATCGTTTACGCAACAATTGGTTACCAGACTACTAATATGTAAAGGCAGAAAAATGTATATTATGCAACAAAATACACACACACACACCTCCAGATAATCGCGCAGTTACACCAATAATAAGATCGTTTAGCTAAGAAGATTTAGGAACGGGTTAACATATTAACATATTAATAGGTAATACTGGGTTAGTGGACAGGTCTGTTGGACGCATAAAACGCATATTAGTTATTTTAAAGCTTTACTTCTTTTGCATACGTTAAGGTAGTATATTTTTTGTTGTGGTATGCAATTGATCATTGAGCGAATGGCAGCAGCAGCAGTAGCATCATCATGGAGTGTGTGTTCGAGTGATAATAGTTATAGACTGTGTGTGTGTTATAGTCTGAATGGGTGAGATATCAGGTGATCAGGTGGGAATGGATATTGATGGATATTTATTGATTGCTTTTGGGCATTGTTTTTGATCAGTGAAAGGAATGGTATTTGCACGGGCTGTGCAACGGCACAAATCCACGAATCCATTACACAGCCGGATCGTTTAGTGGGGCCAGAGAATCAACAGCCAGAGTGATTGGAAATTGCAGTGCAATAATGTGGATGTAAGATTTAGTTAGCGAAAGAAGTGAAGCGCGCAGTCGACGGGACGGAAATGATGGGAGAAACACGCTTTGCGGAAAACCAACAACGTTATTTGTACCCCAGTTAGCACCGAATGCTGTGTGTTACCGTGATAATGGAAATCAGTAGCAGGACTTTCTGCTTTGCGTGTGTTTATCACATTTTGCATGATTTATCATCATTGGGTTATTTCACAAAGATCAAGCTTCTGCATATGGAAGTTTAAACCGAATGCAAAAAAACAATACAAAAATTGGATCGCGGAATAGGTTTTGCTGTAATAACTATGGACATTGTTTTCAATGCTCGTGAGACCAAGTAGCATACTCGAACAGAGTAGTTCTCCCAGAATTGCATCATATACACAAATACATGTTACCACTAACTGTTGTTGGCGCGTTGTTTAGAGCGGGAAAAGCACATAGTAACACACAGAGCAAATATGTTGGATTCGAACGGATTCTAAAAGTACCAGACGGCGGGTCCCTTAAGGGTGACGCGTAGGAAGATGAGGTGTAACGTAAAGCTAGATGTAGAACAATAACGAATGAGCGAAAGGAAGCGAGGTAGGCTTATGCATTTATTGAACGAAAGGCATAGGCACTGGTAGTGTTAAATAGCGCATTATTTTGCGTATCATGGGCGTGTGTTTAGTGTGTGATGGTCGATGGGGTGGGAGAATGGAGAGGGGGGAAAAACAAGAAAACTGAAACAATTGGATTGTGATATTTGCAAAAGAGTATAGTCGTTCTTTATTTAATTTTTTTCTCAAGAAAAAGATAGAGAGTTGCGATACGATGATGATAAGGAGAGCGTGGACACATTTAAGGGAAACACGAAATAGTATAGATAAACATTGCCTACGATAAGTGGATTTTGTGTCGTATGAGATCAGGTAGAATGATCTTCATGTATGGGGGAGGTGAAAAAAGGATAAATATTATTAACTCGGATACTACTTACTAGAGACGAATCGAAACACGAACTGCAAGGGAAAGACGCATAAACAGAACCAATCTGGCGATGATATCGACAGCAAAACATCCATTTCCGGAATGTTCCAGATGTGTGGATGGGTTAGTTGTAAGAACGGCTCAGTGATCGGCAGTACCACAGAAGAAATGGGAAAGAAACCCGAAACGAAAGCAAATATTAAAGCGAACCATTTTCATGTCATGCTCTGCCTGCAACGACATTGCTGGGGGGGCGCATGTTTTGGTGGATTTTTTCTATCTGTATGCCATTTTGTTGCTCAGATCTCGGATACTTCACCTCACAATAGAATTCTGCTTTCCACCAGACGAACGAAACACATACACACCACTCTCCGCTAGGTATACACACTTTGTTGAAAGCCCATGAAATCGCACATGTTGATCAGTCCAGCTGCAGGGGATCCATCCGTATCTGGTGTAAAAATGCAACAGTTACTTAAACAATACACACACACATTTAGGACACACATACACCGTGCAAAAAGGGGTAGTGATGCAAATGTTTCCCCTTTAAGGAATTGCGTCCTTTCCCTTGCGTGGTGGGGTACGGTCGTTAGCGTTTTTGTTTTAAATATTGAACGCATTTTTGCTTGCTTTTGCTGCAGGTGTGGGGTTGATGGATGGTTGACAAAGCAATTCTTTGTTGATTAGGTTTTGTGTTTGCATTATTCTGTTTGTGTTAGAAAGGTCAAAATTTATGTTTCCCACTTTTATTCGAACGGTATTTATCGTGGGAATGTTTTTATTTTATCGATAATGCCATTAAATTTTACAAAGCAAAAAACAAACACACACATATATACTGATTTGGATATCTCACATACACAACAGTCCTCTTTAGATACGGTTTGGAACTGTTCATACAAAGCGGAAGAGGAGGAGCGCAGTGAAGAATAGATGGACTACAGAAAAAAAAACAACAAGGATAAAAAAGGGATAAAAGATAAAAAAAATGTGCTGTGAACGAAAATATTGATGTGATTTTTTGTGATCGTTATTGTTATAACAGAGAGGAAAAGGGGCGAAACATAAATGAAAGTAGAGCCTATATAGCTCAGACGAATCATTAGATAAATTATATACATAGAACAGGGGGAAAAAAGAACTAAAGCAAAGCAAAAATTATTGGAACGCCCCACCCCCTCCTTCCCCATCCTCCCCCAAAACGTGTGAGCTTGATGAACGTGTCTCGATGAATCAGTAAAACAAAACAGTATAAGAAAAAGTGAAAGTGAGCAGATTTATAGGAAAAAAAAAACAGAAACCAGAATTTATATTTTGTGAACGAAAGGAAAACAGGTCGAAAAACAAAGTTAAACACAAAAAGGTTCGTTTTCCCCCCCTGCACAGAATCTTACCATCGCGTTGCATCGTGAAAAAGTACCATTTAGTGCAATTCACAACGTACTGGATTCGGAAAGTGGGGTGGAAGTAAGCCGTTTGGCGAAACTTTTCTTTTTTTTTTTTGTAACATATGTGTGTGATTATTGGCTAGCGATGAGGACGAGGAGAGTGTGGTATCAGGGCTAAGGAGTAGACAAAACAAAACATTGCAACTGGTGGGATGGAGTTAGTCAATGGAATTGTGATCCGTTTTTCCGATCCCTGGTGTGTATGGTGTGTGCGTGTGTGGGGGGAGAGGACAACAAATTGAATGGTAGGGAAGTTATGCCACTGGATGAGTTAATGCGCGGATGCGATGACGCGTGGACACGTTTACTTAAAAGAGCCGAACACTGTATATCGCCATTTTTACATACACAACACGCAACCACACGCAAAGCAACGAATTGGATCTCTTCAGTCTGTTTTCTTATGACAGATTAGCAATGCAGGAACAGTGAAACAGTCTGGCTCTTAACAGCGTTTGTGTGTGTGTGTGTTTGAGTGAGTGTGGCACGATAAAAAAGCTGGCAATGTGTAGTAATGAGATACAACAGATTTCAAACAATGACAGGATAAGAATGTTCTATAAAAGGACGCCAAGTTACCGAACAGAAACAGCAGAGAGAGAGAGAGAGAGAGAGAGAGAGAGAAAATAACATTTACACATTGTTTATGTTGTAACGGATCAATACTAAGTTAAAGCGAAATGATAGCATGCCAATGTTGAAAGTTACCAGAAAGCGAAATCTTAAGCTGTGTTTCAAGTGTGCAATGTCAACGAATACACGAAAGTTACCACAAGTTAAACGGGAGAGAACGAAGGCGCCTTGATCGTTCGTTCGATCATGTGTTATGGTTACGATCTTTTCGGGGAGGGGAGGGGGGAGGAGGGGGTGCCATTTGTCGCAATAGGTTGAGACACGGGGAGACACACAGCGAAAAGGGGTTAAAATGTTCTGTGAGAAAACAGAAGTAAAACAAAAACGCGAGTGCGACCACAGATCCACACATACACACATACACGCACCCTTAAACGGCTTAAACTATCTCTACGAAACGAAAAGATAAAAGCAAGATGCGTGTAACCACTGGTGTAATAGGTGTAGAGTGTAAGTGATTAACCATACTACACACGGATATGAGTCCGTGGACGCGGTTGGGCCAACACCGTGCGCGCAGCATTGCTTAAAATTAAACCAACTGTAAGCTTAAGTGCACCTTTATTAACGAAACGAGAAACGGGAAGGAACAAAAACAAAAATGGCAGGTAACAGAAAGGTAGAGCAAAAAGCGAAACCCTCCAATAACGGTCAATCACAATCGGAGTTTCGGAAAATTAACTGTGACAGCAAAGGAAAGTAAACGGAAAGCGCTTAAATTTTTAAGGAAGGTAGCAGCGGTGGCGTGTGTAGAGAAACAGTGTACATTTTATACCAAAACTAATGATCATTTAATATTTTGTTTAATAACTTTTTCGCGACTAAGAGAAAGAGGGCGGCTTACTACACCGGGCGTGTAGGTTGGTTGCAAGAAACTAAACGATAAATATTAATGCAAAAAAAGAAGTGAATACATCTTATATATTATATATATACACTGAAAAGTAACATGCATACAGACGATAAAGAAAAGGAAGATGAATGATCGACCTCTAAACACTACTGGGCACTACTAGTCGAAGTCGACCAAAAGAAGTTTTGAATGTATAAAAAAAGAAACACACACGCAAGGATCGATCACACAATTGGCGCCGGATGTATGTATGTATGTATGTATGTATGTATGGGATATATATAGCTATATATTTATATACACATATTAAGAACCGAACGGATGTTAGATCATCGGTGGGGTAACCAAGAGTGTGAAGCGCGCAGTTTTGAAATGCAAAAGTGAGCAAGGAAGAGAGCGATAAAGGTGAAATAATATACATTAGTTGCTTGTGCGAATCTGAATATAGAGAAAAGTTGGAAAGGTGAAATAATAAAAGAAGCAAAACGTAATTAAACAATGTCAACAAAAAAGGAGCAAAAATAAGGAAATACAAAAGCGAAACCAAACTAAATGAAATGTGATAAGCGATAAAACCTGCAAGATTATGTATTCGCCGGCCACTCTCCAGCCGATTCGTTTTTCGCTCGTCCATATGTTAAATTTGATGATTGATGAAGCGTCGAGGTGGAACGAGTTCGAGTGCGTTCGTTTTCGCCCACAAGGAGAAACGTCCTCGAGTGCGTGCTGTTGCGTGTGTTTTACGAATGCATGTGCGCGTGACTGTTGATATGTGTATGTGTGTGCGTGTGTGCGTGTGATGTATGGTTTAGTATGTTTGGAAACCAAAGTGCAGTTCGACTACTTACAATACTTAATACTCAACTGTTTTTAGACTTTTGCCGACCCTGGTTCAGATCTGAACTCTCTCTCTCTCTCTCGCACTTTTCACCACAAAAAGTTGGAAAAACATAACACACAAACATAGAAACACTCGCACATGACCCTTTTTCAACCTCTAGACACATCCCCTTATCCCCTTTCCCTATTGATCCCAGAATATTATGTCGAATGTAATCATATTAATTTTGTGTTCATAGGCTTACCCTTGTGTTTTGATACCTTTTTGTTAATGTCCTTCCAATTTTCGTTTTGGTGGGTTATGATGGAAACCGTGCGCACTTCACTGCCATCCCCCAAAACGAGAGGCAGAAGATACCGAAACGAAAGTGCAGTCGTTGTTCATGTGCAGCGCTTCGGTCCGGGAAGCTGGAAACACTTTTCACTAACATATTGTTCTTTTCTGTTCTTTTTCCAGATGGTGCGTGTACGGCGCAGACGGGTCAGGAACGGTTGCAGCTGAAAGTGGTGAAGTGTGAAGAAAATGCTACCATCACCACTCCGGTAGCGCTTGCGAGCGAAGGATTCGCGTGTGACAATGGAGCCCCGAAGGAGGAGAAGGAGCAAGAGGAGGAGGAAGAGGAGGAGAATGTGGAGGATGGTGATCAGATGGACGTAACGTTGCATCGGCTCGGTGCAGACGAAGGCATCCTGGTGCCCTCCGCCTCCCTGTTTGAGGACGGCCACTTTGGTATGGCATTTACGACGGCGGCCGGTGGGAGTGGGGCGGCACACCACTATCACCACCAGCCGCCCAGTTCGCTGAACGACGATCTGGCACTGATGGTGGGGCGACCAGACGATCGGGGCTTTTTTCACTGTCCTGCGGATTCTTGTGATCGAAAGTATGAGACAAATTTGTGTGATCGATTTCCTTCCCCCCCCCCCCCCCCCCTCCTGTCGGCGAATTCCTGCCCCTCTGTCTCGTTCAGTGGAGAGGGAGTAGTGTGGAAGGGGTGTGGACGGGTCCATGTGCACCGGTGGTCCGACATACTGAGCCGATGGAATTCAAACATCTTCCTCTCGAACTCGCTTTCGCTCTCTGTGTTGGCGCGCCCCGTCAGCGCCATACGTTGGTTTCCTCTTCTGTACCTCTACACAAGCGCCACCGACCTTGTCATGAGCCAGAAGTGCGACTACCTACTGGAGTGGTGCGGTGGGGTCTTTTATTACAGTTTGAAGAAGAGTTGAATTCCTAACGGCCAGTGTCAAAAACCGGTGCCGCGGGGTTTCCATCCGGAGCTGAATAAGCGACATCCCTCTACCACCGCCGGCCCTCCTTTCTCTCAGCGCTTGATCATGATCGATCGCTCTCGAAACATCGTAAAAGTGTAAATGTTTATGTGTTTTTTCTTCTTCTCATCTTTTCTTCTCCTTTCATGCTTGCTTGCTTGTGCATCTCCATCTCGTCCGGGGGCGCTGCTAATTATTACTTTCGCAACTCTCCTTGCGCGCCATCATCGTATATTGGTGTGTGTGGTTGTATGTGTGTGTGTGTGTTTTTTTTATGCCTACCTTCACCCTTTCCATAAAAAAACGTGCTGTGGGTCCCACCGTTTCATCCCTTGTGTTTTCAGATACAAAATCAAATACTCGCTGCTTCGTCATCTGCGCAATGAGTGTAACGCTGACCGGCGTTACTCGTGCCCGAAGTGTAAGAAGAAGTTTTCCTACGCATTCATTCTTAACCGGCATCTGCTAAACGTGCACAAGGAGAGCCCCGGTTACTACTGAGGAATTAATTGTGGGAGAAGGGGAGGCGTCCCTCAGTTTGTGTGTGATAAAAATGACTTTAGGTAGAAACTGTAACGGAAAAATCAAAGGGAACGTTGCTTAAGGTAGATTAAAACATTAAAAAAGATGCAAGCAGAAGCGACTAAAAACATTTTAGCAAAAAAAAGAGGAAAGAAGGATTGTTTTTGTTTGTTTTTAGCTGTTAACGGTTGCATTCCAAATTGCCAAAAAATGTAACTTAAAATAGAGTAACAAAAAAAACTACATGCAAATTACATTTCTTCTTGTACATGGTTTCTTTGCATGTATCCTTTTTTATGTTGCAATAGCAGGGTAGTACTAAGTGTTACAACATGTGTGACATTGCGTACGCTTTTTTACTATTCACTTATATAAGTCAGTAGCAAAATGAATGAAGGACCATAACAATCAAAAATCGAATTAGAAAATTTTGCTACCATTTTCGCAGAAGCACCAAATAAGTTATTAAAAGTTAGCGAAAAAAGTGTCGGATAGGGAAGGGACAAAAGTAAAGGTAAAAAAGATAACACAATGGCAGAAAGAAGAAATGAGTAATAAAAGATAAACGAGTATATTTAACATTTTCTATTGAAAAGAACAACAAAAGAACAAAATGAAAATGGTAACAGCGCCAAGCATGTTTTCAATTTCTTGTACGTAATTTATTCACGAAAGAGCGTATTGGTTTTAATCAAAAAATCAAGAAAAATCTATCATTCATACAAAATTCTCCATTCTTAATCAACATGATACTATTTTATGCTGGTGGTGACGGTGATTATAGAGAAAGGATAGAGCGCTTGTTTTCATTAGATCTTTTGCAAGGAGCATATGAACCCGGGTAGATGTTGGAAGCTACAAACTCTCCTAATGGTAGTAGCATTTTAGTTGCCGTTCTTTGTGTTTGTTTTGCTACCGTTTACATTTTTACCTTGTTTGTTTTACTCATTCATCTCAGCTCTTTTCACTAGCGTACCGAAACACGACCGAAATCGTAAATCTCTGTCCTTTAGCTCTCTATCTGTACGGATTAGTCGGGGACTACTGCTACTGCTACACATTACCTACACAAGTACGGAAGTACGTTTCACGGCGAATGGCGCATGTTGGGGGATAATAGGATGGATGAGTGGCTAATAGGATGTGACCAAATATTGTGCATTATGTTGTTGGGCGTGCGCTGCTCTCTTACGCTCTCTACTATTACCCTGTTTATCGTAGCCAGTCGAGTCCGACTTTCTGCTGTTAATGTTGTTTTCTCCTTTCTATTCCCCTTCTTTTAATTTTTTAGCAAGTATTTTCTTTTTTTTCTCTCTTTTTTATTCTTTCTCTCTTCCTCCGTATGCTGTTCTGTTTTCTCGCTGCGTTCCTTTCTTTTGTGTACCAACACCCCTTTTTACATCCGTCTTTTGTAGCGCTGTTCTAGCTTGGTCTCGTTCTAGCTACGAATATAACCTTATACTCGGACTTGTAGTCTTGTGCTTGAGTCCGAAGGTAATTATCATTATTTGTCGTTTACTGTTATGTTTTCGTTATGTTTATTTATTATTTTATCCTTTTCCATCTATTTTCCTCCCTTTTCTCTTCCTTTCATTATTTTTCTCTCTCTCGCTATCTCCTTTTTTTCGATTGATTGGCATTTTGTTTTTTCATTCACACATCTCACCTGTGCTAGTATCCTTCCTGCTCCTTTCGTTACCTTTTCGAACCTTATTTCGGTATTAAGTTATTTAGCTACCTATTTAAAATTATTGTTTGAGGTACTTTGTAGATTGTTCTTGTTTTATTTATTTATTTTTTATTTAGATCTGTTTATGTTTCTTCTTGCGTTCAAAATTATATTTTTTTGTTTGTCTCTTATTAGCTTTTCATACGTATCAAAAACAAAAAACAAAAAACAACAAACACCTAAAAGAGTCGTGAAGCAAATTTATCACCGACTAATAATAAATTTTCTTGTATTTTTTTCTTTCTCTCTCTTTTCTCTTCTCTTTTTCGATGGAAATGCGCGCCTTCCCACACACGGTTGATTGGGTGCTTTCACACGTATGTTTGTGTGTGTGTGTGGATGTGTGTGTGTATGTGTGTGCTGCATGCAAACGGTTTGGGCGTGCGGTGTTGTTGTGGATATGCCTTCACTGTGCTACCAATTTTAGATTGCATCGACATGCTGGAACCCAAAGTAGTGATCATGGACGATGGCCTAACACGTTACGTGTGTCCGCA
This sequence comes from Anopheles coluzzii, assembly GCF_943734685.1. Classification (NCBI taxonomy): domain Eukaryota; kingdom Metazoa; phylum Arthropoda; class Insecta; order Diptera; family Culicidae; genus Anopheles; species Anopheles coluzzii. The sequence goes on from NC_064670.1 coordinate 89,632,731, forward strand.
ATGCGGCGTAAAGTACAAAAAGCTGAGCGCACTGCGCGGACACATGAAGGAGTGTGGAAAGGGTGCGCAGTGCCCGCTGTGTCCGAAGATTGTCACGCAAAGGCGCAATCTGGCCAAGCACATGGAACGTCATCGCCGCGATGGGCTGCTCGAGTTCCATCACTTTATTGACAACTTTCCCAGCAACATAAACTTAATCATTTGAGCGGAAGGGGAGCACCGGACAGCAGGCGAAGTTACGCGTCGTGCGAACCATCGGAGTTGTGACGTGAAGAGGAGAACACGGCCGTTTGCATGTTCGTACTAAATGTTCCGATTTGATTTGATTTTTTTTTCGCTGGATTCAACAGAGGGGAAAGAGAATGGAGCCAGGAAGAGTAGTTTTTTAATTGTGTTTAATGTTTCTTTTCATGTTCAAATTTCATCGTGCTCTGTATCGTTTATTTTTTAACTCCCTTTTTTGTCCTACCTTTTGGAAAATGATTCCGCTTTTCATTACTATTTTTACAACCATTAATTCTATTTTGATAATTTGATTTTTGTGTTTAAGTTTACTACGTGTCTTTTTTCCACTGTTCGTTTAATCTTTAACTGTAGAAGTAACGTTCTTTTCATTCCAAGTATTAGTACTTTGATTCATTCGACGTTAGGTTGTACCTCTGCGGCTCACTGCGCAGTGTGTGCGACTTGAAATCTACGATTTTAAAGTGTTTTGTTTGTAAGAAGTAATGTTAGCCCTGCATATCATGTCATAAATTCAACAAGTTAAGAGCAAAACCACTAAGAGCGAGGAGGAAGAGAAGTAAACGAACACGAGAAAAGTAACTACCACTACCTCCCTTCGAAATAGTTCTGTTCGTCATATGGTAGGGCGCGCATACTTTATGACACGCAAGTGTCACGAGAAAAAGAAATGAAGGTAATCTCTGCTGCTTGCGACAAAGTGTGTGTGGCACGTGAGAGTTTAAGGGCTACGAAAAAGGATCTTATATATGTTAAGTTAAACTTCGACGAATGAAAGAGACATAAACACTAGCACAAACAGAAATATTCAAGAACTGATCATTTACAACAAATAAGTTAGTAAGAGCTCGCTCACTTCACACAGGAAATGAATCATAGCAGTGGGTACAGTGACAAGGCTTCCTCGATCATATGCTTGCTTTGCGGATTGGAGGATCAATCATTCTGTTTTTTTAAACAAGTCAATGATATGGGAATACTGGACTTGAATTTAAGAAAAAGTAACATTTTTCTTATCCTTCAAGTGCTTCATATACCTTTGAAACTGTCTCAAATGACTTCAGAACATTATTCGATATTGATTAAAACAGATGCATGAATGCATATTCGTTCTTATGCCTCGTTTTCCATATATCTTTGCCATTGTTACATGAACCAGCTTATTAATCGGCTTTAATTATGCATAAAATTTGATTTCGTGTTCGATTTTGCTCCCACAATGATGATCCGTAAGGCGTTGAAAGACGATCTAGAGAAGAAAGACCGAGATAGAGATAGAGAAAGAGAAGGAGCCTGCACTGTAATTTTCTTACATAATGGCATAATTTCATAGTGAAATATATTAACGCCCCAGCAGCTTTCAGTTTAACCAGTGCCATAAGCAGGTGATTCTGAGAGGATTCGCTGAAGCATCCTTACATGTCCATTTATGCGTGACACGATATTCTACTTTTCTCCTGCGGAGTAGCTTAATCTTCATTTTCGTTAGTATACCTTAGTTTTGTTACTATTAGGCGCGTATTACAACGTCAAACGATTCCATCTGCCGGAATGGCTTTACTAATGGCACCCGGGATCTCCAAAACGGATCCGTCGTGCAACATCGTTGCTTCTATATGGGGCAATGAAAAGCGAGCCGGATAAGATTCGTGTCACGAATTTTATAATTCCGTGTGCTGATTTGAGATGACTAATTTTAAACTTTCAATTTTCCTAAGTTTTTTCTACCTCATTGTTCTGGATGTTTTTTTTTATTATGCACGACATTGTATCGTGATACTGGAATCTGGACAATGGCCGGCATTACGTTTGGTTATGATTCTAGGTTACACAGGCACATACGCATAAGAAAAACAAACAACAACTCGCGCTTAAACATATAAAGAAGCAAATTCGATAAAGAAATGGTGATACTGACAGGAATGGCTGCAGGGCATACAACACAACTAGGTTTTAGTTATTTCATGGTTTATTAAATTTGGTCCTATGATCCACATGATTGACTCAATCCGGCATATATACGTCGCATATAGGTGCATTTACTTTTCATAGGAAAGAAGAAAAAAAAGAAACAGATTTATCGTCCATCAGATTTTTGTGAACCACTCTGGCGCAGTCGATGATTGAAGCATGGAAAGAAACCAAGCAGGGACAATACACGGTGTACGGTTAATTGTTTTGCCTAGCTGAACGTGCAGCACCGTGCAGCGCGGTTAGGGTAAACAGAACATAAAATTAGAATCTTAAGCTATATTACTAAGTTGCACAGCCGGAGGAAGATTGTTACGAAAGTTTACTTACGATAAGTTTGTAGTTTATCGCAAAATAAAGAGCTAACACAGCAAGCTGAGATAAAATGCCTGAGTCGAAACGATAAGCAGGAGAAAAAAGTGTGTGAATTGTAAGAACTTGGCTGCGGCGGAAATGCCACTCTAGACCACCCCACGGAAGGAGGATGCCCCCCCCAGTTAGGAGAGAAGCTTTCCAATACGTTTTGAATATTTCTTTTTTTTATATTCCATTGTTTGATTTGAAGAGATCTAAATTTTATAAGATTCAATGTGTGTACATCGAAGTTTTCAAGTTGTACGGCAGCCGCTGCTTGCCCAGGTGCTAGGTGAAACAGTGACGCCCCAAAAGGTTCCGTTTTTGATTTTGATTATAAAAAGTTTTGTTTTCTAAGACGAGTGTGTTTGTGAGTGTGTTAAGAGGAAAGGTTGAGGTTCAGTGATGCGTTTTTCTTTAAATATTGCATACGACAGTGCTTTGAGCATAGAGAAGATTATAGTTTTTTGCGCACTATACTGAAAGCCGCCTTGCTGCTCTGCTGGGAGGCGGTTTAAAGACGAATCGCAAACGTTGTTAATCATATATATACATATACTGTGCCAATAGTTTGTTCAATTAGGAGGACAATAAGAACAGCAGAACAAAGGGAGAGGAAGTAGCACGTGAACATGAAATGAAAGGAATAGTGCTGAAAACGGAACAAACAAAAACCATTCGCTACTTACAATGATGAATAAGCGTTTGTGTGTGTGTCTTGAGTCTGCAACACAGTGTCCCCGTCTCCGACAGCTTGTACTAAGGTGGCGCAATCGAAAGAAAAAAGACATTTAAATTGCTCTATTCCTATTTACGGTATGAGACGCTATTATGCCGATAACAAAACGAAAACGAAACGCATGAAATTGATAGCAAACAAAAAAGAACAAAAAATGTAAAGCTAAAAAAGCGCACATGTAAAAAAGAGTAACTCCCTTCGGACGCCCGCCATACAGAAGGTGGGTTGGAAAAAAGTTTGATAGAAAGTAAAACGAAGGACGATTACGCAGGGGGAAGAAAGATGATCAAAATTGCAGATTTGTAAACGCTTTCCTTTCCATTTACAACTTAGAGTTTGTATGTATATGAGCAAGCATTTCTTGTTGGGTTGTGAGCGTGTTTAGAGCGCGCGTTTTGGCTTAGCGTACGCAAAGAAAGCATAAAAACAACCTCACACCTGCGATTTACGTCAAATTTGTTTGCATGAAGCTGCTACTGCTGTTTGCATTAAGTGGAAGAGCATGTACGTGCGCGATCCTAAATCGAGCGAGTGAGATGAAGATAATGAAATAGAGTAACTAAGATTTGTATAAAAAAAAACAACAACATGTGTCTTTTATTGTTTAGTGGTTTGCAGTTTTTGCATTGTGCTCGAGTACATGCACTAAAATGTATGAAAATATTTTTTTTTTTACGTTTTTTCACGGGCATTCATTTGCCTTTGTGAATCGTAAAGTGTTTCAAATTAAGAAGAAAAAAAAGTGGTGCAGGTAATAGTGAACAAAATCAAACGATACCGTATTGTTCGGGAAAGTTCGTATTATACTAACATTTTTTTTTGTTTCTTACAGGTTTCTGTGCAACGGCAACTCATATGCCTTTTAACGAAACGCTAAAGTATCCACACGATTTGTCGGTTTTCAATGCGAATTAAAAAAAAGCCGCTGAATTTCACCACACTACACGATGGGGGCCGCCTTGACCTTACGTATGTAAAACCTGTGACCACGGCCGGCGTGGGACTACGTGGGAATCCGTGTCTACGTGGGACAAATACAGTATTTTCTCGTTGGCTTATGATTGATTGTTTATTAGCAGAATTTGATCGTTAAGCTTCGTTGGTGTGGATCCCAACATCCGGTCGTATACACATCCACAACACACTCCCAAGGCAACTCTGCAACGGATGAGTGTTTCCTTTTATAATTCTCCATCTCCATATCGTCGCCGTCCCGTCCTCACAACAGCCGCCCGTCCCCTGTGTTGTGTTATGTGTTGGCCATTTAGTTGGCCATTTCGTCATCCGACATGTGTGTGAGTGTGTGTTTGTGTGAATGTGCGTGTTTAGTCCTAATTGTGAAGCGGTGTGCATAGAAATGAAATAAAACAAGTATCAAACATTGATCCGCCCCACCTACCTATCCTCCCGCTACCACACACACACACACACACATCATTCATGCTTCTCGTGCGCATCGTTCAACAGCAGACGTGGGGATACTATATATATGTGTGTGTGAGCGTTTATGTGTATGCGTAAGCAATTGTTGGTCGCACAAAAGTTAGGAGTTGTGCATTTGCTGGATCAAAACCGTTTGTTATTCGTTACGGCTTCGGAAGGATAATTGGGGAAAGCTTTACTTACGACGTTTATTGGGTTAGCAATATTCCAACAACCTGGAAACGATGAGTCGCCACGGGGTGATGCAAGTAGTTGACGAAATTCTTGACTCGACTTGCTGCATACACAGAATGGGACCTCAAATTGGTTGTTGGTTCGTTTTCCGTCGAGGTTGTTGCAATATAGTACATCTATTTAAGATTGTGTTCTCCTCCCTCATCTCGAAACATGTTTAACCTTTTTTTTCGCTTAGCTCTTGCGGATTCCGATACGTTTTTTTGTCTCTCTCACTTGTTACTTTTTCATTCGACTCAACCTTGCTGCTGCCTGCCTGTGCGTGTGTGCGTGTTTGTTGTGTGGTTTGATTTTGCATCTTGCGCATATAATTTGTTTTGTTTTTTCGTTTTCTTTTTTTTTTAACTGTTTCTCATGTACATAAAACCACCAGTGTGTTGTTGACTAACATCGACGCTCAAATGCTGATTGGAGATAACATGATTGCAATTTGGAATGTTTAAAACGTTATTTACATTTAAAAAAAACACACACCAACACACTTTGTTTTAAAACCGCCCCTCACACCAACTAACTAATCTATATATCACAGGATTTTAATATGGAAACAGCTGTTGTGGAGGCCTGAATATATTCTTCCCTTTCTTCTTTTCATTTTCCTATGCCTGTGCAACCCTTAATGCATTCATTTTTTTTGCTCTCCTCTTTTGTTTCAATTAGCTTCACCTTGTTTTTTTGTTGTTAAATAGTGTTTATTGAAATTTTGAAAGGAATATTCAAACCAATCGTTTGTCTGTATCTCCTTTTATTCTCCGGTCGAAATCGAAAAATGGTTGCTAATGAAAAGAATGTTGTTTTTATTTTTCTCTTCCAATTCTATCTTTTTCTCTTTCTCTCTTTCTCCCCTTTTCACTTTCATTCTGGTGTTTACTCCGCGTGAACACGTGTTAAACGTTGCAAACATTAAAATAAAAAAAAATCGAAAATCGAATATTGAACACACACACACGCATCCCTCGTTACGGTGCCAAACAACGGTGTTGTATCCTGGCGGTGTCCTTTTCCCGTACCTGCTGTCGTACCTGCTGGCTGGTTTGTCTGTGTGTGTGTGTGTGTGCATATGTGTAATATGCGCGCGCAGAGCTGTGGAGCGATTACTACAACTTCGGTTCGCTTACCGACGATCTGTACGGTCGCGGCAGCGATGCCAGCCGCCAGCTGAACCAGGCCCGCCTGATGGCGCGCAAGAACGGGCAGAACTTTCCCTGCCTAAAGTGTGGCAAATGGTACTCGACGCGCAGCATCATGCTCCGGCACATGAACCACGAGTGCGGCGTGGAGAAGAAGATCCAGTGCAAGTTCTGCTACAAAAAGTTTCGCCGCAAATGGAACCTCGAACAGCACATCAAGCGCCTGCACATGAGCGAAAAGCGCAAACATCACCTGCACCAGCAACAGCAGCACCATCAGCAGCAGCAGCAGCAGCAACAACAGCAGCAGCAGCAGCAACAGCAGCAGCAACAACAGCAGCAGCAGGCAAGTCAACAAGTGTCCAATAGGAATTGACAGGAGTCTTCGTTGTCGACGGTGGTGCTACGGGTGGGGGAGCGTGAATCGGGACAAAACAACGCCAAAACAACGCTACTGGCTAATGGCAACGGTTGGGAGCTGTAAACGGTTTGGCAGACGGGTAACGATGGCCGAGACGGCGGGGGCCAATTAGCACGATCTTCACGAGGGGGACAGCAAGAGGGAAATCAGACAAGCTTGATCGCAAATAGCGCATATTGCCGTTAATGCATCACATTTCGACTCTCTCTGTTACGCTCCTTACAGTTGGTTGTCAGATCGTTTGTATGGGTGTATTTATGTTTGTTTTTTGATTGTTTATTTAGGTTGTTTTACGGATTTTTTCTATTTATTCTTCCTTGGACTGTAAGGACTTTTAGCAAATTTTTGTTTTAATATTTTTCGCTAATTTATTTCTACAATGTAACCCAATGTGTGCTGTTGCACCGCACTAAAGCAACAAGGAGCGCTTGTTTGGAGCTTTTAATCGAACAGATGTTAACGTAAGAGATAGAGAGTGGTGCTAAGAAGAAACAAACGAAATGTGTACCTTGTTACATATTTTTAAATAGGTGCAAGTGTGTGTGTGTGAGGGTGGCTCCCCAAAAAGAAACAGGAAAACCAACGACGACACCACACCCAAGGTGTGTGCGACAGACGTTGGTATTGCACGGAACAAACAAACATAAAAAGCATTGATTGAGCTCTGAGAGTCATTATCAATATAAACAAGTAGCAGGCAGCAGCCACAGCACACACCCGCCCGTTACGGAGCTTCCAGCAAAGGGTTTACCAGTCATTGAGTGTAGGGCTTTTGTAAGAATAAGATCATTATTATAATGGCGCCAGTGTGAGCGCTCAGGAGCGTTCGGGCGTAAAGTTTTCAGTAAGCACAGCTTGTGGAGTAGTGTTCATCTACCAGTTTTTTGTGTAAGATTAGTTTATGTCTGCTGTTACGTACTTTAAAATAGCGTGAGTGTGTGTGTGTGTGCGTGTATGTCTGTCTGCTTTAGCGTTAGTGTGCTATTTATGCAACTCTTTCTCTAGGTGCTAAGGTGTACGCGATAACAAGAGATAACAAAGAAAGAGGGAAACGAACGTAACAGAAAGGAAAAACGGCAACAAGAAAATGAAAGAAGAAAGGAGTAAAGATACAGTAAAAAGGATAAAGGAAAATGAAGAGGGGAAAAAACCCCAGCAAAATAAAGAAGAAAAGCGCAGAGATTGTTTGCAAACAGCAGAACACTAAGCAAGTGTCCTTCCGCGTACTGTGCAGATTGAAACATTTGTACATAATAATAGATTGCTGTCAGCGGGCGGGGGGTGGGTAGAGCTGAGGATCGAGCGACCACAACAAACAACCAAAACTAGTTTTACTAACAAAGAATAACAAAAACAAACGGGTGGCTCATGATTATTTCCTCCTTTTTAATCCTTATCTAAAAAAAACCAAACAAACAAATCATCTCCCCGCCCTACTACCAGCAGAGGGCGCTACTAACTAACCAAAATGAAACCAATCAATACAAATCAAATCGAAAGCCAAAGAGTAACACCACACAATTAACAATGTAATGAAAACATGTTAACGCTAAACGGGCAAGAGACGAGGAGAGGGGCACACACCAGCAAAGTGATTAAATTGTCGAAAGCGAACCGAGCAAGTGCGATGCTTTCAAAGCAGAGCGAAGCAAATTTGAATCAAATTAAAATACCCCTCAACACAACAGCAACACACTATTCACATCTTAGATGTGTCATAGTAGTAGTAGTACTGCTAGTAGTAGTAATAGTAACGGCGGAAGCAATCCAGTGTTGCACAAATCAGCGAGTTTTGGGAGAAATCCGTGTTGTGTCATGATACAATAGTTTATATATATATATATACTATATATTTCTATTTATATATACTTTACACACGTAATGGTCGTACAATGTAAGCATAGTTTTATACGCGCCGCTGGGGTGCTCATATCTATTATGAGTACGGAAGGAAATGTAAGATGAACCAATCATGCGGAAGGGCAGCGCATATGTGAGGAAATAGCGCATGGCAGCAAGAGAGCGAGAAACTGAGTGCCAAACTGATAAAAAAAACCCAACATTACACATATTTTGTTTGAAAATTGAAATGAGGATAAGAAGAAGGAATGTTTTTATCGATTTTTTTCTCACTCCTCCAAACACAATACAAACACACCACACACAAGTGCCACAAACTTCTCAGCACAAACAGCGTTCAGGAAAAAAAACAAAAACAAATTCTTAAAAAGAATTTCAATCAAAAGAGAAAGCAAAAGAGATCAACCAAACCCCCAAGGAGTACGAACGTATGTGATTGAAAGACAGTTTTGTTTTATGTTTGTCACATCCACTATTTGTTGAAAAGCAATTTGCAAGCGCAAATGTAACCGAACTGCCATAACGCGATAAACAAACGCATGGGAAAAAAGCAAAAGAACAAAAATGAATGCCATAAAGCAAAGTTCAAATGACGACCATTGCGCACCCGTTGTTGCATTAATTGTTTGCAGAACTACTACACGATGCGCTAGAGATTAATTTTTATAACATCCTGTTTAAAAAAAACACAAACTTACACATGCACGAAGCTACAAACACACAACAATAGGGAAGAGATATTTGTATCTTGTTATCATGTTATCATTTATTCGACTGTGATGCAACGAAGATGCACTCAACCACCAACCAATCTATTCACTGTTACAGGTTTATAAAACTAGCAATACATAAACGATGCCTTTCATCATTGCAGTGTCATTGACCGGGGAAGATGATTTAAATCACTCCTCCAGAATCGGAGAGCTTTTATACATCCTTCTAGTGCAGCTTCAATTTCATACAATCCACATAAAACGGCGACACAAGCATACATACATACGCAAATACCTGCAGAGCATAGTTGAGAATATGTGGCGTTTTCTTTTGCATTTATAGCAACAAAGGCAAACAGGCAGCATATTATTAAACCAGCCCAGTTTAAACCATGTTGTGTGGGGTGTGTGGTGAATCTTTACCGTTCACTACCACCACAAACCACAAACGAAGAACGCATTTTACGTCCCTCCGTTTCATTTTGTTTCCGCAACTAGACAGCACCGAACGATGAAGCTTACCTTCTCCACAGTTACAATAGTTGTTCCAACAGCAATCATTAACAGTACAAAGCTTTATACTCAATAAATATAATCCAACAAACAAGACGGGGAGCGCTTACCATGGCGATGGACAACAACAAATCGTGTGCGGAACGACACGCGGTCCAGTCTCCCTTCCCGTTCCGGGTCTAATACCTTGGATTGTTTCATCTTTCGTTTAATTGAACTGCTTCGATACTCATGTTACACGCTATAATTGATTGTACGCATCATTTTACTTATCAAAGGCGCTCCAGCTAAAAACAGGGATGAAAAGGAGAGAATTGAATCGTCAGGGCTTCATAAAAGACTTATTTGGAAGAACCTATTTCATCATGATTATTGGAGAAAATGTTACAGTAGTATACTCAGGAAAAACAGGATAATGGCAAGAAGGGAAACGTTATCCCCGAGGGAAAAGGAACACGAAACGAAGAAAAGTTCTTTTATAAAAAAGCACAAAAGTAACATTTGAAAACGATGTTTGTTTTTGGCAATCAAAATTTATCCATGTATACATTAACTCCTATTAACGACTCTAAGAGGCAACCTCGACATGACTGTGTGTGTGAGTGTGTGAGTGTTTGCGCAACAGTGAAGACACGCACGACACTAAGCGATGCGATTGCGCATACCAAAAAGTCACGCTAACGCTACTATTTATTTCCTTTCTGCAAACCAGTGTCATTAATTTTGCTATTAATTGTTTCAACTATTCGTAGATGTAATGTAATCACATCTTTTTGTTCTAGAAGTAATGCAATTAACCAGTTGCCAAAGCATAACACAAAGTCAAACTAATGGGTAACGATGACGATAGTAGAGATCGGAGTAAAAGGTGCGGTAGGAAAGCTACGCTCGATTGAAAGCAACCAAATCAATATGGCCATTAATGTATTTTTTTTTATCCGTTTATCAAGCCATATCTCATTTACATCACGCTTGGCAAGTAACAAGTATCAAGGGTGCTTGTTGTTTGCAAAAACTATACACCATAGGGTATTCAAATACAGTTGACAAAAAAAGGACACATTCACATACACAAATGATGATCATCTTGTTCATATTATAAAGTAACGAAACACAAGTATAACTCAGTGAAAAAAAAGAAGAAATCATTGTATGGAGAAAACTGTATCGTTAAAGCATACTGTTAAAGTTGTTCGTGTGCCATCCGTGGCTAAGTTTTGAATGAGGCGATTGTTTTTCTTTTTATATGAGATGTAAAAGATTATTTAAATGGAAAATAGAACTATACACACACAGACACACACATTAACATACATACATAAGCAAACAATTTCATAATGCTCTAATGTTGGTTAAAAAGACTAAACATTACAACTTTACTAAAACCACAAACAACAGTACAATTGATAGGTGAAAACATGCCTTCTCGAAATAAAACACTCAGCAAAACCCTGTTTTACCTTGCTACCAAAGTCTTATAATGAAGGTGTTGTGGGGTCAGTACTAACAAAGCTTTTTTTTTTAATTAAAAAACCTAAACCAAGAGCTAATTACCAAATAAAACAAAACGACTAAAAACTATTGCAAACTTGACAGTAAACAATCACAACACAACAAACCAGTTGAAAAACGACACTAAAGTAAGCTCCTCGAATGTGCGGCAGATGGAAATGGAATGTAAAAATAGTAATGAGTGATGATTAAGTTAAATGGTGTCATCAATATTTTTAAGAAAGTGTATAGAAATGTATGGAAATGTTTTTTTTTTATATAAGCGGGAGAAAGCAAGTAAAAAGAGAACAAACATCGCGAAAAAGGCTTCATAGCTTCATTTATAACTGAAACTTTCTCCCGTGTAAAAGCACACTGAGTAAAAGCAGAGCAAAAAAGGAAAATCTATCTATTCAATCGTTCTCATTGAAACATGTCTTCATTTATCAAAGAAAAAGAAAAAAAAATGCTGAAACAAATACAATTGAAAAAGATGGGAAAATGATCTTTCAGCAAGATATTTGAAGACACAGGAAAGGACCAGATAAACTATATAAAACAGCCAAACTAAAAGTTTGAACAAGCGGTGAATATCTCATGATCAAAAGAATTGAATATTTTGTATGATGTTGAATCGAATTTTAAGGAGATGTGTGTGTGTGGGGATGGTTTTGGAACGTATTTTACAAAAATAATTGCAATCAATTCTACAAATCACAATACGCACAAAAAAGAAGAATAACACAACACATAAATTAAACTACGTCATAGTGCCAACCACAAAGAAGAAGACTTAGTTCTTAGAGCACAACTGCGCGCCTCATTGACTACGGATTTGTGTATATTTAAGAAAAGCAGAACCAGGAAAAGCCACAAAAGTAAACCGACCGGCAATGAGAAGCGGTGGAATGGTTGTACTTTGTATGCACGAAGATCTTCCAGCGTATTAGAGCGTATGTTTTGGATTGATATTAGGAAGGAATCGATACGATCTTTTTTTTATAATACGTGTGTCATATATGATGAGGAGAAAATCACACAGATTGGGAATGATGATGCCATAACGACGTGAGTTTTTTTTGCGAGTGGTGATGATTTTTTACGACTTTTACTAATTCGCAATTGGTGCAGTTGCATCTGCGTTCGTGTATCTGTGCGAAATTTATAATCAGCGTGTTTAAAAATGACAAAAAACAGCAACCAGAGCAAAAACAAGAACAATCGTGAGGTGTTTTATATATTATTGTGTGCACAAAAGGAATGCAGACATATTAACGAACAAAAATAAAATTCAACCAACCAACCTATAATATGTGCTGACTCTTGCTATCGTCACTGTTGATTCGCACATCCGTACAATATTATCACACAGTACAAAGTTGCATGTAGAGTATCGTTTTGTTTTTTAATCCTAGTACAGGTGACCCCCAAGATACGCCTGTATTTCGGACCGAAAAAATATCCCAAAGCAAGGCGTAGGTCGGAAAAGTTGTATGTCGAGTTTATAAGTTTATAACCGATGTTGAAGAGTCGGAATCTATGATATCGTGTATTTTATTTAAAATAATGTTCGATAATGCAGAGGAAGGTAGGTAAAGATGGACACTGCGGTTAAGATGGACACTTCTCATAAATGCATGAATAAGGTAATTTTCGAATAATTCAACAATGCAGCATCCTAACTTAAAGTTAAAAAACTCGTTTGAGAATAATTTTGGCATAATATAAGCAAAATTGGTTAAAAAATGGCATTAATGAAAAAAACTGGCAAAAGAACGAAGATGAAAGCAATAAAAATATTGTTTTCTGGAGGTTTAAACATCCTGACACCAAACGGGAAAGACGTACACCTTGTCGTAGGGAAAGATGGACAACGAGTTTGTTGCTTTATTTTACTTCTTATATCATCTGGTGATGAATAGATTTCTTCAAATACCTTAAATAAGGTTAGTTGGAAGATATAAATCATCCAGCAACTAGAGAAAGCATGGAAATATGCGAGAAACAGCACACCAGTCAAAATAGCAGTCATTCGTTATGCTATTACTCGCTCGACGCTGATGAGGCGCTTCACGAAATCCAATATCTTGTCACGACTTGGACAACTTTAAGCATTAAAAAGATGATGCATTGCATACGGCATTGTTCAGGAATAGATGAGAAATTATATGGGATTACAAATATTAATTGTTCGAAAATGGAAAATGTCTTTAAGTATTAACAAGTCTGTCACTTATGGTGACGACGCGATCGTTTAAGGATCGACAAGGAGCGTCCGTATTTTAGCTAGCGGCCGCTAGAGGTCTCGGACTGGACGATAAACGTTCGGACTGAACGAAAGGGAACAACCGAGCGTTTGACGGATAGCCGGTGACCGCATGGACTGCGAAATAGGGCTTTCTTTTTGATCCCGGACCTGCGTGGAAGCGGACGAATTTTTAGTTTTTTTTTTTCACTCTCTCGGCTACTAAAATTTTGTGCTGTTAAAGGCAAAATAAAATAATCCTGAATTACTTAAAAAAGCCGTTTTTTGGTAAATTATTTATCTGCAGGCCGGGCTTTGTGCTAACGCGCAACAAAGTCCTTAAAAAAATACTGGGGTCGTGGACTTTTCGCGGAGTAATTGCCTAAATTGCCACGGCAGAGAGCTTCAGATTGCAGATAAACGAGGCAAAGACCAAACTGATGGTGGCAACATCAGCGGGCCTACCAACAAATAATCAGAATCTACGTAGGCGTGACGTGCAGATAGGTGAACGCACTTTTGAAGTCGTCCCACAATTCACCTATGTGGGGTCAAAGGTCAGCAACGCCAACAGCATCGAAGCTGAGTTGCGCGCAAGGATGCTGGCTGCCAACCGGTTAATCAACAGCCTGAAAAATCACTTCACCCTAAAGAACCTGTCGCGACGGACGAAGCTGGGACTATATAGTACCTATATAGTACCGGTACTCACATACGGCTCTGAGACATGGACACTGTCCAAATCTGACGAAACCCTCTTAGCCGCGTTCGAGAGGAAGATGCTCAGAAGGATACTTGGCCCCGTATGTGTGGAAGGACAATGGAGGAGCCGCTATAATGACGAGCTTTACGAGATGTACGGCGACTTCACTGTCGTACAGCGTATCAAGCTCGCCAGGCTCCGGTGGGCTGGCCATGTTGTACGCATGGAAACGGACGACCCAGCCCGTAAAGTCTTTTTAGGCCGTCCACAAGCACAGAGGAGGCGTGGTAGGCCCAAATTGAGGGGGCAAGATGGCGTGGAGGCGTCCGCCATTAAGGCCGGGATAACGGACTGGCAGACGAAGGCGCGAGACCGTGAGCGGTTTCGGACACTCCTGAGGCAGGCCAAGACCGCAAAGCGGTTGTAGCGCCGGATAATTAAATAAGTAATTGCCTAAACACCTTCAATAATGCATCGAATCTAAAGCATTATCGAAATAACGCGTACTAACAGCTGACGTTGCTCCAGCTTACAGAATACCAGTCTAGAACTTCCCTTTAGGCAATTACTCCGTGAAAAGTCCACGACCCTAGTATTTTTTAAAGGATTTTTCTCTAGTTGCTGGATGATTTATATCTTCTAACTAACCTTATTTAAGCTATTTGAAGAAATCTATTCATCACCAGATGATATAAGAAGTAAAATAAAGCAACAAACTCGATGTCCATCTTTCCCTACGACAAGGTGTCCGTCTTTCCCGCTGTGGTGTCAGGATGTTTAAACCACCAGAAAACAAGATTTTTAGTGATTTCATTCTCGTTCTTTCGAAAGTTTTTTCATTCATACGTGATCATACGACAACTCATTCATGAAATAAAACTTCCGGAAATATAAACAATACAAGTTGTAGAGCTTAAGGTCCGCAGTATTCAAATGAAATCAACAAGAGTGAGCACGGTTGAAAATTTCAAAAATATTCTCAAATGTGTTGTTTTATTTTATGTTTGGATGTTGCATTATTAAATTATTCAAAAATTACCTTTCTCATGCATTTATGAGAAGTGTCCATCTAACCCGCAGTGTCCGTCTTGCGCAGTGTCCGTCTTTACCTACCTTCCCCTAGATAGTCAAGAACAGGGAATATCATAGTTGGGGAATCGTTGGAAATTTGTGTGTAACGGTTGTCAGCAAGGAATTTAAAAAAAAAAACACATAAATTTCTTCACAATGACAACTTTCAATTGTGAAAATCAAAATCGTCGTATCTGCGAATCGTCGTATCTCGAGGCGGTCGTAACTCGGGGGACGCCTGCATACAAATTGTAAGCAAGTAAGCAGATTCATGTCTTTCATCTTATATGCAAGAAAGGCGTAGGCCATTTCAAGAATTAATCATCCTTTCTGAGTAGCGGAAAACGAGGCATAATGGACATGTTAAGTAGTTTACAGCATATTTATTTTAACTTTCCAGGAAAAACAATTAGTTTTACATTATATTTTATCGTATACTTTTGATGCCTTGAGGTAATTTTAATCCATAGAGCAATAGCATAAATTTTTATACTAATTTTCCATAGATTAAAATTAGCACATGTCCTCAAAATAACCCATTAATAAAAGTAAAATAAAGGTAGAAGTTTCGCGTGTGGTTATTTTACTCAGCGAGACAAAATGGGCATATTTCAACAAAACACGTGACGCGCCAAAACACTGGAGCGGTCAAAACTTCTACGTACGCGTCGTATGTTTTCTCTTTATCCTTCTTTCTGGATTAACTGTTCTGAACGGGTCTCCAAATCTTCAAAAAATCGAGCCGACAAAATCGGCGTTTAGAAATTGTGACCGTTGGTTTTATTGTGTAGATAAATACAACAACATAGCTTTATCAAGCGCCATGTGCCAAAAGAGGTTGCACATTTCTTATCAAAGATGAATGCTTATTTTGCCCTGCGTGAAGCAGATTTATATTGTTTGTTATATTAACAAAAAGCGTTCAATTTTCGTGCGTTGTTCAGGAAAATCATAAAATAAATACCACATGCACCAAAATGTACAATGTAAAACATCTCCACGGTCCTGCAAAATAACGCTTTTTTTCGAAGCCGGGGATTTTTTTTTTAAATTTACGAACATGTCAAAGCCTCCGGCAATTTTTTTCACTATGTGTTGTTTTTTTTCATCATGGAAGTAAGCTACTGAATCAGACTTAATGAATTATTAGAATGTCAATCAGACACCCACTCTTCATAAGAGTCGCCTCTTGCTAAAAAACCTCGTAAAAAAATAATACAACAACAACTCACTCTTGCAGATTTCCTAATTACCATGAATAGCATAATGCTACTTTCTTCGAATTAAAGGCTTCCAGACGTAAAATTGTCGAAACTTCTGTATAAAATCAAAGCTTTTACTAAATTGCTAGTGCCAGGCATAGTTTATGGAATAAGTATTAGCTATCCATAGTACGTTATGATGATCTTCTATGACATATTTTATTTAATAATTTTGTGTATTCGGGAAATCAGCAGAATATATGTTTTTAGAAATACTATGCAAAAACGATGCAATTTGTTGTACGATAGGCAAAGTAGTTATTCATTTACCAAGTATAGAGCTTTTTTTCAAATGTTCTAACGGCTTGTAAAACTAATGTATTATTTACATTATTAATTTTATCTATATTAATTGGCTTGACACGGATTTCGCGGAATTGGTTTTTTGATTCTAGTCCCAAATTCAGTTGTCTTAAAGACCGGGATAGAGGACTGTAAAATGAAGGTGTTAAACTGTGGAATCGGGTACAGGCATTCCTGCAGCAATGCCTTCTGATGATCTCTCTATCGACTAATGGCCATGCCTCTTTCGATGTATATGTGTTATCGTCATTAACCATTTTATGTTATTAATGCGACGATGAAGGATTTTCTATAAGTGGCCATCTACTACTGTGTCCAAAAAGTAAAGTGACATTGTAATTCAAACAGCGCTCGTCAAAGGAATCGACCGAATGTTAGTTTTTATGTGTTAATAAGTGTGCTTTTGACTTCCCATGAAAGATTCACGTCAAAATATTTATCCGGACAGGAGATGCGATTTTTTGAGTAAGTTGCATCAAATATATTTCCAGTTTTTCGCGATGGTTTTATTTGTCGCGCAAAGAACTCGCAAAGGTTTTGTTTGTGTATCCATACACATAATATATTATTACCATATATTTTCTGATGCAGATTGTTGGGAAAGGTGCAGAAAACCTATGGTGGTGGTCGGTCTGGTGGTACAGTCGTCAACTCGTAGGGCTTAATAAAATGCCCGTCATAGGTTCAAGCCCCGAATGCTCTCATACGAAGGACTTACTGTCCTGCGATGGTAATAAATAAGTTACTGAAAGTTGCGCCCACTAGTGGTCCGGTCGGTCAGGCCTTGACCAACTGCGGTTGTTGTGCCAAAGGAGAAAAAGAAGATATCGGGTGTATATTGTTAAATATCATACAATGTAGGAAAGTAAGCATAAAAGGTGTTATTTTTATTGTTTACAAAACATAACTACTCAGTGCATTGATTCACCCACCTCTATTCAGATTTGTTTGACTAAAACATTTTGTTCTAAATATTGAGAGTAGTATGACTATTTTAGTTTTACAGAAATTAAACTCTCTTCAAACAATTATTTAATTCTTGAATGGGTTGATTTATTGTAAGTATGTTACTAGAAAGAAATTTGTTTCATTGACAGTCTTCCTGTAAGGTCAAACGTGGTCGTTACCACCACCCATCCGGGTCGTTCTCTCATACGCAAGACGTTAGCCTACTTTCAAATACACTGATTAGCAGAAACCCACCAGACCATCGAAAAGAAGCGGCAATGCATCCAAAGGTCAATTGTGAAATAGTGGAAAGAAGCTTTAGAAATTGTTTTTTTTTATTGTAAAACGAACAAAATGTGGTTCTTTCGTTATATGCTTCAATTTTCATTTGATTTTCAAGGCTTTCTTTGGTTAAGTTGATAGTCAATTCATTATACAAGATAAGGTATCAAATATTCAAAATGTCAGAGAATAGACTCTAATCTCAGAAATATTAAAGAACATTGGCGGATTTAGGATATCGGGGGCGGTAAGATGATTTGAGGCCCCCTGTAGAGCGAGGTTGGGAGATTGAACAGTGTAACATGATTGGACACTGTAATTGCTGACGGAGGGAGAGGAGGGGCTCCTTTGTTTCATTCTTTATGTTCATCAATTACTATTTACAATTCAAATTATTATTTGAAAAACTATGATTAAAACCATTTTAAAATTGTCATTGTAGACTTTTTACATAATATTTCGTTAAATTCCAAAATGTGAACAAACCAAGCATAGAAAAACTTTATTTAAATTGAATGGTAGGTTTCGCTAGACTTTCGGCTAGGGTAGTTCGCTGCACAATCTGATGACGTGCTCTACAGTTGTACATGTACAGTACATGTAATAGAAGCCGACATTGCTGAAAAGTTGTTGAAAACTCATTAACGTGTGAACAACATTGTGTGCTTGCTCCAATTATCGTGAAAATTCAACTATTTCATTGTTTGGGGAATGTAGCTCAAGCCAACCGACATTATGCGGTGGCACTTGTCATTGACAGAGAACGGCTGCTGAGCGAACAACTTCAAAACTAGGTTAATTAATCCTACCAAAGTAGGAAACGACGGGCCCTTTTGCGGATTCAACTATTTATTTACTGTGATAAACATAAATACATATCTGAACGTAAACCGATGTCTTAACAAGTATTACCGCATTTTACATGTCATCATTTTGATCGATATGTTCGAAATATTTCAATTTGTATTGCTAGCTGTTCACAATATGTCTTTAGCGATTTCGTCCTCACCTATGTTACGCGTGTATGCAAATGATGGTGAACTTAATTACACCCTCTCCGATGGAAGCATTAATCATCATTTTACGAATGACCCAAGTTGTACCCACGTCATACTCTGTGGACTTAGGGTTTTGTTAAATTAAGGTGAACAAGATGTATGTTAATTCAAATTTATGAAACCTATAGAAGTCTTCAAACTAAATAAAAGGTCTTTTAGGTAGAAGCTAAATATATATATAGTAAGCTTTATGTACCGAATTTACGAAAAAGTCAAAGAGGGGCTATGCGATATTCTCAATATGGTAATCGAGTGACAGTGAAGGTGAAACTATTACCTTGTTCATGATATTTTTCATAATCGTATTGCAAAAGCGACGAAGAACTTTGCGACCAAGACTTTTGCGACCAAGGCTTTTGCAACCAAGACTTTTAAGACCAAGAAGTTTGCCATCAAGAAGTTTGTGACCAAGAAGTTTGCGAGCAAGAAGTTTGCGATCAAGAAGTTTGCGACCAAGACTTTTGTGACCAAGACATTTGCGATCAAGAAGTTTGCGACCAAGACTTTTGCGACCAAGAAGTATGCGACCAAGAATTTTGCGACCAGGAATTTTGCGACCAAGAATTATGCGACCAAAAAGTTTGCGACCAAGAATTTTGCGAACATGAATTTTGCGACCAAGACTTTTGCAACCAAGAATTTTGCGACCAAGAAATTTGCGACCAAGAAGTTTGCGACCAAAAATTTTGCGACCAAGAAGTTTGCGACCAGGAAGTTTGCGACCAAGAAGTTTGATCTTGGATCGTCATCCCACAGTCATAGTTTAGTTTACAACCCGAAAAATCAACAACTCATCAGATACCTAGACTCAAGAAATAGATTATAGAAAATTGGAAAAGAAAAAAGTTCTGCGGATCTAGTTTTGTTGGACACGTAAAAAGCGTTAAATTCGATTTGGCATGATGGTCTAGTATATAAACTAATTCAGTTTGAATTCCTATGTATCTTATAAAAATAATTCGGTCCTTTCTCAACAATTGAAAAAGCTCAATTCATATCGGTCCTACTAAATCAAATTTATTTAAGCCCGTAAAGGGCGTACCACAGTGTAGTATATTATCACCAATACTATTTAATATATTTATCTCGGACATTCCCACTACAAATAACTGTACAAGCTATTTATACGCAGACGACCTAGCAATTACGGCTACGACCAGAAGTCCGAGATCAATAATCAAAGCCATAAATGGCACATTGAAAGCATACGAAAACTCCTTCAATAGATGGAAGCTTAAAAAACGCAAATAAATCTGAGGCAATCTTCTTCACTAGAAACACTAGTTTACGAAAATTACCTTGTAATAAAGTTAGGCAATTAGGCATTTAAGACCCACATATACAATCAATTAGAAAAAGTATACAAACTAATAAAAACATTTTATCCTTTCCTACTGAGTTGAAAATATGTTGTCTGCTGATTATAGATCTACTAATATGGGAAAACCCATGGATTACTTGTGCATACTCACATAGAAAAAAAACTTCAAGTTGAACAAAACAAAATATTGAAAATGATTGAATGAGTTTATTAATTTCTGTACAAAGCTCACCTCTCCTCTATCTAGTCCAGAATTAGGTTTAGCAAATGTAGGTTAAGCACTAAGTTAGACATATTTGTTTTTAGGTTAGGCCTAAAATTGCATGGGTTTTCTCATATTAGTAGATCTATAATCAGCAGACAACATATTTTCAACTCAGCTATGCTATAAAAAATCCCGGTTATTGAGTAAAGCACATTGCGTACCCAATGTTAAAGAACGATCGATTATATATGAATTTTTTTTTTCTTTCTATCCACATTAAATATCTTTACTACCACTGTATCATTTTATAGTATAACTGGTTGACGGACGGTAAAGACGTTTACGCCTCGTGCGACGTACTTATGCACTACATGTTGATGGGTGATATTCGTGATACTATAAAAAATTATATTTCTTGCTCACGTTCACTCGTTCACTAAAAAACTCGAAGAGTAATCATTTTTATGCAATTATATCTATGAACGTAGGAATCATTTGGGCTAGTTTATTTGAATAATATAACACTGTCATCGTCTTTGATAGAGTAGTGAAGTCACACACATTACTGGAGGGAAATATTAAAGCGGTGCTGACCCCAATCTTAATAGTTGCCTAAAATAGCTGCCCCACATTCCGACCCATGAGTGTGATGCGTTATGTATTGTGTTAATCAATAATTCACTAGCGCCTAGTAAACTAGTATTCGAGTGAACCCAAATCGAAGACTACTGTGATTTGAAGAATAGAATGAAAAAAGTCATCATGATTGAGAAAAACAGCAAAGAGAAATGAAGAAATGAGTGAAACAAAAAAGTTTATCCTTTATTTTATGACACTTGGTGTGTTGTACACCACATTGACATTAATATAAATATATTTGGAACATTTGTAAGTACCTTAAGTGCTTAGTGTGCTCTTTGATACGCTATACAGAAGAGGTAGCTTTGTACGGTTTGTATTGTTGTGCGCGTTTAAATGCATACATACGGATGGATTAGTTAAGGCAACTGTTTGTGTTTGTGAGGTTATGCGTATTTGGTCCGATTTGAAGCATTTTATATTGCTCGTGTTTCAAACTTTAAGTATTTTACCAATGAACAAGATGTTTCCTTGCGAATCTTTCAGCGCATATAGGAACGGATGATCAGCCGTAAACATAGGGTACATAATCATTGCGCACGTCATCATCACCATACCTGTTGGAACGATAAAAAATTAACATAAAGTACGTGTGTGTTTTTATAGTCGTTAGCAAAAAAAAGTTGTTGCGTTTGTTGAGTTTTATTAGCCAAAGACGTGCATCTACAATAAGCGCTACGACTATGGCCTACGAAGATATTTATTTTTGGTAAATCATCTTTTGTGTTATTCTTATGGTTCTTTGTTCATTGCTATTTTGAATGTTTGCATTTGCCTATCTTTTTTAAATCAATGTTTTAGGATGACTACAGAAACTGATTATCGGTTTCAGGAACTATAACACGTATAAAAATGCATCACTTCTCCTCATTGTAATGCGGGTTATCAATGGTACACCGTAAACCATGTTATGGCATTTTACAGGTTTTTCCAATGAAAAACACACTCTTCTCCGGTGACATGAGTGCGTAAATGAATGGATGATCAACTGTGAATTTCACTGGTTCGGAGATGATCATACAGAATGACACCGCGATCATGGCTAAAAATAAAGGAAATAATTGACACAAAATAGATCAACAACACGAGTCATCGAAAAGGAGGCACCAGCAGCGATTAAGAATAAGCGTTAAATCAAAACATTTCCAAAAATCAATCCTAACATCGTAGTGTAGTGAATCAAGGTAAACTAAAATCTTATGAGGTAAAATAAACCAACTTCAAAAACTCAAAAACTCTAGTATAAAAAACTAATAGCGTTTGTTTACTATTAGGTCTAAATAGTAGTTAAAGTAGTCTAAAAGATCGATTTAAGTCATGTTTATATTGTCATTTTAAGAATGAAATGACTGAACATCGGACATTTGGATCGAGGCAGTCAAGTGGGAACTTGTGCATATTGGCAGAAGACTGTCTAGTTTTTTCGGCAAGGTATACAGTGAGTACCTTTATTTTAGTGATTGGATGTAAAGGCACTCTAAAAACATTAAAGAACTCATCCCAAGGCCATGTAGCATAATCTCAACTAATATTCGATTTGGATGTTGTAAAGTTGACGTAATGATTGATTAATCAATCTTAAGATCAGTCCTCTACGCAAATTTCGAGAAGTGTTACGTGTCAAAATAAATGCATTGATTTTCTAGTTTTGAATACTAACTGAAATATAATTTTACAAATAGCTTTGAGACTGCAAATGCATCAGACTCAGCTTTAGGTATTTTTGGGAAATGACATTGGAACTGACAAAAGACCAACAATCTTTGTAGTGAGTATTCTCTTGGAAAAGTCGGCATCTTGTGGTACAGTCGTCAACTCGTACGACTTAACAGCAATTCCGTCATCGGTTCAAGCCTCGAATGGCCTGCTATGGGTTATCAATAAGACACTGAAAGCGAACTCCGCTAGTGGAATGGCATAGGTGGTTGGACTTGACCGACAACGGTTGTTGTGTCAACGAAGATTTTCTTCGAAAATTGGTGTTTGCTGTTTGGAGGAAAAGCCTAAGATTAAAAAGTGTCTGGAGTGTTGCTCTGTTTACGTTTACGATTATTTTTGTTAGCCCCAACCAAACCGTCTGCTCCCTAGGCCAGTTCAATATCAATTTTAAGTAGTGAATTAGCATGCTTTATCAATCGGCTTGCCCGCTCGTTTAGCAGCATACTGTAGTTTTTGACCACGTACTAACGTCATCAAGTGATGCAACTTATTATTGATATGGTCGATTCATGTAGTGCACGTTATCTATGCTTATTTTTATCTTTTAAAAACTGTCAGAAACATTGAATATGAAATCAAAGGCACGCGTTTGGAATGCGAGTGAAATATTGACGCAAGAGTAAAAAGAACCGATTTGTCACAACTGATAAAATGAGTCGGGCGTGAATGGTCGGATTTACTGATATCGTTTCCCGGCTGTGAAGCAACGTCTACATTTTTCAAGCATGCTTGTGTGGCGTACAGTCGAATCTCCGCTTGACTCTCTTCCTAAGGGAAAGTCGAATTATTTTGTTGCACAACAAGAAATCTGGTGTTTGCACCTAAAAATAAACCACCGGTTGGTTTGGGTGGGAGTATTCCCAGGAAACGTGTCTGAACAGCCACCAGAAAATAACCCAAGAGTTATTTGTTTACTCAAATGCGGTGGGGAGGTTTGTTTAGCTATTTAGGCGCAAGTGATCTGCTGCACCGGTTCTCACAAACAATTAATGGCGCTTTTTTCGCATCACGGCAGCGAACGAACCATCGAATGAGATCATTGAACGCGATGAAGTAGCAGTTGAGTTGGGAGACTTTTATGTACCTTGCGATTTAAGTTGAGTGATTCATTTTGGTGCGCATAAACTTGTACCGAGTTAGTCATTCTTTATCTACAATGGTCGATAATGTACTGTAATGGTGATTCACACATAAGCTAACTTGTATAAATGCCCAAACAAACAACGGAATTATCAAAAACCAAGGGCTTAGTGCAAGACTTAAAACACAAATGCCATCGGCACTGGCCCGTGTGCATCGTTAAGCAATGCATTTATAAATTACTTTGCGCAACCGTCCAAAGTGTGAGTGTGTGTGTCGTAAGACACGTACACACCTTAAAATAAAAAAAAAAAAAACCTGTGCAAAGATCGGTAAGCGTGCTGATTAGCAACACACCGAACGTAGGATTATTAGTTTACGAGTGGGTCACCCCCAGTCAGATAAAATCGATAAGCAAACGTGCACTACGACAAAAAAAACCGTATCTCAGGCGAATGTAACCATATTTTTCAGAGGTTTTGAAAAGTAACTTTACAGAGCGGGCACGGTGTTAGTGTACAGTGAATGAATACTTCATATTTATTTTCCTTGAGATAGGTGATTTCATTAATACTAAATATTATCACGTGCATTCGACGTACGGATTGCAATCGGAGCAAGCTCGACCAGTTTTGCGCCTTGGCGCACGCTAAGCATCGATCTTGGCCACGCGACCCACAAAGTAGACCATCTGCTGATGCCTCAGCACATAAAGGAATGGATGGTCGACCGTGAAGTAAGGGTGCATTGGCATGCAGCGCATCATCATGATCATACCTATTCCGAGGATTTGTCCGGCCAGAATGTATCATCGGGTGCGGCGAATCATGCCATGTAGGGAAGAGAATAAGAAAAAAAAGGGAAAGCGATCAGAAAGACGCACGACAAGAGGGGCTTGTGGTTAGATAAATGCAATCTAAGCCAATTAGGAGACGTTTTCTCGAGTGAAGTTGTAAAAGGGCGTTGGTTAGGGCCGAGTTAATGGAAAAAAATCCGTATTCGATAAGCGAATAGATTGTAACGATCATTAATCACATGGCCAAATGAGTGGTCTCACAATAAAAGCACAAGCAAGACCGATTGCAGTTCGTAGATAGCACACTCGCACACACACCGTGCAATTTACAATTCCTCGTGGCGATTTGCTTGGGCGACATCAGATTGATCGGGTTTCACCAACCGGCCAACGAAAGCCGTCTGCCGTGAAGACCCCATCATCAAAGCGTACAAGAACGGATGGTCTAGCCGTACTTTGAGGCGGTTTATAAGGGCTCGTTTGACGCGTACAACAGCCGCTACAAAAAGAGGAATACCGGGACAATGATAGAATGCGAATGCTCGTGTGACTCTAGCTCTCGTGGGGGGGACGGGCAAAGTTATGAGGGCTATATGGAGCCGGGTCAAAGAAAACTAAATGCTTACCGGTAGCAGCAGCTGCCTCAGTGCCTTCCTCGTTCACTTCAATGAACGCTTTGTGGACGACTTTGGACACCTTCAGTGGTTCGTTTTGCTCCAGCAGGTCGGGGAATTCGGCCGAGTCGCTGAACATTCTTTCCATGCCGAGCTGTGTGTGAGAAAGCAAGCGGATGGGGAAAATGCGTCAGACTTCGCTACAAGGGCTTTAACCTACACACTCCTGCGGGAAAACGAAAAAAAAAACCGGACTTACCGCTTGCAGATCCTCGTTGAGATCGCGCGTAAATTCGATCTTGAATTTGGGCAGAAACACCTCTACCTCCTGCTTGTGCATTTTCCCCGCCAGCTCGGCCAGATTGAGCGTGGGCAGCTTTTCCTCGAGCGCGGCCAAACCCATCCGCTCGTTCGGCAGCAGCAGCATCATCGTCATGTCGCTCCCGCCGTACGTGAGCTCCAGCGCCGAGAAGCCGAGCTCCTCGAAGTTGTTGAAGGCAAAGTGTTTCTTGATGTTCATC
Organism: Anopheles coluzzii; assembly: GCF_943734685.1. Taxonomy (NCBI): domain Eukaryota; kingdom Metazoa; phylum Arthropoda; class Insecta; order Diptera; family Culicidae; genus Anopheles; species Anopheles coluzzii. Next base: position 89,658,610 of record NC_064670.1, read on the forward strand.
ATCGGCACGTCGCGCGATTCCGTCTCGCTCAGCCAGAACGGGAACGGGCGGGTCAGGCTCGGATCGAACTGGTACGTCCAGGTGCCCTTGAAGTGCACCGCATTGACCAGCACCATGCGCGACAGCTCGTCCAGCGCATCCGGCGAGATCAGATCTTTGATTTTGTTGTTCGTCTTCTCCTCCACCCAGCCGTTGATCTTTTTCGCTGCCGCCGCGCTCTCGGCAAAGTTGACCGACTCGGCCTCCGACCGGAAGCTGCCGGTGGCAATCGCGTTGAACGCACCCTTGACAGCGTAATTCTGCATGACGTAGATTTTGTTCGCCACGTTCACCGTGCTGTCGGTGGCGAGGCGCTCCATTAGGCGCCGATAGTTGTCGGCCACGGTTTGCTTTCTGTCTGGCGCTCCAAATTCCAGCACGGAGTACATCTGCTCTGCGGTAAGGCCGCCGGCGCCCATCGCGGCCAGGGAAAGGCACGCACTGATCGAGAAGGGCGAAATGACCACATTCTCTCCCGCATGTTTCGCACTTATTCGCTACAAAACACAATGTACACCACAGTAAGTATTCGCGCATTACATTGACCGTCCGGCCGCCTGCCGTAAGGTGGCGTGACTCACCTGGTACAGCTTGGTAGCGAAGCTGTTCGACTGTGACACAAATTGCGCATCGAGAGAGCTGCTATTGTCGGCCATGGTAACTTTGGGGCGGTCCAGATGGTTTGTTATCTCCGGTTGGGTTGATAAATGGTCCTCAATCGATTGCACTTTGGCTAGTAGTAGAAGCACTGCTAGAACTGGGCGTAGCGTACCGAACCGTCGTATAGCGGGCACTGCGAGCAGACTGAAGGTTATTTTGGGACTGGAATTGAATGCTGCTCAACATAGGCGCTATATACGCTACATTGGCGGGTGGTGCGAGCTTGTACATACGCACACACACACACACTTACTTGCGTTACGGTGCGATGACTCATTCAGCCGGATGCGAGTTGGTGTTGTTGGATGGGCGTCTAGCCGGTGTATTTGGGCGGCCGCAGCAAATATCGGTGTGTTTTTGGCTTTTTCGGCAGCACCAACACAAACACGATCAAACTTATGTCTGTGATTCAGCGATAGGCCGTTGGGAGGGGATGAATATTGGCAACATGGGTTAACACACACACAAGATAAGCGCTGATACGTTATGTACTGTGTTCGGTGGTTTGTTTGTTTTCGAATGCGTGGCGATGACATTTGGCCGAGCAGGATAGGGTTAAGCCGCTGGATTGAAAACTTATGATTGGAAATGCCGCACAGTGGGTATCAGCTGATCGACGCGCCATTTTTGTGTTTCGCGTGTTGAATGTTGAGTTGTTGTAAAGAATTCATACATATCGTCCTATTTTGTGTTTTATCTGCACATCTGACTAATACCTGCATTGAACCATCAGCACACACAACAGTTTAGCCGGAAAGTGAAAAAAAAACTTTTACCGGTACAGCAACAGTGCAGCTGAAAAGCATCCTGCGGAATTTGGCAATGTCCATGGAAACAGATTCTTGGATAGCAACCAGATGGGTATAAAACAGGGAACTGCTGCAGCTCAACGCGTCAAATTTGTGTGAACGTTAGAAGAAGTAACTCTTAAATCTAGAAGCCACATTAACGTGAATCGAAGGAAAAAGTGAAGTGAAGTGATGTTTGAGTCCCAGTGCAAGTGTCCGTGAAAACCTGAAGACCAAATTCTCATTGGTAGAGAGAAAGGTAGGAATTGTTTTATTCCGTCAAGGTTAATTACAGCCAAGTGGCGATTTAAGGACGGAACTGGTCGGAACAGGCGCAGCAATGTATGTCCTGTTGTAGTATCGTGTGGTGTTAGGGGAGAAAGTTGAAAGCTCAGGGTTTGGGAATTTCGGTCATACATACATTGGCCAAACCTCCGAGAGTCCTGACCGATCTTGGGCACTGTTTGAATACCACAGCCACGTTTAGACATCGCGGTCCTACGCGACTGCTTGGTTCACTTAGAACTTGATCCGTTACCTGATGTAAGGTATCTCGGTAATTCAAAGCCATTTTAAGGCTGTGGCCGTGTGTAGCATAAGTGCACCAAAAGGATGTAGCAATCGGACATTTTAGTGTTATTTTTGTGATTTCATGTGTAATGCTTTGTTTCTTTTTTTTTCTTTCTTTGTGATGTATTTTGTTTCATAGATTTTTTTCTTTAAATTTTATAGACTTGCGCTTACTGGCTAACATTCGCCTGTTGGATTTTGATTCATTTATCGAAAAAATGGCGTCCTTGAGTGACTCAATCCATGTTTGTATTCTTGTAAAAAACCGGCCAAGGGGGTAAGTATTGAAAAGTTTGTTACGGGCATGAACCATGCTTTGGGGTAAGTGTCCAATTTACACGCTGCGAAAATATTTGTTCACTATATGCACTTGTAAAATAATATAAATATGTCTGCATTGCTGGCTTTGCATTAGATTCCTTAATTTGTCACACAGCCAATTAACTTTTTCTTTCTTACTCTGCATAAGGCAATGTGTGCTTTGATCGTCGGTTGTTACGCCTCGTTTTACAGCGAGGAATGGTGGTCTTAGTTACCTTCGAGCGGGTTTGGTTGAATGAAAGAGGAAAATTTAATACGCCAAGATACACTAGACTTAAATCCATTTTGTGGTCGTTTGGAAAAAGTTTTCCTTCTCCTTTTAGTACCTTTGAGATAACGAAGATTCCTCTGCCGCTATCTAGTGTATCTCGTTTAGGTCAATGCTAAAACTACTGACCTTGTTTATGGCATAATACATATCTGGCCGAGTGCAGTGTGCCAAGAACCGTAATCTTCTAACTAGCTCTCGAAAAGGTACTTTTTTCCATATGCTGCTTTTGCTGGATTGATGTTGTTTCAGCTTTTATCAAATGATTATGTGGATCTATAGGAGTTTAAACAGGGTTACAATTGGTCATTTTGAATCGTTCTAGTAATGCTTCCACGTATCGGTCTTGATCCAACAATTATTCGTTAGTTCAGCAAAGCTGTGCTGTTCTACGTTATAAGGTACCGTGACTTTATGAAAGATTGCGGCATTGTGAAGAAATCTCTCCATTTCTCCGTCAACGTATTCCTTTCCATTATCAGTACGTAGACGTTTGATACATTTTACGGTTTGATTCTCTATCAGCGTCTTGAAATCTACAAAAACCTATAGCAATTGAGGTTTGGCTTTCAAAAAAAAAAAAAAAAAAAAAAAAAAAATACAAACATCTTGAATCGTCAATAAACGTTAGGAAATATCGGATACCAACGATGGACACACTCACAAAGGTCGCTGTGAATTAATTCCAAAACTTTTCATACACGCTTACCTCCATGGCTGTAGGAGTACTTTGTAAACATGGCACACAAGAGTAATCGTTTCCTTCGTTGAAGGTGATTTCCGTTGCTATAGATCGAAGCATTTTTAAACTTTGCAAATTTAAATACCCTATCCGCCGATGCCATAACAATCTTTTCACCCTTTGCAGCACACGTTATTTGACTTTTCGCCATGCACAATTTGTAAAGTCCACAGCATACCTTTCCTATAGCCAGTATATCGTTGCTTTCGGATCGCATTTCACATCCATCCTTAGGAAAACTTAATTACTCACGAACAATAATTTGATCCCCAACCACTGGTCATCAATGGCATATCCAGCAACCGTAAGCTTGTGACTAGTGCCCATCAATTCGTTCACGTAAGCTTCGACTGAGCTCATTCATTCAATCATTTATTAATTTGTATTTATTTCTTAGATGTACAATAATCCTTAATTTCAATTTAGTATATTACATCGGTTCCGGAGTTTCCATAACGCGATATATCGTTGATTTTATTGCACTTGGCATTGTCGACACTATCCTTGGTTTGAAATGGATATGACGTATTGATGTAGGAAAAATGAAATGAAATGAGATGGAGGAAACCTCTTAATTTGGCTACATTTTGTAAAAGCTTCTACTGAGCAAAAATCTGTTAAAATTTTCTACGAGCTCTTTGTTCTAAAACAGCTTCTCAATTTTAGAACAAAATCAGAGGCAATCGTGATTGTCACGGGTTTGTGCAGATTGTGCATTGTGCAGATCTAAAAAAATCTAACCTACATGGTTTGCCGTTCGCAGCGAGATAACCGTCATACTCCATTGGTCCGTTTTGTGATATACTTTTTTAGAACATTTGTTCCAAAAATATCCTTTGAAATTCTATGCAATATTTTATTAATTTTCTTCTTTTTAACTAATTATTAGACTAGCTCGTACCCCATAAAGATCTTGCCCTTCAACGTTCTTCAATATTTAATATACTGCGTCCTTCAGAATGTTGACCCATGTCTTTTCCCATGCCTGTTTTTCATTTTGCATTTCTAAAACAACTTATATTCGTCCTTTTCTACCTATGCAACAAATACGATCAACAAGGCGATTGGCAGTATAATGAAATACTTCAGACTTCTGGTCGTATTCCAGCGCTTCGAATTTTACCGTAATGGCACGAGCTTTCTCCCACAGGCGACAACTCACTGCAATAATTACGCTTTTATACCCTCGCCTTCACAGTTTTTCAATTTATGGACTGCGGATCAACGGTTCACATACGCTCTTATCTCTGTTATGCTCGTGTGAAAATAATTGAAAGAGAACTTTTTGACATATCTAAGCACACACTATTAGCGCTTGAAATTAATGTACCTGTTCCGACGGCTCGACGGCCAAGTCGACTGCAACGATTCTTTCATTTTGGTTCGCTTCATTCCGTCTGCTGGAGTCTATCAGTGGTGACGCTTCTATTGATTTTGGGTAGTGCACAGAAAAGGGAATCGTATTAGATTAAATCTTTACCCGGCAAATTTGTAACTAAACATATACACACTGACATAAGGCTGGTGTATTACCGATATTGTATTGCTCTTCTATTATACTCTAAATTGATCCCTATTTTAGCCTATTTTAAGTATATAATTCAAAGCTCTAATATATAAGGTAGAATCACTTCACAAGCCTCTGCTGGAACATCCTTTATAACTTCATCCCATACCTTCGAGGTTTTCAAACCCTAAACACTTTGACCCTAAACTTCCAAGTGTCGTAGCTTATTCAGGAAAACTGCGTGATTCCGTAAACCGCTACTTTTTTCTGTTTGTCTGAGACAATAACCTAAAACCGCTCGTTCTTACACTGCTTCTAGACGACCCAAAAAATCTTCCGCGACAATGTTTGGCGACACTTTCTAGTTGTCAAACCGTCCTTGTTTTAGCACGAATGTATGGCTTACTTCGATCGTAATGTCGCGAAGCGCGAGCATTGCCTTTCTGTGAAAATTTCACAAACCCGCGACAATCTCGGTTGCCTCTGATTTTGTTCTAAAACTTAGAAGTTTTTTTAGAACAAAGAGCTCGCAGAAAATTTGTCGCGGTACAAGAGTTGGTCGTTTAGAAGCAGTGTTACTGATCACAACTGCGATCTGCCTGTGCATTTTGTCAACTACGCGATTGCTAGATCTATAATAATTTTATAGACTACTACAATCTATAGTCAACTACCTTCAAATGTTTCGTTTAACTCAGCAAATTAGTTATACAGAGATTTACAATAGAAAAAAAATAAATTAAAAATTTTAAAGCACGGTTTTAGGCAATTTTATTTTTGTGTAAGTGCATTACAAACGTTTATTATTTTTTTTAGTACTTAGTTCAGTCAGAATTTAATAGTTGAACGCTTTTTAGTTGTTATGCTTTTTAGTTGAATGCTTTTCAGCTGGTATGCTTTTTAGTTGAACGCTCGATAGTTGGCTGACAGTTCAGTTTAAAAGCATGCGTTTGTATGGAAAAACTGGTTTTGAAAATATCACAAAAATATCTTGGCCTGCCGAGCAAAATTTCAGAAAATGTTTGTATGGAAAAACATGCCAACTAAAAAGCACATATTCAAATGTTGGCAGGGAATGGAAGTTTAACCAGTGATTTCGGACTGCAGTACTTAACTAAGTTGGATATTTCGTTAAACGAATAGTTTTATGAACATGGTTACTAGGATCATTTCAAGTACATTGCGCCAAATCCATAAAATAGAGAAAGAAGGCAAAGTTCACCCTTTCACCCTAGTAACGAATAGAAAAAGGGAGAGTACAATCTAGAGCGTAAGGTGCTTTTGAGAGAGCTGGTGAGAATAATGCTCGAAAAACACGGCGAAGTGACGACCACTACATTTTCATAGCCAAAAGTAAGCGACTTCAATAAAAAAACGTATAAAGGCCGGGCTACATTGATCGTACTCGCAAGCGTAATTTTGATTTTCACTAGCGCATCTGGCGGCGGCTGGTGGAAGCTTTTTTTGGTCATCGAGGGAATGGATCTGCCGGATCTCAAAATTAAGTAGTTTTTCCATCGTTTTTCATTGCAAAAATGGATGCAATGCGTGCAAGACATGTGTATCTACGTTTTACAAAACTTTTCTCCTCCGATTTAAGTAAAAAACATGGAAAAATAACGTATTTTCTGAAGCGGCTCCAAATTGTTTGGCAAAATGCTTCGGTCAGCCGCCGCCAGATGCGCTAGTGAAAATCGAAATTACGCTTGCGAGTACGATCAATGTAGCCCGGCCTTAAAACGTATAAAGGCCGGGCTACATTGATCGTACTCCTGAGTGTAATTTTTGTGAACGCGTACGCCATCTAGCGGCGGCGGGTCGAAGCTAGAGGCTGGTATAATTTATCTGTCAAAAAGTGTTTTGGGTCCAGGAGGCTATAATTTTACCCAATGATGGAAAGATGTTGGAAGATGGGGAAAAATGTTGCCTAGCGCTTTGTATAAATGACGATTTATCCACCAACAACAATTAACGGCCTATTTTGTTGCAATTTATGGACGTTTATAAACATTTCATACGGCATACAAGTAGCCTGCTCGAAACTTGATGAGACACCAAGTATGAATAATTTTGACACATAAATTATACCGACATCTAGCTTGCGCTGGTCGTCGCCAGATGCGCTAGTGAAAATAAAAATTACACTTGCGAGTACGATCAATGTAGCCCGGCCTTAATAAAAACGTTTGCCATTGATCTCCACCACTGTTGTAAACTGTATCGGGGAGCTCGTTCGTTCCCGGGAACGTTCGCCGCGACGCTTATTTTCACTCATTTCATAGCCCGCTATGATCAAAAATTAGAAAACCGTCTAGGTTTTGTTCTGCCCAATCTAGTGGTACAACCCTTTCCACTCATGAGCGACGTACGTTCTTCGACGAACGACCACCCCGATACGGCCGAATGACACCAAACGTCAAACGACGAGTTCTGATGGTTTTCCAAATCCAAAGAATACAAAGTAGTGAAAAATATGTCGAAATCGCTCGGACAATTACCCACCGCATCGTTGCCAGTGCAAGACGGTAAAGGAGCTGACTGGACATTAGCATCTAATGCCCGGATGCGTTCGGAAGTTGCGAGAATAAAACACTGGAATTGAAAAAAATATTTTAAATTTAATTACTTAAATTACAATAAAGTGATACACAAATTTCCTCCTTTTCTTCCGAATTAAAAAATCTGGAATTCAAGTAATTGAATATAGGATGTATTGACATTGCAGCCTTGAAAACAATGTTTTCCTTCAAGATTTCAAGTCGTTTTTTAAGGGCTTGTGTTAGTGCCTGCGTGAAACGATTCTCTTGAATAGCATTTATCTTAATAACAGTGGTCATCCATGTTAAATAAAATTGATTGAGCGGAGTATGTTTAGCTTGCATTTTTTTTGGTAGCTATATATACAGGCTCAAACGCGGCAATATACTCTTATAAATTGCCATTGCTCCGTAAGATCTGAAAGTAATATGAACTTTTTGTATGTCACTGAATAAAATACTAAATATTTTTTACTTTACCTAGTTCTGAATGCTGAAGCCCCAATTCATTAAAAAGTTTTTTATGTTTGTAAACATAGTTCAGCATTTCAAAAACACCTCTCCATCTTGTTTTACAGTACAGCGGTGGGAGAGACTCTTCATTATAGACCGACTTGTACGCAATTTTTCTACAATTATTTGATACTGATGTACCTTTTCGTATTTCAGCATCAAATGGTGTTATAACATCTGCAACTGAGAGTTGCATAGTATGCACCGCACACCTTACTAATGTTATTGTAAGACAGAAGTCCTTTTCGACAGTTTCCATCCTGTCGACTTGTTCGATAGGAACCACGAAGGTGTCGTCGTCCTCAGGATGATCATAGGATTCTTGAAGTTCAGATCGTAACTGATTTACAGTGGCGATCATATTTGCCCCATTTTCACACGTTACCGTGAAAATTTGAGTCAGGAAAATTTTGTACATTGCAAGGATTTCTAATATTTTTGTCTTGACATATTTTCCGGTGTGCCTTGTGTTGAGTTCGACCATTCCTATCGAAACAATTAAAAAAAAATATTATTATGATTAACACAAAACATTTACAAACTGATTATTTCAGATTAAAGAACCACATTTTTACATGAGTTTATCCATAAAAAAAAGAGTTATAACATGTTTTAAAAAATAAAAATAATTAGTGAAATATGTTACCGATGGTATAAATTGCTATGTCCTTTTGTTCCACATCATACAACTGAATATTCACTCCTAAAATATGTCTTCCAAGCCTTGTTGCACTGTCTACTTTCAGAGAGACGAGTTTTCCTTTAACAATAGAAGATATATCCTTCGAATTTTACGTGCGGCAGCTCCTAAATGGCAAATTAGGTTGAGAGGAATCAATTGAATTTTCAGTGCCTCGCAAATGGGTTGTAGAATAATTCTCAAACCTTCCCATTCTACGCACAACATAGGCACGTTATGCACAAATATCATTTTTATCATGCTTTCCAGTAACTTTTGCCGATCTATAGCAACTGTGACTTAAATTATTTTTCGATGTTTCGTCGGAATCAAAGATTCATCTTGAAGGATTCCGCGAGATGATCGCCAACGCTGGATGTACTGTTCTAATATGACGAATGAAATTTCCTAAATCATACTTCTCAGCTTTTTGCCGACATTTGCAGCCATTGCTGGAATCAATGGTGCAAAGAATAAAACCATTTTCCGAAGTTACGCAATTTTCCAAAAGAATATCACGTAATTTTCGTTTTTCGCTGAATGTTCTGAGTACATTTGTGTCGGCCATGGTTCTAAATATTGTGGAGATATTTTCAAATTTAATATACACGTTTTTTGTTACCGCACTTGAAAACTCATTTAGTACGTTATTTTTCACTTATTGATAATATTTTATGCAGACAACGACAAAATTGGCAACAGTTTTACACGGGATGACACAGACAAGAAATGACTCAAAAGCAATTGCGTTACATGCTTTTTGGAAGAATGAAATCAAATCTATGACAACTAGGTTACAAGTGAATGTCGAATAAATGTTGCCAAAAAATGTCGTCGGATCAAACGACATTTTTTGACGTGACTGTAGAATGAAAGATTGAACCTAAGGTGGTCAGGTGGTCTCGTCCCATACAAATTGACAACTAATTTCGGAATCAAAAAAGCTCCTTTTGACAGAATGGGTGAAATGAATTTCCATAGGAACTCATTCTTATTCCGTTCGCTTTGTTCTTAGGAACATATACAGTCAGTCCAAAAAGTATTCGTCTAGCTGAATATTTTGCAGAAAAAGGCGAATTATGGCCGCAATATGAATGGGGTGGTAAAAGTAATCATGGGGTTTGATAAAGAGACTATCATGACACGCGTACTGCTAAAAAAGCATTAAAATAGTGTAATAATAACTAAAATAATCAAAAAATAAAAAAAGTCATTTGATTGGTGCGCAAAAAGTATTCGTCTATCAGACTTTTGGCGTAATATGCGTATGAAAACAAAGGTTATGGAATCAAAAAATGTCCTAATCTTGTTTCTTATTGCATTTATGACTATTGGTGACTACTTGCACAACGTAAGAACTCATTTGAACCTTTAATAAGGCGTATTTTTGATCCACTCATCCTACAAGACTTGTTCCAATTATTCTCGGGTAGAAATATTGCATTTCCGGGCCACGTGGTCAAGTTTCATTGAAAAATTGGCAACTTATATCATATTGAGAGTCTATTAAATCATTTTCATCAGTTTGGTTTTAGCTGGTTTGGTGTTTCAGGCAAATAACAATGCTCTGTATGTTCTCCAGCTCGACTGTTCTTGAAACATGTGGTACTTTTTAAGTACAATTTCTCAGAACTGGCACCCAAAGTACCTAAAAACTGCAAGAATATATTTCCCCATCTCGTCTCCTATCCTCCTCCTCGTTTTAATATGTTAGTAGCGCCTAATTTGAAATAAATTCCTGAATTATTTGATGCACCTTAACAGATTTGGCCACTTTTTGTGTATGGTATTATTTAAACAAAACATGTTTGTAACAACTCACTCATTCAAGCTATTACATGACCAGCTACGATGAATTGCAGCATGACCCATCAACCAAATGTGACCCATCTCTTTTCCTTATCTTATTGGCCATCACAAAATGCACTGATTCCTTGGTAAAATTTGATTTTTTGGACATTCAACCGCTTCTTTCGTTAGATAAACCGTCAAGGATGGCTGCTTACATGGCAGTTTGTCACACAATTAGTGTTAGAAAATGGCCAAACGCTGATCAAATGAAGGAACGAGGCCTCCCACACATTTTGTAACCTTCAAAAATGGGTAGGATAGGTTATGCATAAGTCAAAGATACGATTTCGCCATCATGCTCCAATCATTTAACTCCCCCGCCTTTAGTACCTCTCTGACCGCTTGAGTACAATTGAAACAACAGAAATGCATTAATTTAGAAGGAAATCAGCAGTAGATTGATAATAATACATTTAATTTACGTCTATGTAGTGTTCGTCCAGCATAAATAATTAAAATGCTTGATGGACGAATACTTTTTGCGCGCTATTCAAATGCTTATTTTTTAGTAATACGGTTGTATTGATGGTCCCTTTATCAAACCTCATCATTACTTTTATCGCTCCATACGTATTGCGGCCATAATTCGCCTTTTTCTGCAAAATATTCAGCTAGACGAATACTTTTTGGACTGACTGTATGTAGTACACATTGGTGTCCTCATCGACGGCATTATTTTGATCCAAAAATGGATTTTAATTAGTTCAGATTTGGTTTAGCTTACAATAAGAAATATTTTGTGTGCTTTTTAAGGTATTTCAGTGCAAATAACGAAGATTCTAAGATTGTTTGTGTATTCGGCAAGTCGTCAGAAATCATGTTTGGGGAAAAGTTTTCACCCATGCTGTCAAAAAGTGACGTTCAAATTTGGTAATAAAAAAACAGTCTTTGAGACCACCTGGTCTTCATACACTTTGGATTGAACAATGAATGCGAAACTTCAAATAGTGTCAAAGTAGGCAATTTCGTGTCGATGAACGTCACTACAAACAACACTGATCTCCACACCTTTGATTTCGATGTAATTATCTTCCACGGCTTACTAATACATGCATCCATATTATCAACCCATTTCCATTCGATGGCAACATTGTCTGCTTATTAATGTTAGTCACATCCGAGTTCAACGGCAACAGTATAAACCAATCCAGATTTTTTTTGGTCTCGTTAGAAGCGATGGAGTTCCGGATAAACGTTGGTGATCAGTGAGCGCAGATAATCTTGTAGTTTGTTGGTGCGAGACAACACCAAGTCGAATGGTAGCTTTACCAGTGATAGGTTCAATCCGGAAAAAGTATCATGACGCCTCTCGCCGATTTGAAGAAAAAAGTCGCCAAAGTTCTGCAAATCGCTGGCATAACTTGTGTCGGGGGTCGGTCGCACTCGCATGTTGATAGTCAGTCGCTGCTTGGTAAAGTGCTACCAAAGCACGCTATGCTTGATACACTGATCGATTATCTGTGTCCTCGTTTTCTTTCCTACAATCGGCAGGATATATTTACTGGTTCATTAGATGCATCGGCAGGGTGACTACGACATGTCATTTCGCCTGCACTTCGAAACGCATTATTCAGTATGCTTCGGACGCCGAAATGTAACCTGCGTCCTCATACATTTTTGTTAAGAGTCGCTGTGTATGATAAGGTGGATAACAGAAAACTTATTTATGAACTATATATTACAATGTGAACTGTGATCCAAATTCGTACGTAGCGGGTTAATATGTTCTCAACAATCCTTCCTAATTCGCAAAGCCCAACAGTTTTCAAATCTTTTGTTGTTTTTGCACAGTAACAGGATTCGTTAAGCCATTTGCAGATTGTTAATCAGGTGCAACATACTCAAGCTCTACGTGCATCTGATCCAACGCAACATGAACAAAGTGGTATCGTATGCTCACATGTTTTGTTATCGGATTATACGAACCATTATTAGCGATGCAGATTGCTGATTCATTATCACAAAAGATTGGCATCACATCAACATTGCTGTTACGAGCTGAGCTTCTTCGGCAGGACACGCGAAGGATTGGCCCTCAGACAGAGTCGCAGAGTCGTAGCGCAGGAGAAACAAACAGTGGACTTTTGGACAGACAGACAGATTTCGGATGTTGGAATGAGAGATGTTAACTCCAAGATGGAGTCTGCGTTTGGATCTCTGTTAATTGAAAACATGTCCTACTTTTATTCAAAATTTTACCCTTGCACGTTTGCCCGATTATCTGCTCGGACTGGATTTTTTGGCTTTCCAAAAAAATCTTATTGTGACGTTGAAGGATTAGGAAGTAAAAGTAGAAATTTATATTCACATGCGTAACAATTACAAAACTCTGATCGCATATTTTTCCACCGAATTGCTTCTTGTATAGCTCGTGTTAACGCCATGTACTACATTCCACATGAAGAAAGTGCTTTAGTCTTCTGTTTTATAACACTCCTTGATATTGCACCCCCTTGAAACGAGAACAATAGTAGATTTGCAATCATCCGGATCTCCTCCCCAATCAGCATCGCTAAAACCAAGCATCCAGAGCTTTAGATGGTGTACCTTTCAGGCTGCGGCTAATCCGTTTTACTGCTTCCCAATGTTTCCTGCCAGGGTTAGCTGAAATTTGACGTACGTTATTTACCGCAATTAGCCGGTCTCGTAGTACAGTCGTCAACTCGTACGACTTAACAACATGTCCGTCATGGGTTCAATCCTCAAATAGACCGTGCCGCCATACGTAGGACTGTGACTATCCTGCTATGGGGGGAAATCAATTAGTCACTGAAAGCCAAGCCCACAAGTGGTACAGGCAGGCCTTGATGACCGGCAACGGTTGTTGAGCCAAAGAAAAAAAAATTACCGCAAATGCAATATCAAGTCTTTGTTGCGCAACAAAGGATAGACAACTAACTTCTTACTTATATGGAACCTTTCGCATATCTTCGACTTCATCAGTCGTTTTGGAGCCATATGTTTTCCAAACCTAACATTTGGATCTGTTGGTGTCGCTACGGGTGCCGCATTCACCATTTGAAAATGATGAATTATTTTATTTATATAAATTTCTTCATCTAATGATGTGTATGATCTCGTACGATTATAATTCCCAAACACTGGCCAGATTCTATGAATTTCTTTATACTTAATTTCTTCATCAAATATTGCTTGAGCATCAGTTTTCAAATCCTTGTTGTTAGAATATATTAGAAGATCATTCATGTGAATTGTAACAAACAGCATTTTATCGCCTTCAATAGTCCAATATTGTTATGTGCTGTATTGCTAGACTACAATGAGTTTCAATCGATAGGTTTATTAAAACTGAACGTGTTATTTGCATTCCTTACTTTTTATAGTCCAGAATGCAACTATGTGAACTATGATCAATTAATAGTTATTACGTGAAAATGTTATGATTGCAATGTGTCCTATGATCCAACAAATATAGGGATAAATCTTCAGATGATCGCTGCAACCCATATCCTCTTAATATTGTGTCCAACTTTTCGTTCCATGTGCGACATGATTGTTTCAGGCCTTACAGTGTTTTTTTGCAGTTTACATACTTTTCCATTAATATGCTCGAATCCTTCCGCTTGAACCATGTAATTTTCTTCATTACAAAGTTCACTCTGTATGAAAGCCGTGATCACACCCATCTAATCATCGTCTAGATTGAAGTTAACTGCCATCACTATAAGATAATGAATAGTCGCGTATCGTACCACCGAGGAATAAACCTTTAAATAAACCTTACCTTGCTTTTGTGAACCACAAGTCTTGCCTTATATCGCAGTGTGATCAGTACCACGCTTGATGTTATACACCCACTTACAGCGGATTGATGTATTTCCTTCTGGTAAATCACTTAACGTCTACGTCTTATTCTTATGTAACGATGTAATTCTTGAGTGTAGCATGACCCCCAAGTAACGGATCGACCGCTTCGAGCGCACTTCCACTCCGCAGACGTTAACCGGGATGTTTCGGTATCCGCTTCGTTTGCTGGAGATCATCAGCAGCTCCGTCTTCTCCGGCGCCAGAGAAAGATGATGCCGCACCATCCAGCCATTCACCGCTGCAACTGCTTCCTCCGCTATCGCCGCGGCGTGTTCCGGGGTAGTCCCCGCTGCCAGGATCGCAAGATCATCGGCGAATCCCACGATGGAGGCGCCCTCAGGGAGCTCTACGGCTAGCACGCCGTCGTACATGATATTCCACAATGTGGGGCCCAATATGGACCCCTGTGGAACACCTGCCGATACTCGGCGTGTAATTGGCCCGTCCGCCGAGTCGTACACGAGCTCCCTGTCGGCGAAGTAGTCCTGTAGTATGCGACACAACTGCACCCTTCGCCTGGAGCGCCTCGGCGATACTCTGCCAGCTGGCCGTGTTGAACGCGTTACGGACGTCCAAGGCCACAACCATGAGGCAGCGCCGTTCACGGTTGTTCGTCCTGCCGAAGGACTTTGCCTCTCGTCCCGCGTCTACGACCTGCTGTATGGCCTGCAGAGTAGATCGCCCTCGCCGGAATCCGAACTGCTGCTCGGACAGTTGCGGACTCTCTGGATCCTCGATATGCTCGTTGAGCCGGTTCAATAGCAGCCGCTCCAAAGCCTTGCCCGTGTTATTAAGCAGGCAAATCGGGCGAAAGGACGACGGTTCGCCCGGTGATTTGCCTGTCTTTGGCAGGAGTAGCAGTCGCTGCTTCTTCCACGGCTGTGGAAAGCAGGACATGTTCAGTCAGGCACTCCTAAAACAACCGGCGGAAGGGCTCCGGTTGCTGCCTGAGAGCTACCGTAAGAGCGGCGTTCGGTACTCCATCAAGCCCAGGAGCCTTCCGCGGGTGCTTGCTGGCTGCTATCTGGTCCAGCTCGGTCAGGCCGATCGATCGAAGCGGCGCCATGTTGCCAACTCCGAGATCAGGCCACTCTACCGGCGGATGAACCGGGAACAAGGCGTCGACAGTTCGCCGCAGTTCTGCTGGATCACGTTCCGGGGCTGAGCGGGCTCCCTGGAACCAGAGGAAAACTTTCCGGAAAAAGTTTCCGGTTTCGTCCTCCCTGATCGACAACAAGAACCGGTCGAACGCCTCGTTCTTACTCAAACGAATAGCCTTCCGAAGGCTCTCCCTGGCAGCTTGGAGTTCCGTTAGGAGCTTTTGTTCCGGCGGAATGGTCCTCATCGCCGTTTGCTCCTTCCTGCCGCCGTTTGCTCCTTCGTCGATCATCGACTGGATCGCCGGAGTCCACCAGTCAGCTGGCCGACCTGTGTGGTCCTGCGCTGGGAAGACCCGCGACATCGTCTCGTCGCAGACGCTGGTCAGCGACTCAACCAAGCTTTCGACGCTGTTAGCTTGACGGGCGAACCCAATCTTAGCCAGTGCTTTCCCGAAAAGCAGGGAGTCAAACTGACTGGTCTTCCAACGCGTACCGGCGTTGCTTACTCGGGCCGAGCGCTGTCCACGCCGTGCTGCCCGATCCCTCGTTGGTGGTGGACTCACGCCAACCTCGTACCGGACGTATCGATGATCGCTTAGCGTTGCCAAGTCAGGCACACGCCAGCCTCGGGCGCTGTCTTCGCGCGGGTCGAGACGGCTGATCAAACTACTGGCGAATGTTACGTCCGGTCGGCTGGGCGGGAACCGAGTTGTGTCCGCTCGGTTCCCCTTGAACGTAGGCAGGCAGTCCGTCTTGTTCAATAGCACCTAACAGTAAATCTAGGCTTATAGCTATAAATTATTTAAACAATCAACTGATACGTAGGGTTTTTTTGATAATGAAACAGGTCTAATTTTCAAAGTTGTTTGGGTATAGGCAAACGTCTATGACTCGCTTTACATTACAAAAATTCGATGTCAACACAGCTCTAAATGATCAAAAGAAGAGGAAAAGGCTTTTTTCGAAAACAAAAGGAACACCTAGATTAATTATTCATCTTTGTTTCATCAGAACCTGGCTCACATGAAACATGAAAGTGCTTTGCCTAGCTTGAAAAGAAAATCCCGTCTAGATATCTTTTCTGTTGTAAGATCTTTGCACAAACCCCAATCATTGATTCCCGCCAAATCCAGAAAATTAAAAAAAAAATGAATGAACAGGCCATCTTCTACTAGCACTTTTCACAGAGTACTGTCTACGCATACTTTCTACCCAGTGCTGCCAAACTTGCAGAAGCACATCCGTCACTCGTTGACAGCAGATATACCAGCCACCACTACGTATTTTGCCTATGGAACAAAAATGTCCCACATGGCGGTTCTTTTTAAAGAGCCATATGGGATACAATTATTTTTATGAGCGCATTCGAAAGATCGTTCAAAATAAATAAAAGTCAGAAAAGTTCAATGGTTTGTCACGGCGGCAAGCGGAATAACACACCTTTTTCGAGTGCGATGGGACAAAAAAGTCCCATCGGCGGTTCTAGTGTTAATGAGGTATACAGCCTTTGCACAGAAGGCTTTCGAAAGTTTTCCTTCAAATAAAAGACATCGCACCATTTCTATGATAACAGGTTGGCTGATAAGTCCCCGGTCTAACAAAGAAAAACACATTTTTTGTCAAAATTTGTTTTTATTATTCAACACAGTTCCCTTCAAGAGCGATACAACGATTATAACGACCTTCCAATTTTTTGATACCATTTTGGTAGTACTCCTTCGGTTTTGCCTCAAAATAGGCCTCAGTTTCGGACACCACCTCTTCATTGCAGCCAATTTTTTTCCCTGCGAGCATCCTTTTTAGGTCTGAGAACAAGAAAAAGTCGCTGGGGGCAGTGGCGGATTTTCCTATAAGCGGACTGAGCGACCGCGTGGGGCCCCGGCCTGAAGGGGGCCCCGAGCTAATTTTTCATATGTTAGTTCACTTTTATAAGCGATTGATTTTTTGTTGATAATGCACAAACGAACGGAAAACTAAATCATTCTCAAAGTAATACATTCTTACAAGTAAGTGTGTGGAATGTGTTGATAACGTTTATAGCAATTAAAAGTTGTTACGAACTTTGGAGATAATTTTTGAAGGCTAAAACAAATATTACATACTTTCGCACTCTTGCATATTAAAAACAATAAATTCTCTCCTGACAATAAGACATAAAGAAGCTCCTGGGACGAATTATTTATAATTTTTAAGAACTTCCTAAACTGTCTCGATTGCAAGGACGAAAAAACTACAAATACGCAAGAGCAGGATAACCATTGTCGGACGCTTGGATTTCAGCCACATGTTTTATGTATCTGTGAAACAGGAAATCACACAAGCTTTGTATAGTAGCTTTCACTGCTCATGTACATGAATAAGCAAACAAATATATTGCAAACTCTGCTCTAAAAATACAAAAGTATAAATAAGTAAAATTCAGATTTATTGTCAGGTTTTCCAGATATATCTTTATCTAGATATGCCTAGATCTGTACTGAAATTCGGAAAGTCTGGAGTTTTAATAACTACAGTTTATCATTTCATCGTTCATTGATTCATTTCAATATAAAAGACTCTTAGCTTGGAAAAACGATCTAATGCGTACTTGTGTTGAACAACTACTACAGAGAATGAAATGCTTCTTTACTCTAAACACTAGTAAAACTAGTATAGCTAGTATTTAATATAGTTTTGATGTTTGCAATACCGGAAACAACGATCATGCACATCCTAAAAATATGCATAATATGTTAGCTTTATTACACGAAGACTATAGAAGCTATTAAAATAATTAACTAACTGCCATAAAAAAAATGTTAGAAGAAAATTAATCCCTAACGAAATCAGGATGACATATTTGGTATTCGTAACGAGGTATTCATAAAAATGCGATATGATTTTCTGGACGTTTAAGGAAACTAGGGGCCCCAATTCTATCCTCCGCTTAGGGCCCCGAGAAGGATAAATCCGCCTCTGGCTGGGGGCCAGATCTGGAGAATACGGTGGGTGGGGAAGCAATTCGAAACCCAATTCATGAATTTTTGCCATCGTTCTCAATGACTTGTGGCACGGTGCGTTGTCTTGGTGGAACATTGACATAATTGACATACAGACGTCAAATTTTGACTCGAATCATTTGAACGAATTTATAATAATCATCCGGTGTCTGAGGCTTGCCGTCATCCCGAGAATAAGTAGTAGATGCGCATGTGGCAATTCACGCTTCTGAAATTCTATAACTTACACATTGGCTATCTTCACGCCAAGTGCACATTTGTATAGATTGTCCAGTATTGCGTTTTTATTCTCATGAAAAACTCGAGCCGTGATATCGGGGCGATCGGACGCATATTGCCCAGGTATCAGATTTTCCGTCATCTCAGGCTACTGGGGATTGCAGGTGATGGTTACGAAAAGATCTGGTTTTCCCAGAGCTCGAACAATGGCTCTTGCATCCTTGTACTGTGCTCGCATGTACCTGCCGAAAAAGGATGGAGCCAAAATCAAACGTCATATTCCCATAGTAGCAAGTGTAGGAGGATTGTTGTTGGAAGGCTGGAAGGTTGCTGTTACCTGGCAATAACGTCTCAGACATCCTGGGATTGGGATTCTACTCTGCAGTCCAAATCAACACAGTATTGCTGGAATAGCCTTCCTGCGCGATGCAACAGGGTGTTGTCTGTTGGTCGACAGCATAACTTGTATGCAGCGTACTGTCGTGAGGTTATTTGCCTGTTTGATGCTTCGGTGTCCGTAGCCCGTTTGCCACTATTTCCTGCTGTTCGTCGGCACATCTTAGGAAACGCAATCGTCCAGCCTTCTTCAGCGTATGGCTGTAATAGCGGGAATTGCATGGAATCTCTTGCAGGATGTTGTTCAAATATTTTAACTAACCGCCCAGTATTACGGGTCTGCGCCATTAGGCCCCGAACTGGTTCAATTTGTCCCTCGATCAAAAGCCCTCTTACTTCTGCCACCGACGGCCGGTTGTACATGAACCTGCTGACATTCGCTCGCACGCGTGCTTAAATAACCCCGCCTAAGAGTTGTGGTCTGTGAGTAAACGTTGCAGGATCGACATGATGGACCGATCCAGACCCGCACAGAAGGACATCCTTGACTCCAGCATTGCGTTGTACTGGTTAGCATCACTGGAGTCATAAAAGTATTACTGAGCAAATGAAGGCGCACATCCAGATAGATTTGTCACGGAATCATTGCGGTGACATAGTGCTCCCTGTATACGGTAATTACATGTATATACCCCACCAGTATCAACAGTCTCGTCTTGTCCTAAAGGGTCATTCGAAATAAATGTCGGCTTACTTTGTTGCACATAATTTCATAACATCTTCACTTGCACCAATCCATTTAGGCACTGATGGCAATGTCCGAACTCCGCAGAGTATAGAAGAACGTCTCTTAAACATGTTTTAAAACTCGTCATTTCTAAACAAGGGCTCTTCCATCTGATCCATTGACATCAATGGTTCGTAGTCGATCGACGTGCTTCACGAGCATCCTTTCGGCCGGAGATACTCAGCAACTCCGAAAAATGGTTGGCAAGGCAATGGGTCCTTCGTTCATGGTTTCTATCCACATGCTACGTTCAGTACCACGTTCTGTTGTATTTGAGAATTTATCTTTATTTGGTTGAATAACACACTTGAATGAGCTCCACAGAGCTTCTTGCACTCTTTTTATAGTGGTGCGATTTACGCTATGTCTACTACGATGTTGTTCAACCTAGCATCCATTAATATGGCTACTATGATGTACAACACGTTCTAGACTATCCATCCTGGAACGTGTGTGAGTTATCGTGGATCTGTGCTGCGATGCATACTGTGTTTCGACATATTTTTGGCAGAATGCCCTTCAAAGTCATTGCTTCTTGGGATATCTTCTGTAAATACAATCATTGCAATCGATGCTACTGGTTTCTGATCTTTCACGACTCGACGAACGCTTAATATTATTTTTATTATTATTATTATTATTTATTAATCTTCATCCTTTATGTCTGGCTTGATTGAGTAAATAACGAGTAAACCATGAGTAAAACTTATTGGCAGTAGTGCAAACAACCAGCGTATTGTATGGTTAGGAACAGAATGAATTTATTTAATAGAAAACTTATAACCACAGTGAATCATAGGTTACTACGATTAAAGTTATTCGTGATACAAAATATCGGCATACTATAAACTCATAACAAAACTGACTTCTTTATGAGAAAAAAATGTCTTTATTATTCTTTTACTGACCGCACGGATTCACCACACGGCGTTGTATACTTTGATTTTCATCACATTCATTGTCATAACTCTTGTGCAATTTTCAAGTTAGGAGTCTTTAAATGATATACAGTGCATTTCGATGTAACGAGAATCGCAGCACTGGGATTCGAGTATAATTTCGCCAATTTCGCATTCTCGTTCAATCTCAACACACGGTTATGAAAGCAGTTGTTTATACTTGCATCTATCTTCTTATGTTTGTTCTTTTAGTAACTTGCTATTGCTTTGTTCTATATGTTTTCTCCTGTTGGATATCTCACGGAGCTGAAGATGGCAAATTATACGCTGATATTTTGTTCTTTAATCAGTTCCAACTATTTTTGTCATATCCTAAAAAAATTATAGAGAAGAAGCCAAATGGTATTGAAAATCCTGATACATAACAGACTTCTACCAAGGATCAGTAGAATGCTCAATCGAGCTCTCTGAATGACACGCAGCTCTTACATAGTAAAATTTCTATTGATCTGATGAAATAGGATTTTCGTTGAGAGTAGCCATGTTTTGCACGGGGATTAACAATAAAATAACTATAACACCTAGGAATAGTTGTTGCCAATTACGCTGCAAGCACAATCCGTTTTGACATTTAGTTTTGTCCTACATTCTTATCATCTATTGAGTAATTGGTGTGAGTTTTGTGCGTCATCCGTCAATTAGTGCATGGTGTAACATTGTTGGTTTTAAATAGCGACTGCGGCAGTTTTCTGAAATGCCCCTCTAGTGTTATGAAGTATCTACTTCACTAAATACACTATCAAAAAGCGCTTAAAGCAGGCTGTACAGGCGTCAAAAAGCGGCCACACGTTGTCGGCCCATCTGCTTGTGTTAAAAACGATCAAATCGAAAACGCACATGCTCAATGATGGCAAAAAATCATCGTGTTGGTATAGTTGCACTAGTAGAGCCTCTGAACGTGCGCGTAGTCGGAATGGGAATTATTAAATGGATACACGCGCCGGCTCTCATAAAGCAGGACGTGGGTCGAATATTATTTTATACTGCCCTCTCCGGCGCACAGGATTGTAAAAGTACAAACATGCGCTCAATACAATGGTGTCCTATAGAGTGCGCAATGAAAACCAATTGTTAAAATCGTGTTGATTTTCTGATGGCGCATGTAATTCACATAAGTAGTTACCCTTTAGGCTGTATTCATCTAGGAAAATGTGGACATCTTGCAAGTTTGGTCGGTGAGGTTGGTGGTTCGCATGTTGCGACAAATAATTGTATGATAGATCCAATATATAACAATTGTACAACAGATGTGCTACTCCATCTTACTTTCAAGATTTTCTTGACATTCAGCTTCAAAATCAACATTACGATGTTATGAATCGATGATGATGAAAATAGTTTGTAGATCTCTGGCCTTGTTTTATGTAAAAAAGTAATACAATTTCAGCTATACAGTCATCTCTTTATTACAGAATTCAAGATTAAAAAAAAAGATTAAAAAAGATTAAAAAAGGAGTAACCAGAACAAATCAAGTAGTAAAAAGCGAATGAGGAAAGAATTGTTGGATGAAAAAGACAAGCTTTCTTAATATAAGACACACTATTGAACCCAATGTCTTAAAAGTACTTGGATAAATATTTTAATTGCACAAGAGTAATGATTTTTAAAGCTCAGTTCTGGTAGTCAAAGTTCAAACAATGTTCTTTTACTTGTGGATATTAAAAGAAATTTATTATGTTCGATCATTTGTTCGTCGTGAACTCCTCTGGAAGCTTCGTACTCAACATCATGCCTCTTTTTCTTATTATTATTTTTATATCATGCAATCAACAAGCTTCCCATGTGATGGTTACTTTGATAAACGTTTAAATTCAGCCGGAAGTTCATCAATCGATCACTGCCAAGATCTTTTATAAAATCTAGATCTTTTATTAGCAACATTCTCACTTACCATAGTTTCATGGAAGATTAGAGTATCAACTTAGATTGTAACCAAATTGAATGATAGCAAAATAACAAATAGGTCGCATTCCTAGGATCAAATTGTTTTTCGGTAAATGCACACTAGTTGTCAATTGAAGTCATGTTGTCAATCAAAGTCAACGAGTTCGTATCATTTTCCGGCTACGATATAATTTTGGGGGTTTTAGTAACTTCAGGGGTGTACTAATCATCCATGATAACTTTTTGTGGTTTTGTTCTGGTGGAACACTTGAAATTTAAACCCATTGAAATTTACATACTTTTCGATGTCGGTGGGAAGCATTAGGTTAAGGAAATTTGATGCTATCTATTGCTGCACGCATTGTACTTCGTTTCGTTTACTGAACAGAATGCGTGTTGTTTGAGCCCAATCCCACAAAATAATGTATCTGCTTAAAATGTCTTTTTTTTAATTCAGAATAAATAATGACATCGCACCATAAGTTAAATCGCAGTCAAACACAGTGCTAGACATTGGGTCTTTGTCGTAGTTAATTTCAGTTTTTTTCGTCTTTGTGCGGAAGACTTAGAATATTACTTGTTCGCGTGGGATGGCCATCTTTACAGTTTACTACACTGAGTGTGCGGCCTCGTCATTACTGCCATCATTTATTAGTATCCAGGACCTTCATAAACGAATTGAACGGTTTCATTCTAACATCTTTTTGTTACTCTGCATCTGCACTTGTTTTTTTTTTTCTATAAATGCTCTTGTTTTCATCTGCAACACATGCTCTATCTGATGTTGAAATCTCACATGGACATTCGTTGCAGAGATCTTTCATTATCATTAATCAATCATCAGCTTCAACAGCAGTGCTCCTTTTGCATCGATTCTCTTCTCGATCTCATACCAAGGCAGGGGAACCATGAAGAAAATAAAAACATCAGCATATAGGCTAGTGACAAAATGTCATCTCGTCTGCTTGGTGTGCATTTGATATGCGGGAACACTGGAGCAAAATCGATCGTTCCTGCAAATGGGATGAACGCATGTTGTGCAACATGCTCTACCGAACAGGGGGAACTGCTCTCTTCTCTACTGCTCTGCAATACCGTAGTCCATTAGATGTACCGATTTCCGGGCCGTTCTGCTACTCAGCTAGACATTGTCCGGCTTCAGGTCACTTTGGACGAACCGTGACATTCGTGAAACGTCTCCAGCTTGTCGAGCAGTTGCAACGTAAGCAGGAGCCTCGCTCATAAGCTGAAGCTTCTTCCACACCTATTTAGCAACTCGTGCAGAGATGGTCCCAGACGATCCAACACTAGTACATCGCATTTTGCGATTCGTGCCTCTTGAAGTTATTGAAAATAAACCTTCTCCTTCAGAGGTATAATAGTAACTAATTTATATTTTTTTTTCAAAACTTATTAAAGAAACTTATTCATAGTGTACTATGTATTGTGCTTGCTTCTTTGATGTAGCATGATGCTGAATACATGCCTATTTCATCAGTGCCAGCATCTATGAACATTAACTATCCACGAGCCTTCGGAAGCTTTGCATACAACAGGCACTACGCAGCTAGCAGGATCTTTTGCACCTCGTCGTGAACCATTTTTATGACCATTCTTTGTTTGGCACGAGTAAGCCTGCTCAGCAACATGGTACCACATTCACCAGGATCCATTTCTCCCAGAATCCGATTGGTGAAGGTTTGCTCCAGTATCACGAACTCCTGCGAAATGGATTTAGAGGCACGTGGCAGTATCTTGATTTGTTTTGATTTGTCCAGTCAATGGCTGGTATTATTGAATCCGTTCGTAGCGGCGGCGTACGTCCCGACACTCATTTTCCTAACGTACTAGATGATAGCTACAGTTATTTACCGCGGCGTTGTAGGACCGGGCTCAAGAAATGTGTTGTCATCCCTAGAATTTTACGTGAGCGCCGTACGTTCTCGCTACGAACGGATTCAGTAATACCAGCCAATATTTTCGTGCTTTGTCTACCAAACAAACTTAAATATGAACAAAAGTGATCCCTAGGTGCTTGATACAAACCATACAGTTAAGCAAATCTGTATTATGCGTACTTGTTCACCGTTTCGTTACTCTTTCGCCTGATCAGAAATTTCTGCCGAAATCATACGATCATAATTCGCTACCGAACGTGGTCTGTACGATTTTTCTTAAAACAATATTTTAAATTTCGAATTAATTAAAGAGAATTGGAATGCCATTGATCGTTGACAACTTTTTTGGGAGACTTCCAAGTAACATGCTTTCCCAAAGAGTGAACCGCAAATTTTCGGTATTTTCTGTGCTATTTACGCATTTCTTAAGATTAAAGTCCTATAATTTATTATATAATTCAGCACCAGTGCTCACTTTTTTGATGTGGATACAATTTGAGTTTTTTGAGTTTCGATATCATTGCCAGCTTATCCAAATTATTGCTCACCACCATGACTGGTTTCCGGTTTCACATTTGAGCCGCTGATTAATATCTGCGATGTATTACACGTACTTTCACGAAAGCCGGTCTCGTAGTACAGTCGTCAACTGGTACGACTTAAAAACATGCCCGTCAAGGGTTCAATCCCCAAATGGACCGTGCCACCATACTTAGGACTGACTATCCTGCTATGGGGGAAATCAATTAGTCACTGAAAGCCAAGCCCACAAGTGGTACAGGCAGGCCTTGACCGACAACGGTTGTTGAGCAAAAGAAAAAAAAAATACACGAACTTTCTATCGGCATTTAAAATTTTCGTTGTGGTTTTTCCTCACAAACGACACTAGTTTTTGTTTGCCTTAAGTGCGAAAGCAAACTATATCGATATTTCGTGATCTACTTCTGAAATAAAAATGCAGTTTATATGAATCTATTATCAAAAGCCGCAGAGTAATAGCAAACTTGTCATTTAAACCGATCGCTTTTCACATAAACGTATGTATTTTAAAGGTTTTATGACTGTGAACGATTTCAAACATTCCTGAAGCAGGCTGCAGACTGCAAAACGGTTGAAGCTTAGGATCGTTAAAAGAGATTACGGAAGAAACATCCAATTAAATATATTTTCAATTGGTTCTAACCAATATTGCACTTATTTTAAAATTTCGTTAGTTTCGAACACATTTTAACGTTTGAGAATGGGGAACAGCAAGCACAGTAAACAGCACGCTAATAAAAACTATCAACGTTGTGAAAAAAGTTTTAATTCATGTTACAGGAAAACATGGGTAGCTGCGTGTTCCTTTAATAAAAACACACGCGTTTTTCTTTCGTCTAACGAATTCTTTATGGTCGTATCATCCCATAATAGCCTTTGTGAATGTTTCGGAGAAAATAATGTAAGAATGTAGAATCTGTATGTACGCACAGTGAACTTTCAAAGCTAATTGCCGGTAATTGATTTCACTGCTTGTCGTTTCCTACTTTTCCTATCATTTGAAGAACAAGCTACTTTTACATTACATTATCTTTACCAACAGAAACCAGTTGGAAGAAATTGTTATGGTAGAGTCTCTCTACAAAGTAAAAGGTTATTGTAAACATTGTAATCGTAATTTGAAACATCATAAAGGTAACTACATGGTGTCGTGTTCTGCGATATATTTTTATTACACCCGTTTCGAGCTACGTCCGTGTCTCCTTCCGTTTGCATCGAATTCAATGTGAGTGTATATATCAGTTGGGCTAATGGTGTTCTTTCTCACCAATTCATCGACACACAATTTGACGGTTTGTTCCATAACAAAATCTAGCATGCCTTGAAGTTTAAACCAAATCTCGCAGAAATTGTATGTGGTTTTACCCATGCGTAGCACAAAGAAAGAAGCCCAAAAAACTTACGTGGCAGCCAACCAGTTCATGGATTAAAACGAAGATTTGAAGGCTACAAGATTCCAACAAAATATTTTCTTCCCCAAATCTGAGACATAGGTAAAAATTATTGAATCCTTTCTGCCAGCAAGCAAGGAGCAGTGTACCAACCGAACCAAATATGATTTTATACTGAAAGTGAGGAATTTATAAGAGTGCCTCTGCATATATCCTTTGGTCGAATTGGGGTTTGTTCGATGGTGTTCTACTTTACTCTCAAGTATTACTTCAATGATGGAAGTACTCGCTACAAAGCATGCCATGCCGAGATTATAAAATAAGCGCACTGTAATATGATATCTAAAATGAAATAAAATGAAATATCTAGCTAAAAGTATTTTAGTAGCGAGGAGTGGCTTCTTCATTATACTTACATGAATTTCAAGCTACGTTCGATTACGGATTTACGATACGGTCTATGAAAAAATGGATATAAATCGACGGATATTTTTAAATCCACTCGCTATTGCACTCGGACATACCTAAGAAAAGCCAATAGTAAGAAAAAAAGATGTTATATATTTACTAGCCAAGGCCCAGCAGAATCTACCGGAAGCCTACAAATTATGGGGCTACTGTAAATTATAAACTAGAACACATCCCCACACTAGAAAACTAGACATCCGAGTTGGTCTAGAGTTACGATCAAAAATCATACCAACATTTAAAAATTCCATGATAAACCAAGTCACGCCATTTTGAAAATTTTTGGAACATGTATTCTAATGTAATATGATGATCGTACATATCGTCACAACTGGTGGCGCTAAAATAAGGTTTTTTTATGCACATGAAGTATCAATTAAGTCGTGTACTAACACTTAAAAAATTGTAGTATAATTTGTCAATTTAAGCAACACATTGATCATTATTGGGGAAGCCTTGTGGTCATGTTTTAATGAAAGGAGACTGTCTGATTTTCAATCGATCTCATACATTCGACGCCTTTTGCGAGAATTCATGCATTTATGTCAACAATTTTTCTAGATATCGGCAGGATTTGTTTTTGCTAAAGCATGAGCTGAGCGGATACAGAACATACAATCTTTAAATGCCCGCTTCTGCTTGAACGCGTCTGGCGCTTTTGATGCACATAAATGTAAGATCCAACTACAACAATATGATGTCGCACGTGGTTTGCATTTGATTTCTATTTTTTTGACTTATAATTCATGCTTTGTTAATGAGAAATAGATGCTTCATTTCATTTCAATGCAAAAATTTTCCCGTTTTCAAATTTTGTGAGGACATTCTCAAAAAACGTCAACATATTAACGCCAAAACTTTCAAATATTGCTGCTAATTTTCCTTTATTACAGCAGAGTTGTTAGCAACTAAAATGATCAGTAGAATGGTAATAGCACCAACGAACCGACGTGGCACTTGCGTAACAAAAGCGTACTGGATTAATGTACGGTCATTTGTATTTGGAAAAGTTGTTTGTTTGCGGCAGTTACACAATTTAGAGCTCATTTTGACATACATAATTGCCTCAATCATGGATCAAAAACAAGTGACGCTAGCAGTGTTTTTGGAACTCAAGCGAGTTTTAGAAACGATTCCTAGTAATCTATTGTTGAGCTCATTAAATTGGTATTGCGGGCACTGAACACAAATGGTTCACTACTTTTTTACTAGAGAGACCACAGAGGACAATGTTTGGGAGGGGGGGGAGGGGGGGGGAAGTCTATCTAATAACACCCTATGGGTCCCCCAGGGTAGTGATCTTGGGCCAATTATTTTTATTTGTAGAGAGTAGCTGTGTATAGGTTGCTGGTTGGAACAAGACTATATTTTTAAGAACCTAATAATCATAGCTTACTATTTTACTCGAGGCTTGCTCTTCAACACTTCTCCTCAAGCCTAAGAGATACCCATTAACTTGCGACTAATTTCGAACTTAGTCCGTTGCAATGGTTTAGTAAGCCCATCTGCAATCTGGTCCTCCGTGCTGGCATATTCTAGATTGACAATCCCCCGGCTGAGAGCATCTTTCATGAAATGGTGACGTATATAAATATGTTTCGTACGTGGATAGTACCCACCATTCTTAGCGATCACAATGCAGCTCTGGTTGTCACAACGACTTTCAATCACTTCATCCGCTTACGTCAATTGCGCAGAAAGTCCGCGCCGCCATGAGGCTTCCAGTACCGCCACCGATACAAAAATGTATTCAGCCTCACACGTAGATAAGGCTACCGTTGGTTGCTTCTTGCACATCCATGAAATAGCTCCTCCTTGCGCCATAAAGATGTTGTCAGTGGTGGATATTCGTTCATCCGGATCAGATCCCCAATCAGCATCACAGTAAGGCAACGGTCAGAACCTCGCCGCATGCGATTTTGCCGCAAGCTTTTGTATGGGATTTGACGTTAATGACAGCACTTGCGAATCTGCCGCATGTGGCGATGCGGCAACATCAAAATCATTTGATATTGCCGCATCGCCGCATGCGATTTTATTTCAGATGTCAAATGTCAAATGTCTAAAATCATATTAAAGAATGATTATCTTTATAAAGAAATAACAAAATATCATAATAATACCTTAAAAAGCTAGAAAATTGAGAAAACTCATTTCTTAGCGATATAGATAGAAGATAGCGCATAACATGCTTCACTGCGTTCCAGTGTTTTTGTCTGGGATTTTTGTTGAATCGACTCAGCATGTTCACCGCGTATAGAATGTCTGGTCGAGTACTTTGTTCCAAATACATCAAACATCCATCAGCCCAACTTTTTGAAACGGCACATCTTTCATCACAGCAATTTCAGTGTTACTCTTCGGACTTTCTTCCTTGGTTAGCTTCTCACTGTTGTTGATTGGAACTGCCACAGGTTTACATTTATCCATATTGAACCTCTTTAAAATAGATTATATGTAGACTTCTTGATCCAACTTGATGATGTCTTTTGTCCGTTGAATTCTTATACCTAGGCAGTGCTATGCTGCTCATAAATCCTTCATACGGAAACAGCTACAAAGGAGTTTCTTACTAAAACTAGTTTTACTATTTTTTCGTTGCGTCGACTGCTTCCTGCTTGTTCCATGGCTAGAAATACAATATGTATGTTAAATTACCACATATTTTCAAAAAAAAAAACATACACAACAAAATATCGAACATACTCACCGAGCTGTTGTTCACTGGTTTTTGATCAAAATTATAGGCTTCTCGACCCAAAACGCTTTTTGACAGATAAATTATGGAAAAGCTTTGTAATTGATAGATAAATATGTTGTGCGAGTATTTCAGCAGTTTCCCCATCAAAAAACGATGAAAAAACTAATTAATTTTGAGATCCAACACGACCATTCCCCCGACGACCAAATAAAGCTTCCACCAGCCGCCGCCAGATGCGTTAGTGAATATATAAATTACACTTGCGAGTACGATCAATGTAGCCCGGCCTTTAAGCGTCATACTCAAGGTGTTAGTCTTCATACTCTAGAAAATCTCGTTGATCGGCCTTATAGAGACTTTAGTTCCAATAATATTGTGTATTGCAAAATATTCCTAACATGTGAAAACTCCTGTAAAAATGGTGTACAATGGCGCCATCTGGATTTTCAACGTATAAAATAATGTTTTACAAGAAAGTTGACTATTTTAGACAAGAATTGATATGATACACATTGTAAATAGTACAAAAATGACTTATGATCGCGATTTGTTCGAGGTCGCCTCATAGTGCAACGGTTGCAAAACAGTAATGAGAGCTGTCCTCAACTGTGGACAATATAATCCTCCGCACTCATGCTAAACATCCTTCAATGGATGTTAGTGAAACATCGAGTGGTGTATCAAACCATGGTGTTTGTGTTTAAATTAACTAGTTAATTTTCCCCGGTTAGTGGGTTACACAGCGATTTCAGAGTAATCAAATCTCTTATCTGTAAGAATTTTCATAAACAACAATTCCTGAACACGCAAACTATGATGACAGTTCATTTCCGACTGAATAGATTATTAATTGTGTTTATTTATTGAACATGATTTCTCATTTTTCATTTGAATTTGAATAAGCAAGAAAGATGGTGCCACATTATATGCTACCAGTATGCCAGTATTACTATTGTTCCTGTTAGACTTGAAAACAGGTTTTCCTTAAACATCACGGGCACTATGATTGATTAATTAAAAAAATATTGTTTACCACGAGGTGATTAATAATTTACCTGTATCAATGTTTCTCACTGTGAAACCCTCAAGATCATAATCGGGATTCACTATCAGCACCGCCACGTTATTCCTTGATGTCACTCGCGACAGTGCAACGTAAAGCTGTCCGTGTGCGAATAGGGATCTGAGGGTAGTGTACGAACCAAGATGGTGTAGGGATTGGCCTTGCGTCTTTTTTATAGTCATTGCGAAGCAAACCTGGACCGGGAATTGCTTGCGACAAATTTGGAACGGAAGGTTTACATCGTTGGCAACAATACATCGTCTCCCCGCCGTTTGCCAGTTTTGTGTTCTTTGGTACTATTACTTATTTATTAACACATTAAAATATAATTTATAACAAATAATATTACACGTTAAAAAGGTGGTCTGTTCTGTCCGGACGGTCAACGATCTCTCTTCGTAGAACGATCTGTCGATCGTGTCCTGCACCGCACACACACCTCTACAAGTACAGTACAACTGTCATTGCGAGCTGTCTTGGTACAGCGGTACAGGCACAGGGTGGTTGCCAACATCCCCCCTTCTTAATACTGCCGGTACGCTTCCATCCACGGTGGCGTGCTTCTGACACGCGAAGAGCGACGTGGAGGCTGCACGGGTAGAGATGATATTACGTCATTCGTCGCAACCTCAGAAGATTCAATTGGCTACGGACAAACATTCACAGAAGACGGTAAAATTGAAGACGATAACATTGATGACGATGACGATGGCTGTGTTGATGTTGTTGCTGATGATGATCACTGCGATGCTGCAGTTGATGACGATGATGACGGTACACTCAAGGATGGTGCATCTGATGACATAGACGAATACAAGGACGGCTTAGGGTTGGAACAGGCATCAGGTACTGGTGATGAGGAACAACATTGACTAATACCCCAAGCATCTAACAATCCATTGAAGAACATTGTAGACTCCATTTCATCTAGTTGATTATGTGTGAACGGAGCGTTCTGCCAGATGTGATTAAAACCTTAAATATCACACTTCCGATCTGCTCATCAATCACACCAGGAACCCAGCTCCATTTGTTGACTTCATTAAGCTTCGCATATATAGGATCACCAGCGTTGAACTTTCTGGGATTATGCTCAGAAGTATACGTGCTTGGCTATGGTCGCGGTGGTGATCGTAGCAGCTCTAAAGTTGTGCGTATCCTTCTGTTGAACATAACATCCGCTGGAGTTTTCTGGTTTTCTAACAGCTTATTAGGTGTACTCCTGTAAGTCAGCAAAAATACATCTATCGCTTCTTGGCTGACGTTCCGGGCTCTCGTTTGCGATGCGACTACCTCCTGTTGTAATTCTTCCGCCTGAAAGATACAAATCGGTTAACTCCTCTGGTTAATGGTCATCCTCCCACGTTAACTCTTACCATTTGCTGTACAAACTCTTCGTTTCTGGCACAGCTAGAGTTCAATACAAAAAAGTCATTCACGGTTCTTATTGGCAGAACCGGGATTTCTGGCGCTGCCTCATGCTCCTCATGACGTTCCTGCTCGTCATCCTGATCCTCTTCCGTTTCATTTTTCGCGTTGTGCTCTTCGCTGCTCGGCTGCGGCACCTGCTCCTGTACCTCATCTTCATTCGCCGAATGCCGTTCCGCATTGGGTTGTCGAGCAGCTACTGTTTGCTCGATCAACATCGACAATAGCCGTGTCTGCTCGTCCAATTTTTCCTCCATTCTGGATAGCTTAAGGTTACCCATTTTAACCTCCCGCTCCAACGACCCAATCCGATCCTCCATGGTTTGTAAAAGGGCAGCCATGCAGTCAATCGAAGAGGACACTTGAAAAAATAAACGCATAAACGTTCCTCATCGATGTTAGTCGTACGTTTGATGTCTTGGCCCTAAGCGGTCATACAAATGTACGACCTACTGAAGTATCGAGCGGGAAGATGTATTCTATACCAGCGGGAAGATGTATTCTATTCTATGTATTCTATATGTGAAAACCCCTGTAACAACGGTGTACAATGGCGCCATCTAGATTTCCAACGTCTTGTCCAACGACAAGAATGTTGACTATTTCAGACAAGATTCGATATGATACACATTGTAAATAGTACAAAAATGACTTATGATCGCGATTTGTTCAAGGTCGCCTCATAGTGCAACGGTTGCAAAACAGTAATGAGAGCTGTCTTCAACTGTGGACGATATAATCCTCCGCACTCATGCTAAACATCCTTCAATGGATGTTAGTGAAACATCGAGTGGTGTATCAAACCATGGTGTTTGTGTTTAAATTAACTAGTTAATTTTCCCTGGTTAGTGGGTTACACAGCGATTTCAGAGTAATAAAATCTCTCATCTGTAAGAATTTTCATAAACAACAATTCCTGAACACGCAAACTATGATGACAGTTCATTTCCGACTGAAATGATTATTAATTGTGTTTATTTATTGAACATGATTTCTCATTTTTCATTTGCTGTGAATAAGCAAGAAAGATAGTGCCACATTGTATGCTACCAGTATGCCAGTATTACTATTGTTCCTGTTAGACTTAAAAACAGGTTTTCCTTAAACATCACGGGCACTATGATTGATTAATTAATAATTTACCTGTATCAATATTTTTTAATCACCTCGTGGTAAACAATGTTTCTCACTGTGAAACCCTCAAGATCATAATCGGGATTCACTATCAGCACCGCCACGTTATTCCTTGATGTCACTCGCGACAGTGCAACGTAAAGCTGTCCGTGTGCGAATAGGGATCTGAGGGTAGTGTACGAACCAAGATGGTGTAGGGATTGGCCTTGCGTCTTTTTTATAGTCATTGCGAAGCAAACCTGGACCGGGAATTGCTTGCGACAAATTTGGAACGGAAGGTTTACATCGTTGGCAACAATACATCGTCTCCCCGCCGTTTGCCAGTTTTGTGTTCTTTGGTACTATTACTTATTTATTAACACATTAAAATATAATTTATAACAAATAATATTACACGTTAAAAAGGTGGTCTGTTCTGTCCGGACGGTCAACGATCTCTCTTCGTAGAACGATCTGTCGATCGTGTCCTGCACCGCACACACACCTCTACAAGTACAGTACAACTGTCATTGCGAGCTGTCTTGGTACAGCGGTACAGGCACAGGGTGGTTGCCAACATCCCCCCTTCTTAATACTGCCGGTACGCTTCCATCCACGGTGGCGTTCTTCTGACACGCGAAGAGCGACGTGGAGGCTGCACGGGTAGAGATGATATTACGTCATTCGTCGCAACCTCAGAAGATTCAATTGGCTACGGACAAACATTCACAGAAGACGGTAAAATTGAAGACGATAACATTGATGACGATGACGATGGCTGTGTTGATGTTGTTGCTGATGATGATCACTGCGATGCTGCAGTTGATGACGATGATGACGGTACACTCAAGGATGGTGCATCTGATGACATAGACGAATACAAGGACGGCTTAGGGTTGGAACAGGCATCAGGTACTGGTGATGAGGAACAACATTGACTAATACCCCAAGCATCTAACAATCCATTGAAGAACATTGTAGACTCCATTTCATCTAGTTGATTATGTGTGAACGGAGCGTTCTGCCAGATGTGATTAAAACCTTAAATATCACACTTCCGATCTGCTCATCAATCACACCAGGAACCCAGCTCCATTTGTTGACTTCATTAAGCTTCGCATATATAGGATCACCAGCGTTGAACTTTCTGGGATTATGCTCAGAAGTATACGTGCTTGGCTATGGTCGCGGTGGTGATCGTAGCAGCTCTAAAGTTGTGCGTATCCTTCTGTTGAACATAACATCCGCTGGAGTTTTCTGGTTTTCTAACAGCTTATTAGGTGTACTCCTGTAAGTCAGCAAAAATACATCTATCGCTTCTTGGCTGACGTTCCGGGCTCTCGTTTGCGATGCGACTACCTCCTGTTGTAATTCTTCCGCCTGAAATATACAAATCGGTTAACTCCTCTGGTTAATGGTCATCCTCCCACGTTAACTCTTACCATTTGCTGTACAAACTCTTCGTTTCTGGCACAGCTAGAGTTCAATACAAAAAAGTCATTCACGGTTCTTATTGGCAGAACCGGGATTTCTGGCGCTGCCTCATGCTCCTCATGACGTTCCTGCTCGTCATCCTGATCCTCTTCCGTTTCATTTTTCGCGTTGTGCTCTTCGCTGCTCGGCTGCGGCACCTGCTCCTGTACCTCATCTTCATTCGCCGAATGCCGTTCCGCATTGGGTTGTCGAGCAGCTACTGTTTGCTCGATCAACATCGACAATAGCCGTGTCTGCTCGTCCAATTTTTCCTCCATTCTGGATAGCTTAAGGTTACCCATTTTAACCTCCCGCTCCAACGACCCAATCCGATCCTCCATGGTTTGTAAAAGGGCAGCCATGCAGTCAATCGAAGAGGACACTTGAAAAAATAAACGCATAAACGTTCCTCATCGATGTTAGTCGTACGTTTGATGTCTTGGCCCTAAGCGGTCATACAAATGTACGACCTACTGAAGTATCGAGCGGGAAGATGTATTCTATACCAGCGGGAAGATGTATTCTATTCTATGTATTCTATATGTGAAAACCCCTGTAACAACGGTGTACAATGGCGCCATCTAGATTTCCAACGTCTTGTCCAACGACAAGAATGTTGACTATTTCAGACAAGATTCGATATGATACACATTGTAAATAGTACAAAAATGACTTATGATCGCGATTTGTTCAAGGTCGCCTCATAGTGCAACGGTTGCAAAACAGTAATGAGAGCTGTCTTCAACTGTGGACGATATAATCCTCCGCACTCATGCTAAACATCCTTCAATGGATGTTAGTGAAACATCGAGTGGTGTATCAAACCATGGTGTTTGTGTTTAAATTAACTAGTTAATTTTCCCTGGTTAGTGGGTTACACAGCGATTTCAGAGTAATAAAATCTCTCATCTGTAAGAATTTTCATAAACAACAATTCCTGAACACGCAAACTATGATGACAGTTCATTTCCGACTGAAATGATTATTAATTGTGTTTATTTATTGAACATGATTTCTCATTTTTCATTTGCTGTGAATAAGCAAGAAAGATAGTGCCACATTGTATGCTACCAGTATGCCAGTATTACTATTGTTCCTGTTAGACTTAAAAACAGGTTTTCCTTAAACATCACGGGCACTATGATTGATTAATTAATAATTTACCTGTATCAATATTTTTTAATCACCTCGTGGTAAACAATGTTTCTCACTGTGAAACCCTCAAGATCATAATCGGGATTCACTATCAGCACCGCCACGTTATTC
Organism: Anopheles coluzzii; assembly: GCF_943734685.1. NCBI lineage: Eukaryota > Metazoa > Arthropoda > Insecta > Diptera > Culicidae > Anopheles > Anopheles coluzzii. The sequence goes on from NC_064670.1 coordinate 89,694,539, forward strand.
CTTGATGTCACTCGCGACAGTGCAACGTAAAGCTGTCCGTGTGCGAATAGGGATCTGAGGGTAGTGTACGAACCAAGATGGTGTAGGGATTGGCCTTGCGTCTTTTTTATAGTCATTGCGAAGCAAACCTGGACCGGGAATTGCTTGCGACAAATTTGGAACGGAAGGTTTACATCGTTGGCAACAATACATCGTCTCCCCGCCGTTTGCCAGTTTTGTGTTCTTTGGTACTATTACTTATTTATTAACACATTAAAATATAATTTATAACAAATAATATTACACGTTAAAAAGGTGGTCTGTTCTGTCCGGACGGTCAACGATCTCTCTTCGTAGAACGATCTGTCGATCGTGTCCTGCACCGCACACACACCTCTACAAGTACAGTACAACTGTCATTGCGAGCTGTCTTGGTACAGCGGTACAGGCACAGGGTGGTTGCCAACATCCCCCCTTCTTAATACTGCCGGTACGCTTCCATCCACGGTGGCGTTCTTCTGACACGCGAAGAGCGACGTGGAGGCTGCACGGGTAGAGATGATATTACGTCATTCGTCGCAACCTCAGAAGATTCAATTGGCTACGGACAAACATTCACAGAAGACGGTAAAATTGAAGACGATAACATTGATGACGATGACGATGGCTGTGTTGATGTTGTTGCTGATGATGATCACTGCGATGCTGCAGTTGATGACGATGATGACGGTACACTCAAGGATGGTGCATCTGATGACATAGACGAATACAAGGACGGCTTAGGGTTGGAACAGGCATCAGGTACTGGTGATGAGGAACAACATTGACTAATACCCCAAGCATCTAACAATCCATTGAAGAACATTGTAGACTCCATTTCATCTAGTTGATTATGTGTGAACGGAGCGTTCTGCCAGATGTGATTAAAACCTTAAATATCACACTTCCGATCTGCTCATCAATCACACCAGGAACCCAGCTCCATTTGTTGACTTCATTAAGCTTCGCATATATAGGATCACCAGCGTTGAACTTTCTGGGATTATGCTCAGAAGTATACGTGCTTGGCTATGGTCGCGGTGGTGATCGTAGCAGCTCTAAAGTTGTGCGTATCCTTCTGTTGAACATAACATCCGCTGGAGTTTTCTGGTTTTCTAACAGCTTATTAGGTGTACTCCTGTAAGTCAGCAAAAATACATCTATCGCTTCTTGGCTGACGTTCCGGGCTCTCGTTTGCGATGCGACTACCTCCTGTTGTAATTCTTCCGCCTGAAAGATACAAATCGGTTAACTCCTCTGGTTAATGGTCATCCTCCCACGTTAACTCTTACCATTTGCTGTACAAACTCTTCGTTTCTGGCACAGCTAGAGTTCAATACAAAAAAGTCATTCACGGTTCTTATTGGCAGAACCGGGATTTCTGGCGCTGCCTCATGCTCCTCATGACGTTCCTGCTCGTCATCCTGATCCTCTTCCGTTTCATTTTTCGCGTTGTGCTCTTCGCTGCTCGGCTGCGGCACCTGCTCCTGTACCTCATCTTCATTCGCCGAATGCCGTTCCGCATTGGGTTGTCGAGCAGCTACTGTTTGCTCGATCAACATCGACAATAGCCGTGTCTGCTCGTCCAATTTTTCCTCCATTCTGGATAGCTTAAGGTTACCCATTTTAACCTCCCGCTCCAACGACCCAATCCGATCCTCCATGGTTTGTAAAAGGGCAGCCATGCAGTCAATCGAAGAGGACACTTGAAAAAATAAACGCATAAACGTTCCTCATCGATGTTAGTCGTACGTTTGATGTCTTGGCCCTAAGCGGTCATACAAATGTACGACCTACTGAAGTATCGAGCGGGAAGATGTATTCTATACCAGCGGGAAGATGTATTCTATTCTATGTATTCTATATGTGAAAACCCCTGTAACAACGGTGTACAATGGCGCCATCTAGATTTCCAACGTCTTGTCCAACGACAAGAATGTTGACTATTTCAGACAAGATTCGATATGATACACATTGTAAATAGTACAAAAATGACTTATGATCGCGATTTGTTCAAGGTCGCCTCATAGTGCAACGGTTGCAAAACAGTAATGAGAGCTGTCTTCAACTGTGGACGATATAATCCTCCGCACTCATGCTAAACATCCTTCAATGGATGTTAGTGAAACATCGAGTGGTGTATCAAACCATGGTGTTTGTGTTTAAATTAACTAGTTAATTTTCCCCGGTTAGTGGGTTACACAGCGATTTCAGAGTAATCAAATCTCTTATCTGTAAGAATTTTCATAAACAACAATTCCTGAACACGCAAACTATGATGACAGTTCATTTCCGACTGAATAGATTATTAATTGTGTTTATTTATTGAACATGATTTCTCATTTTTCATTTGAATTTGAATAAGCAAGAAAGATGGTGCCACATTATATGCTACCAGTATGCCAGTATTACTATTGTTCCTGTTAGACTTGAAAACAGGTTTTCCTTAAACATCACGGGCACTATGATTGATTAATTAATAATTTACCTGTATCAATATTTTTTAATCACCTCGTGGTAAACAATGTTTCTCACTGTGACACCCTCAAGATCATAATCGGGATTCACTATCAGCACCGCCACGTTATTCCTTGATGTCACTCGCGACAGTGCAACGTAAAGCTGTCCGTGTGCGAATAGGGATCTGAGGGTAGTGTACGAACCAAGATGGTGTAGGTATTGGCCTTGCGTCTTGTTTATAGTCATTGCGAAGCAAACCTGGACCGGGAATTGCTTGCGACAAATTTGGAACGGAAGGTTTACATCGTTGGCAACAATACATCGTCTCCCCGCCGTTTGCCAGTTTTGTGTTCTTTGGTACTATTACTTATTAACACATTAAAATATAATTTATAACAAATAATATTACACGTTAAAAAGGTGGTCTGTTCTGTCCGGACGGTCAACGATCTCTCTTCGTAGAACGATTTGTCGATCGTGTCCTGCACCGCACACACACCTCTACAAGTACAGTACAACTGTCATTGCGAGCTGTCTTGGTACAGCGGTACAGGCACAGGGTGGTTGCCAACATCCCCCCTTCTTAATACTGCCGGTACGCTTCCATCCACGGTGGCGTTCTTCTGACACGCGAAGAGCGACGTGGAGGCTGCACGGGTAGAGATGATATTACGTCATTCGTCGCAACCTCAGAAGATTCAATTGGCTCCGGACAAACATTCGCAGAAGACGGTAAAACTGAAGACGATAACATTGATGACGATGACGATGGTTGTGTTGATGTTGTTGCTGATGATGATGACTGCGATGCTGCAGTTGATGACGATGATGACGGTACACTCAAGGATGGTGCATCTGATGACATAGACGAATACAAGGACGGCTTAGGGTTGGAGCATCAGGTACTGGTGATGAGGAACAACATTGACTAATACCCCAAGCATCTAACAATCCATTGAAGAACATTGTAGACTCCATTTCATCTAGTTGATTATTTGTGTTGTACCGATGACGCAGCTGATTTATGTGTGAACGGAGCGTTCTGCCAGATGTGGTTAAAACCTTAAATATCACACTTCCGATCTGCTCTTCAATCACACCAGGAACCCAGCTCCATTTGTTGACTTCATAAAGCTTCGCATATACAGGATCACCAGCGTTGAACTTTTTGGGTTTATGCTCAGAAGTATACGTGCTTGGCGAAGGGTCGCGGTGGTGATCGTAGCAGCTCTAAAGTTGTGCGTATCCTTCTGTTGAACATAACATCCGCTGGAGTTTTCTGGTTTTCTAACAGCTTATTAGGTGTACTCCTGTAAGTCAGCAAAAATACATCTAACGCTTGTTGGCTGACGTTCCGGGCTCTCGTTTGCGATGCGACCACCTCCTGTTGTAATTCTTCCGCCTGAAAGATACAAATCGGTTAACTGCTCTGGTTAATGGTCATCCTCCCACGTTTACTCTTACCATTTGCTGTACAAACTCTTCGTTTCTGGCACAGCTAGAGTTCAATACAAAAAAGTCATTCACGGTTCTTATTGGCAGAACCGGGATTTCTGGCGCTGCCTCATGCTCCTCATGACGTTCCTGCTCGTCATCCTGATCCTCTTCCGTTTCATTTTTCGCGTTGTGCTCTTCGGCTGCGGCACCTGCTCCTGTACCTCATCTTCATTCGCCGAATGCCGTTCCGCATCGGGTTGTCGAGCAGCTACTGTTTGCTCGACCAACATCGACAATAGCCGTGTCTGCTCGTCCAATTTTTCCTCCATTCTGGATAGCTTAAGGTTACCCATTTTAACCTCCCGCTCCAACGACCCAATCCGATCATCCATGGTTTGTAAAAGGGCAGCCATACAGTCAATCGAAGAGGACACTGGAAAAAATAAACGCATAAACGTTCCTCATCGATGTTAGTCGTACGTTTGATGTCTTGGCCCTAAGCGGTCATACAAATGTACGACCTACTGAAGTATCGAGCGGGAAGATGTATTCTATACCAGCTAGGGGTTGCTGGGGGATTATGCAGCACTGTGGCAAAACGCACCTTTCCTCATTTCCGAGGAGAAACGCGTTTTGTTCGCGAAAAGGTAGTCAGCAGTTAAGATCGAAATAAAATATTGTCATTCTGAGAGTAGTAGAGCTGTAACATGTAACATGTAAAGCTGTACCATGCACAGAAACGCAAAATATTAACAAAACAAGAAAAAAAAACATCGGTCCCGACACGTTTTGATCTTGCCTTCCGTTTCGCAAAGGCATAAACGTAAAAAATCGTAGTTTTTTTGCGTGGAATACATAGTTTTGTTTATTAGAATCATTGCTTCAAACCTCGGAGGCGATTCCGTGATATAGTTGTCAACTCGAACGACTCAATATCATGCCTGCCATAGGTCCAAGCCTAGAATGAATCATCCATGCTAGTTCTCTTAGGCCGGGTTTTTTTCTCGTGCAATTTTATCGGATGTGCGGTCCAAATTTTGTATAGAATTTGACGCATAGCGTCGGACGAAAAAATCGTTGCGATGTATTTAAATCCATTCGAAATTTTTCTCTCATATTCCATATCAAATTTTAACGTTTGGTGCGATTTTAACGGAATTGCTGAGCTATTTCGATTAATGTTGCGATTATTGGGATGCGTTTTATAATTTAATGGTAATAAAACATAAATTTGAGATTGTAAATCTGTAATTGTGGAGGTTCTGTACGAACAGATAAAATGGGATGCGATGGACCGACGGAATATACATAGGTGATAGTAAATAGGCTATATTAATGCAAATAGACTAGATTATAAATTTATGTAATAGAGGAAAGATTAGTGTAAATAAGATTGAGGCTAGATTCTCTTTCGTTATTCGTTTTCTTAGACTATAAGTCCTTCTGCAGGGAAAAGTTTTTTGAAAAAACCCTGGTCGCATTAAGAACTCCACTCTCATGCGATGGCTGAAACATGACCCTATTATGACGTGTAAACTGTTAACATTATTCAGTATATTGTATAAAAGGCGGTCCCGTTGTACAGTCGTCAACTCGAACGACTCAATAACATGCCCGCCATGGGTTCAAGCCCTAAACGAACCGTTCCCCCGTAGCAAGGATTTGACTATCCGGCTGCGTGGTAATGAATTAAGTATCGATAGCCTATATATAGGCCGGCATGTCCACGTAGGACGTTACGCCAAATAGAAGATTGTGTAAAAGGCACAAAAGGTCTAATATCAATCAGAGCTCCATTATGTTGTAATTAAAAATAGTAAACAATAAATAAACATAGGTGATAAAACATGATTTGTTATTTAATCTAGTTATTTTATTCACTTTTTTACTTATTACCGAATGTTATGCACAAATTGCATTAAATATCTGTCTTTGAAGCGATTTAAAACTTTTGGCAAATTGCAATTTATGTTTAGTTTGACAATTACTTACTTACTTACTTACTTATCCGGCGCTACAACCGCTTTGCGGTCTTGGCCTGCCTCAGGAGTGTCCGAAACCGCTCACGGTCTCGCGCCTTCGTCTGCCAGTCCGTTATCCCGGCCTTAATGGCGGACGCCTCCACGCCATCTTGCCACCTCAATTTGGGCCTACCACGCCTCCTCTGTCCTTGTGGACGGCCTAAAAAGACTTTACGGGCTGGGTCGTCCGTTTCCATGCGTACAACATGGCCAGCCCACCGGAGCCTGGCGAGCTTAATACGCTGTACGACAGTGAGGTCGCCGTACATCTCGTATAGCTCGTCATTATAGCGGCTCCTCCATTGTCCTTCCACACATACGGGGCCAAGTATCCTTCTGAGCATCTTCCTCTCGAACGCGGCTAAGAGGGCTTCGTCAGATTTGGACAGTGTCCATGTCTCAGAGGCGTATGTGAGTACTGGTACTATATAGGTACTATATAGTCCCAGCTTCGTCCGTCGCGACAGGTTCTTTGAGGTGAACTGCTTTTTCAGGCTGTAGAATGACCGGTTGGCAGCCAGCATCCTTGCGCGCAACTCAACTTCCATACTGTTGTCGTTGCTGACCTTTGACCCAAGATAGGTGAATTCTGGGACGACTTCAAAAGTGCGTTCACCTATCTGTACATCACGCCTACGTAGATTTGGATTATTTATTGGTAGGTCCGCTGATGTTGCCACCATCAGTTTGGTCTTTGCCTCGTTTATCTGCAATCCGAGGTTCTCTGCCGCCTGCTCAATCCCTTGGTAGGCTTCTGCTACATAGGAGAGCCGCAGACCAATGATGTCTATATCATCAGCGTATGCCAGGATCTGGGTTGACTTATAGAAGACGGTTCCCGTAGTCTCCACCCTCGAGTCGCGGATGGCCCTCTCTAGCGCCAAGTTGAATAGGAGACAGGCAAGCCCGTCCCCCTGGCGCAGACCCTTGGTGGTAGCAAAAGGTCCTGAGAGTTTTCCATCCACCCTCACCTGGCATGTGACGTTGGTCATAGTCATTCTAACTAGCCTTATCAGTTTGGCCGGGATTCCAAATGAGCTCATAGCGTCGTACAGTTTTACCCTGGCTATGCTATCGTATGCGGCTTTGAAATCTATGAAGAGATGGTATGTGTCGTTTCTGTACAATTATTGGTTTGACAATTATTGGAGAAAATTGTGCTAATCTGATATATGAACAGTTAAAAATAAATATTCGCGAAACTCGAATTCGTGTAACACTGGGGAAGCCTGTAACTAGAACAATAAACCAAACCATACAATCATGTTGTTAAAGATTATGTGGTTGCACAATGTTTTAAACTTGTTTGGAACTTTAACAAAATCACAATACTAAAAAATGTTAAATCAACATATAAATTTAAAAAGAAAACCTAAATGCTTTCGAAATAAAGTACAAGGTGAAAGATGATTTTTTGACAGTTCAATGCTGTTTGTTTCTGCCAAAGCTTGTAACAATAACAAACCTTGAATTTTACCGAATACATATTCCTTTAAAACAGTTTTACAACAATACAAATACTACGACATGTTTCATATTGCAAATCACCACAACTTAAGTAAAAAATAATAATTTGTGAGCCAGTCGGTGCGTTACGCTATACCCATTAGGCTGAAACTTTTCATATATGAAGAAGAAACTGCTGATTAAAACATTTACTGACCCGTATTCGCGTTGCCGAAAATAAATAGTACCACAGCATACCGTAAATAGAAACGTCCTGCCGAACATATAAGCGAAAACAATGTTTGCATTTTCAATAGATGGCAGGGCATCGGAGTTCAACCAGTGAGTTCAGACTGATCAACCGGTAAACATTGAAACTAGTGATGGGCAAACGGCTCCGCACCAACGGCTCCGGAGCCGGCTCCGCTCCAACGGATCCGGAGCCGGCTCCGCTCCGACGGCTCCGGAGCCGGTTTTAACACAAAGGACCAAAAGAACTTTTTCAGTGAAGTTTCAATCGAAGAAATCCGTAAATGGTGGAGTACGTCGTGTTTAAAAGAATTTATCAAAAAAAAACATCGATTAGTTTTGAATATTGTTAAGAAAGAAGAGACTAATGAATGCTACACAACGTCAATACTGCAATCATATCCTGTGTTAGCTTCCACACGTAAGAGAATATATATTTGTTTTTTTATTACACTATCATACAATGATGTCTCTATTGAACCGTTAGTGCGGAGCCGTTGATCCGGAGCCGTTGTTTCGTCGCCGGCTCCGGAACGGTGGGCCCGATGTCGGTTCCGCAGCCATTGGAACGGAGCCGTGAGTGCAGAGGCGTTAGTCCGGAGCCGGCTACGGAGCCGTTGGTGCGGAGCCGTGGGTGCGGAGCCGTTGGTGCGCTCCGAAACGCCCATCACTAGTTACCGGGGTTCCGGGGTGGAGCGTGGCACAAATGTCCACGGGTATGGAACGCGTAAAGCGAATGAACCACGAATGCCCAACGATTCGTCTGCTCAAGCCAGAAATATGAGAAAAATTGAACAAAACACCCAGGAATATGATTTTACAGGATTCTAAATCAAAACAAAAGGTGTGAGAAATGAATAAAACATTTCTAGTTAGAATTTGCTGATCCTCCTTTTTGTTTTTCTCCCCAGTTTCTCGTCTGTGTCAGTGTAGTAAGCGTTTCCTTATAGGGATGGCGCTTATGGTGTTAAACGTATTTTCATTCGAACTATGGGGACATCTTTTGAAGCTCATTTTGTTCGAAATATCACGTCGGTTCGTCGGTGGTAATAGCATCACTTGGTCACTTTTGCTAGATTCCATCGTATAGCTAGCGTTTTCTGTCCTTTTAGGTACACTACAGTAAGAACAGCACCATTGTGGATCATTCTGCAGACGATGCTGATTCGGCTGTTTGTAGTGCACACGATTACTTAACATAACGCGTAGTATGTTGCTATCAAGTCTCGCACCATTAACCATCCCTGCTTTTTGTTTTTTTTGTGCAATTCGTCACGGACAGCTTTACCTTGTCTCGATTTTTTGTGACGATTTTCGATTTTATATATAGTGAGAAGCTCTTCGGCAGAATTACTACGCAGTGGAACGCAAAAATATGAAACAAGAAACTTGTTATACAACTTCACTCGAGCTTATTTTATAATCGGTTTCTTTTCCAAAACTATCTGCTTAATGGCTTATTTGTTGCTCTTCCACCATAAATTAATTAATCGACGAATAGTCGACGAATATGAGTAAAACCTAAAATAAGATACCGTTGGGTCTCGTAGAAAACTGTTGCCGTAGAACTAACACTTGTATGTATACAAAGTAAGTCTATCAGGGAAGGGTGTGAACTTTTTAAACGGGAGCTATTTTTGTGATAGGCCGCCGCAGCTAGATGGCAGGATAAAACGATGTTAATGATATTCTTTTATGTTTGTGAAATATTGCCGTGCGTCTGTGTTTCGTGCATCGGTGCTAAATATGTGGACACGGGTCACGGGTAGGGCTGGATCGGTGAACGTAAAAACGTCTATGTCGAGTCGTTTACGTCCAGTGCATAAAGTGCAGTAATAAAGCAATGCACCTTTTAGTACCGGATCGACCCAATTCCGATTCCTCCATGCTTTGCGCTGCTATGAAGTTGATCAGTAATTGAGTTTGGCATGGCGATAGATACCGTCTGAAGACTGATATGGGACGCTGAACGGTTTGAATATGTGGAGGTGAATCTTAAGGTTACTTGAATAATAGTTGGAAAAATAATTCACTCAGCTATCGCCAGCGTAAATTTGCCCGTTGATATTACTTTGTGAAGCCAACATACCAATCCTAACTACATTGTTGTGATTTATATAAAATGTTAGCAGTATAGATGAAATTAATCAGGCAAATACTGAAAAATGTTCAAAGAAACTATTCGTTACACCTTTGAATGTCTTGTGCTAACCATAACCATCAAGCAAGGTACGAGCATCATCTCCCTTTTTCGATATCGGAACAGCTTTAGCAACAAGCGCCGCAACCGTTTGTGGAGTGCAAAATAAGGGATTGGGAGAGCATCGGGAGAGCACCATGGTTGTTGTATTCGATGATTGCTCAAAATTGGTAACCTGCATGGTGCAAAATACTTCGTGTTTGTTGCATCTTTCCGTATCCATGACGGCAAACTGTGTATGGTGTAGAGAGCCATCGTTGCAGCGGAATCTGTGGAAGTCGTTCGTTGTGTTGGCTTCAATGGAATGGATTAATAATTTTCATATAAACACAAGTATGTTGTCGTAACAGGATCTGCTTCGTTACGTTCGCTCTAGCGCGATAAAGTAGGAGAAATCGTTTGATGACCTGTACCGTGTGTGCTGCTCTTGACAAAACATGGCTGGTATGCGATTTATCTTGCATGTACGTAAATCACAGAAGTGAACTTAACTGGGATGGTGGGAAAATATGTATCTCACAGATTCACACAACAGCACTTGTAAGTTATATTTTGATTGCAATCTGCTTTGACCGGTGAACCCAACAGTGGTAGTGTTAGAAAATGTATTTATGAAAATCGTAACTTAATGTGATATATTTTTTGGCTTTAGCTATTGTACGATTCAAAGTGTCTTTAGGTATCATTACGTCGACGTCTAATTGATATAGCATATTTACATGCTGTAGTCAGAGACCAAATGTATAGACATCGATTCATAAAACGTTGGACGTGGATTGATCCTCCCATACACAGCAAGGTATGCAACAAAGTAAAAACCTTGAATAAAACCTGTGCTGGACATATCCCTGTGTACATGATTTTGCATATCAAGAAAAAGCTATTGATAATTGATTGTGTCATAAGACACCTGTTGAAGATGGACTGAATGGTTCAAACGTTCATTTGCATACATAAAGTTGCATCATAAAGTCTAGTCGATTTAAAATTGAATGTATGACCGGGAAAAAGACGGATTTTCACATAGTTGGAAGCATATAATCTATAATCTCGTGTCACTTGTAAAAATCTCCAAACATGACCATTGCGCTTGTTATTCTTGTTATATTATTAAGTAGTTTTTATTGTTATTCAGCAATAAAGCGATACCAACGACTAGGTCGTTGATTTTGTATCAAGTGCAAGATAGAAACTTTAAATGTTTCAAATATAGCCTTAATTGGTACACTTACCATAGTAATTATTCGTAAGAAGGTTTAGAAACCGATTTTACTATTGTAAAAAATATTGCGTAATATTCTACATGTTTTTTGAAGCCCAAAATGTGTAGAACACGAGATTATTTTTTTATTTTCATCCAGTGTTTATCGAAATTTTTGAAATTTTAAATCGATTTTTTTACTAAGTATATGAACATCATTAAATAAGGGGCTTTTCTATTCTTTTACTCGTTGAGTCGAAAAATTGAACTCGATTGCTCTTTAAAATATGCTTGTTGTTTTAGAAGTCTGGTTGGGAAAATCTATCGAGACGGTCTGTCTGTTTGTTGCCTACTTCGATGTCGGCAGCCCAAGTGTTGAAGATGACTTTAAAATGCGCTTACAACACTAGAGTATTGGCAAAAAATCAGTATTATACATTTTTAGATCATCAAACGGTATGATTTATTCTAATCTAATCTCATTGCATTATCGGTTGTTTTCATGATGGACCATTCAGTTTGGTTTTGCTGCCATTTAAATGATTTCCTTTAATAAATTTTAAATGCATATCATTACCTAATTTGGCTCATTAAAAAAACTGAATTCGAACCATTTTCGACAAAGTTTTGGCGTTTTTGAATTAAAATGTTTCAAAGGTTTTGATGTCGAGAACGACAGGTTTGAATCGATTGTGCAAACGAAAGAACACGTAGTTGTTTTAATGGATAAATACTTGCCTACTTGACATATTCTTATGGAAACCCCTACATAACAATTAGGAGCGGGGGATAGTTTAGTTCCAAAGTAGACCTGATTTTCTTATTCTATTCTTGCAAACTAGATACCTCGACATCGAGTGACAAGTTTGCTAAGCCTGTAAGTAAACTTCATCGTTTCAATTCTCCGTTTTATATCAATGGTTGAGTTAGTAGCCCGGAAAATTAGTCGCAAAATTGAAGGGGCTAATTCTTCTCAAATTTCACTTTTTTATCCTACTTTATAACACCGTGTTTGGACACACTTCATATCTCATGATAATCCTTCATATCACTTGGTAGCTTGGTTCGGTATATCTTTCGTCTCAGCACGAGACCCAGAGGAGCACAAATCAGGGAGGTTTGTTGCAATTAGTTGGACAAGATGTTTGGCATCTCTTACCATTTTGCTTATTCCAACACATTTTAGAAGGATGATATTTAACTAACGGAAGTGGACAGCACGAAACAAATGAATCACAAATGTTTTAGAACGCAAATTATTTCCAATATGAATATTTTAAAACTACGGATAGATTTTTGTTTGTTTTAGAGCGAAAATAGTGTACCAATTGTGGCTATAGCACCAATTATGGCTATAACGAACACTTATTCAGTTACGAATTAGAGTCAGTTACTGCGGTAGCGGTAGTTGCATTTTTTCAAATAAACTACCACAGCAGCCGTTATAAAAAAACGGCGTAAGCTGCAGAAGCCTTGAGTGGCCAACTATGTTGTAGGCTACGGCTCTTTTCGAACTATTAGACATGATACTGTAACTCCCTGATTTAATACGTACTAGTTGTTCGCTATGTTTTAAATAATTTATTAATGAAGAATGTCTTATTAATTTGAATATCCTAGTGATACATTTGTTCCTCTCAATCCATTGTCGGTGATAGAGGTGGGACTCATCATCATCAGAAGCAGCATAGTGTTTTTTTCGATACAGAAAATAATTTCGCTCATATAGTCCCTGACTCTAAATTTCTTTAGCAAAACTGCATGCATTCATCATGAACACTGGACATATTAGCCCAAAGTCCAAAAGATATATGTATAATTTTTTTTGTACAGATATATTTATCTGTCAAACGGCTCGATTTGATATATTTATGCGCAGTCTGAGATTGCGCATCGTTTATTGATGATATCCTAACTTAATGAATATCGTGAGGAACGCCGAACGGTCATAGTGAATTTCATGTCATAGTTCATTTCATAAAGTTCATTTCATAAATCATTAATTAATATTGAAAAAGAAATATCGTTTGAAACAACTCGTTTACATTGGCGGAATCGTTACCAGAACCAGTCGATGTTTAGAGCTTTTATGAACATAATTTATAGGGGTATAATTGTGTTCGTACTCAGACAGAGAAAGTTTTACAAATTGGTAGTTAAGAAAATTATTGAACTGTGCCTGATTCGTTACTCGTTAGTTCCATGTTCCTAGCATTTCGTACCGATCCTTTTCCACCATACGATGTAGCACCATGCGAGACGCAACCTTTGCAATATAGTAATGATGACCTCATGCTACTGCAGCAACTGTGTTGGGGTCGCTATTTTGCTGTGCATTGAACACACTTACTCATACACGCTTGGCTCGTGATACCAGTACTGCACACCATTCAGCTGTTGGAAGGTGAAATCAATGCTGCTGGTTGCGAGAGTTGCATCAACCGGTCGTTATTCGTGTGCGTATTAATTAACAATTTATGCTTTAGTGAGTGGAAAATGGATGGCTGGATTTGTAAAACCCAACGTCACTAGTGCACGTGGCTTCTACATTGCCGGTATTGGTCGGACAGCGTTCTTACGACCGAACGATTTGGTCGACGGCTAATTGTTAATTAGCATTTGAATCGAGTGCACACGACGAACTGAACGGATGCGCTACAGTTTACGAGAAGGAGTAAAAGATTGAGTGAGCACGATAAATCACAGGTGACGATATGTTAGCAGGCCAGATTGCTTTCGAGATATGATGGTAGCTGATTTTTGACCTGGTTTTGTGTTCCGGGAATGCTATTGTGTTGCTTGGTGATTACAGCTTGATGTGGCAAACAATGTGTTTCACTTTTGAAAGCAAAGGATGTTGTCTTCACAACGTTACGTTCAGGAGAACAAACCTTATTCTCTACAATGTTGTAAAATGCAATCGGTCCCTTATTCTATCGATAGGAACTTTTGTCGCTGTGTGACATTTACCTGTAGCCGAAGTTTTCACCGATTTAAGGACCCGTTAAGCGGTTAATTAAAACTTTTACTATGCTCTCGACAATTTTCATTTGTTGGTAGCGATCGATTTCCCTGAACCTAAGAGATAAACACTCTTGTCCTGAATACAAATTCATTGTACAGTAAAGACGCCTGTTCTAACTGTAAGTTTTATTACAACTAATAATAATGTAATAATTATGCGGTTATAGACTACTATGATCTACATTTACATTTCGTCAATTACACGGTTGCTATCCAACTATCGTTCTCATTCTCTACTGTAGTTGTTGTAATCTAGCATAGGATGAGAAGTGGCTGTAAAGATTTATTTGAAATATATAGGCTAGTGACATACAGTCAACTCTCTCTTATTTGAGAGACGATGGGACGGTCGAATAAGAGGAGTTTTCAAATTACAGAGGTTGAAAGTGAATCAAAAGTCCTTACAAATAAGAAAGAGACAGAATATTTAGTATGCAGCCTTAACTGTTACTATAGGAAACTGCGAACACGATTGCCAATTTGACCATACATCATTCAATGACCGTGGCAACACCCAAAGTGTATGAAGACCAAGAGGTCTCTAAGACTGTTTTTTTATGACAAAAGTTGAACATCACTTTTTGACATCATGGGTGAAAACTTTTCGCCAAACAAGCTTTCTGGTGACTTGCCGAATACACAAACAATCTTAAGGCCGGGGAACACTGTCCGTACTCGCTAGTGTAATTTTGATTTTCACTAGCGCACCTGGCGGCGGCTGGTGGAAGTTTTTTTGTCATCGAGGGAATGGTCATGCCGAATCTCAAAATTAAGTAGTTTTTCTATAGTTTTTTGTCATAAAAATGGAAGCAATGCGTGCAAAACATGTGCATCTACCTTTTACAAAACTTTTCTCCTCCGATTTAAGTAAAAAAACATTTTCTGAAGCGGCTTCAAATTGTTTACCAAGTTTCATCCGACAGCCGCCGCCAGATGTGCTAGTGAAAATCGAGATTACGCTTCGGAGTACGATCAATGTAGCCCGGCCTTTAGAATCTTCGTTATTTGCACTGAAATATCTTAAAAACACACACAAAATATCTCAACCTAAACCAAATCTGAACTAATTAAAATCCATTTTTGGATCAAAATAATGCCGTCGATGAGGACACCTACAGTCAGTCCAAAAAGTATTCGTCTAGCTGAATATTTTGCAGAAAAATCCTAATTATGACTGCAATAGGCATGGGGTGGTAAAAGTAATGATGAGGTTTGATAAAGGAACTATCAATACATAAGTACTGCTAAAAATAAGCATTAAAATAGTTCAATAACAACTAAATTATTTAAAAAATTAAAAAAAGTCGTTTGATGAGCGCGCAAAAAGTATTCGTCCATCAGACTTTTGGCATAATATGCGTATAAAAACAAACGTTATGGAATCAAAAAATGTCCTGATCGTGTTTTTTATTGCATTTATGCCTATTGGTGACTACCTGCACAACGCAAGAACTCATTTGAACCTTTAAAAAGGCGTATGTTTGACAGACTCATCCTACAAGACTTGTTCCAATTATTCTCTGGTATAAATATTGCATTTCCGGACTACGTGGCCAAATTCCATTGAAAAAAAGGCATCTGATATCATATTGAGAGTCTACTAAATCATTTTCATCAGTTTGGTTTCAGCTTGTTTGGAGTTTCGGGCAAATGACAATGCCCTGTATGTCATCCAGCTCGACTGCTCTTGAAACATGTGATACATTTTAAGTAAAATTTCTCAGAAATGGGACTCAAAGTACTTAAAAACTGCATTAATATGTTTCTTCACCTCGTCTCCTATAATTTTGAACCATTTTTCTAGTTCACCTTACCTCACTGAGCCCTAGTATCATGATTCCATGATGCTACCGTTACACGAGATCTGGCTGCTGCATCTAAGTAGACTGTTTTCGCTATGGTAGACGTCGGCCGTATGACCTTGGCGATTTACACATGTTTTAATATGTTAGTAGAGCCTAATTTGAAATAAATTCCTGAATTATTTGATGCACCTTAACAGATTTGGCCAATTTCTGTGTATGGTATTATTCAAACAAAACATGTTTGTAACAACTCACTCATTCAAGCTATTACATGACCAGCTACGATGAATTGCAGCATGACCCATCAACCAAATGTGACCCACCTCTTTTCCTGATCTTATTGGCCATCGCAAAATGCACTGATTCCTTGGTAAAATTTGATTTTTTGGACATTAAACTGCTTCATTCGTTAGATTAACCGTCAAATATGGCTGCTTACATGGCAGTTTGGCCATTTTTCTGACACTAATTGTGTGACAAACTCTGATCAAATGAAGCCTACTACACATTTTGTAACCTTCAAAAATGGGTAGGATAGGTTATGCATAAGTTAAAGATACGAATTTCGCCATCATGCTCCAATCATTTAACTCCTCCGCCTTTAGTGCCTCTCTGACCGCTTGAAGTGCAATTGAAACAACAGAAATGCATTAATTTAGAAGGAAGTCACCAGCAGATTGATAATAATAAATTTAATTCACGTCTACGTAGTGTTTTTCCAGTGTAAATAATTAAAAAGCTAGATGGACGAATACTTTTTGCGCGCCCATCAAACGACTTTTTTTTAGTTTTTAAGTATTTTGGTTGCTATTGCATTATTTAAATGCTTATTTTTTAGCAAAACGCGTGTATTGATGGTCCCTTTATCAAACCTCATCATTACTTTTATCGCCCCATACGTATTGCGGCCATAATTTGCCTTTTTCTGTGAAATATTCAGCTAGACGAATACTTTTTGGACTGACTGTATGTGTACTACGAATGTGTTGCTAAGAACAGAGGGAACCGTTCCTATGGAAAATGTTCAAATTGGAGAGGTCTCAAATAAGAGAGGGTTCACTGTATTCAGCATTCACTTAATCATGTATCCAGTAATAAACTGAATATTTCTATTTTCAACTATTCACTACCTAATTACTTTAGTCGTTAAATCAACAAGCTCATTCAATTTGTCATTTCCTTCCTACGGAGGAAGTCTAGACAATCTTGAACGAATTGTTCCTTTATTTTAGACAACATGTAGATAGTTAGATTTTTGTTGTTTTTTTTTTCAGATAAGTGTTCTGTTATTTCTTTATAGAAAATAGATGAATAAAATATGTATTGATATTGATCATCAATACCACTTATTTATACTATCATCGATATAGTCTTTTTGTTTAGTTTAGTTTATTAATCGATGGACTATGAAGCCCTCTTGAGTCAAAATTTGTTTACAATAGACATTAGATAACGAACAGAACATTTATATATTGTTATTGTTGAACGCATTCCGAACACTTCACAAGCGAAGTCAGTTCCGTTATCGTCATTCCAGGCTCATAGATATCGTCAGCTGAGTTTAATAGACGGCACATACATAGAGGGGGGTTTTGAGAGCCAAATATTGTTCGGGTTTCAGCGACTGCCAGCATTGGCCGGCGACGGAGTATTCTGGCAGGAACATAGAGGTGAATCCTTGAAAGCAGCTCGGGACAGTCGATGGTTCCGTTTAAAATTCCCGTGATAAATGCCAGTCTGGCGTGCTCAACACGTTCGGCGAGTGGCGGGATCCCCAGCAGCAAACACCTAGTCCTATAGTCGAGACGCGGCTTATCACGAAGGGCAAAGCGCGTTGCCTTCCGTTGGATGGACTCTAGCCGCGCAAGTGCCCGAGTAGATGCTGGCCACCAAACAATGCTAGCATATTCCAACTGTTGCGAAATACCGAAAGAATAGAAGAAAATGTAGATATTTACAGGGAAGAAAAATCACAAATTGAGTCTTTATTTCTTTTTTTCTGGTGTTGTGGCGTACAAAGAGATCGAGGGCGCGTATTTCGGGGCTATTTATCCCTTTTCTCCCCACCGCCATCACAACCGTCGTTGCAAAATGGAGTGCACTGTATCCCTCCGTCGACCTTGATCGTGTGAATTTATAGGGTTCTGCGACAAATAGAAGTTGTGGGGTTTCGCCAACGTAAACAAACGCAGTTGTCACAACACCAACAGTGGTCTGATAAGTGCGCAGTACAGTGTCTTAAAACACATAGGATCACGAAGCTCGCGCGTCATGTTTATGACCAAGCCAAGTAGCCGATTGCCACTAGCGACTACTTGGTCTATCTGTTCTTCGAAGGAGAACTTCGTCTCCATAGATAAGACTAAATGCTGATTAAAATCTTTGCAGCGTGAATGTCGGGCTTCAGTGTTGATGTTGATGCATACGGGGGTGGTTCCCAGGTTTTTTACGTTTTGGGTTGCTGTAGTAAATCCATTTTTCAGCACCTGTCACCACGCGATGAAGCAGCAAATGTTCGCATTCGTACCGGCGTCGCTCCTCGTTTCTGAGCTTCAGCTCGTAAAGGACTGAGTTCCCTTGCTTTTGGATCATCCTCAACGCATGCAGACACTTAGAAACTGTTCAATACTGAATGTCACTCGCGAAACTAAGCTTTTCTTGTGTTGGACTTGGATCTTCATCGATCGATTCCAGCACTTTTACATCTTCATGATCTCCACAATTTTCTTGAACCACAAGCGGTATCTTAAATGTAACGAGGAAGGTGGCCAATACTATCCTCAGGTGGTATAGACCTTCATCTCGATCTCCACCGAGCACTACTTTTCGGCCTTTAAGTATCTTGCAGCCAGCTTTATCAAGCAATACCTCGAAAATCTGCGACCGTTTAGTAAGACTGCTGACCTGGGCGCTTCATTTCGGTACGAAACATGGTATACATTGGCCAAAGTAACATTCCTTCGAATAGCTTCTCCATCCAAGGAAACAATTCGTCCTGTTCCTATTTTCCGTCCAGATCGTTGATTTGTTCGACCCGTTCACATTGCCTAGAATAGACGCGTTGTTTGTCATGCGGCATGTGGCATCTAAATCGAAATATCACACTCCCGAATCTTTCATGTTGTCCGTCATCAAACAAACGCCATCTTGATCTGGATATAGTACTGCCATTCTTGCTTTATGGGTGTTGTGTTTCTTTTGCTCAGCTGCTCTTTTCTTGCAGTCACGCTTGAAGTGTCCTTCTTTCTTGCAGTAGAAACCTACCTTTTCTTTCTTTTTCATGTTACTACAGTTCGATACCAGTGTGTCATATAAAGTGTGCTACGAATGAGCATTTTCCCGTCAAAGAGGACATACTCTTGAAAGAAATGTGGAAAAAACTTCACCGTTTCAATAAGCATCACATGCAGAAGTTGACTATCGTCTAACGCAAGACCGATGGTCACCATCGCCTCCTCATTCATCTGCGTCCAGACAGCATTTTCACCCGCCGGTTTGAATTGACTTTTCACTTCCCATAATCCATATCGTGAAAGAAAAAGCTTTACCTTAAATTTCCAATTCGCGTCATTGTGGTCATTAAGTTTCTCAATCGAACAATTCATACTCTCGGCTATTTTGATTTCTGCAAAATTTCGACTTACTTAAATCTAGAAAAACCTCTAATGGAGACGCGTATAAGCTGCGTGGAAATGGTGCGTATATGATACATCTGTGTACTTCACGCCACTCAAAAAAGTGCAACGAACGGGTGCGTCGTTCGGGTGCTACAGCAGTTCGATGGGTGGGTCCAAGGGTGTGTGAGTATATGGGAGGGCTCTTTGTGTTTACTAAGCCGCCTCTCCAAAGGCACATGGGGCTCCGCAAAACTATTTCGAACAATTTCCTTTTGATCATTTTCCTTCTTTCCGCTTTTGGGTTCTTTCATCTGCCATTTTGTTTTTCATTTCCACGGACTGAAATTATTCGAGCGGCGAGCTCCCAAGGCGGTAATCACGCATCGTACTAGATGTAGACGTATTATTCGATCCCATCGGACAATCACGTTTCATATGCCCGGGTTTTCGACATCGATGACACGTAATCTTCTTCTCAGGACCAACGCGTAGGATGGATTCGCTTTGATGGGATTTCTCCATCCTTTTCTGCGCTTCATCTAACAGCTTACTTTTCACCAATTCCATGGTCAGGTCGTGGTTCAAACGGGTTTCCAACGTCGTTGTGAGATGATCGTAGGATTCTGGCATACTTTTCAGAACCATGGCCACTTTCAAGCTCTAATCCAGTTCCTGGCCCATCAGACTTGAGAAAGAAAGAAAGAAAGATCAGAGTTCATCAGACTTGAGAAAAGTTCATCCATTCGAAACAAATGCGCCTCCATGTCACCGCTTTCGTCGTACTCCGCCTTGCAGAGTTTCTTCAGGAGCGATACCTTAGTAGACATCGTCGTTTTTTGATGATGTTTCTGGAGTGCATCCCACGTACCTTTGGCCGTCTTGCAGTCACGGATCAAAGGATGCTGGCAGTCATCCACAAGAAGAGCGATCGTAGCCCGGGCTTTAGCGTCACCTTCCTTCCAGGTTTCGGTCTTCTCGATACAAAACTTTCCGCCATCCATTTCAAATGTTACTTGCTTCTAAAATAGTTCGCCTGGGCCCATAACCTGTTGTAACGCAGTGAATGTGGAATATTCTCTTCTAGTGATGAAAGCGAACTAAACCTTTTATTGAACATTTATAAGACTACTATGATAAAAGAATCAATCATGCATGCTTGGATTCCTTCACACAACATTGTTTAAAGGATGAACAAATGCATACAGGTTGTTAAGGGATGAAGGAAATGCTGAGCCACTGTCCCGAAAAACCAGGATCTGCAAAGAACTCGCACAGGACAGGCCAGGACAGGACACCGGTTGTGATCTGCCATTGGTGAAGCAGGACTGCGGTCCCCATACAGGCGTCTCGCGTCCTGCAGCACTTGACGCCTTCTCTCCCTAAATCGCGCCTGCTGCAGCCGAAGATTTGCACGGCGGGTCGCAGTTCTTGGTGATGGTGGTGGAGATGGGGGATGTCCAGCTCTCTGCAGCTCTCGTTGCCGTGCCCTGGCTGCTCGGCGGCTCGCGTTTCGCCGGTCGTTCCGTGCTCGACGGATTTCTGCTCGCTGTGCCTCTAAGTCGGCAACATCCTCCACGTGCTGCTCGTTGCCCTGGGCTGCGAAGGCTGCTCGCTCGTCGTCCCAGGCTTGCTGAAATACGGCTCCAGCTCTCGGCATCGCGCAATAGGTGCTGCTGGAGGTTTTCCGGACGGACCGGGTCCGTACTTCCATCGCCGAGTAGCTGCTGACGGACTTCAGCAAACCTCGGGCACTCAAACACCGCGTGCTCCGCGGTCTCAGGAACGCCGCTGCACCGCTGGCAGTCAGAGGACAATGTGAAGCCATTGCGACACAGGTGGTACATGTTGGGTAGTACACGGTGCGCCCAACGCGTGTACCGGCTGGTGTCTGCTTCTGCATCCCACTGCTGCTGCCATTCTTCGATGGTGGCCTGTCGCTCCTGCTTGCGGATGTTCGCCCTCGTGTCGGAGCGGTTGGTGGCACTTAGTCGCTGGTAGACCCGGGCGTCCTCCTCCACCAGCAGGCAGATGGGGGTCAAACCATCCAGGAGGGTGGCAGTCTCGTACCTCACGGTACGGAATGCTCGTGCCACCCTCAGTGCCATCTTCCGCTAGACACGCTCCAGCTAGCGGCCGGGCTCGCGTTTCCGCAGCTCGTTGCACCAAACTGGTGCTGCATAACGCATAACGGACTCGGACACTGAAGCTAGCAGCTTCGCTTTCGACGCCCTTGGTCCGCTATGGTTTCGCAGCAGCCCGGATGTGGCGTCGGTGATCTTCCCAGCCCTCTCGGTGACCTCCTTGACATGCGGCAGCCACGACAGCTTGTCTTGGAGGGTCACGCCGAGATAGCGGATCGAGCGGGACGAGGTGACGTCCACGTCGCCTACTCGGACGGAGATCCGCGTCGGGGCTTTGGTGCTGGAAATAACGACCATTTCCGTTTTCGCCGGCGCCAACTCGAGATGTCGAGCCATCCACTCCATCACTGCTGTGATGGCCTCTTCCGCAGCTGCTTTCACGGTGTCTGGGGTAGTGCCTGGGACCAGCAGCACAAGGTCATCGGCATACCTCAGGATTTCCGCATCGGGTGGCAGGGCGATGTCCAACACACCGTCGTACATCGAGTTCCACAGGGTGGGGCTTAAGATAGACCCCTGTGGAACCCCTGCTGTGACGGGCCGCACTACCGGGCCATCTGAGGTTTCATACACCAGCTCCCGGTCCTGGAAATAGCTGTGTATGATTCGTTGGAGGCCGGCGGGAACACCTTTCGCCTGCAGCGCAGTGGCGATTTCCTGCCAGCTGGCTGTATTAAACGCGTTCCTAACGTCTAGCGCAGCTACTAGGAGGAACCGTTTGTCGCGTCGGTTCGTGCGACCAAACGACATCGCACGCTGGCCGGCCTCAACCCTCTGAATGGCACCGATGGTCGAGCGCCCTCTGCGGAAACCATACTGCCGGTCCGACAGTCGCGGTGATTTCGGATCTTCCAGGAACTCGTGCAGCCTGTTCAGGATCAAGCGCTCAAGCACCTTGCCCAGTGCATCTAACATACACAGGGGCTGGTACGAGCTGCTCAATCCTGGGGGTTTTCCTGGCTTCGGGATGAGTACAAGGCGCTGCCTCTTCCACGCTGCAGGAAACGTACCATTAACGAGGCAGTCCTGGTACGCATTCGGGATACCGTCGAGTCCCGGGGCCTTTTTGTTGGCCATGCGTCGCGCGATGAATTGAAGCTCCTGGTCGGTCACTGCTGCTACCGTTCCTGTGTGCTCGTCTCCCACGATGTCTGCCGCTTCTGGCCAGACGAGGGGTGGGTGCTGGGGGAAGAGATCGGACACGATGTGTTCGAGCCTGTCCCGCTCCGTCTCGGGTCCGTGGTGGTCGAAAAGTTACAATTTCGTTCATGGCATACTAGGTATTTGTCGAGGATTGGTTGATTTATGTTATGGTAAAAACATGCCATCATTTTAAAGGTAGGTCATTATTTATGGTCAATATTCACATAGACGATATACTTTTTGAGACGATATGCGACACATAGAGAATACTTTTTGAGCGCCCATTCAATGTGTTTTTTTAAGTTTGACGGAATGTCAAACCTCGAGGATACTTCTTCTTCGGATACAAATTTCGACCTCCTTTGAATTCGTATCTTGATCCAATTGGCCCAAAATATACGAATCGGAATTTCGCGATCGCGAAATCGTAGACACCGGGGTTGCAAGCGCAGAAAAGTGATAGTTAACAGTTAGTATATGTATAACCTAGCAGATGGAATTTCACGCTCGCGAAAATATCAATCACTCATCTTAATGCCTAAATCAGCGATCGGCAAAGTACGGCTTGCGAGCCGCATGCGGCTCTTTGATAAAGGCGGCGTTTAGACTTTCATATATTTCATAGAACTTTAACAAAATTGTTCATAAAGTGTCACGTGAAGAGCTAAATTGTTCAACCTAGAGCAAAATTGTGCGTAATTTGGCTCTTTCGGAAAAAAGTTTGTCGACCGCTGGGCTAAATCTTTCAGCAACTTCCCTGAATCATCAATTATGATACATAATAGACCGATCTTTTAACCTATTTGGTCTTTGAAAGTCTGTATTTCATTTTCGTACCGGATACGCTTATAACTTCCGTTGCAACCTCTTTTGATAGCACTGCATATCTTTTGCTAAAATAACTAAGATCGGTCTTAGTTCGGTGGTTAGTAATTGTCATTATATCATCCTGATTGCAATATTGCTTTCTTTTGTCCCCAAAGCTTGTCTAAAAATGGTTTGCTTACTAGCTTTGACACCGCATTCTTCTCCCGTAACGTCGTTACGATCTAATGTTTGTCAAGATGTCCACAAACATGAAAAAGATCCTTAACGCCATTTGTAATTTTTGTCGGTTTACGGTATACACCAAAAAACATCACTCACGTTTTAGAGTATGTGTGTAAACGTACTCCTATAATGCAACTCTCCAATGTTTAACCCTTCTACATTATCTGCTGCCACTGCCTTAATAATGCCTAGATTACGTCGTTCTATTGCTCCATTCGATTGAGCGCTTAGTAGGATTAATTTTCTTATCCTCACTCAAAATAAACACAAACACAAAAAAATGTTACAATAACCTGGCATTCATAATCAATTTTTTCTTAAATTCAAAATCAAGCGTAATTTAAACATCTATGAAAAAGATTTGTCAATATTAAAACCACTGAACATTTATGGGATATCAAACAAATTCCTTGTAAATCACTTATTCTATTATATATTGGCTGGTATTATTGAATCCGTTCGTAGCGGCGGCGTACGTCCCGACACTCATTTTCCTAACGTACTAGATGGTTGCTACAGTTTTTCACAATGGCGTTGTAGGACCGGGCTCAAGAAATGTGTTGTCATCCCTAGAATTTTACGTGAGCGCCGTACGTTCTCGCTACGAACGGATTCAGTAATACCAGCCATTATGTCCTTTTGATTCGACGACTCGACCAGGAACCCATGACTTGGTGTATGTTGAACAACACGTATAGAACCAAGTCATTCTCTAAAAATGATCACTTGACCGCTGTATGTCGTTTGTTGAATTGCTAATTTTGTTTGTGATTATCGGCTACAGTCGGAAGAGAAGGTTTCCTCAACAGATCCAACGTAGTGCGAATCGTTCATTTTAATAACATTTTTGCTGGAGATGCTCTATTGTTGGTAATTTCCCAACAGGAATACACCAAAAAGAACATCTATAGACGTTTTTTTTTCAGTGTACCGATCAACACCTATCACCTAGCTTCTTATGGTCGCGTTTAAGGAGGGAATCCACGAAACACTCAGCTCGGCCATTCAACTGCGGGTGGTATGGAGCAGTGCTAATATGGTTGATGTCATTCTCACAAAACCCCGTGTGGATGTCCGTTGCCAAACGGTTGAAACTATTCGCTCATAAACTGCGTTCCGTTATCCGTGACTAGCGTATCCGGATTGTCGTAACGGGAGAATGTTTCACGAAGCATGTCCAACGTTCTTATCAGCACAGATGTAGTGCGAACAATTTCGTGATTGTAGATGCCTACTCTAGGTGGCGCGAAATATTGATATCCGGCGATTGGGCCAGTGAAATCCACGTGTACACGTTGGCAGGGCCGGTCCGGGAGGGGCCATGATTCCAGGATTACTTTCGTCGGAGCCTTCGCTGCTTCAGCACATGCATTGTAGTAACGAACGAATTGCGTCACATCGTCGTCGACATTCTGCCAGTAGATGTGGCCGCGAACCAGAGATTTCATCCGCTCCATTCTTAGATGTCCACGATGTAGCTGGCGGACAATTCCCTTCCGGAATTTTGATGGAAAGACGATTTGATCGCCGAACATGAGGTGGTTATCGTCGACTTAAAATCCCTCACGTCTGGCGAAGAACTTCTTCACATTAGGATCGGTGTTTAGGTACTTCAACGAAGGATGGCCAGCAAGTGTGAAGCTAATCACTTGCTGTAGAATAGCCTACTTGCGTTTATCAGCCACATTTGATGGAGTCGCCGAGAATCGCCTGTCACTCATCATAAATCTGTCATTGCTTCGGATTCGACATTACGTCATTTCCTGTCCCGGCTGATGTCATCACAGCGCTGATGACCAGATGAGGAAGTCTTCGAAGTCGTACAGGAGAAGTGTCAAAGCCTATCTCTACGATGAACGATCGGATATGCAATCAACCACATCATTGCAGACGATTGGCTCTATAGACTGGTATACTTTTTTCGAGCCGAAAACTTTCGGTGATCGGTTTGGAGAGTGAAATGTCGTCCGTACAGCATTTTATGAAAACGTGTGATAGCGAATTTCAGCTCCAATGCTTCTTTCTCCACTTGGCCGTGGATCATTTCCGCTGGTGTCAGTGAACGTGAAGCATGTGCGATTGCCTTCACCTCACTGGTCAGAAAACGATGCATGTTGACAGCGCCAAGACCATCGTCGCGGCAGACCCATATGATCTGCTTAGACGGGTCATAGTGAGTAAGCAGCAGGTCCGAAATTAAAATGGTATTGAGCTGTTCAAAAGATTTCTGACACTACTTAGTCCAGTTCCTGCGAACATCCTTCTTGAGCAGGTCGTCCAGGGGAGTCCTGAGCTGCTTCATCTGCAGAACGAATCGATTATAATAGTTAATAGCTCCGAGGTAGGAGCGAAGTTGCTTCACGTCCTTCATGGTTGTGGCATCTTGGCAATGGCTTGTCCACGATGACGCCGGGGCATGAACGGGCATCAGGCTTCAAGTATATCTTCGCTAGCGCTTTTGTGCATCTTTGGAAACTGATCAATACGTTGATCACCTCAAGCAACTAAGATTTGATGTACTACGCTGACCGGATGTACGGTTAATGTATGACGGTACGGACCACAGATCAAACAGATCCATGGCATCGATACCCAAAACATTAAGATCGATGATACCTGAGATGAAAATGCGCCCTGTCTTTGTCACGTTATTTATGGTGATCTCGGCTTGAAACCCTGCTATCACATGGTCGTCTGGCAGTGATTTGAATCTCTTCGCAGATTAATCGGTTGGTTGAACGGGTGGTCGTCCGATAGTAGCCCATGTTTCGTTCGAAATGATGGTGATGTCGGACACCGAGTCGTGCTGAAGCTTGACAGCCGTTGAGCTCGACCGGGACGAATTTGGCATTTACACTGTTCGCAACGTCGGAAGGAAATGCATTCGTCTTCATGTTTTCTTTGGGCTTCAATTGCTTGAGAGGTTTTGATGCTGCGGGCTTTCTGCTTGCATCTAGTACAGGTGTGTGATGCAAACGGACATTCGCATACGTAGCGCAGTTCCCCATACTTCTAGCAGGGTGTCTTGGGTACTTTGTTGGTATTATTCGAAGAGGGATGGCTCTGATTCCGCGAAATGGCGTTGACGGAGCAAGCCTCCATACTCTCCACCATCTGCGTGGTATGCTTGAGGTTGGTCACACGATGACATTCTTTCACCAGGTTTTTCAAAGTCACTTTTGTCACCAGGTTTTTCAAAGTCAACAACTGTAGTTTCCAGTTTCGAAATCAATCTGGCTCAGATGTCTGCATCCCGTGGCGATTGGAGTCCACAGACAAATCGGAGAGCTTTAAATTGATCTGACGTAAGCTTCGATCCGCTTCGGACATTTTCGTGATTTGATGTTTTCGCTAAAAAGACCTTCGAGATGCTTCTGAACTTTTCCTCCTCACCAATGTTACAGTTCAAACGGAGAGCAAATAAAAGTGGACTTGCTTGTTCGATGGTTAAATAAACAAACAAATAAATAATAGGTCTTCGTTAAGTAGTTTAGCTGCTTTAAAATGCTCTGACATTTGGTGTTATTGTTTGGGAGTGCATTTTTTTTCTAAACAACCAATTAATGTTGTTTTTCGATTGTCTCCAACGAATGCCGTGAGCTTCTTTTCGAAATTTTCCTTTCTTTGCGAGCGCTTGATGATGATGATGATTGATGACATTATTTACCTAGAAACCAGGTCTTTATTAACTCATAAGTTGACTGAGATTCAGGAAAATTTTACAATGTGGTCATCAGGGGATCGTAGGACTCCGGAAGGGGTAAGCTTAAGGCAGAACAGACATTGCTTTCTTCTAGCTTTGATCCTGCTACACGAAGTTGCCAAACCAGATCCTCAAATTGTTAAAGTTGAGCGCGCAACGATATCCCGTCTTAAGTTGAAGGAAGGGACATTTGATTTCATATGATCACCTGCCTTCCCGATGACTTGTTGGCGAATGTATTTTCGAGAATATTCCTAAAGGAACTCAGTTCTTCGAAACACTTAAGAAGTTGTATTAACAAGTTTTTATATGCCCTTCTCTTCAACAGATGATTTGGGACTTACTAAAAATTACAATGTACCGATCGCTCCACGACTACTTTGTTTCCACAGGGTTACTTCATCTACAGTTCCACATTTCCTCCACCGTGGTCTTCTCTTGTATACATCCCAAGTGCTCATCCGAGATGAAACTCACCAGCAACGGCTTGGCCTTGGCGTCCATTTTCTCGAACTTCGCCACTTAACTAGCCTCTGCTGGAACATTCTGCGTCCCATACCTTCGAGGCTTTCAAATATACTTCGAACCAGAACATCCAAGTTTCGTAGCTTGTTCCTGTAAATTGCGGGATTCCGTCAACCGCCACTTATTTCTGCTTGTCTGGGCCCATAATCGAAAGATGTCCGTTCTAGCTGATGGTTTAATTAAGACTGACTTTTACATTATAGTGTGATCTGTCTTTATATTGTGGATCTAGCAATCGTATAGTTGACAAAATTCAGTTGATACTGATGAAGATGTAATAAAACTGTTTCATGCTGAAATACGCAAATGTAAAAATGGTAGTCCAGTAGTTTGGGCCGCACACCTTTCTAGTGTTATTTTAAGGAAGAACTCCTTTTCGACAGCTTCCATCCAGTCAACTTGGTCGCCAGGAACCGTGAAGCTATCGTCGTCAGGTGGAGCATAGAATTTAGGATGCTCTGATCGTAACTGAATCACAGTAGCGATTATATTATCTCATTATTTTTCATACATTGCCAGCCAGCCGAATTTCATACAATGCGAGAATTTCTTTTTTTTGTCGTGAGATATTTCTCGGTGTGCTTATTGATGCCTAATCGTAAACTATATTGGGGCGGTTCAACTGTACATTCAGTGCCTTGCAAATGTGTTGCAGGATCATTTCCATCCCTTTCCATTCTACGCACTATATAGACACGCAAAAAAAAATAATTACAATAATTTTCGTTCACAACTGCTGTACGTACACTGGTGGACATTAAAATAGGAAAAAAAAATTTGTGTGTTTTTTTTGCATACACTAGGTGTGTCATCGCCAACAGTTCGAGGCGTACTGAATTTGCAATAGCCGAATTTTGCCCTTTATACTCTCATTTTTGGTGCGCTACTTATCTGAGTTTTGAGTGCCGGCAGCGTTTTGCGGCAGTATAAAAGGAGAGCCTAACCGTGTTGTGCTTCATTCTTCCATCAGTGGTCAAGGTGAAAGGTTGCTGTTTAAAAATTCCACAAAATCATCATGGGTCGCGGAAAGCACTGCACACCAGAGGAGCGAAAACACATTCAGGGGCTGTATCGTGAGAACGTGCCAATCAAGACAATCTGCAAGGCGTTCGGCCGTTCGCGGACGTTTGTGGACAACGCCATTCGTAGCGAGGCTACGGGTAAATCGACAGGTCGTCCGCGAAAAACAACGGCCGACGTTGACGCGCGGATTGTTGAGATGATCAGGGCGGACCCTTCCAAAACATGCACTCGAATCAAGCAGGAACTTGGATTGCAAGTTTCGTCGAAGACGGTGTCTCGCCGTTTACACGCCGCTGGGTTCTGTGCCCGGAGACCGAGGAAGGTTCGTAAGCTGCAGCCGCACCACGTAGAAGCGCGCATTCGGTTTGCCGAAGAACATTTAGCTGCATCCATCTTTTGGTGGAGCAAAATCATTTTTTCGGATGAGTCCAGAATCAATCTGGATGGTTCGGACGGCATTAAATACGTCTGGCGCTTTCCTAATCAGGCGTATCATCCGAAAAATACGATAAAAACCCTTAGTCACGGAGGCGGCCACGTAATGGTGTGGGGTTGCTTCTCCTGGCACGGCACGGGTCCTTTGTTCCGTATCAACGGGACACTGAACTCGGAAGGGTATAGAAAAATACTTAGTCGTAAGATGTTGCCATACGCCCGACAACAATTCGGAGACGAAGAGCATTACATCTTTCAGCATGATAACGACTCTAAGCACACATCGCGAACAGTTAAATGTTATTTGGCAAACCAGGATGTGCAACTTCTACCGTGGCCTGCGTTGAGTCCTGACCTCAACCCGATTGAAAATCTGTGGTCAACTCTCAAGCGTCAGCTTAAGAACCAGCCTGCACGTTCAGCCGATGATCTATGGACACGCTGCAAAGTTATGTGGGAACGCATAGACAGAAGCGAATGCCGTAATCTCATCGGCGATATGGCCAAACGCTGTCAGGAAGTGATAGCGAATAACGGTCACCAGATTGACCGTTAGAAAGTGTTTTCGCTCAGTGGAACACCGCAACACCTCCTCCCAACAACCACTTAAACAGTCCTTTTCAGGGCTACCAAATATTTCTGAAAAGAACTATGTCTTTCGGTCACAGAAAAAAGTTCCTATTTTTATGTCCACCAGTGTACCTTTGGCGGATCTATAGCAATTGGAACTATTGTTCCCCTGAACTAGAAATTCTGGAAGGAGTCGGCGGTTGATTTTGACGATATTTGCGGCCATCGTTAGAATCAACAGTCCAAAAACTAAAAACATGTTTTCCTTCACGCTATTTTTCAAAAAATATCACGTAAGGTAAATGTACCAGTTTTCGGCCGTGTACCTATTTTCGGCAGGGTAGCAAAAAACGTGAAATTCTGCACAAATGCGGTAAAAATATTCACAAAACACAATTTTGTAGTGAAAGTGTATTTGTATTTGTTATTCACATACGAAATTTTACACCATTTCATTGCGCATTTTTCGAAACATCAAATAATTTGTGCTTTTTTCGGAAGATTTGCTGTCAGCCAATAGTTCGGCAGGTTTTGTGATTATGAGAACCAGAACAGTAAAACGATGAAAAACTGGTGTTATATTAAATAAGCATAAAATCACCATAACATATTGTTTATCTTGATTTCAAAATCTCAAACAAGCGACAAGTTTTTTTTTTCACTTTGAATGCTACTGAAAATAGGTACACAGTTAATGTTTATTTATGACAGCTCTATGTTGTTGTTCCGAGTTTCGGCAGGAGCACATAACACACCTTGGATTTGGCTGAATATTCCTTTAAAAGTTGACCAGAGCACTACAATGCGTATGTTGACACATACTAAGACCTTTCTTGTATCAAATAACATCAATTTCACGATAAATAATGCAATAAATTAAGAGAAAAATAATTATGTGTAACCCTGTCGGCGCCGTACGCTATAACCGTCAAGCTGTCACTTTTCTTCAATGGCTGCTCTGTGTATATGTCACATCAAAAAGGCTATTAACGCGGGTCAACATAAAAGCACTTTAATTACTAATTTTATGTTGTTTAACACCAATCTTAGCAAAGCAAGAGTGTTAAAATGCATTAAACATTTTTACTATCTATTAACATTGAACAGTTAAAATGTATGCTGACCCGTATTCGCAATGCCGAAAAAAGGAACACATCATGCTGAAAATAGGAACAAACTGCCGAAAATAGGAGCAAAACCAATGTTTGCATTTTCACGAATATTTGTGAAAAAGGGCTTTGAAACGGCAAATAAAAAATATCATAACATATTACGATAGTTTATCAACCAAAATAATATCACTTTTATGAAAGAATAATAAAAATTGTAGGTGTATGAACAGTTTTTGTGAAACTGCTGCACTAGCCTGCCGAAAACTGGTACAGTTACCTTAGTTTTTCTTGGAACGCCGTAAAAATAGACTGATCTCTTCAAGTGGTAAATGCAAACTAATTTTATGGAACATATGTATATATACCTACTATGATTTCGTTTACTTCATTCCTGTATACCTGGATTCCTCCACCCCTCTTCATGCTGCAGCGATCTAAGTTCCATCTTTTTCCAGCAGGTATATATTTTCACTTTTGACAACGCCTTTGTTAATGCGCCAAGTTCGGAAGGGCAGTATTGAATCGGTGTAATGTTTTTTTTTTTACATCAGGTCCCGAATAATATTGTACCGAGTGTCGATATGCTTGGTTCTTCTACACCCTCCTTCGGTTCACAATATTGCCATGCAGCTCTGGTTATCTTCACGGATAATTTTCAATTTTCGATCTTAATGGTCTCCCGCCCAGTAGGCATCAACGTATGCTTCTAGCTCTCCAGCTTCACCAAGTTTCAATTTCATACTGTAATACCTGCCATTTAATTTAGGTATTTGCTTGGCCTCCGTGCAGTCAGCTTGGCAAGGAATGCTCACCTTGCGCCCCAGGATGGATGCACTGATGGCAATGTTGGACTGCATGTTGACCGCAACGTACAGCAAAGTTCCCACCAAGCTTTGGAAATGGTACTTCCGAGGCATTAGTTCCTCCTCATTTTGCTGTTTTTTTAAGGTAACCGGGGTTTATTGGGAAACGGGACGTTCTTGTATCAGCTTGTCCGAATCTTGTAGCAATCCTACGAATGTTCGAGGCTTAATCCAATAGAAATTGTCCATTCTGTTCTCGTTCGATACAAATTCCGAGATAGTTTCTTACTTCGACCAGGGTCGCTTCAAGGTTGTTTCGATTGCTTTATATTCTGTATCCTCAGAACAAGCAACAAGCAATTCATCCTCATACAACAGTATGAATGACCAACGACCACGATTCTTCTTGACAAAATGACAAGAATCTGCTTCCGAAGGATGATACCCCAAACTCCCAAGCACTTCGATTATTGCTTGGTTCCATACTCGTCCTGCTTGCTTCAGTCCATATAAACACTTTTTCAGCAGACATGCGTAATTTTTGGGCTGATTTTGAATCCATCGGTTGCTTCATATAAATCGTCTGTGGCAGATTACCGTACAAGTATGCTGACTTAACACTGGAATTGTGAAACATGACAATATTTACATTTGATCCCCACTAGGAAAATGTAGTTATTCACCGCGTGCAAAATTGTATTCCCAGTGCTGCAAAATGTCACTGTCAATTTCATCACATGCTTGGTGACGTTTTGTGCAACCAACTTTTGGTCAGTCACCTGGTCGCGAAATTTTATGTTGGTAATCATCACGATAGTCATGGGAGATATGTGTTGCTTGCGAATGATTGTCAGATCAAACAGAGCAAGAACACATGCTGCTTTTGGTTCTTGAAGCCAATCAAAGCAGACAGAGCGAGAAAGAATGCTCATTTTGTTGCTTGGGATCACATGGCAAATATATTCCAAGAATTTCGGTCATGACAATTTTCTGTCGTTGATAATCACAAGCGAGTGACCAAGAGTTGGGTGCAAACCAAAATGTCACCAAGCATGTAATTGGTCCACCAACTGTTTGATCATTTCAGTTGTGTACGTGAGCTGATTTGAGCTTCGTTTCAAAGGTGAGACTCAGTCATGAGTGTTTGTGATTGAAACAGTGGTATTTGACAGCATTGTTCCACAGTCACAATAAATCATGATTATGTTTGCTCTGGCATTATGCTCATCTTGTCAGTCAGAGTTTCACGTTTAACTCAAGCGCTCGCATTATTTTCGACATGTCAGGACGCACTTACATTGCGTATCAGCAATGAGCATCAAGCTACCACTGGTATGTTCATTGTTTTCGCTGGTGAAAATCTCGTGATGCTTATGACATTTTCCACATCGATCTGACATCTCTTTTCCATCATCATAATTTTTAATTTCTTCAGCTTGATTTTCAACACATCAATGGGCTGTTGCTATCGTTTTTTCGTCGGGATTTGAAACCGGATCGTATCAACCGTTGTATGGCGAAGTGTTGAAAAGAATGCTGTAGTAATTAAAAATATGATGATGGTTATGAAATATCAGATCGATGTGGAATAACATTTTGCACGCGGTGACTAACAATAAACGCGGTGAACATTCGAAACTGACTTGGATAACCCTGTAAGCTTGTGTAGGTGTAATTCGTGTTTACGCAGTTAGATTTGAAGAGCAAATAAACCAGTCGTATCATAAAAAAGCATCCGGGAGAGTCGGCTCTATAACTATACCTAATGCGATTGATTTTCCACTTTTGCTCTAATAACTACAAGCTAAGCTACGCATCGGTCGCAAGCGATACGAAATATTTGTGCAGCACTGGATTGAAAGAAGAAGCAGAGAGACAGATCGAGAGAATAGCACAAATAACACCACCCGTTTGAGCATTATTGACACCGACCGCGCTTATGCGTCATGTGCGTTACGAGAGGAGATCACGTTACGCAGCGTTACTATGGGCTCCGCTCTCACGTTGAGAGTCTCACGGCCCTTCATTCATACATTCGTACCAGCAATCGTACTATGAGCGATCTGTGATGTGGGCTAGTCGCAAGAGAGTGAGAACAAACAAGTAGGTCGGTGTTGTCCCCGGTCGGGTTGCGGTTAATACACACAAACCGCAGCGTATGACATAAGCTTAGCGCGCGAACCGACTGCGCCAACAAGCGCACATCTCGCTCTCTATCGGTGGCCGATCGCGGTAGTCGCGCACCAGCATTTACGTGGATTGGAAGCTGCCGTCCTGTTTCGGACGCTCGATTAAGTGGAGAATTATTGCCATATTCGATCTCGAACGTTCTATACAGTGCGTTGCCAGGCAGTTTGTTGTGTGTGTTTGCTTGCTTGCTTCCGATTTTGTGCACATTCGACACCCACGCACGCACAAATAGTAAGTGTCACAAACGGCTACAGAGTGCACTGTTCTGCACATGGTTAAGTGCCCTAGGTTCGAGTCGGTCCCGAAATCTAGGTCAATCAGTCGCTCAATCAAAGTGTGTCAGACTGCATCGCGCGTTTAGGGTTGCAATAGCTCTCTCCGTCTGCTTGAATTGTGCCTACGCTTGCGTAAAAGTGCGAATGAAAGAGAAACATGCCCTACGCGAAAGGGAAGTGACTGTTAAAACCTGTTTCAATGAAAAAACAGTTCATATAATGTTAGACGCAAGTGACTTTGCCGACGATAAGTCATGTTCTGTAATGCATATTTTATCGTCCAACTAGGTCAACTAGCAATGTGATATCATTTTGTAGTTACCACACAGTTCAATCAAACCGATTAACACACCCATACAAATGTGTTGCGGAAACGCATAAAGGTGGAATTGGGAGAAGATGATGCTCATCGTACTCGAGTTTCTCTCATCGTTTGCGAGCGCGTGCAGCGCACAAGTAACCATCATCTTTTATTTTTAGCTCAAAAGAAAGGAACGGTCAGCATATTGAGAGGTGAAGAAAAAAGTGCGTATTTGTAAAATTCTCGTTCTGCTGTGCGAGGTTTACTTTTCGATGGAACGGTGACGGTCGGGTGGGGTTTAAGAATTTCACCTTTTACTAGCAGCCGTTGGACAAGACTCCGCGAAAGGGTGTTTTGGAGCAAGCCGCGCACACACACAACCATGTTCAATTACAAACACCACCACCAATGATGGTCGTTTGTTCGTTAACCCTTCGTGCATCAACTGGTTACATCCATGTATGGTGATGTAAATGTGTAGTATGTACGTGCAAAGTTGACACAACATTTTCAGTGGAATAGGTGCGCAAATCCTTTGACACATTGTTTGAAGTGTAACCACATTGCTATCAATTGACAAACCCATCCCTTAGCAACCCTTAGCGCGAGATGCGTCATCGCTGTTTGTGTTAAGTGTGGGCAACATAAACGAGCGGATGCGAGATACGGTGCACGATGTAGAGGTGTTGGTGTGATGCGTTTCTGCGTGGTAGTGGTGAGCACACGGCTGGTTTCATAGCCAGCTGTGAAACACCCGAACAGACCGGTGATCTTGAAAATGTTGTTTATGTGTGCTGTGTGCGTTACCAGTGGGTTTGGGGGGGGGGGGGGGGGGGGTTTGCAGCTCATCAACGGACAATTTGGGTCGCATATGTGACGCGTTTGGAGGCCAATGCGAAAGCTGATTGGCCCAAATCTTAGCATACGATTTATGACATGAACAGAGCGAAAATAGTAGAAGCAGTTTATGCTGCATGCACCTGTATGCTTTGTAGTCAAAATATCATCAATAGTGTATAAAAATTGTATAAAATTGACAAACAATAGTTGACCAAGCATGTTGGCGACCTTTTTTTACCGCCAGCTTGTTATCACTTGCCCTTGTTCTTTTGATTCGTGTTTGTTTTGTGTTTAATGCTGATAAGGTGAGCTGTACTAATTTATTGAAAATATTCCTGTGTGTGTTTTAAGTCGTATCAGCATTGAATAAATTAAACTGGAACTCGATGACACAAACAACGAAATTCGAACTCTTTGCGGGCTTGTTGTTAATCAGCTCCGTTTGGATTATTTTTTTTTCTTCAACTACACTGACATTTGATGTTGGAGCTAAATCTAGACTAATCCATCTCATCGCTAGAATTTTAATAGCATGCTCAACCGATAGGGAATGCTCACTGAAGGAAATTCGCTAGACAACCCCAAATCATTCTATTTCTGATTTTAGAACTGGTCATAAAATATTCATCCAATATAAGCCATGTGATGGTAAATTCATTACATTGCCACTATTCCTGGGTGGTGCTTTCTTCGGATACAATCAACTTAAAGCCCAGTCGGGTCGTAAATCGATTTGGCCGGAACGTTTTTATTACATTCCGGCCTGCTATCGTCCTGATACTGTGGACTGCCCGTGTGCCGAAATGATGTCATTGTACTTTGGGTGGTTGTTTTGATTAGAGATTCCTAAGCCCTAGCTACTAGCTAGCAGCAGGTGAGAATCACTACAACAAAATATCGTTACTCTGGTATGCGTGAGCGCCTGCTCTACAGCAAGGTATGATTTCAGCATGACATTCCTGCTCCTACACAACATGCGGAAAACATCCGACTGTAGCATGTCGCAGCTTGTATGGCAAATTAGGGACGTAATTATTGTTGCTTGTTGAATTTAATTGGCTCCCAGCAAATTCAAAGTGGTTCAGTGGTTCAAGCAGACAAACATCGACAAAAGCGGCGCCCCCACATCATGTACACATGCCGTATATATTTGTACGCCATCCAAAGTTTAAAAGTCCAGATGAATGCTTTGATAAAAAGTTTGCCGTACACAAACAAAAAATATGTATATAAAGCAAAAGTGTGCAAAAGTTCTATTATTGCTTGCTTTCTCGTTTCCGCATGGCTGTTTTACTAATGTAGTCAAGTGCCGCTTCATTATGTATGATTTTCATACTGAATTACGCGCGGGATTTTTTGGCGCATGTTTGGAACCCCGACTGCTCCAATGCGTGTTTTGTTTTGGGACAAATTTTCCCCTGAGGGATTGAAAACTTAATTTTACTTTATTTTACGTGTGAACATTTTCGTTGCTGTCTTTTGGTATTAACCTTTACCGCGAGCTTGGCGGCTGTGGGCTGGATTTAGTGTCGTTATTTTATTCGAAATAAATGCTGCATATTTAATAGAACTATGGTAAACAGAAAGGACAAAGGACCATTCGTTTTGCATTTGTAAATCTGGGGGACAGGCTCCGCTATTCCAAGGGTGCAAAAGATAATTAGCAAAGGGTGAGATATAAAATCGTGCAGAACTGCACCTGTGCAACATGGTGAGATGGCATTCAGGATTACCGAAGCATAATTGGAAAACGAATTTCGTTCCCTGGAAGGCAAATAATTACTCTAACGACCTGTAACGCATTCTTACCAGAGCATTTGTAACTCATGTTACAATGTTACTGCATATCCGTACGACACTGTGTAACTGTGCCTTGCGTATTTTCCAACGTTACTGCATATACGTACGCGTTTGTGGAACATTAATCATGAAAAATTGTATTAAACACTGTGAATAAGTGTAACGAATTCAGTAATGAATAATGAAATATAGAACATGTTCGTTAAGTGAATGTAAAGCTCCGATGTCTTAGAGCTTGAATACATACTTATTTATATTTGTATATTAAAAACACACCGATTTAAAACAATGTGTCTAGAGTTCTCTATCAAAGTGTTACTAGGACATTTCTAAACCTAATCAATAGTTGAAACATGTCAAGACAATACCTAATAATTTAATAATAATCCATCAAAATTTTAGACAAATTTAGCAAATTAAGCTAGAATAATTTAACATTCTATACCTTTTTCCGTGTTGCGGTCGGTTAATTTGAATCTTGTTTGTGTTTTTCAGTTATTTGCGTTTAGTCTTGTATCGTTTCGCCAGCAATCACAATGGGCCAGCCGCTAGTCAGCTCCTGCTGCCGATGTTATTCGCTCCGAAGCGGATCCATTGCCACGGGAGTACTCGGCATTCTGCTCTCGATCATCTCGATTATTCTTATTTTCACCGTGCGCATCGACTTCAAGACCATTCTCATGGACTGGCTGCCGCAAAATGTGGTGAAAATAATCTACGCACTCAATCTGGTCATGACGATACTGATCTCACTGCTGATGATTATGGGCGTAATGAAGGTGAGTCGAAACTCGAAACAGTACGCCAGAGGGGGAATGCTTCGGTTCGGGAAAACGACACTATGTGCCAATTGGTTTCGGTGCGTTTGTTTATTGCAGAAAAATCACTTCTTCATGATGCCGTGGGTCGTGCTGGGACTGATGCTTGCGATAGGATTGCTCATTAGCGTCATTTATAACGCGGTGGTTTACTTCATCGATGGATACGTTTTGGGCGGAACGCTCTGGATTGTGGTTGGGCTGCTATCCGTTGGTAAGTGTGGTAGTTATACGCACCCGGACCAACTGGTAAAGGTAATAATTTATGTATGTTTTCTTTTTCAGTCATATACGTGTACCTATGGATCGTGGTTTACAGCTACTTCGTGACGCTGAAGAATGAAAACGATCGGGGACGTTACTCGAAGCAGCCATACCGCCGATAAGGGGGAGGGTGAAAGTAAATCAACAAACTCGTCACAAAAGCTCCCGTTGGTTTTTCAAGAGCTTGCCATCTCTTTAATTTGTTGTAGTTTTATGTTTATTAATTCGTACTCAGCATACTATTGATAGATTCACAATCAGATTGTGAAATGTTAGTCATTACTGTAAATACTTAATCGATCGTAAAGTTTAAAACGGTATAAAACGTAACTGAACAACAACAAAAAATGCAGAAAGCGACAAAACAACTAACAAATAAATAAATCCAAACGTATCAAAAACATTTAAAAGGACACATGTAAAATCTGTGTTTGATCGCTGTATTACTCACACGGCACTAAAGGCAGAACTAACTTATTTAAAATATGTTTTTATCGTTGTTTGACTGATAACTCTCTGATTGTACTCATAAAATATTATTAAATCCCTTTACTGACACAATGATAAATAATGTACAATTTGTTTTAATAGAACTATTTCATCCGTTATTGATGACATTTCGTGATAGCAGCGTGCCTGAACCATGCTCGAACCTTCTACTCATTAAATAGTTCATTAAGAGAAGCTGGTTGTCTTGAATGTTACTACAAAGATGTGCGAAGCAAGACCGATGTGTCGTGAAATCCTATTAATGAATGCATGCACTGTACCATTCCGGAAAAGTAGGCATGATATATAGTGGGAATGAGCGTTGCAACAAAAAAACATAAGCCAGTATTTTCTTTCAAACAGGTGAAGTAGTTTCCGTGCATAAAAGCGTCTCGTTTTGTGTGATGAAAACACGCGAGCGAGACAGTCGTTGCGCAGAATACAAAACAAAAATAAATACAGATTCAAGAACGATGAAAGCACATCATAACGGTCGAGGAGAGAAGTGGGGTGAGGGGAAGAAAGTTGTATAGAAAGGCTCATGCAGGAAAACCCGTCTGCTGTGCATAATCGGTTCGTTATACGTTGGGTGGATGTAAAAATAGCGAACGAAATGGTAAGAAACCGGCAGGAGTAGAAACAAAGATTGAAACAGCTACAGCAACCTATCTGTCGCCTGAAGGATAGGCTCGGGATGTGCTACACACACACGGACGCGCGCATACACACGTTCATGACGCTTACACCGTTCGCGCGGTGATCACGTCCCCGCTCATCGTCGACAACGTACCGTAAGCGGAGCGATGCAAAGTAGTGCCGAGCGAAGAAAGGATCGATAAGTGCGTCCAAGGGCAAGGGTAAAAGGATGGCACGCTGTTAGTGACATCGGTGCGCTGGAAGGCGGGAAGGTTGATACGATGATGAATATTATGTTAGGGTTGTTGTTGATAAGCCCGCATAAAATGGGCGGGTAAGGTGTAATTTATGTGAGCTCTGCAGGGAAGAGTCCCCGTTTTTTTGTTTGCTTGTTGTTTGTTGCTCGCATTTCCAACTGAGCTGAAATGGTACTCAGCTTTAAAGGGCAACTGAAAGCGTCTGGTAGATAAGAGAAGAAAGCGTCTCCCAACCAAGGCACACTGTTTGCTTCCTTTCCGTTGCTGTCGCCGGTGGCACATTGATCTGTAGATGAAACCATCAGCACGCAAACAATGTCTCGCACTACTTCAAAGCGATGAAATTTGCTTAAATTAGCAAACAAACGTGAAACAAAGCGACAAGTCGGACATGTTGAAGCGGGATGATTCTGGGGATGAGTTGTGTGTGTGTGTCTATAGTCCTTT
Organism: Anopheles coluzzii; assembly: GCF_943734685.1. Taxonomy (NCBI): domain Eukaryota; kingdom Metazoa; phylum Arthropoda; class Insecta; order Diptera; family Culicidae; genus Anopheles; species Anopheles coluzzii. Next base: position 89,734,839 of record NC_064670.1, read on the forward strand.
CTTTCTTCGAGCTGGTCCTGTGAGTGTATGATCGATCAAGTGACATTTAGCTTATTAATTCCTATTGATTTCGAATGCCAGACCAAATGCCCCATCCGACCGGCACTTTGTGTGAAGAGATTTGTTGTAGAGATGAAACAGGACAGTATTCTGCAGCTAGGTGCATTATCAGGGCTAGATAGCATATATTGTGGTTGATTCTAGGGATGCTTGGTTATCAGGCGTATTCTATTCTTGTAACCGAGTCGTCTCGACGTCGAGCTGATAAATGTTTTATGGTCATTTGTATGAAAACGATCACTTCTAAGTTCATTTTCTCGACTCGTATCGAATCGAGCTCAGAATAGAATTAGCCTGTATGTTAGGAAACCATTTTGGCAGATAGTGTACGATGATTTAAATTGGTTTGGCGTTAAGTCACGCACTTTTTACAGAAGCTTCACGGCGCTAATAAGAATTAAGCTTGTGTGTAGGTTGTTTTTAAATTAAACTCTTTTGCAATATTCATCTATTATGCGCTATAATCACACGTTACTCCTTTACATGTTCAGTTGCTCATAGAATGCAAAGCGAAATTACTTCCGCATGCGTTGAACACAGTCTGAAGAAACATTTTTGTTCGCGATAGCAAAACGAATTGCCCAGTGTGGTTTTCTCGGTTAAGCTGGGACAACAAAATACCGAGCTATGTAGCGGTGATTGATGGTGTACCGGAAGCGTTGCTGTTCAAATAGAAATTTCATTTGGATGTAACTTTGCACAACGGATCTGGATTGGTAGATGTCTGGAAAGTGTGTAAGGGAAAAATACTCCGCCAAGAAAGTGTGGAATAAAAACCTCCAATACTTCTTTTTTGCCACTGATACGTACCAAATCTATGCTTGTATTGCGGCTAGAAGCGATTGGTTTGATCGGGGGTTTACTGTAAGGTGTGCATCTTAATATAGTAACGATTTGACTTGAAACCTCCGGATCGGGCAGCAACATGATTTGGCGGAATAATTCGAATCGACTGTGAAGTATCGTAATCCTCCGACCGTTTGCTTACTGACTTGAAGGATTGCTAGATTGGGCACGGTAGGGTTTGTTAGAGCTGCGAGTAGTCGAACATTGGCTTTGCTGGTCTGTCGTTGGCAGTCAAGCGGGAAGATGCCAAACAGCAACTGCACTAGTGGTAGGTCAGTTGAATTTGGGCGGTACTGCGTTTGGTGTGTGATCAACTGTAAAGGATTTTGGAGCATGCATGAGCGAGTCAGAAAAGGATCAGGATTAAGGTAATCTAACGAACCGTGTACATACTCTCCTCTATATTGCTGTATATTTTCATAAAAATGGTTACAGCACATCCGTTGTGCTTCAAATAAAATGGTAGTAGAACGATCGATCTTTAAATCACTATATATTCTAAAAAAAATATAAAAAAAATATTCTAAAGAATTCAAATGGAGAGTAATTCAGAAATTCCACATTGAACAGGCAAAAAATTGGAAAATTGACAGGAATTTGTTTTGCAACATCAAACATTATTCATTTGAATTGCAGCTATACATATCCGCAGTTTTCCATCGAATTCGTAGCAAAGAAATGAAATAAAGTGAAAAATCTATTTTTTGTATTCTTCAGAAGAAACGTTTTGTATTGCTAAACATAATTTCTATTTACAAACAATGTTTCATTATCTTCCTTGGATACATCATGCAGCAAGATCTTACCCAGGAACACAACAACAATCACAGAGAATATTTGCAAAATGATACTTTGCTCCCTTTGAATTCAGTAACGCCGATACCTGACTGCGACGAGTCTGGTGTGAACACTAGGCATGGGCAAAACGATTCTTTTCACCGAACGCGAACGAACTAGTTCGCTCACCAAAAAGAACCGAACGTGAACGACGATTCTTTCGTTCTTTTTTTCATGGGGTTTTTATTCACAAAGAACATTCGTTATTTTTTTCATTTACCCACCATAGATGCATACTGTAGCCAAAGAAGTACTCATTCTGCGGTTGAAACCAATCATTTAAAAACATTAAATAAATCAGCCCATCTGCTGTCTGGTCAACACAATCTATCGCAAAACCGACCAAAAACTAGCATGTAAAAAACTAATACGAGCAAAAATGTCTCCAGCATATATTGTACCCTATGTCTTATACACACTCAAGGATTCTATAAAAAAAAACTACTTAAACATGGATAAACATGATGAGCGCAATCAATTCAGTTCAGTTCATTCGCGAACAATGACTAATGCGTTTGAACGGGCTCGATCTATTGAATTGTATAGGTATAATTTACACACCAACAGAACACAGATCGAACACCAGTTCGAACGCGTTCGATGAATTCAGTTGTGTAGGTACGATTTCCACACCAACAGAACACAGATCGAACACCAGTTCGAACGCGTTCGATGAATTCAGTTGTGTAGGTACGATTTACATACCAACAGAACACAGATCGAACACTAACCGATCAGATCGAACGCGTTCGATGAATTCAGTTGTGTAGGTACGATTTCCACACCAACAGAACACAGATCGAACACCAGTTCGAACGCGTTCGGTGAATTCAGTTGTGTAGGTACGATTTACATACCAACAGTACACAGATCGAACACTAACCGATCAGATCGAACGCGTTCGATGAATTCAGTTGTGTAGGTACGATTTCCACACCAACAGAACACAGATCGAACACCAGTTCGAACGCGTTCGGTGAATTCAGTTGTGTAGGTACGATTTACACACCAACAGCACACGTATCGAACACTGCTGGACAAATTCGACGGCGTTCGAGCAATTGAGTTGTATGGGTACGATTTCAACACCAACAGGGTACATTTTGATCTCTGACGACCCGTTCGCACGGTGCGAGAAAGAGCGAGAAAGCAATATGATTTTGCACGTTTCATTACCACATTTATGTGTGCCGTCAAACACTGACGGAACGTTCAAACGCGTTCGGTGTAGTCAGTTTCTTCCAAAAGTCCTGGTCGTTCTTTTTGTTAAGAATCTCGTTCGTTCGTTCACTTTACCGAACTGTTCGAACGGTGCGATTCTCGTTCATTTTACACATGCCTAGTGAACACGTACATCAATCATTTCCTTTAGCAATGGTTTCGCAGAGTTCGCCCAGCTTTTGATGTTTGGCTCGGCCTGATTACCCACCAGTGTCAAGCTGTCAATCACGGTCAACGTCGGAAAGGTTTCCGTTCCGATTTCGTTGTATAGAATCTAAGCCTTTCTGCAGGGTAATCGGGCAGTAGCGCAGTATCGACTTGTAACCATAAAAACTTTCATCAAACAGTCGCGGATTGTTTGTATCCTAGTGGTTTATTGCGAGAAAGAGTTCTCCGAATGTCACATCTCGTTTGAGTGCACATTTCTCTTGTTAATTGTAGCGAGTCAACCCTTTTTATAAGAAGGCCACAAACTAAACCATTCGATACAGATGACTGAAATTAAACAGAGAAATATAGTTCCGTCCTGATACCGATAAGATTGTTCAACCTCTGATAAGGTATTTCCGTTACTGTTGGCATAATGTTCGTCTCCTGGGCAGTCTCAATAAATTAACTTTTTGTTGGAAATCGGGATGCGCGGTGTGTATCGTACAATTTTTTAGCAAATGGCTTGCGGCTGCGGTGCCGTGAGCTAAACGTCTAAGACTTCTAGGGTAAAGCACAGTTGCATTAAAATCAATCTATTTTCCAACGTATATTTACAAATTGGTGAACACTTTCGATTCATTTTGCAGAACAACTAAAGAGTAGTCGAAACGGTAGCAAACAAAAAAAAAACATGAAACTGGAAGCTAGAAATGAAAATCGTTCGGAAGTAGCCGTGCCGCACTGAAAACGGGATGCAACGAAAATAAAACGCTTGGGAAATAAATCGCTAAAGTGAAAAATACGGAAGCCCTATGAAACGAAAGGACTTCCTTTTTGCTCTGTTGCCCTTTCAATCAATAGTTACGCTTGAGACTTTGCTCTTGCTGCGTCAGAGCCATAGTAAAGTCTTCATCGACGATACATATTGAATGATGTAAAATTAAAAATATAAATTGAATCGGTTTTACCATCCCTCGAATTGGAAACAGTTATGTTATATCAACTGCTCGCACAAAAACATGGGTGTACAGCTATATTTATAAAATAACCGATAAAATACCAAACAAGCAAGCTACTAATAACATTTAACCGAACCTGTTTTTCACTGCTAACTGGTATGTACGCTGACGAATCTATTTGTATTCTTCTTTGAAATTTTAATAAACCCCTTTGCCCTTTGAATTGAAGGGAGTGTACTGCATTGAGCACCGTACTAGAGGGAAGCAGTAACATTCTTATGAAACACTTGAGTAAAGCTTTTCCTATTTAAATACCATCTCTCGTAGCATTGGTGTAACTGGGTCGGGAACATTCTTTTCATCGTCAACTCGTCATAACTTTGCTTCTCGTTCGAAGTTACTCTATTTGCAAGTCCGAGCCGATGAATCGGTTGTGAAAAGTTATGCTGAAGAAGTATCGCTAAAAGGCAACGCTTGGAAAGTTTCACCTACCGTGTACGGGGTTAGTAACACAACAAAGTTTGCACTAAATGTGAGTGTGCAAAAAATAAAAGCAGGGGAATATCACGACCGGTGGCAATGAAAGGAGGTGCAGTACTCGTTACGGAAGTGTTACAGCTCGATAAGTAATTATGGTATGCTATCGTTGTTATGTTATGAACACTTCTGCGACAAGTAAAGTTCTGATGTTGTATCTACCCCAAAAACACTCACACATTTACATGCGTGTTTATTCAAGTGGATCTTTTGTAAAAATGACACTGTGATACGGGCGTAAGCGTCATTAAAACATACAGGCAAATACGAACGATGGCCGGTGGAAGATTTTTTTTAAACTCAACTATTGGTGGAAAAGGTTAAAGCTGCTATTAAAGCTAGCTGAGCTGAGTAGAATGAAGTTTAAAATCCATGAAGCTGTTTGCTCAAAATACTCCAATAGTACAATGAAGCTTTTCTGTTACAGTTTAGCATGTTAATTAAAAGCATTGACCGAAAAGTTTTTCAGTACAGGCTACCAGGTCTAACGTGTCGGGTTGACCTGCTGGTTAACGCATATTAAGTTGAATAATTTCAGCGTAAATTAAAATCAAACTAAAGTTTCCTCATTAACAATAAATATAGTTTTAGTATGCCTCACCAGTTCATTAAATTGCTTGAAAAATTAAATCATATAGTTAAAAAGTCCGTTGTAACAAAAACAAGCCATGCTGGGGCATTATGCGGTTCTTTTTGTAATTGCCTTCGTGTCGTGTCAGAACCACAAGAGAGCCACTAAGATACAAGATCATTTAGACCAGTATTTTTTGTATGGCTTTCCAATCTACAATCTTATAGGGTTTTTGTCTTCTAGATTATTGATTTTTGATCAAATAGAAAATAGCCGTAAGGAAGAGAAGTTGGAAGTTTTCACTAATTAATTAGCATGTCACGGTAGAATTTTTTTTTTTTTGAAATCAACAAAATAATACAGAGCATCTCAACAGTTTCAGGGTAGCACCCGAGGTAAGAAAAGTACCTATGTACTTACTTATTCGTTGATGATTCATTAACCATGAAAAGAAAGCTAATCTTTATCTTTGAAGATGTATCTTCGATTCAACAAAATTGAAGAAATCCAATGTGGCTGATCTCAACTGTTCATTGGGTTTATATTTTTTTTATTTATTTTTTTGGCTCAACAACCGTTGTCGATCAAGGCCTGCCTGTACCACTACTTGTGGGCTTGGCTTTCAATGACTTAGAGGAACAATATTTAATATCTTGGTTGTATTTTATAACCCTTATGACAGGAAACTATCCTGGCCTCATGATCTCTTTAGCGGCCCGCTGAACTAAATTTCATTTTGTTACCTTAACATGCGACTACCGAACTTCTATGGACAATGTCAAAGACTTAATCTGATGCTAATAGTAAACCATTTTCGTATTGGATTTACAGCGCAGCTAGTCGTATTTCCAAATATCTCATATTTATATTGTTTGTAATGCATTGGAGGATATTAAATTTAATAAATATGGTACAAAACTATAACATACGCTTTAACAATATCTCAATTTGCAAAACAGATACAGTTGCCTAATCTATGCGAATCCACATTGCTCGTATTGTTCATGGTCAATTTAAACCGGAATCGTTCTTTTGAACGAAATTTCATTGAATGCTACATTTAAAACATTTAGATATTTTTATTTGTTATAAATAAATTGTTTTAAATTAAGTTATAATAACACATTAACGATACTATTGTAATGGATCGTACATTAAGATTGTCGTTTGCCGCAAACTATGTAGTTAGTGCTAGCCCACTGAACATCGAAGTTCCATCCGGCGGAACGTGACAACGACACGTAGCAGAAAGAAATCGACACAAAAATCTCCCGCCAAGTCAGGCAGGATGTACCGCGCAAAGTGATTTTGTGGTGTTAATCGGTTGTAGTTGAATGTCCTGCAAATAACTGCCTGAAATTCCATGCGATAAAATGAAAGGCTGAGGTGAGAGGCGATTGACGCAACCGGTCCGAGGAAACATCCGGTACGGGGAGTTTTGTGTTACTGGGTCCCCAAGTACGGGTCTCCAATGGATACACGGCAGGGGCGGCAGGCACAAGAAATTGTTTCCCGGCTCGAGAGAATTCGATTCCGGTACTTCCGGCGCTCTGGGGCAGCAATAACCATCGGGATGACCGACTCAATTGAAGTCACTTTTATTCGGGGCGCCTCGCTGTAAGATAAGCCACACGGCCGGCGGCAGACACGCGTTTACGGTCACATTTCAAAACGAACCAAGGGTTGCGTGGCGACTTCCGGCAGCAGCCCTTCGTACCATCGAGCACATACACTCGCAAAAGAGGTTGAATCAATATAAAGCACAAAGGAGAGCAATCGTCGCAGCAGAAGTTGTTTTCTTCACTTTACTGACCATCGTCGTGCCCCACCGGAATGGTTTCGTATTACATTCCAAAACGCGAAGAATTTTCTGATATTTTCAAAATGGTCGATTGAAACAGAGCGCGCCAGACACAGTGACGGAAGATAGGAACAGACGCGACAGACGCGAAAAGTGTACCACTTCTCCCGATTGTGCATATACACGGCTGGTTACGGTTCGGCAATTCTAGCCAGAGAGTAGTATTTGAAGCTTTAACGGTCCCTGCACAGTCGGTAGGGCATTCATCCCGCGTCATCCCGATACAGCGTGGCTGTTGGAGCGGACATTCTGCTGGTAAGCCGTCTTTTATTCAGCGTATGGCTTGATGGAGTGGAGAGGTGAGGCAGATGAGGTGGTGTGGAGTGAAGCGTTGTCGCGGTCTAGTAAGCAGTCATTTCGATCGAGGGGCGAGACCCGTCCAAAGACTAGTGTCCAGAGAGCTCCCAGCACAGTCAGCCCCATGCCCTGGTAAAAGAATTCTTCCTGCCACAACATGCCGAAATCGACACACGGCAGCCGAAGATCCTGTCTACGGAAGTACCCCCAGTCTGTGTAGTAATTTGACCGTATGCCAAGAAAACAGGAAGCGGCAGACAAAAGAAAACAAAAACGACTCTAGACAGCGCAGCTCTCACACGGGAATGGTATTCGTTTGAAGAGCAACGCCAAGCTTGGGCTTGGGCTCATAGCCACGCTTGGCGTTCGTTTCATTGCTCTGGGTGTCGGTCGTAAATTTACAACTTCTACCGAGGGCAGGCACACACGCCCCGTGCGCCCCGATCCTAGTGCTGTGAAAAGGGGTGGGAAGGTGGGGTCTTCAAATGAGAGGCAATGGTGGTGTGTATTGCGCAAGGATACGCTAACCGGGACTCGGCTTTTTTCCCCAGCCCGAGCGCTCGCTTTCGGCTCGGAACGGTTCGGCTCTCGCGCTCGATTCAGGTTACAACGGATAGAAACCAGGTTACAACAACACTGTCCAGTAGGATTTTTGCTACTGTTTTCGCTTTAAGAAACATACGAGGACATTCACGTCTGATTGGAGTCAACATTGAAGGCATTTTTTAAAATTCAAATTGTAAAATTTGTTGAAGCTGTTGTACACAGATTAAACACACAACATGAAATATTTTTTCCGAGCTCCAAACATCACACAAAAATTTGGCCCACAGTGTGTACCGTTCTGTTGATGGTGCTCGGTCTCGTTCTGCCGCGGGCGTCCTCCACGTTGCCATGGTGATGGCTTCGGCGTAAAAGGCTACGTAGTAAACGCACGACCTCTCTCTCGGCCGCACACACACAGCCGCACACACACAGCCGCACACAGCCGGCTCTATCCCGTGGTTGTCGTACGCGGTTTCGGTTCGGCTACGGAGTCGTCGGATTCCGGATTGACGGTTGGGGTTTGCTGGCGTCCGTGGCAGCATCGGGTCGACAGAGCATCAAACAACATTGCCACGGGCAGTAAGTGATCCGGGCCATTTCGGGCGAGCCAGAGCAACCGTTTGCATCCGGGCGTTCGGTGTGTAGCGTTACGTCGGCGTCGCGTCAACTAACCAAGCACAACCTGGTTGGGTTAGGTGTGTGTGGCTGTGCTGTGTGTTTGTCTGTTCGCTCTTTACCGATCCTGCCCAATTTCGGTACCGTGCACTGAACTTTCCAGTGGAATCGGAAATCTACACCCGCCGCCCCGTTCCTGGGGGGTCGCTCGAGCGAGTTTGTCTCACCCAGCCGACGACGATGACGACGACACGGGGCCCAACAAAGAGCAACATGCTCAGTGGGTTTCCTGCTGGAATTCCGTACTGACTGCGCTTTGCTTTCTTTTCGAACGCGTCCGTGGCGTTTGCTGTAGTGTTCTGGGTACTAGTTGTTTTGGGTCGCGTTTGTAAAACGGTTTGTGTAAGCTGGTGTGCCCCGTGTGTGTGTCGCATTTCCCACAGAGCGTTCCCCGTCCGTCCTATCATTGGCACTGCTGGGGGTCGATCCGGCACCGTTTAACGCAAAATTAGGACGGCGACGACGACCGGACCGAGCAAACGAACGAATTGCAGTGTCAGCCCGCGCGCGCTTGTTGTGTAACGTGTCCATATTTGGGCAGCGCCACACTGCGGACACCTGCGTTGTTTCGTTGCGTATGTGTGTGTGTGTTTTTTTTTTTTCAGAGAGAAGATTTTTATCTTTTTTTTTCACCGCCGGTGCGTTAAAGTTTATCGATGCGGTAGTCGGGGAACTGCCGGCGAGCGTTAAATCGAGAAGCGACACCGACAACACTATTTGCAAGCGACAAAGTGAGCATTGGCCGGGCGGTGTAGAAAAACCGCACCGTTTCACACACGCCTCGGGGCCAAACGATCCTCCTTTCAGTGGTGTGGTGTGTATGTGTGTGTGTGTGTGTGCTGTTAAAGTCGAAGCGGATAGTGGCTGGTGGAGTAGTGCTCGCCGTCTGCTCGGTTAGTCCCCCTTCGCGTGACAACGCAAAGGCGTACTTGCTGCGGTTTTGGTTTGTTATATTCTTGTGTATTTCACCATCTTCCTTTTATCTTTGTGCTTATGCGTGTTTGTGTATGTGTGTGTGTGTAGTGCTAGAGAGCTGCAAGCAAATAACAAACAAGTGCGGACAGTACGTCCTCCCCCCATCAGTGTGTGTGGTTCACGCTCCATGGTGTGCAACAGTGTGAGAAGTGCGACAAAAAAGTGCGACGTACGTACAGCGCCTCGTCTCGTGATTGAATTGCGGTGCTAGCGTGTGGCAAGCCAGTGCCCTTTAGATTACAGCGGTGCACGACTCGGCAGAAGCAGCAGCACACTACAACAACCCTTCGGCAGGTGCGTTTGAGGGTGATTTGGTAGCATCGTACATCCTCGGTGCGTGCGACGGGGATAGATAGGAGGGAGGAGAGGGGTCTTCTCTGTCCTGCAGCCGTACCCTTAGCTTCCGGGAACGACTCGTGTGGCTGGTACGCCCCGCACATTAAGGGACATGCGGGGAATTAATCTCGTCGTAAGCAGGGAAGCTGCACGAAGGGCGTTGTGCCTTAACGAGTTGTGATTGGAAACCAATTAAAGCGATCCTGGTTACCGGGGCGGAGAGCCCGGATAGGGAGCGGCTGGTTCGGGGAGAATGAAGCGCTTAACCGCAATTTCGCTCGGCTGCACAGACTTATACACAATTAGGTAGTACGGGGGAAACGTTGATGAAGGAAAATCGAGCCAAGGCGGGAACCAAAGATAACGCCGCACACGCTGACGAAAATCGAACGATGAAATCTTGCCCCACTTTATGGTTGTTTCGAGAAGGGCCGTTGGATGGAATAGAAGAAAAAAAAGTATAGAATTCGGTAAAAGAATTTAATGAATACGGACAAGTGCCGGTGGTGTGAAAGTGAAATGAAATTCACTAACGACACTTGGTGCAGATCGACGGTGTTGGTAGTAAGAGGACAAAACACACACAACAACATACAAAATCATCTTTAAACTGTTCCTCCCGGTCAGGCGGAGAATGCCGGCGTGGGACGCCAAACTGAAGCACATACTTTTGGGGCTTTTGATTGAATCCATCAGCATGACAAACATCCGGCCCGCGAAAGTGCGCCCAGGGAAAGGTCCAAAACCGATCCCGCTAATGCGTTTGCCATTTTGTGAAAGCAATTTTCATTTCTAATAGACTGTGAACGCGCTTTTCGTGGAATGTGACACATACCGGTGACGGCTATTGTTTCCTAGGGCGCGCTCTTCCACTCTCCTTCCCGCCCTTCTACCCACTCTACGGACCAGCGAGCGTAATACGGTTGGGGAGTTTCGCCATCGCCTAGGGTCCGCAGCACGTGGCGGCCAACAACGACGTTTAGCAAGCGCCGTTCGGTGGAGGCGCCTGGTACGTGTTGCCACGCGTTTGGCTGCGTACTTGCGCTGCGCTGCGGCCGGTACGATTGGCACGAGTGCCTCCGCAGCCATCGATCGCCGCGACACACACACACATACAGACACACGGACCAGACGTATTTACTGCCGCTGTTGGGTGCCCTCCCATTATTGGTAAGCGCTGTGGTTGCTTTTGCTGCTGCTCGAAATGCCACCAACCACCAGAGGGGTCGAGGCAAAGACCCTTCGCTGGCGTTTGCTCTTTGCCCGCAGTAACTCAATTTTGGCCGGTCGCTTTATTTGGAAACGATAGCCAAGGGGTGCTTGAGCGTATAATGCAGACAACAAAGAACATGCGGTTAAGCTTTGTCGAACGCTGTTGCATTAGCGGGATAAACTTTGTCCCCGTCCCCGTCCGGTTGCAGTATTACCCTGCTGCTGGTTCTCCTGCACCTAGTGGTGGCAGCGGGCTGTCCTTTCGATTCGGGGCGTCTTTATTATCCTGCCCGCTGGCAGCAACAGCGTCTACGTACCAGCGTGTGAAAGACCCCCAAGTAAACCAAGCCTGGGCAAATGTGGGTCATCATTAGACATTCATAGCTGGGAATCGATTTAGCCCGGGATCATGAATAGTCCGACGAGAGAACGTATCGATGAATTTTGTGTGGAATTTGAATATATGTACAGAGGGTGTTTTTTTTTTGCTTTGGTTTTGCGGAAAGAAGCTTAAGCTAAATGTATTCTGAGAATGGATAAAAAGGCAAGTTGCCCCGGGAGCACAAATGGGAGAAAAGATGTGTTCCCTGCCGTCGGCTCCATTTCCCGTGCTTGAAAGAAACGGCTCAGCGGAAACATGACCAGCCATAAGCAGGATTAGCGTTGATAAGATTGCGCTTAGATTGTTTTGATGAAAGCGTTTGTGTATGTATCATTATAGATAAATGCAATCCATTCGACCTACTTGCCATTTGATGAGTTTCATCCTTGTATAATGTCTACTACTAGTTGTTTGTTCATTGAAATAGATAGCAAGACCGATTTTACTTGCAGCATATTGTTAGATGTGTTGTAAGTTTCATTCGAAGTTTGTTGGAAATGAGACAATAAAAATCGTTCAATATTTATTACATAATCGTTAAGAATTTGAGTATTTCAATGTTGCTTGAAACTGATAGCAGCAACAAAAATAATTTTAAACCATAAACAAACCCCAAAAAACGAAGGAAATATCACAATCTAAGAAGAACGAGAGACTCAGTCTATCGCAAGAGTAGTTAATGTAGTCTTCAGCCACGAAACAATCATGCAGCAGCCATTCAGAAAAACTCTTATTTAATTATGCACATCTCCGGAGCAAACTTCAAATAGTAGCTGCGTTAAATGAGTATGATTTGTTAAGTGGTTTAAGCACAATTAAAAGTATGACCCAATATACAACAGTGAAACAACTTTTTCTTGGTAATGAATCATATTCTGCAAAGTTTCAATTTATGTTGTTAGTTTTCTGTTTAAGTTAGGGTTTGTTTAATTCAGTGAAACAATATTTGTAGATCAACGCTTGCACCTAAAGATTCGCTTGAAGCTATGTATGATTTGTTCGTCGCAAAGTACGACTCAACATAGACATTTGCAATATAGTCTCCATTCTGCGTTTGAATCAAATCTCTTATCGCTCGAGCCTTCCAGTAATAGACACGCTGTTAGGTAGTACAATTTCACCACTGCACCTGTTAGACCGGTTCTTGATGTACTCTCAGCTCTAAGTTCTAAGAAAAACAAAAAAATGAAAATTGTATTTCTTCTTATTGACGGCCGATTAGACATTGGTAATAGTTACTTTCACTTGCGAGTTGATTTGATTAATGTTTCTTTGTTTGTATTAAAGATCTGTGTATAGCTAATTAAAGACTGCATATTAAAAAAATGGGAAAAATTGAATATGCAATCTAATAAATTATATTTGTAAAATGCCCGTCTCAACATTTAGTACGTGAACGCCAGATTCAAAAGGTTCAAAAGTAAGAGCTACTCAAGTTTTATTTTGTAAGCAGTTGTAGCAACAAAAAATAATTCACAATTTAAGATTAAAAAGTTGACATTTTTGCATCATAAAGAAAGTTTTCAAACGATTTCAATTAAATAAACTTACGACAGGCAAAGAGAAGAAGTCCGACAATGATAATAAATTTAAAAAAAAACTTAATATCTTTTTAATTTTGACTAAATTTGAAAAAATAAAATATTTTGATAAAACTGAACTTATTTCTTCAATGAGTTAGCATTATATTTTAATAGTTAAGTAGTTTTTGAAATAACCGCTCTCGTGGTACAGTCGTCAACTCGAACGACTTAACAACATGACCGTCATGGGTTCAAGCCCCAAAAAGATTCTGCCGCCATACGTAGGACTGACTATCCTGATATGGGGGGAGGGTAATCCAAAAGTCATTAAAGCCAACCCCCCCTCCTCCCAGGTATTTGTACTGGTACTGGTAGGCCTTGACCGACAACGGTTGTTGGGTCAAAAGCAGAAAGAAGAAGTCTTTGAAATAAGAACAAACCCCAAATAGCCAGCTCAAACTCCATAGCTGATTTGGGGCAGTTTAACGGAAAAATCCTTCCGATGTCGTACTTTGTGGGTGATTAAGAGATGAAACGGTACTTGGTGGAACCATAAAGCTTTTTAACAAGCACACGGTACTCTTTGGAACTTTGCGGCTGATTAACACTATGTGCAGGGTTCTTGATAGAACTTTAAGGTTTGTTAAGAACGTGTACCGAACTTGGTGGAACTTCACAGCTTTTTAATGCATGACATCGGTACAAGGTGGCTCTTGTCAAAGTGTCAAAGACTGACGCCGTCAATCATCTCATTGCTGCGGCACAAGTTAGATTCGTTAATTGAAGAATGAATATGAAGCGATTGTGATTCATCAGTAAATTGTTTAAAATTTTGTGTAAGTCATCAATACAAAGGATTAAAAGATATACACATGAGCTTAAACGAAACAAATCTTGTTGTTTATTTCATCGATGACGCTTGCTTGAAAATAAAACACAAAGAAAAATAATCCCTGGCACCGTGGCATAAGGAAGCTGCTTAGGCGCTGTTTGAAAGACCCACATAGAACTTTGATGCTGTTTATCTACTGTAAAAGGCGAATTCAAGCAGCGATGCCAAAATTGGCTGCTTAAGCAATTTTGGATATTTGGGAACCATGCAACTGACATATTTTTGTAGCTTTTTTTTGCAAGCTGCAGCATGGAATTCTTTTTTAAACGTAGAGTTGGCAACCAGATTTACACACGTAAGTTGGCAACCGGCATACCCGGGTATTCCAAACGTTTTGATGCAAAAAATTAACGATTATTCATAGGTAAACAATGATTTCTATATTTTAATGCTGTAAGCAAGTAATGCCGACCATATATTCTCTTCTATTTCATTTATTCATAAAGTTTTTTTCATTTTATTATAAAAATAACGGTCAAATTGAAATTGGGAATCGCTTGAATTTTACTTGCAAATAAGCACAATACGAAAAGAGGAAGAAGAGAAACGTCATTCTCCATACAAAATGTATGGAATACCCGGGTATGCTGGTTGCCAACTTACGTGGTAAAGTTTAAAAAAATCAAAATAAAATACTTACAGACTGTTTAAAATTACAATTTATGCACCAAAAAATCAGAAATTAAAACTTGAGAGGGTACGAAACCTTTCAGGTCAATAAAAGCAATGAATCAAAAGTTATTTCACTTTAAAGTTAAAAAAATATCCGGGTATCCGGTTGCCAACTTAAAGGTTAACATGATAAATGATTATTCTAAAATAACAGTATATTTCGCTGCCATAAAGCAATTTTATTCCTGCACTTTGGCAACAGACAAAATAACCCAAATAGACGTCCACCGTTCGTATTTTTCAATTGGATTGACATCTCACAAGTCTGCATTGTTTTGTTTAGTATCAGTCATTCAGAGTTTACACAAACACATCTTCAAAATTGATAGAAGTGTTTACAAATTGCATGAGGAACAATGTGCCCGTTGAGCTCGGAGCCCGAAGCGGCCGCTTAGTTCTCTATATGGATGGGAAAATAATACGAAATTGTAATGGTTTTTTACTAAATTTCCGCTACTATTACATTGTTACATGTATGTTTGTGCACGGACCACATGTTAGGGATCGCTGCATTAGATCACCATCTGATCTATTAACAAATCTTATACATCAGTGAATATGTTTATAGTGTTTATTTTAAAAGTGTGCATATTTATTTCTTGGAAAAACATAACAAAATGTATGAATTATTACAAAAAAATAAAATATTTTGACAATGTTATCATCATTACTAGAAGCAGTCGGGACACATATTCTGGAGAGCGAATCACGCCATCAAGCACAATTATATTTATCACAAACAAGAGCCCAAGTGCTCACATGTTTGCGGAACGAATGTTTGGGATCTAGGAGCATTCCAAGATCTCGTATGTAACATTTGACAGGTGCTTTCTCCGGGGGTAACCATATAACAGGTTTTGACAAAGTGCAAATAGTTCCGTGATCGTAATCGTGATCTGGAAACCATCTATTGTGCTATTGTACGTGTCGTACTTGAGTATGAGTGCGCGGATTGAGGAAGGGTACCATTACATAAAATCACTTACCAAACAATTAAATTCCAAAGAAACTTCACACGTTACGCGTTGAGACTTATCTCTCGCAGTCAACCTCCGTAAAACACTTGGTAGTACAGCCGCTGAATGAAAGGTGTAACAACATACAGCATGCATACTCGTTTACCGGCTGGCGAAATTGGTTTTTTTCCGACTCGTTTCCGCGCACAGGTATGGGCATGTGTCCGCCCACTTGATCAACCATGAGCTAAATGTTCCAATGGCCTAAATGTTCCAATATTCTCACACATGGCTGATCAAAACACAGATGAAGATTTTCTTCCAAGAAGTGATTAGTTTACATTAAAAAATTTGCTTGCTAACTTTGCTAACTATACCTAGTTAGTTATAGATTAATGCAATTAAATCGTACGACAATTCAATTTCCACTTTCAAACGTCCTTAGCTGCTTTTATTTTTTTTTATTCAGAAAGAACGGCTTCGGCCGTATTGCTTAAAACTAATATATGTTTTAAACGTGCATACATAAGAGTGTAACCCCACAGTGCCAAAGTAAACATATTTTATCTATATTGTTACGTGGTGACGATAAAGGCATAATTAATAGAATACTGTACAGATGACCACCAAAACTAGTCGATGGACCTTTAATAACTGATATCAAATGGTTTAAGAAGCATATTGGTCATTCTTGGCATGCTACGTGGTCATTTTGCTATGAAATGAAGCGTGTCCGACTTTCAGTGAACCGCATAAATTTCATACCTTTTCTCACATTTATGAATGGTGTTCCGAGATTTTAAAAGTTATCGTTCTAATTTTCATGAAATTTTGAATTTTAAGATTTTTTTTATGAAAAATTACTACCAAGCTTCCTATTTCAGGAACCGTGTAAATCTTGATCCGCAATCGACTGTGAGTCGCAGTAATAACTTTTAAAGAAAAATAACAAAAATGACTTCCAGACACACCAAACGCACCAGGTCACTTTCCCATGCGTGGTGCACCCTTCTCAACCGGGCGATGACAAATTGCTTTCTTTCCCGGACTTCTCCGATTACTTAAGCGCGTTCTTAAAAGTTTCGAAAGCTCGAGGACGTTTTCTGAAACGTCTGTATACTTTGTGTTGCTTTGTGTGCTTGGGCGCGTACAGGTGGATGAAGCAGCAGTCGTTGACTGTTGTTCTCCCCACTCCGCGGCAGAATGTTTTGCTACAGCGATTACTCAGGTGTGCATATGCAACAAAGAAACGAACCAGCACCAGCAACTAGTGGTGCGGTGACTATGCGCTGGGTAGCGGGGATGTGCGGGGCAGATGAGGATGGAAAGGCATTGTGTGGAATAAATTCGCTGCGCTAAACATTCTGCCCGGGCAGATAATTCTTTGTCAACGAGAAAATTGCAATATGGCAGAAGAATTTGTGCAACGGGGCACAACAACTCGCGAACGCTGTGATGAATGTAAATTACTACATCTGTCCGCATTGTAGGGACGTTGCTGCACGGCGGCAACCGGACAGGCGACACCAGTCCTAATGAACTAGCACACCAGGGGCGGCCCTACGTTTCGTGCAATGCTGGTGCAATGGCGTGGTGTATGGTGAAAGTCATTTCAAGTGTACTAAAAAAAAAGAAAAGGGAAAAAAATATTACCACACCGAATTAAAATTTTACCGCTGACGTCATCGTCAAGGTGAGTGTGGAAGACAACCGCCACCCCGGAACGGAATGAGGAGGCGAGGTCGTAAAGGAAGCCAGGTACTGGGAAAGGTAACCAAACCGTTGCTAAGAAATACATCGCTTGAAATGATCTATAAATACAATGTGCTCGATACGCACACTCTGTACCTTTAATGGGGAAACTTTTTCTTCAGCATGACAAACATTTTCTTACAATTCAAGTTCGGCTCGTGCACGTTGGCGGAGTCGGGCGAAAAAGTTTGGCTAGTAAAGTTTGGCTGGTTTTTTTTCTTTTTATCGCCGTTCAAATTGTAAGCGAACGGAGAATTGTGTTTTGGGAGAAATGAATTTCTTAAGTTAAAAGTTATATTCAACAAATTTCTCCAAGTGTTACATTTTGAAGCGCTTATCGCTTGTGCTAGACGGAAGGCTGATAAAACTCCCTGTATGTTAAGAAACATAGAGCAGAGTTTGTGCCCCATGACCTTCTTTCTAATCAATTTCGGCCGACCATACAGAAGGGATGAAGGATGGTGCGGCTGCCCGATGGTTGTGCCGCTTTGCCCGTTGATTGCCGGGGCTGGGAAGAAACTTTACGGTCTCCCAAATGAGTGAGTGTTGTTTTGATGCGCTATGATTACTTTGAAAGAGGAATTTTACAGTGCGGGAAAGTTTGACCCGTCTCCCGGAACGACGTACAGTAGCAGCAGCAGCAGCAGCCGCAGCAGCGCGCAATTCATTCAACCTCTCGGTCTGTCAAAAGATTGCAAAAGCAGAAGCAACGGCAAAAGTTTCCCGAATCGCTTGCGCCACTGATACTTTTTGTTTTTAATTTGCAGCTTAAGGGGTTGCAATATTAAATAATTCCGCTTTGTCCCTGTCAGGGCAAGTGTCGATGGTGGTGTCGGAGCAGCGGCAGCGCGGCGAGCAAAAGCCGAGCGGGGTAATCAAAATAATGAATATTAAAGAGTCCCTTGGACGTGTCTATCGATTCGTTTCCACCCTTCAGAACGGTGCATGCGACACTTCCCTCTCTCCTCCCCACCCACTGCGAAGCTTATTTCCCCGTTCCGTGCGCTCCTGTCCGCTCGGCAGTAACATGCTCCTTAAATAGCTTTTAGCATAAATTTGTAGAAAAATAATTGGACGATTTTGTGAACCTCCTGCTGCTGCTGCCGCTGCCGCTGTTCGACCGAGCGATTCCGCGTAAATTTATTGCGCATCGAGCAATCGTTTTCCCCACTCTTGATGATAATTGCGCATTCAGCGTGTGCCGTTCCAGTGCGTTCGCATCGAAAGATGGCTGTCCTGTACGTGTACACCGGTGTATCGGTATCGGGAATTGCGATTTGTGGAAAATTCGAACAAGGTTACATCGGCGGGCGAGACTGCGCCGCGGAACATGCGAGCGGAAATGTTTTTCTTTTTGATTAAACCGCTTCCCAAACCGTCGTTCTTCGTAGCGACGAAATAATTCCATCCGATTTACTGAATTTCCAAATTCAATTATGCTCATCTTCTTTTTTAGCTGGCACTGGCATGGGGTGGTGGGGGTGCTCCGCTCGCGGAAGTTGGTTGTTTTTTGCGTGTTTGCCGTGGTTTTATCGTGGCACACCAGCGGGTGCACACGTTGGTTTCGATAAATTATTACGTTTTTTTTTTTGTTAAGTCGATGCAACAATGTATCGGAGTCAGTCAGATAACGCTTCATTGCCCATTTGGCCGGACAGGGAGCGGGTTAGTGGAGCGGTGAAGCGGAACTGCAATAAATTCGTACCGAATGCTTGCTATCCTTGGCAAGCGGGAGGGGGCAAAGCGATAACATGCGGTAAAATTTGCTGGCTAAGAAGCTAAGAAGCCGGCGTGATGTGCATGTATAAATTAAATTTTATTATTACCATTAACCAACGCGCACCGATAAGCAGTCGCCCACGTACGCTCGTTAGGCACACAATTGTGGACAACAGTGCACAGTTGGCTTCTTGATATGAGAACTTTAAATAGTCAGTTTTATAAGTTTGAGATGATACAGATTGTATGTATAACACTCATGAAAATCAACTTAAGCGCGTACGTTGGGCTGAATATATTAACTAATTCCCCACTTTAAAACGAACTGAATATGTTTACTATACGAATGATTTGTCACACTAAATACCATGCAAAGAAATAACACCACTCGCTATAAAAATGTGCCAAATTTCAAGCAAGAAACTAAATCGCTCGGTTTTTGTAAGATTATTTCGTAAAGCTTCACAAAAATAAACTAAATTTTAAAAGTTTGTCCATCCCGATTTTAACTATGTAATAGCTGCGCTTATAATTTAATAGTAACAAAGGTTTCCGGGTTTAGTTTGAAAAGTTATTTACTGGAAACGAATTTTATTTTATTTATTTTTATTATTTTGAATAAACGTATTATTAATATAAACAAGTCTAATGAAATTCATTTTTGAATATAGTAAAAAGTAAGAACTAATTTTGTTTTTTTTGTTAAAAATAATTAGATTTTATAAAAAAGACCAGTTGTAACAGTGAAAAATGTGTTCCATTGAAATGCTTGCACCAGCCAAACATTCCCTGGTAGAAAACCTCGTCAAACTATGCTTTCTGAGAACGGCTTAAGCAATCTACGACGATGGTTTTGAAATTGAAAAATGATTTTAAAAATAAAAATACTAATACCAACTAATGGTTCTTAAGAGTTCGCAGCGCACTAGAGCGATTATAACCCGATTGAGAGTTTGTAGCGAGGACGGCATTTATGCTCCCGCAGACGCTTATTCGGAATTTCTCACCAAGTGTAAAACCTGATGCTGAAAAAGTGTTTGCATCGGTAGGAAGCTGTGCACATTATCATCACCAACCCAACCATTGAACGTAAATGGTAAACCAAACCGAACTCCACGAAGTGCTTGGGCGAATTGGGCATGATCAAGAATCACCTTCCGCGTGCACCTCATCAAAGTGTTTGCATTTTTATGCGCCATTTTACGATTGAAAATGGTATTTATTTGATGTTGTCGGTGAAGGGTACCGGCTGGCAAGCAATCGTGGTGCACTTCCATCACCAACGATGATGAATTATGCAACGTAAATAATTAAAAGGAATCCTGCTTCGGGATATTCTGAAATTAATTTCCTTCACCCAACTCCCTCGCCCACTCCCGCTTGCGCCATACCGGTGCAGAACTTTCAACAACGCTCGTACCCGGACGCTTTGAAGCTCGACTGATGAGACGCTCGCGCGGGAAGTCATGGCGGAGCAAAGCAAACGGTCGTGTAAACACTGGCGGCGGGCTCGATGCCATGCTGGGCCGGGATGAACGGGAGGTAAATTGAATAAAACACTTACTTCCACAGCGTAAGTGCGGAGGCATTGCACGCGCCGGGCACGGAAGGTGGAAAATTGTGCAATTTGCGCTTGCACTTATTTACTGCCGTTTGTTATTACACCGGGCGCTAACTGTGTGAGCCTAACCGATGAGATGCCGAATGTCTAACGGGGCGAACGGGCTCGTATCGTTTCATTGGATATCGTAAAGACAGGACCGGTGGCATGTAAAGGTAGTAAAACGCGGAAGTACGTGGTTCACCGCCACAATGATGATATTGTTGCTGTTTCTTTTTCCCTACCCCGTATGAAAACGCATTATCCACGCATCGGCAAACATGCCTTTGAAGGCGCTCACAGAGCATCATCTTTCGGAGTCACACACACACACACGCACAAAAATTCGGGTACGACCGATAAGCTTGCGACCCTTGCGTGCCTCGCAAGGACACAGGCAAAGGCACTGCGTATGGTTGTGAAATCCAACACACATAAGAAAGGGGAGAAGTAGAAAAAAAGCGAATCAATGTTTTATATTTCAGATCGGGACGATGTGATACAGGATATTTTCCATTTTAATGACGGCTGCTGTTGGGCCTGTTATGATTCCTGTGTCCCATGGATCCGATACTCGTTGCCGAACGACACAATCGTCCATATACATATCGGGCAGAACCTACGGTCCGGACAGTTGCTGCAGGTTCGCTTTGATTGAACCACCCGAAAACGAAAACGACTCGTAGGGTCTCGTGGTTGCGTGGCGAAACGGGCCGAACATTGAGCGGCAGGTGAAGGTGAAACTGAGGACAGCAGCAGCAGCAGCGAAGATCAACGTCATGAAGCGTTGAATTAATGCTCGGGCAAAGCTTGTGAGCCGCAAAATATGGTGAAAGCATTCGGCATTTTTGTCGGCAGTTTCTTATTTCCAACCGGAGATTCTTGCTACCGTCCTGCCCTTTTCTGTGACATCTTTCATGGGCCACCGAAGCAAACGGGCTGCCGTAAAATCGTCCCCTATCGAAAGAGCAAAAGCGTAGACGCAAGGTAGGATTACTAGAATTTTATTACCCTGCACATTCCTTGCCCACGATCGATAGAAAAGTGGGAACAGTGGCTGAGCAGGCAAGGTTGTGGAATCTTTTGTTATTTTTAAAATAGCGGAGGAAACTTTGTGTCGATCATCGGCCGGTCGTGGTGGCCGGAGAATGGGTTTATTGATTTTGCCAAATCAATCCGAGCACGGGGCAGGGCCGGTTTGATTTTGTAAAGCTTTTGAAGCTGGTAAGTGTGTTTTTAAGACTCAAGCTTGCCTTGTGCTGTTAAGTGCCAGCTTTGGTTGATTAATCTAACTGTAAGGTCGATAGGGTTATGCTCAGCTTTAAAGACAGTCATGTAAATTGAGTGTAAGGTAAGGTAAGCTTCAATAGATAGCTAATCATGAACAAAACAACAAAAAAATGGACTCTAATACTAATGAAGCTCGCAAGATTATGATAGAATTAATTTAATTATGTATGAGGATAGCAGACATCGCGCCAAAGCAGCTTAACCGTGGGCATTCGGGGAGGATTAATAAATAGCCCGGTCCCACTCCTCGTCAGGCATAACTCCTTAACAAATCATAATAAAGCCACGTTGGCCAAATGTCTTTTGGGGCTACACTTCGCCAAGGAAGTCATCTCAGGTTGATGGTGTGGCTTTTAAGTAGAGAGCATTTTTAATGATTGTTGAAATTCGACTTTCGGCATACCGAGGCTATTTTGTATGCCGCGCAGAATGCGATAGAAACAGCTCTAGACGATAGCATCCTTGCTGTTGTTGTTTGAGCAAACGACGTTACTCGGTATAATACCGATAATTGACTTAATGGCTTTACTCAAAGCAGTAATTTGCTACACAAATAAAAGGAATCTGGTGTCAGCAACGGCTCAAATTAACGGCTCAACTTCGAGGTGCAATGGTTTGGTCTTTGAAGTAGTAATTGTTGTCTCTACTTTCGTTGTTGAGCTTAGCGAAAATCATACACATACATCAGGATTTTGTTTCTGTTTTGTTCACTGATCTGTTTTCGTTTTATCTGTAATTTAGTATCGTTCGGTTCGTTGTCATTATACTGAAGCGTGGTAATTGTCGTTAAGCGTTTTAAAGATGTTTAACCCCGATGAAAGTTGTATAATTCATGTTAATAAAACGTTTGCGTGTAACGTTCCATGAGGTTTTTGCGACGTGACACTTTAATGCTATAATTAATATAGTCCAGTGGTTTGTAACCGGTAGAGATTTCAAGCAGAGAGTTTTGACTTTTTTGGGGGGAAAATTTAATCAGCATTTCGCTAAATACCATGTGTTGCCACGCTCTCCTCCTGTGCATGAACATGTGAGTGGGGAATGAAATCTTACATGCACTCTACATGGGGGAAAAAGCTGCAAAAAGGTTGAAAGCCACTGATATAGTCGAAAGGAAAAAAAACAGGCAGTGGTTTTTAAAAATCAATACGTTATGAAGATGTTTTTAAATGTTTTTGTGAATTTATTTTTGAAATAGTCAAAGCGATATTTCTTTACAAAACTCAATTGATGGTTTTTTAAACATATTTCTTTTTTGGTCAGAATTTTAAAACTATTATAATTCAATTCAGACAACGCTGGAAGCATTTTTCTTGTATGGTAGATTGTACTGCTGATTAATTTATATATGGCACTTCAATGAACTTTCAACTTGTTTTACATAGTTTGTAGCACCATAATTTTCTCTTCAAAAATATTACAGATAAAGAACTATTAAATCATTGACAACGAAATTTTATTTTTGAACGATACTCATTATTAACATGCATAAATAGATAATTAGCGTGAGGTACATAAACAAATCATTTTTGGAGTGCTATTTTAAATTTGGGTCAGCCCGGTGGTACAACTCGTTTTGAGTCGTCAACTTGTACTACTTAACAGCATGTCCGTCATGGGTTCAATTCAATAGACCGTGCCCCCATACGTAGGACTGACTATCGTGCTATGGTAACAATAAGTCACTGAAAGCCAAGCTCACTTCACTAGTGGGTACAGGCAGGCCTTGATCGACAGCGGTTGTTGTACCAATGAAGAAGAAAGAAAGACATTTTAAATTTACTTAACTACATTCAGAAGCTCTTTAACTACCGCCAACATATTGATTTGATTGCAATAAAGTAATATTTAAGTTATTGATGGACTAATACTGGTAAAAAATTACCATTTTGCGCTGTTAGCCCATAAGACTAATAAGACTAATCAGACAATAATAATCAAAAATGGACATCGAGATAAGCCGACAAAAATTGGGCTATTATGTTTCTTTACTTTTATAATTATGAAATTATATTTTGACTTTAAATATTTATTTTTTACCCTGAACACGTTTTTACCTGTACTAGAAACTGCACGGAAAGCAATACGGCGGAAGCCGTTCTTTCTGAATAAAAAAAAACTTTACGAAGGAGAGAGTGTTGTTTTAAAATGTTCCCATAAGTTTTTGCAACATTCAAATGTTGCTTAAGAACTATTGTTGCCTTCATCATTTAGACCTTAAAACATGGCTAATCTTTCGTTCACATACTATGTTTTTCGAATAACTACTTCAAGCGAATCAGTAATAGCAGGAAATTACAGAACTCTAGCGACTTGTTTTTCTTTTCAATAAACAAACGCCTTTAGTGAATTGTAACTGAAACGAATTCTTTATATCATAAAACTAATTTATATAACAATGTCACCAGCACATAAAGCAACGGGACGAAACAGGAATTTTCACATAGAGTTCGGTACATTAACTGTAAGTTAAATACGTTTATTAGGCAACGTCTGGTCAGGCTATCCTAACTACTAAAGTGCATTAACACTGTTTAACAAATTTTGTATGCTCTCTGAGTTTTCTGTTGTTTCAAACGCTGGTTATCAATAAACATTTATTAATCGCACATTATGATTGGGAACCGATGCTATTTACCCTGAGAAATTTGTACGGCAAACTTTCACGATGGTGCTAAATTGCATTGCTTATTTTGACGCCAGTGGTAATGATGAGGTTGTGTTTATGGTTCATCCTTTGCGTGGCGTGCGAAATAGACAGCACAAGAAGTGTGAACAGCGCTGGGCGTCGGGGAAATGTGTTTATGGCTCTGATGGGATGGTAGCAGCGGCGGCAAACGTGTTACCTAACGGTGGGAGCTTCATTTTCACGGGCTGCAACTATAAATCATTCCATTTTTTTATCCCCTCCACGGCAAACCTGTGCCCATCGCAGGCGTGGGAAGCTTTGCAAAAAAAAAAGATAGGAATACTGGAAAACAAGACATGAAGAAAACATGCGGGCTGCTGTGGTAGCCGCCCGTAACAGAAGTTCATAATTGTGGTAAACCCAACCGTAAGACGGTAAGGCTGGTAGTAGTAATAGAGCCGAATGGTCGAAACCCTCCTTGAAAACTGATCGTTCGCCGAAGAAGCGGTGTAAGTCGTAGTCCTAGAAGTGGATGTGCGAAATGATTTGGGCTGCTTTGAAATGCTATCGTTTGCTGTTTGCTAACAGCTACAAGAAAATCAGCGAAGTGAAATGTTGATTTATGGTTTCATTTTGTTGTGCTGCATCTTTCCACGCTACTATCATGCACCCAACCACATTGTGCGAAAGAATCGTTCGTTTGTTTGTTCCTTTTTTTTTGCTTGTGTTACATAAAAAGTGTTCGGTTGAATAAACCCACGCAACATAGCGAAACAGAAGTGATTAAAGACGAACGCTTATTGAACTACCGTGGTGTCGATTGATGATGCGCTCGATCCGATTTGATAAATGTATTTAATTTATCTTTTCAGTCTGTGAACTCAAACGAATGAATGCAATTAGCAGCTGTAGCAGCGTGGTTCGAGCGGTACTGAAATAGTATCACTGTTCTAGTACCTGGAAAGCAAATACTAACAGATTCAATAAAAAAGTTCCTCCGATCATCATGATGTGCGGTTTTGAAGTAGTTGCGCTTCCGCTAATAGTTTCATTCGTTCGTTCGTTGCATTGATAGGGTTTCGATATTGCACGTTCTCAAGTACCTTCTATACACACCTAGTGAAATGTACTTCAATACCAGTGAGTGCATTAAACAGTCTTATATTACGAATATGAGTTTAATTTACAGTGAACTGTATTTCATTAATTATTCTACTTCCAAGTTTACTCATGTGTTTTCTGAGAGGTTTAAGTTGTTTCTCGAATATTATTTATTTGATTCTACACTTCGTTGCCTTAGAAATAGACATCACATTGTGCGATTTCTGCTTTATTGAATGCTGTGAATTGAAACCTTAGGTTGTATCAGCAAAATTCAAACTCGTTTTTATCATATTCGAAAATTGTTTGCAATTACCGTTGATCAGAATCAGAAGGTATTTGTTATATTATTACGTAATAGAGGAAAAATAATAGAAACGATATGATACTAAAAAAATCTAATAATAATGCTGGAGTATCTGATACCGTTAACAGCCTCTCGGAATTCAATTATTGCGGCCTTAAGGTGCACGTTTCCACGCCACGATTCTGTCCTTGTTCGTTCTGTTGGTCTTTAAAGCTCGTAAAACCTTTAACACACAATTCATCTGCAAATTATACTTAACACCATTGTGTGTACTCCATTAGAAATTTGGGTTTCTTTATTGGGTCACGCATTTATTTACATGAAATTTACTGTTTACATTGACTGTGAGATTGACTGTTTGACAAGTTTACATAAATGGTCTAATATTACTTAAAGATTTGAGTGGAATATTTTGATGATCAAGCCAGATAGATGTATAAACGTTAATTTATCTAAACCTAACTCTAAAAGCTCCAGAAAAAAAAAATCAGTGCAATTGTTTTCCTACCCGAGGGTGTGTACATAATGAAAGAAATGGAAATGATTTAAGCTGCCAACCCCCGGGCACGTGTAAATAAGTTTTCCACGAGCTATGGGGTAGCATTTGATATATTTAGGCGTCTCCAAGTCCTTTAACCGTTCGTTTGTTGAAATCTTGGCGCTAGTAGAATCAGATTACATTTTAAAATACGAACATGTATTGGATTTCCGTCGCGCACCAAACAGTTCTCATAAAAATACATCTGGTGGTAGACGCTGACAATCGTCTGACTGACTGGTAGCGTTTAAACAACTTTTTTGACATCGGAATAGCTACCACGCAGTCAGCTATTTCGGAAATAGAATTGATATACGATATTTGTTGTACAAATGGTCTGATTTTCAAATGGTATTCGTCATTAAAATTGAGTAGAGTTATATTAGTTTCTATTAAATTTGTTGGTTTTGATGGTTAAAGTATTAATTACAAACAAAACATTCGTTTAGATCGTCGTCGCCTGGTTTTCGGTAGAAATCGATAGACGTCGAGGTTCAGATTGCGTTTGCTTATACTTTATTCCTAAGACAGCTTTATGAAACGTTCATAAGTAGATGTAAATCCTTTGGCTGATGATTATATTACCTGAATTTGCTTACAGTGGTTTTCGCAGCCCTTTTTAACGCATATTTATTTTATCCAAACGCTCTATTCGTCAGACCTTCATTTTTTAGACCCAAAATTGTCGATCGAGGTCGTTGGAGAAAGCACTTGTATTTCATTTGTTGGAGGTCTATGCATTTCTTTGATGTATAGTACCATTTTTTGATACTGTTTTCTAGGCCGTTCTTACGAGGAATAAAAAGTACGATTTTATCGAAATCTGATGAAAGAATTGAATTCTCCTGAAGCAATTGTGATTTATTATGATTCTGTATCAGTAAATATTATCAATCATAGTCCATGCGATCAACGATAAACCAAAAGATATCCTACAGCAATTATACCTAATTTGTTTTGCGTGTTCCATTATTCTTGGATGATCTGTTAACCGTACATTCAGTGTCTTGGCTTGGTTGATTTTTTTTTGTAATTCGATTGCTGTAGGCAATAAAGTTACTTCACTTTCGATACGCTACACGGACGTCCTTCAGGATATTGGATAGCGGTTTGTTAATTAAGATGCCAGCGCATCTGCTGACAGATGTCACCGAAACCGCATTTCCCTCTCGAGCTCTTACAGCGGCCGACGATTTCTATTAATTACGGACCGCTTTCGGGCAGTTTGGTCGCGAAACAACGCAACCCAAACGTCCTGAAGGAATAAACTTCTTCGCCCGTAGATAACGTGCACAAAGACAATTCCGTGCGGTACGTTATGGATGTGATGCGATTCGCTCCCGGTGCCATAGCTAACCATTTGTGTGACATGATTTCACATTTGTCGCAAGGTCTCACCACCAACAATGCCGTATTGGAGCCGTGTCCTGGAGATGGTCCGATTTCGATCCTTATCTAACGAGCCTAATCTGTGGCACAACTTGCCAACCGAGCCGGTTCCCTCGTGTCCCTGTCGGCTGTCCCAAATAGCACCGTCATTCTTGGAATAATTTTCCCACGAGAGCACTTCGGTGAAGCGGAAAATCATTGGTCGATATGTGCGGTCTGCCTGCCAGCTGACCCTGTGGTATGCCCAATATATATATTTGCCTAATGAGAAAGACCCTTCGCATCCTGACGCTTCGTGCCTCTGTTGGTTTGTATGTGTGTGTGTGTTTGTGTACGCACGTACGTTCCTGCACGATGGAAGGCACCCTAGGAAACACGTCCGAACCGGCCCCAAAAGAGCAAATGGGCGCTTTGTGACAGGTGAAAGTCGATACGAGGTTATGCGTGTGGTAATATGTTGGTGACCGCAAACACTACCCACCAGCGTACCATCATCAAAAGTGGTTTGTGGACCTTTTTTTGACTTTTTTGCTGTTGTTTGTGGATAGTCATTGACTGTATTGCGGGCAACAGAAACACTACTGGAATTAGGAATTTTGCTCTGTTTGCAAACACTTTGCTGCTGCAGTGGTACGTGCAGTTTCTCGCTAACCGGACTGTTGGTGTAGCTCATTCAAAAGCATTGGCAAATCATTAATTTCTCTACAGTAAGCTCTATGTATGCCCATCGGTAATCGAGACTTTACGCTGCGCTGGGATACAGGTGGATGGCCGGAGAAAGCTGCGGTTGTTTTAACCGGTCATTAGCGAACATCGCGGTCGCTTGCATTTCAGTGAATTATATGGTAAATGGTGAATCGATTCAACCGGTGGTATGATGATCATGGGAAATGGGGTGGTGAAAATGCAAAAATGTGTCACTAATGAGGTTGGATATACGTTATGGACGAGCGCGAAGCTTTTGTGAGTAGTAGAGATGTAGAAAGAAAGAAAGAACGAGAGTGAGTGTTCTGCGGATGTGTAATTTTACTTCTAGTCATTAAGCAAAGGTGTTACATGGTAGAGTTGGGTGTTTTCACTTCAAAACAAAAACGTGCATCACATACTAAAGATCTTTTTTATGACGTATTTACTTTTTATTCGTTAAAATGATGTATCGCGACTAAAGGACTTCATATTCGTGAGTGCAGGAGCGATTTGCTATCGTTGATGTCGTTACTTCGTTGAAGATATGAAATGTATCTTTTTTATGGAGCATTTTCCTTGTTTGATAATCTTGAACCGCCAACATAAGTTGCTGTAGATACTTTTTAAAAAGGATTCTTCCAGTGCATGCGTGGTTAAATTAGTCAACTTGTAAGGCATTGTTACGTGTGATTTTAATGACTAGTAACATACATGTTGAAGTATTTTATAACAATTTACCTGGTTCGAGACGTATGCTAAATATGAAATTATTGAAGTATTTTATAACAATTTACCTGGTTCGAGACGTATGCTAAATATGAAATTATTGAATTTTATTAAGATCAAATTATTTATTGCATTAAAAACAGACAAGCTATGTATGTCTCCTCTACAGAAATACGTCCTTTTTTATTCATAAGGAACGGTCCAGGAAATATATCCTTTTTATTTAACGGCTCTGACTTGAGCCTATAAAAATATATAATGGACTAGTTAAGGCCCGGTAAAATCTACCGGATGTCCTCAAATTTCGAATTATTTTCAAACTCTACACGTTCAGTGTCTACAACCATAACTCAAACACCTATTTGTTCTTATGCGTTACACCACAAATGCGTTAACCTTGTAACTTCCTGGACAGTTCTTACTGTACTTTGCAGAACCGTTAAATATCGATGAGGCTACTTTTGAGCCAAGTCACGCAATTTTGTAATTTTCGAACTGATACATTCCATGCCTCTGTTGACACAAATGTATAATTTTTTGATTATTATTTTTTAGTTATCGGCGTGATTTTTTGGAAAGCATAGCTAAGTAGTAACCTCAACAACGTGTGCATTGAATAACGTGCAGTGGATTAAAAAATAGGGTGCCGCTAATACATATACAACATGTTTGGATCCAATCCCAATAGTGTACTTAAAAACATACAATTTTTGAAATGCTCACTTCTGCTTCAATCCATTTTGTGTTTTTTGTGCCCATAAATGTAAGATTGAACTATAAAAATATGATATCGCACATGGTTCGAATTCCATTTCTACTCTTTTTTTCGACTTATGTTTCATACGTTAGATAATAAGTAATAGATGCTTAGAACATTTTCAATGTAAATTTTCCCGGTCTTAAATTTCATAAAGTTCATTTTCAAAAACACCGTCAAAATTTTATTTTATTATCCTGAAACTGGTTTTGAAGTAAAGAATGCAATTGGTATTTGTGTATGAAACAAATGTTATTGTTGCGCCAAATATCAAATTTCAACCGTGAACATATATACCATATAACCCTGATATAACCATTCCAAAGGTGTAGTTCTAATATTCCAATCTATACTGTTAGAGAAAAGAATGGTTCAACACTGTTATAGCCTTTCTAGACCAATTAACTACTTCATTTACTCTTGCCGCCCCACATTTTTCAGATTTTGCTTCTAATTTGACGTATCCTTAATTATAACGTGGTTGTTCTTGATCAACACCATAGTACGGTGATAGCATCACATGGTAGATATCACTCTTAATCGAACTCGCCATCACTCTTGATAGAAACAGTCAGAATCTTTTCAGCTCTCTTGAGCACGTTACAGTAAGCATAGTTTCATTGTGGATCATTCTGCAGTTGATGCTGATCCGGCTGAATGCAGTGCGCACGGTTGTCTCACCTAACGCGCAGTATGTTGCAGTTATGTTGCACAATGAACCATCTCTCCCTTTAGTGCTTTGTTCCGGACGGACTTCCTGAAATAGGTAGTTTTCCCGCCCGCGAGCAAATCGTTACATATCGAATTTTAACTTTCAAGCCATCAACATCCGCCGCTTTCTTGCTCGGAATTTCAGCAAGGCTTTTTAGCATATGGCCGCTTAGGGTCTCTCGGCTACAGCTGGCTCTTATTGTCATGCGTTGTCCTTGTCCCGACTCAGTAGTAGTAGATTTGGGGTGGTCCCTTGGTACGTGGTCATCAACTCGAACGACTCAATAACATGCCCGTCATGGGTTCAAACCCAGAATGGACCGTCCGCCCGTAGCAAGGATTGAATATCCGGCTACGTGGTAATGAATTAAGTCTCGAAAGCCTGTATAGGCCGGCATGTCCGCGTAGGACGTTACGACAAAAAGAAGAAGATTTGAGGGAGTGTACATGTTCGACGTCCTGGGTATAGTAACCCGTTTTACAGGATATTATGTACCACACTTATCTGCCGATGACGACGGTGTATGTAGTATTCGAGGTGCTTAAGCACCAATAATGAGTATGGTTGGCTTTATTAATGATTCAATCAAATGGACTATCAACCATTTCACAATTTAGCTATTTTGCATAGTTTTCAAACATGTTTTTTTTTAATATTGCCTTGAATATCTTGATTTATAATGGGAAGGGGTATGAGATGGGACACTTTATCATCAGGTGGCTAATTTGCAACTTTAATTATTGAAAAAAATCATTATATCCAATACCATGTGTTTTCAAATCGGTTTGTGTAAACAAAAAATCTAAGTAACCATTGCCCTCATTACCCGCGGGCTGGCAGTGTGGCATGGAGCAAGTCCTTTCGCAGCAACGCACGTTGCTAAGAGAGCTCTGCTCTCACCGCTTTCTCTCTCTCACTGAATGGTTACTCTCACGTCATTGTGGCGATTTTCGATTTTATATATAGTGAGACTAGTTAAGGCCCGGTAAAATCTACCGGATGTCCTCAAATTTCGAATTATTTTCAAACTCTACACGTTCAGTGTCTACAACCATAACTCAAACACCTATTTGTTCTTATTTGTTCTTACAGATGTGTTAACCTTGTAACTTCCTGGACAGTTCTTACTGTACATTGCAGAACCGTTAAATATCGATGATGCTACTTTTGAGCCATACTGATGTAAATCTTAAATCTTAAATAACCTTTAAAAACCAAGTCACGCCATTTTGTATTTTTTTTAACTGGTGTTAAAAATTAAGGCTATTTGTTACGCACGTAAAGTACCAATGAATCTTATTTACTAACACTTGTAAGTAATAACAATGATAATCATGATTGGTGAGTTTTATGGCCATTTTGATAAAATAGAAGGTTCTGTAGCTGCATTCCTACTTATTTTCAATCGAACTGATACGTTCCATGCCTCTGTTGACACAAATGTATAATTTTTAATTAAAATTAAAAAATAATTGATTATTATTTTTTAGTTATCGGCGTGATTTTTTGGAAAGCATAGCTAAGTAGTAACCTCTACAACGTGTTAATTGAATAACGTATTGATGTGCAGTGGATTAAAAAATTAGGGTGCAGCTAACACATATACAACATGTTTAGATCCAATCCCAATTGCGTACTTAAAAACATACAATTTTCGAAATGCTCACTTCTGCTTCAATCCATTTTGTGTTTTTTGTGCCCATAAATGTAAGAGTGAACTACAAAAATATGATATCGCACATGGTTCGAATTCCATTTCTACTCTTTTTTTCGACTTATGTTTCATACGTTAGGTAATAAGTAATAGATGCTTGGATTGATTAGATTGATGAGATTTTCAATGTAAATTTTCCCGGTCTTAAATTTCAAAAAGGTCATTTCCAAAACCGCCGTCAAAATTTTATTTTATTATCCTGAAACTGGTTTTGAAGTATTGAATGGAATTGGTATTTGTGTATGAGACAATTGTTATTGTTGTGCAAAACATCAAATTTCAACAGTGAACATATTCCCTCACATTACTATTTACGGTGTAGTTCTAATATTCCAATCTATACTGTTATAGAAAAGAATGGTTCAACACTGTTATAGCCTTTCCAGATCAATTAACTAAATTCACGATTACTGGCAAACTACTTTAATTGCTCTTGAAGCCCCACATCTTTCAGATTTTGCTTTTAATTTGACATGTCCTTAATTATAACGTGGTTGTTCTTAATCAGCACCATAGTACGGTGATAGCATCACATGGTAGATATCGCCATCATTCTTGATAGAAACAGTCAGAATCTTTTCAGCCCTCTTGGGCACGTTACAGTAAGCATAGTTTAATTGTGGATCGTTCTGCAGTTGATGCTGATCCGGCTAAATGCAGTGCGCACGGTTGTCTCACCTAACGCGCAGTATGTTGCAGCCATGTTGCTCAATGAACCATCTCTCCCTTTAGTGCTTTGTTCCGGAAGGACATCCTGAAATAAGGAGTTCTTCCCACCCGCGAGCAAATCGTTACAAATTCAATTTTAATTTTCAAGCCATCAATACTCCCGCCGCTTCCTCGCTCGAAATTTCAGCAAGGTTTTTTAGCATATCGGCGCTTAGGGTCTCTCGCTTACCTCTGCTTCTTATTGTCATGCGTTTTCCTTGTCCCGACTCAGCCTATAATGCGGAGTAGTAGATTTGAGGGTGTAGTAGATTTGGGGCGGTCCCGTGGTACGTGGTCGTCAACTCGAACGACTCAATAACATGCCCGTCATGGGTTCAAGCCCAGAATGGACAGACCGCCCGCAGCAAGGATTGAATATCCGGCCACGTGATAATGAATTAAGTCTCGAAAGCCTGTATAGGCCGGCATGTCCGCGTAGGACGTTACGACAAATAGGAGAAGATTTGAGGGAGTGTTCGACGTCCTGGGTATAGTAACCCGTTTTACAGGATATTATATACCACACTTATCTGCTGATGACGACGGTGTATGTAGTATTTGAGGTGCTTAAGCACCAATAATGAGTATGGTTGGCTTTATGAATGATTGAAATAATTGGAATATCAACCATTTCACAATTAAGCTATTTTGCATGGTTTTCAAATATGTTTTTTTTAATATAGCCTTGATTATCTTGATTTATAATGGGAAGTGGAATGAGATGGGCCATCATCAGGTGGCTAATTTGCATCTTTAATTATTTAAAGAATTGTTCATTATATCCAATATCATGTAATTTCAAATCGATTTATCCAAACAAAAAATCTAAGTAACCATTACCCGCAACATCCGCGGGCTAGCAATAGTGCTTGGAGCAAGTCCTTTCGCAGCAACGCGCGTTGCTAAGAGAGCTCTGCTCTCACCGCTTTCTTTCTCTCTTGCTGAATGTTTACTCTCACGTCATTGCGGCGATTTTCGATTTTATATATAGTGAGATAATTATACCGTATGCTAGCTAATAAATAATTTGAACTACATAATTTGTTCTGTCTGAAGGTTCTACAATTCCTTTTATTATGGTTCTCGTTAGGATAAGCGACAGAAATCTCTTTTCCTATAAGTATGTTTCTGTTGCACGGATGGAGTGAGTAGAGGTTTTACACCCGTTTGAAAACGTGAAAGGAAACGTTCTTTCTTACTACTTGCTCTGTGATTTCTCTTATTTGTTGTGCTATCAAATATTGTTCCACGAATCTCTACAAACAGACCGTATCTATTTTAGGTTTTTTTTGCTGGTCTGGTCCGTGATATTGCTCCTCAATACCTCGCTATTGATCCTCTTTTTTATCTTCAAGTTGTATGCTATCTCCCATTAACTACGTGAGCTTCTAATCATTCCACATAGTAGAATAGATTTCAGGGCGATTAATCATGTACTAGGTTATG
The DNA here is from genome assembly GCF_943734685.1 of Anopheles coluzzii. Classification (NCBI taxonomy): domain Eukaryota; kingdom Metazoa; phylum Arthropoda; class Insecta; order Diptera; family Culicidae; genus Anopheles; species Anopheles coluzzii. The sequence goes on from NC_064670.1 coordinate 89,769,422, forward strand.
TACTCGACTTTATTATTAATTACATAACTATTGTTTGTTCTATAAATGCCTCAGCTCATTATCAAATGGATTTAACAGATCTCGCCTTGGATGCTCTTCACTGACATTTTCTCCTCATCTCCTCTTTTCCTATTCGTTTTTTTATTATTCCAGTGTCCATTTCTTATACTTGTACCGCTTCCGTGGAGCTTAATTAGTTCTCGAGTAGATGTTGTGTTATGAAATCTGAAAAAGATCTAAATAAGAAAATAAAAATGAGATGAACAAACATGATTAGAAAAAAGTACTCAGAAAAAAAAAACTAATTCACCGAACTAGCTTTTTCCAACTTCTTCTTCTTCTTTGGCTCAACAACCGATGTCGGTCAAGGCCTGCCTGTACCCACTTGTGGGCTTGGCTTTCAGTGACTAATTGATTTCCCCCCATAGCAGGATAGTCAATCCTACGTATGGCGGCACGGTCTATTTGGGGATCGAACCCATGACGGGCATGTTGTTAAGTCGTACGAGTTGACGACTGTACTACGAGACCGGCTCAGCTCTTTCCAACATCAATCATTTAAAAAAAATGACACAGTCCTTTAACACTCTGGGCGCTGTGTGGCTCGCTTTGGAATCACAGCTTTGTTCACTCCTCTTCTCTGTGATTGGTCGCTCAGCAACTCTCAGCAGAGCGCATTGCAGCGGGAAGAAAGAGAGAGCGCATATTGCAGAAGTGGCATCGTATGTGAGGATCGGAAAGAGAGTGAACGATCGTAAGCCAATGAAACGCTCTCATCGCTCTCTTATCTTGTACTGTTTTCTCTGCAGAAAGCTGATGCAAAATGCCAGCGCCCAGAGTGTTAAAGCTAGTGATGGAGACGCCTAGTCTTTTTTAATATAATGCTCACATAAAAAATGCCATAACTGCTAAGGTGGTGCAAAGTGCAATCGAACGCAGGTTATGAATGTATAGATTTTATGATATCTTTATCGGCGATGTTTCAATTTTTATCATACAGATTCGAAGATATTCTATACTAACCCATTCAGTGTATTGCCCGAGTGGGACCCGGGCTGTGCTTTTGTTCTCCGGTTAGAGTCAATCATCGCGTGAGAGGAGGGAGAATAAAACAATTATAATGACACATTTTGCACATCATCGTTTGTGTTAAGCAACGGTTTGCAGAATGGGCCATAATTGTTCTCTTTTGTTAACTTCTTGCCATTATTTCATTATGGGTTTATAAATTTTCTAAAAATCGTGGGACTGACAGTGGGTTAGAAATCATATGTTTTTTTAAATATATTATTACTTCCAAACAGAAAAAAATGACAGTCGCACAGTTGTCAACTCACTAGACTTAACAGCATTACAAACAGCTGTCAGTAGTTCAAACCCCCATTAGACCGTGCCTCCATACGCAGGACTGACTATTCTTAGATGGGTAATCAATTAGTCACTGAAAGTTAAGCTATCTACTGGTATAGGCAGGATATGACCAGCAGCGGTTGTGCCGACGAAGAAGAAGAAAAAAAATTGAATTTTGGATTCCACTGTACCGCTTTATAAGTTTGCATATTATGTAAAATGTTTTGATAGCTTATAAGTAATAATAGTTTGAATTTTATGTATAACAATCCTTAAGCACGGCGGTCGGCGAAGTCTGGGCCGCGAGCCAAATGCGGTGCGCCGTTAAATTCGGCCCTTTCGCTAAAAAGTTTGTCGACCGCTGCTGTAGCACAATATTTTATAATATGTGTTGGTGCGTAAATAAGCGTTACAAATCTTACGTTAGTTTTATTTTCTCAAAAATTAAATAGTAGTTCAAGAACTTCAGAGGCATAACTGTTTTACAAGAAGTCAGCAATACCTCATCAACTAAAAGAATGCAATCAGGTGTACGGTTCGATGTTTAGTTGAAGTTATGTGACTGATTTTCTTTCAGTTTCTTATCTTTTACCTCTCTACAATTTATACCGTGCATGATTGTTCCGCTGAACCCACTGTATTAATACATACGCCCAAGGTATAAGTTGCATAACGAAACAAAGTACAACCAATGCCCGGATTAAGGATGGTAACCTACATTGTAGGGAATTGTAGCTCCACCTAAACATGCAAGAAAAAATATAAAAAGCTACAATCGCTCTACAGAACCGATACAAGTGAAATTTATTTCCTGTGCATTGCAACATCGACAGACCATATTTTGTATCGGAAGTGCTGGTAAAGAAATCCAATTTAAAAATATGCTAACCGAATGTGTTTTTTCCCTCTCTCTTCCATTGCTTTTCATTTATTGTAGATCGAAATTTCGTGCTCGCGCGAACGATGAAGCCAAAAACGAAAGCGCACCACTGCTAGCTAGTTCCCGTGCGCATATTTCATCCGCTGACATAGTGCCAGTCACCAGCCTGAGCTCGGAACAAGCAAAGACACCACTCAGCATAAGACAATTCATTTCCGCGTGCTGCGTGTGTGAGTGTGTGTCGGTCGAGAAAGCGGGCAGATATCATTCCCCGTTCTTCCCCGTTATAAGACGACGTACTGCGTGTCATTGCAGCTGGGAGCTTCCCGTCTTTTGCCCGCTCCTTGCACGCTGCAACTCGCACCTTCCGCGGCAACATTTCGCCCCCACCAGTAAACGCTAGCGGTAGAGCAGTACTGTTCCACACGGCACACAGGGTTAAATGAAAATGTCAGACTTTGAGCGAATAAGGCTAGTGATTCTAGGTGGAGCCGGCGTCGGCAAAAGCTGCATCATAAAACGGTTCCTATTCAAAACGTACTCCGACAAGTACCGGCCAACGGTGGAGGATCTGTACAACCGGGAGTACGATCTCGGCTCAGTTACGCTTAAGGTAAGTGGGCGGGCAGGCAGGCACCAAGGGATAACGATTTACACAGTGTCTCGCCCGTCAACATGTGTTCTATCAAACGTTTAAAATTGAAAACTTCTTGCTGGCCGCCATTGCACACAGGTCGACATCCTTGATACGTCCGGCGAGATGCAGTTTCCGGCCATGAGGCGGCTCTCGATTGCGACGGCCCACGCGTTCCTGCTCGTGTATGCGACCACGTCCGAGGCCAGCCTGGGCTGCGTGAAGCAGTGCTTCGAGGAGATACGCGAGCAGCGGGCCGACTTCCAGGACATTCCCATGGTAATCGTGGGCAACAAGTACGACCTGACCGCGTCACACCGTGAGGTTCGCATCGAGGACGTCTCCGAGTGGGTTTTCTGCGAGCTGCCGAAGCTAAAGTAAGTAACACAGATTTGGGAGCGCTCGTGGGATGGGTGTTTGGCATGGGGGGAAGGGGACTGTTTTGTTCGGAAAACAATTTCTGCTGAAAATTTCATGCAGCCGTGCATATCGCTCTGTCACATGAGCGTATAATTGCCATCCTGTTGGTTGCTGCGGCGTGCTTGTAGTATTCATAAACGTGTGCTGCTGAAGAAGAAAGACATTCACTCAACTAGAACTTGATGAAGATGCAAAAAGCGCTCGTGTCGGAAGTTTAGAAGCCCTTCAAGTGAAGAGTGAATATTTCAAAGCAGCTCAACAGACGTGTGGAAAGTTTCGTCGACATGATGAAACCTCCATTCATTCCGTACTGGGAAGTCGTTTTGATCACGAAATTGAATAACGATCATGAAAGTGTCGATGCAACTGGGGTTAGTTTGTATAATTTCAAGATTAGGTTGTATCTGTGGCTGAAACAACGGCTTGAATAGTAATAAAATATTGCTACTAAAATTTACACACACACACACACACACACCAAAAAACACACAAAACCAGACCGCGTCGGACCGCACATGCAATGTGGAAAAATACCACAGTCATCACGAACCCCACCTTAGCTGCAACCAACACGCACATCCATTAATTAATGTTGATTGTTCGAGGCCAAAATAATGGTCACCATTGTAACGTATGCTGCCAGCCGAAACACACTTTCCATTAATTTTTGTTGTTGCCCTTTTGGCGGAGCTCTTTTTCTCTTTGTTTTTTACAACAACGAGATTGAATTTTCCCAGGGTGCTGCAATTCTTCTCACAGCAGGTATATCAAATTGAAATTAATTTGTCCTCGCACAACAAACACGCCGCCACGCCACCTGCCCGTGGATGCAATAACTCCACTTATTAGCGACAGCAGCAGCAACAGCCGGATAAAACACCAAAAAGTAGCATTGTTTGTCAGAATATTGCACTCGACCCATTCAGCGTGCCCATAGCCTTTCACACGCCCATCCCGGGCAGCAGACAATTTGCTGACATTTTCAGGCGTTTTCATTTGATGCTGGTGGGATTATCCATTTAAGCTATGGGGGTGGTAGTGATGGTGCCGGCGTGTGGAGCGATGGAAATTCAATTCAAAGCCAATATTGACCATCGCATACCGCAGGACGCGGGACGGCGGGGGCTTGGTATGGCATCGATGAAAAGACTTGCTGCGTTGCATAATTCCATTCCGGGCTGTGAGTATTTGGCACTGCTGAAAGTGTTTGAATAAAGCGGTGTTTGTCGGTGCAAGCGATTGGCAGAAATTATTCAGTTCTGAGCTCGGGCGTTTGTTTCCTTCCACTCTGCTCCGTCCCGGTTGAATGGGGACCACCGATCGCTCTTTCTGTGATAAATGAACTAGTTCTAATGGGGTGTTCGCACGTTAGTGTGGGCGCCAAAGGCAAATGTACCGAGAGGTGGCGAAGCACATGTTCGCTTTCCCATCAGCATTTAAGCGCCAGCGCACAGACAAACCGGCAGCGCTCAAATGCATAATCCGGCACCTGTCCTATAATCGGGCCAGAATATCGAAATTAATTGCACGATAGGTTGTATCGGTGTTGTACCTGAATTGCAATCGTCTATTCTACGTGCATCTGAATGTGTCTGCATGTGTGTGTGTGTGTTTTTCATGTTTTGGATAATGAGTTTCCTGATAAATGAAAAAGTTTCTTGAAATTGCTTGCATTTGTAATTGTTGAGTGTATGAAGAAGAAAGAACTTAGTTTATATTCATTCCATACACAACAGTACAACCTGACCGTGTGCGCAGATGCTCAGAACCGGTATGACGTTTATTAAAATTAATCATCGACCTGAAAAGTGAATTGAAACCGGTGCGCACACGAAAATAAGGATATTATTTATCTGAATACATCCACAAGTTAGTGTTGTTATTAGTTCAACGTGACAAGGTCGGACAATGCAGCGAATTTATTCAGTGTAATAATTATTTTTGCGAACAGAGTTGCAGTGTTATTTGAATGGCTAAGAAAATACAATCAATACTGTGAGCCAAGATAATGTGCACCGGTTCAATTGAAAATAAAAATTCCTTTTTATTGTTTAATATAAATTTCTTCAACCATTTATGAAGCATTGACGAACCACACAACATAATTGAGGAAGCTTTAATGCTTTCATTTTGGTATTTTTTGTTTGTAATTTCAGCCAGTCACTGTCTCTTTTTTTACAAACATTATGGGTAATAAACCTATTCCAATACCTTTTTCCCATGAATATCTTTAAAATATTGGGTACTGAAAAAATCCTAAAACAGTACTTCTGACAAATTGCTGTTCAAACAGCAGTAGATAATAGCATGAATAAATAAGAAACTGATGTGAAGAACTTTAAATTTCGTGAAGATGGAGTTTTTTCTCATCGAAAAATCATCGCTGCCAACGCGAAACAACTATTCATTTTTAGCCAATGAAGAATCCACCACAGGATGTTCTACTTTGAAAGCTTTTAAAGTCCTGCACAATGCACGCCTTTCTAGCACGAGTATCAAATGACAATGATGGAAAATTAAATGAAATAGTTGTCAAGTCACGTTCGCTAAGCACTTTGCGTTAGGCAGCAGCGTGATAGTAAGACGACAGTAGATTTGATTTCACCAACTTCGTCGATGTTCCGTACAGTCATCCGGGTGTCGGCAACGCTCGTTTCACTTGTAAATTGTTCACAAGCTATCGTGGTTTGAGTGATGGATCATGCATACAGCATCGGATATCCTCTCTCTGTTCACGGAAGCGCGCCCCACGATTGACACGGCTGACATTGTACACATCTTGCTCGAACGATGGCGCACCGTAGCGGGCCGTAGTTCGCAAAGGTCACGAATCGAAAACTGATTCCTGAACATGACGAATGCTACACGCTCTCCTGGTTCATGGATCATTTATTACGCCGATAGTGCCGAACGCGACAGGGCTGTGCAAAGATGGGCCCAATAATCGTCAGCATAAGCACGGTTTCGTAATCCCGATCCATTTTCGGGATGGTCCAATGCGTAGACGCTACGTTGGCATCATGGCACAAAACAAAAGACCTCCCACTCCCACTGTGCATGTAGGTGAAGGATTGTGAATCGTTTGATGCGCGGAAAGATATATCGTGACTTTTTTCCGGCTTCCCTTGTTTGAAGTTGGTGGCGCAATCTTGCCGCTGCCGCTGGATAACAAAGCGACGGAATGGCATCGAGATTTTCGACAGATGGTTCGTACCCTCGGGACTACCCATGGACTACGACCCGGCACGAGGCGACCCGTGGATAAAAATTCGGCACTCACGGTATGCGTGTATGTTGAATAAATATATCTTCAACCGAAATCGCACTCTTCGCATGCCACCAGCGCTCTGTTTGTTAGGCCAAGGCAAAGCAACCACTTGTCATGTTTTGTGGCACGGTCGGCTGTCAAGTGGTCGGCGCCACAGAGCACGTACTGGGTAGGCTTACCAAAACGAGGGCTGTGAAAATTGACAGAGCAGTGGTAACGTGACTAAAGCCAATTGTGTGGGATAAATCTTAATTCAATCTTTTCGCCTCGCGCAGTCTTTAACAACCACTGATGGTGAATTCGTGAAAAGAGATCGTGTAGCGGCTACAGATTTTTACAGTGCGGGATTCGTTTGTGCTTTTGGTTCTACTTCATAAACTTTTTTACGTCTTCACACGCACTTCTCCTCCTAACCATTTTGGTCTTACATAAAACATTGCACAAATTGACTCGTTCACAGCTATTCACTATGGCCACACATTTATTTTACTCGTAACAAGTGGTACAGACAATGCAAGTAATACTCATACTCATACTTTAATGGTTCGTAAATACATTGGAATTCAAAAAAGCTTTTTCTACGCTAGGCATCAAAACTGGCTTGAACAACAGAAGCAACCACCAGGGACAAAGCAACGAAATAGTACATACACACATATTGGAGGAAAAACAAGCGCCAATTATGGCATTTTCTGCAAACATAAAGAGCTTTTATTTTACATTATGCCATTATGCTGCAACTGGTGGAGGTTAAAGCGAAGCTTAAAAAAGAAAACTTCTATGGAAGAGAAGTTGTTCATTTTGCAATCATCCACACACAGTTAAACTGATAATAATGTTTGAAAAGCAAATAGAGAACAAAAAAAGTAAATGCAGAACAAAACTGCTGGCAAAGGGTAATTGGACCGAAACGAAACGAATTATACAACCACAAGAATGAATGAACCTTTATTGCCTGTACAGACTGTGACCGAGCCCGGGAAATGTATTCCACACTGTCTCGCTCGATAAGTTTTCTGCGGAATGGAACGGTCTCTTTGGCTTTAGCACATTCCACATAGCTCTACGATGTTTTACGATCGTGAACGCAAGATTAAATTTTCGTCATATGAGGGGATTATAACTGTTGAATATATTCGCTAGGTTAGGGGAAATATATTAAAATTATGTGTGCAATAACGGCACAAACAATATACGAGAACTGGTTTGGATGTGTTGACAATTATTTTATAATAATTCAACTAAAACTTGCTTTTTACAGGTTGCTTCAGATGGGCACTGTAGGAATGAGCTTTGACTCATAAATTATGTTACAAATCGTAAAATGTAAAATTACGATGTAATGTAATGTAATTAGGTCGGTTAAAGTAATGATGCGATTTGATAAATGGGCCATCAATATACAGTCAGTCCAAAAAGTATTCGTCTAGCTGAATATTTTAAAGAAAAAGGCAAATTATGGCCGCAATAGGCATGGAGCAGTAAAAGTAGTGATGAGGTTTGATAAAAGGACCTTCAATGCACACGTATTGCTAAAAAATAACCAATAAGATAGTGTAATAATAAATCATTCATTTAAAAAACTAAAAAAGTCGTTTTCACTTAAAAAGTATTCGTCTATTAGGTTTTTGGTGAAATATGCGTTAGAGAACAAAGGTTATGGAATCAAAAACTGTCTTGATCTTGTATTTTATTGCATTCATGATTATTAGTGACTTCTTGACCAACGCCATAACTCATTTGAATCTCAAAAAGGGCGTATTTTTTACCCAATCATCCTGAAAGACTTGTTTGAATTAATCTCTGGGAGAAATATTGCATTTCCGGGCCACGTGGATAGTTCCATTGAAAAATTGGCAACTGACATCATATTGAGAGTCTACCAAATCATTTTCATCAGTTTAGTTTCAGCTTGTTCGGGCAGATAACAATGCTATGTATGTTCTCCCGCTCGACTTACCTTATACTTTTTAAATAAAGTTCCTCAGAACTGGGACTCAAAGTACTTCAATGCTGCAAGAATATGTTTCCAAATTTCTTTTCCCATAAATTTGAATCTCTTTTTTTTCTTGATCTTATTAGCCATCATGAAATGCACTGATTCCTGAGTAATATTTGATTTTTTTGGACATTAATCCGCTTCTTTCGTTAGATTAACCGTCAAGAATGGCTGCTTACATGGCAGTTTGGCCATTTTTCTGACACTAATTGTGTGACTAACTCGGATCAAATGAAGGAACGAGGGCTCCCACACATTTTGTAACCTTCATAAATTCTTGATCTTATTAGCCATCATAAAATGCACTGATTCCTGAGTAATATTTGATTTTTTGGACATTAATCCGCTTCTTTCGTTAGATTAACCGTCAAGAATGGCTGCTTACATGGCAGTTTGGCCATTTTTCTGACACTAATTGTGTGACTAACTCGGATCAAATGAAGGAACGAGGGCTCCCACACATTTTGTAACCTTCATAAATTGGTAGGATAGGTTATGCATAAGTTTAAGATACGGTTTTTGCCATCATGCTCCATTCATTTAGATCCCCGCCTTTGGTGTCTCACTGACCGCTCTAAAAGCAATTGAAACAATGGAAATGCATTAATTTAGAAGGAAGGCCCTAGACAGATTGATAATAATACACCTGTTTCCATCTACGTTCGAATCTAGTGCCATTTGCATCGAATCGCAAACCGCCTGCTTTGAATCGTATGCCACTTCGATTGAATGCGTGCAACCATGGTTGAATCGCGTGCCAGTACGGTTGAATCGCGTTCCACTATGGTCGAATCATATGCCACTACGATCGAATCGTGTGCCGCTACCATTGGATTTCTGAAAACAAGAGCATAGTAAACTGTTTGTTTACGTTTGAAAGCTGTTTCTTTCTTCCCCGACTGCATTTCGTTTTTAAAATACTAATAAAAGGTAATTATTCCCTGATTATAGGTAAACCCGACGAATATTGGTTGAAAACAAGGATTTTACCATCAACAAGGGACCATGGTTTAAACCAATATTCGTGATTTACCTATAATCAGAGAATTCCTTTTTATTAGTATTTTACTAGCTAAATGCCGTCGGTGAAGAAAGAAAAAGCTTTCAAACGTAAACAAACAGTTTACTATGCTCTAGCTTTCACCGCGAGGCCACATGAGGTGAAATATACAGCGAAATGAACTATTTGACAGGCGAAATATCTGACGGATAAAGCATCACAGCAACCAGCTGATGTGCAATGTAAACAAATAACATGCACAAAATCGTAATTAAAACCATTAAATATCTTCAATATCGAGTACTTCGTCAATTTTCAGTAAACAGTTCATAATTTCTTCCAATTAGGGAATGTTTTGCTTGAGAAGATATTATTTTTAATAGAATTTCGAAAGCGGATGTTGCGTCTCCCCCAACCCTTTAGCTGTACCTGTCAGATATTTCACCTGTCAAATAGTTCATTTCGCTGTATATTTCACCTCATGTAGCCGCGCGGTCAGAAATCCAATGGTAGCGGCACCACCGACAAACCGACGTGACACTTCGAACAAAATGAGCTTCAAAAGTTGACTCCTTATTTCAAATGAAAATACGTTAAACACTAGCGCCATCTCTATAATGATTCGCTTACTACATTGACACAGAGAAGAAACTGCTAAATCCCCTTTTTTTTCTTCGCAAATTCCAATGCGTATTGTTTTATGTACTTCTCACATCTTTTGCATTGATTTGGAAACTTATAAAATGATTTTCCTGGGTGTTTTGTCCAATAATTCTTACAAAATCGTGCCTCACACTTCCTTTGCAATTTGTATTTAGAAAAGTTGTTTACATCGAAGCAGCAGTGAACAGAGCTTACTTTGACAGAAGTGATCGCCTCACTGGTAACTGACAGTACTTTCGTGTGGGACACTTTTGTAACGCCAGTTTCACGTCGGTTTGTCGGTGGCGGCACACGATTCGATCGTAGTGGCATATGATTCGACCATAGTGGAACGCGATTCGACCGTAGTGGAACGCGATTCAACCATGGTTGCACACATTCAATCGAAGTGGCATGCGATTCAAAGCAGGCGGTTTGCGATTCGATGCAAATGGAACTAGATTCGAACGTAGATGGAAACAGGTGTAATTTTAATTCATATCTCCGTAGTGCTTGGTCAATGTAAATGATAAAAAGCTAGATGGAAGAATACTTTTTGCACGCCCATCAAACGACTTTTTTTAAATTTTTTTATGTATTTTGGTTGCTATTGCACTATTTAAATGATTATTTTTTAGCAATACGTGTGTATTAATAGTCCCTTTATCAAACCTTATCATTACTTTTACTGCCCCTTGCTTATTGCGGCAATAATTCGCCTTTTTTCTTTATAATATTCAGCTGGGCGAATACGTTTCGGACTGACTGTACACGTTTGGCTAAAAAATATGCATTAAAATAGTGCAATAGCAACTAAAACACATTAAAAAACTTTAAAAAAAGTCCTATGACGGTGTGTGCTATGATCCAACATCTCCCACCCTCATAAGTGGTTCTTCTGGAATGAATTAAATTGAGTGTTCGGAGCGATAGTTTGGATCGTCGCAGGATGAATGTTCAGTCAACCCATGTTGCTGCGATATCACCGTTATATTACTAGCTGTGTCGAGCTGTAGATTGACTGTAATACCATTGATGGAATGTTGTAGGAATGAATTTTCTTGGGTGTTGAGTGATGTGAATCACAATGTAGACGCCTCTGGAATGCAATTTTTCTTGTTCACTTGATGATGATTGTTGTGTTAATTTCTCCTTATTTGTCATCTCCTCTTCCTCGGCGGATTTTTTTCGGGAAACATTCACAGTAGCCTTCTGTGTGTCCAATACGATTGCATTTTCTACATTAGTGTGTCGAGTATTGCCAATCTCGAACAAAGTTTATCTGACCGCAGACCTACGCAGACATATAAACCAAACACTTCAAATGATCAGTCTTCATATTGTGGAACTCTGAATCTTCACAAACTCGGCAGCGACATCTTTGAGATCCTTTGCATCCGATTCGAAAAAATCTTCGTATCGTCGAAACAATTTTCGTAATTTTCCTCTGTTTTCTGCATTGAAGATAAATTCGGTCATGTTCATGACTACGAATTGTTCCGTACTATTGGTTCCCGATGATGTAGTTTCCAATAGCTTTAACAGAGCCCTGAGAATCGCTAATTTAATGTTCTGGTCTTCTTGAGGCATCCTGCTTGCTTCTAGAATTAAATATCTTCGTCGCCAATTGTTGTGTATTGAAATGCCAGACTACGATGTGTTCTATATGAGAGGTTTAGTCAGACTGATTGTTTTATTTGTATTCTCTACTTTTATAGTCCAGACTGCAACAATGTGAGCAATGATCAACTAATAGTTATGATATAATAATGTCATTGTTATAGTGTTTGCTATGATCCAACAGGTAGCAACATAAAATCAACAGGCAATCTATGATCTATGATGAAACAGGAAATTCATGTTCTGGAATTGCGTACGAGTGAATAGGCACAAGCTTTGTCTCTCATTTTTAACTGCTATTAAATTCTAGGAAGATAGAGATTTAAGAAAGTGGTCTCATGGAAGCATGTCCCTCGACTTAACATCAAGGGTTCAAGCTCCGTATGGGCCAAGGACTGTCTGTCCTGAGTAATTTATAAGTCGTTGAGAGCCAAGTCCATTAGTGGTAAAGATAAGCTATGACCAACAACGGATGCGCCAAAGAAGTAGTAGAAGAATGATTTCAGGCGTTAAAGACATTTCGTCATATCTTAAACGCTTAAAAATCAAATATTTGTTCATGTATATTTTCTAATTCTAAATTATTAACGCGGCCAAACAATATAAACATATTTTAATAACAAGTGAGATTACATCTTGTGTTAACCAATGGGGTAGCTAAATAAATTTCAGAAATTGCTTGTCATTATATATAACACATGGGATTATTTTCACTTTTCCGAATAAAATTGTTGTGTATTATGTTTGTTCGTATTGTTTCCCAACGTCCATAAAAAAATTCACCTATGAAGTACGAATTCAAAAGGCAATATAGTAGCAGTCATACCTGACCTATATCTCAGCAGTCTCAAAACTGACGACATTGATGTAAATCGGAAATGATCCCGAACACTGCCTTTTTGGAAATGTTTATTTTTTCTGTTTATTTCAACACGCGCAACGGATTATTTTAAAGTCGAACCATATACTCTTATATAAGCTGTGTACGTAGAAAGCAAAAGTATATGATGCACAGTGAAAACGCAAAGTCGCACAAGTGATCTCGAATCTCGACAGCGCCGCTGTAAAACCGTACTTTTGTGAAGCACAACACGGCACGACGTATATGAAACGATTGTAGTTTTGCTACAAGTATTGTTGTGGGGATAACAATAACCAGCGCTGAGCTGTGTTTACCATCAGTGAAAACTACTTCCAACTGATAATGCGAGCAACGGTGATGATGGCGTGTTTGGGGCGAACACCAATCACTCCCCCAGACTACCAGCTCTCCTTGGTTGACTATTGTACCAGCGTGTTTCAATCAATACTACATGCCACAATCCTTCCTGCTTCCCTTGGTTGGTCATCATGCTGCCGGCGCAAACTTTCGCCAACCAACGATGTGCTACGCTTGGTAGAGAAACTTGTCCTGCCAACTGCTGATGCTGGCAGGTTCATCAATGTCCTTCCAGTGCAGACGATGCGCCACGCAACACGCCACACACATACACACACGTACAGACGCAGTTAGATAGAGATAAAAAGTGCTACCGAGAGTACGAGAAGCAAAACATAATCGGTTGCTTAACGGGTTTCAATTGTTTCTTCGTCTGCGTTCCCGGATAATGGTGCGTTCGTGGGGTAGTGAGAGAAAAAGGGAGGAAGGGAAGGTTGTGCTTCCGGAACTGGAGCGGAAAGCTCAGTGTAATGGTCTAATCGCATCCGTTTTGGGGTGGGAAGGAGTTTTGCACATTTTTGCACTGTTCTGATGGTACTGCGTTGTGGTGCCAGAGCCTGTTCGTTTTCTTGTTGAAACATGCAGAATATGCGCCTGCAGGATGCAACACCGAGCGTGACAGTGCCGGGGAGCCGAGCAACGAGAGAGAGAGAGAGAAAGAGAAAAAAATCACCACCACTCTGCTGATTTGATGCACCGTAACACGGAAGGGTGCTTCACAACCGAGGTCTGGCAAACAAAGCAAAAAAAAAAAAAATACACAATCTGAAAACACCTGAAGAGAAAGTAACCAATTCACGAACGGTGGAACTAATCTAATTTTAATTGCACACACTCAGGCGCCCGGCCGGGGTTAGCAAGCGTGTTGGTGAAGCCGTTCTGGTTGTGGAAAATTGAAATCTACTTTCATCCGGTAAGCACCGAATGACATGGTTAGATCGCATTTGTTCTGTTTGCAGTGGTCTCGTTGGTCGTGATGCAAGGTCAGTAGCTAGAGATATGAAAAAACTGTAATGGTAGTTCTGTCTGGTTTTTGTTTTGCTGGTACACGCAGTGTTGCGAGCATCAAATTTGAGCGCGTTGAAAAACCATAATAACCAAGGCTAATTTGCTTTCTACACTCCCGCCAAGATATGACACTTTGTTGCGGAGCGCAACCTGTTTTGTAGCCTGTTTTTTTTTTGGCCAAATATTCACACGATCTGGCAAACAGATATCTAAACTTTTGTGCCGGTTTAAACTAGTGAGGGTAAATGTTCCATCTGCAGGTCGGCAAGCGTTTAATTGCGAACCGTACTTCCATGTGCCGTACCCAAACTGCCGTCGAGGGCAACAAATATTCATAACGCAACCCACAAAACTCAAAAATGGAAAACAGCTCCCAGTTTTGTTTTTTGTGTTTTGTGTTTGGGAGCTAAATGCGTGGCAGAAGCGTTAGCATGAACTCCGCACCACCACTCAAATCGAGTATAATGCTAGCAGGGCGGTCGTCACTCTTCTTGGGGTCGAGCTGGGTCTGCGTGCCAAGCGAAGTCTTCACCAGCTTGGCAGCTGGCATGTAAAAATGCGATATGTTATTTTGCATGCGCCTTCGAAACGGTTCGGAACGGTTGGCAGGGATAAAGATTGACGTAGAGAAAATCTGAACAGTGTCTAGCGCTATTGATATAAAAAAGAAAAGAAAAAAACATTGCAAACATGTGAAGAGCTACCGTCGAGGATGATAGCACGGTTGGGGAGTAGATATGGTAAAATGAAATGCGCGTGTGCTATTGCCTTCTCCACTGAAGTACGGTGCATTAATTACAATTTTTCGCCCAAGCTAATATCCTCTAAATATTAAACTGCTTTTTTGAACTGCACACACACACACACACACCCAGACTCGAATTGAAGGGTTCGCTCGAACGGTTGTGAAACAGCTTGGATTTGGTTATGCTAAACAAACAACGCCTACAAAGCAGAGTACGGCAAACCTGAACCAGGCAGTATCAATTTAAATTGATTATTTTAATCAGCATTTTAAAACACGTTGCGTAAAGCGGCGATGAGTTGCGTAATCGTTTCGCAGAAAGCTGGAGAGCTTTCACCTTGCCCGCACACACACACAAACATACACACAGACACACAAACCTGCATAAAACCAATACCAAAACTCTCATCCTCGTCAGAGTCGGTGTCCCTTCGAGAGGAGTTAAACTAGCAAATTTCCCCATATTGCTCTATTTCACCAATTCCCTTTACATCGCCAGCCCCGGGGGGACCACTTCGAGCGATGGTTTTGTATGCTGCCCAATCTGGGTCGCTAGCAGAAAGCGACGCTGAAGAGCAGGTGAAAATTGGACGGTCACCGTCGTCTCGCACTCCTCTCCATTGCTTCTTGGCACCGTTGCCGTGTCTTTCACACGTCCAAGGTGTGCACAATGAGCGCCACAGCTTAATGACGGGACGAGCACAGGAAAAGGTCAACCGTTTGATTGTGTGATTGAGGTTGCCTGGTTGGCTGTGTGCTAGTCAGTGCTGGTGCCCTTGCCACCATACGGCTAATTGAATATGGAGCGGAAGGGCACTTGGTGCCAACAGAGCGGGTTCGTAGGATATAGCGAACCGAAGAAACCATCTTATCATGGTCAAATGTGATTGGCTATCGCATGGGCAAGGAGGCAAAGTGGAACGGGGAAAGTCATTTGTTCGATGGTGTGAGATGGGTAAGAACGATAAGCCACATTCCAGCGAATGCATCGATTTATTTCCCGCACGAGCGATCATCACCGTTTCTTGTGTGGTGCTTTAGCTTGGAACAGATTTATGTTTCTTTCCATCATCTTCTCCCTCTCAGGTGGGTAAGGTAAATGAACCCGATCATTTCAAAGCCGATGAATATACTGAAGGTTCAAACTGCTCGCCACTAACGTTAAAAAAACACATAGATGACGTAAGCAGCGCAACCCTTCCTTTGATCTATTTTTAATTTCTTTATTTTATTTTATTTTTTGCTTCACAACCATAAGGATGATTGGTGGTAGAAAAAAAGGGCAAGCTGTGTTTGGTGCACTTCGGTGGAGAGCTGTTTCATGTCCCTTCCCGCCTGCAAGTGCATCTGTTTGTGACAACTTCCGTAGTAGGTTTAACGAAAGTGGACCTGCAGAGAATGGTAGAGAAAAGAAAAATCTAATTAATTGGGAATTTGTGTACCAGTTAGAGAACGGTCAATTTGGCCATTTTTTACCTTTATTTATTTAGAATGACCTTTACTGAACGAACGCAGAATCGTTGCAAATTGGTTGGAATAACGTTTTCTACCCAAACTGTTTTCTGGAATTGGTGACGCTGGTTTTTGGTATTTTTTTAAAATAATTTTTTCTATCATTCATCATTTGTAGTGTGCGTAACACAAGTCATAGAGGGTTTTTCAAGTCAATTTCCTTTTACGAGTTTCCAAATCAATCTTTTGAAAAACATCTTGCAGGCGGTGAATGATGATGTGCACATTCGGAAGTGACTTGGGAAACCCTGTTAGACTTTTCTAATAAAAACATAATTCGAAGCAAGCCCGTTGTTTCGCAATGAAAATAGTTTTTTTGTCACTGAATGTTTAAAATTTATATCATTACAGATAAACAGGTCAAGCGTGTTATCCCTCAAATTTGATTAACGATGTTATGGTAAATAAAAGCGAAAATCATCTAATCGTCCTTTGGTTTACAAGTTTATAAATAGAAGGGATGGAAAAAATCTCGCTTTGGCTGGTTATTTGATTCTCTATATTCGACGGATTCCTGTCATTCGTTTACTATTTTAAGTTTATAAGTACTAGGCGTCTCCATCGTCGGGAATGGTGGGACATTATTATGATTTTTTTTCTTGGTACTATTTCGGTATTGGAATGTAGATAAAAAATGATGTGTGTGTGTGTTTTTTTTTTCTTATTTTATATTGTAAGATTCTGTGGTCCAATTAAAAGTCCACCATTACTATTGGAGGACTCTCTGAATGAAGATCGATCTGCTCCAACCTCGCAGGAGTTATCGAATCGGCCAGTCCCATATCACATACAAAATGCATATGACAAGGTCACTCGAACTTTAATTCAATAACGAACATATTCGCCATCTGTGAACTGTTATTCACTGTAACGATTTGCTGATCAATTGTAAAATAAACCAACCCAAGCGAACATAAATAATAATAATAATGTCTTTCAAAGCTTGTATGGCCGGTGTTGAGACGGCCTTAACTGACACCGGGTTGTTGATGTTCGAACGATTTCAAACATCTATAATTTTGCATATTGATAGGCGCTATCAGAGTCCACTAGATGGCGTAAAGGGCTCTAATCGTCGAAAATAGATCGTTGAAAAGAGAGGACACTCGAAGAGAAGCAACCAACCAGCTCTCCAAAAAGGGGACAAGTCGCGGCTAGGGTCAGAAAGGGTCAAATCGATTTGAGTGCGCGCAAAACATAAAACAGATTCATTCGCAAAGGAAAAGCCAAGATGTTTGTAAAGTGCAGAATATAGAAACAAATCTCGCAACCAAAAACTTGGTTTTCGTGTTTAAAATCTAAATATTAGCCCTTTGCAAAAGCGATCGTCGCAACAGTCGGCGATGACTCCGTTTTGGCATAGGAATACTCCTTGCAATGGAACGGCCAAAAGCAGCCATAGGGTTTCAGGTATTTTATCGGCTTTACATACATCGTTCCATATGTCCAACTGCAAGCCTTTTTTAACTAAACCTCAACTCATCACCTTACTCAACTTTCAATTCTTGATGGAAATGTCTGTATTATCGATTTTTATACTACTTGTCTAGCTGCTCCAGCCTCCCAGGCCAGGACTTATTTATTTCTACTCGAAACCCCTCTTCAAATTTTCTGCCAACTGTTTAGACTGGCCAACACAGACAGGTGATCAGCACTGGGGCTCAAATCGAAGCTTTAGCCAGTCAATATGGACGTATGGAGGAATTTTACAGAAGCTATAATGGTCCCAAGTAGCGTAAACTCTTTTTAGTTCATGACTCTTTTTGTAGTGGTAATCGTAAATTGACTGATTTATATTAAACTTACTGATTATTCTTCTCCTTTAACACAACAACCATAGGGATCAAGGACTCCCTTATCTTGTAATAATCCTACCTTTAAGTGACTTTTTTATCCTTAACATTTTGGTAAGTCGTGCGAGTTGACGACTGCCCAGAAACTAACCGATAACGTTGTTAAATTTGATCTGTCCACAACAGAGTCAATACTGTATAGCGTGACAAGTATGATTTACAAATAAATGATGGGCTAAACGAATGAATAATTGCTAATATTGTTCCATGTTTTTTTATGCAAATATTTAGATTTTAACTTCATTTAGAACTATAAAATTTGCTTCAACATAATGCATAATGCATTCTACATATATATATTTTTTTGGTGGAAAATAATAATGAAATAATGTTAATACAACATTTTTTTTTTCTTTGGCTCAACAACCGATATCGGTCAAGGCCTGCCTGTACCCACTAGTGGGCTTGGCTTTCAGTGACTAATTGATTCCTCCCCATAGCTGGATAGTCAGTCCTACGTATAGCGGCACGGTCTATTTGGGGATTGAACCCATGACGGGCATGTTGTTAAGTCGTACGAGTTGACGACTGTACTACGAGACCGGCCTAAATACAACATATACACGGCCAATAATTGGGCAACAAAATTTCCTTCTTATTGGTTTTAGGCTTGGCATATCGGCCTGACACAGGTTTATAAAAATTAGTTGTTTCTGTTAGTTGTATCTTAGTTGTACTGGATAAACTGGTGTGGAACGCAAAACTATCGAAAAAAAAACAACCGAGCGAGTACTATTTTTGGAATATGTGATATAGATGATTTAGTGTATCTTGTGATATAGAACTCAGTAGTAGTAGTAGTAGTAGTAGTATTTGTTTATTGAATAATTACATTATTGCGCGTATCGCATTTTTCCTACAATTTTTAATGGGTCCATCATTTTAGACTCTCCTCATTGTTCTTTAATATTTGTTAAATATAACATTGTTGGAGTTCTATTTTGCTAATTCTAGGAATGGTTTATGAGTGATAGTGGGGATATAGAACTCATAATACAATGGCTCATTAAAAATCCATTATTACATGAACATAGTGAACAGTAATAATTGGAGGATTAAAGTTTTTTTTTAGATAGAAAAACGCCATGGGAATTAATTAGACCGTTTTCTCATATCGAAAAAAAAGTTTACAATTTGTTCGGGGAATTAATCCTTCTTTATTCATTTTTTTTTATTCTCGTCGCGTTATTTATGCATTTTCCTTAAATAACTGAATTCCTGGCCATATTAATCTACGAGATGGGGTTATAGTTTTACTTGATCTACTTTTTTTAAATAAGATATTTATTTGTATGGTTCCTCAAAGCTATTTAGCTATGCATTTTCCTGAGAAAACGTATCCGTTGTTCCAATAATATACTGCTAATTTTAATTCCTTTGAGCAAAGAGCAAAAGTGAAACCCTATTCCTTGGACAGCCAATCTTGTCTTACATTTTAATTGCCTTTTCATTCAAAGCTGCCTCCGTGATGTTCCAAAGTAATACTAACAAACAAACTTCATCCCACCATTGGCGTCTCGTTACAAAAGCTGCCGTATGTTACACCGTCCCTGCTCAAGCTTATTGCTATCGTTCCGGTTGTATGCATTTCGCTTTTTATTGCACAGCCCTTAATCAAGCACGTGCTAGCTTTTTAATGTGCTTTCATTTTCGCTCGAGATGATTAGCGCAAATGGATACTGCTTGTATGCCGCAGCGAGAACCGCTCCACCGGAAACCGTTCCATGCGAAACGAATGAAACTGACACACACACCCACACACACTGATTAAAAACTTTGCTCCGGTAATAATTCCGAAAGGTTGTCTACGGTCTCGCGCCCTGCCATTCGTATGAATTAATCAAAAGCCTCTTGGCCAAAGGGGGGTCCTTCGGGGTTCAATCGTCGTTAAAGAGAAGGTAACGAAACGCCGCCCTACTCCACTCGGCAGCAATTACTGTGACAGTTCAGCGCGGACATACCGAAAACACGAAGCGCACACAAAAAATGTGGCCCGATTACATCGTCTTTATGAAATGCTGGGGGGAAGATGCTTTTTTATTAGCCAATTGCTCGAGTGCTCTCAGTTCAATGGGCTCCAACAATGATTCCATGCGGCCACCGCTACCGAGACCGGTCAATGGCACTGCTCCAATGCTCTGACGGTGGTGTTGATCCGTGGAAATGGTCACCACCGCTTCACTGCACCAGCCTCGCGCGAGGAGAATGGGATAAATTTGAAATTAATTTTATCACCGGGAATGGGAAAGAACGGACCGTTTCGAACCGGCTAGCCGATGCCTGTGTTTGTATCCGTGTTTTTGGAGTGTGTGTGTGTAGGCATATGTCCATGTGCCAGGTAGCACCCATCACAAACCGGCCACCTGCTGAGGGAATTGTTGCATTGATTGGCGCTTGTTGGCGGCGGAGGGAACGGGGGGAAGCATGATCATAAAAATCGATCGACTCGGGTGGTTTTTTTATGCCACTCTGTCACCAACACGTGGAAATCCGGATTGTGCCGTAATGCGCTTTGCTTCTTCTTTTTTTGCTCCTGCCTGGCGAGTGCCAGGTGGAACCTCCATCACCTGTGTGGACGATTTTGGCGGGGCGAACACAAAGCCGGAAGAAACTTTATGGCCTAAAACGCCAAACAACCCGCCCCCTCGCAATCCCATCCAGTTTTGCTTCCGTGTTGTCGGATTGCTTCGTTGGGGATGAAGGCTTTGAGCGTTTATTTTCATTTTTTATGTTGCTTTTTCCGGCTCGTTTTTTTTATCTTTTACTCTTGCAACCACCACTCACACACCATCTCCCTCCCTTACCTCCCTCGACCACTGTTTTTACGATGTGCTTCTGGCTCATTTGGTATGAAGCAATTTTGTGATCAAATGTTTGACCAAAGCCCGGCCGGTGTGACAGGAAAATTGTGCTCCCCGGGGGGGTGGGAAATAGGGGACACCAGAGCGGGTTTAAACACGTGAATTAAGAGCTTAGGTGGCACACGGCATACTCTCCTCCCTTTCGCTCCGATCACCCCGAGAAGCCAATCGATCGGTTCGGGAGGATTTTCGCTGCAAAACCAAACCATTCACGCAAGCTCTCCAGCGCTCCCATTGGACAATGGCAGCCTCCGAAGCGTTTGTTGTTTCCTAATTGCTTTTGACAGGATTTTCACATCGAAACATCGCCCTTTTTTGTACCTGTTTCTCATATTCTCTCTTATTTTTTATTTTCTTGTTATGTTCACCAGGGTAAAGGTGCTCGAGTGCTCCGCGAAGGATGATTACAATATAATGGAAATATTTCGCACGTTTGTCACGCTGTCCCGCATACTGCCGGTGAACGGTAGCGCCGAGTCCGGTTCCGGCTTGAAGCGGCGCTCGTCAGCCTACGTCAGTGCCAGCAGTAAAGGTAGGTGCGGACGCCATCGCAGCACTGTTTATACAGCACGCCGCCTGTTCATTATGAGCTCCCCCCCCTCCCTATGGCAGGATTCTCATTATGTGCACAGTTTTATGCAACGAACGAAACGCCGTGCCGGGCATAGCTTAATTAACCACTTGATATACCTGTTTTCTTGCGCTCTTTTCTTCCTTTGCTGGTTCCCATTTGCTCGATGTATGGTTCGCGACGCACAGCAAAGTCCAGAATCGGCAGTCCGTCCATAGGAGGTTGTGAAAAGCCAAAGGATTCGTCATCGTACCTGGCGGCATCCACGTCCGAAGGCACGAGCAGCGGTGGGCTCGGTGGCGCCGTCGGTGGCGCTGCCGAGGTGAAGTCGAAGCCCCGGTCAAGGTAAGTGGGTGTCGTTGCATCGGGAGCTACTTAGATGATTGCTACACCACCCACCTTCCTCATGGGCCCCCCTTTTCTTACTCTTCCTCTTTCGCAGGTCACTCATCCGAAGATCGTCCCGCAAGACGAAGCAACAAATACAGAACGCGTCCGGCGCCGAAGACTGCAACATTCAATGAATTCGCTGGTGCTTCGTCGGCGGTGACTGATATGGGGAGTCGGTCGGGGTTGCTGCTGCTGTTGCTCGGCACGGTTGTTAAACAGGGCTGTTAAACTTCTTGGTGAAATAGAGGAACCCCACACAACCTCCCCCTCCCCTGCAGCGAACGTTGGCGCGATATGCGTATGTGCGTGTGTCATTTATGTGTAACCGAACACAACACAACCATTGCAAATGGCGCATGTTTTCTTGTTATTGTTATGGGTAGCGTTTGGTGCAAGCGTAGTGCAAGGGTTAGTTGAAACCATACTCCCCCCCCCCTCCCCTCGTCGGTAGTACTAGATGAAACGTCCTCCCATCGCCCATACCCCTCAACAGTTTGGAGTAACGATTGTGTTCCAAGTGGCACGACAAGCGAACGGTGAAAAAAATTATATTAATTGAATGAAATTGCGTCTTTGGCGCTCTTCCGCTGCCTCTCCTCCGTTCTGGAATGGGAAGAGCGTGGGTGTTGTGATTGAGGAGTAGTTAGGGGATGGGAAGGGGGGCAACACGACCACAAAAAGACCCCCTCGAAGTAACTAACACCTCTGCAGGGGAAGAATAAGGTAGAAGTAGCCAGCGTTTATAGTAGCATGTTTTTTGGACAATTGTTGACGTAAGCGCATAGAGGCGCTAACAAGAACACACTATTGATGAATGCACCCAGCAGGCAATAGGAAGGGGATATGTTTGGCAGTGGTATTGGTGCAGCAGGAGCGCCAGATACTAGTGGCAGGGAAGAGAGGACCGGGATGATTGTACCATTACAGGGTTTCCCACGATTTATTGGTCAGTTCCCATGATTTTTTGGTGTGTTCCCACGATTTTTTGGTCGTATCCCATAAATTTTTGGTTCGTTCCCATAATTTATTGGTATTTTCCGATTGGATATCAATACAATTGGACCAAAAAATTCTGGGAAACGACCAAAAAATCGTGGGAACGCACCAAAAAAATATGGGAACCCACCAAAAATTGATGAGAACCAACCAATAAATCGTGGGAAACCCTGTATGAAAGGCCTGTTTCTGGAATTACCATTTATGAGACAGACGATTCATGGGCACAAAAATGAAGGCAAATCAAAGTAGAACACCCAGCAGAACAAAAGTAGTTTGGGAGCTAGAACCGATCGCGATGGCCCTTTGGCAAACGATCGACTACAGAAATGGTAGACTCGGCTAGACTTTAGTATGATCGAACAAAATAAAAAAAGGAACAGGCTGGGCGGGCAAACGAACGAACTGTATCGTATGTGTGTAAAACCCAATGTTTGTAAAAAGCAATAATTTTCCCGTAGCGTTTGACACTGTTCATTGACAGTTTTGAGAAGAAAGCAGACGTAGATGGCAATGGTGCATGAAGTTTTATATAACCTTAAGACACTATAACCGCGACACAATGTCAACGTATCGAATGCTACCAAATCGATCACACATTGAACAGAGTATCGCAGCTGCTGATCGACGGCTCAACGTGCTCGGTGGTGGTGGAAGAAACGTGGACGGTGTAGTAGAGATGTGCATTACACACAGTGAGGTAACATTGCGGTATTGCAAAACAAAAAAAATCACCTTTTCGAACGAAATTTAACCGATCCAGCAATCTTCTACCTACACATAGCAATGGTAAATTATTAAAAAAAAATCTTTTTCTTGGCATACGCAACACGGTAAATGGAAGGAGAGAACATACAAATATTCACTACTTACAATGGTACAACAACGTACATGATAATCTCATCACAAGAAATGTACCCTGAGTTTATTTTACACGATTTCCCAAGGAGTTGCGTTACGTTTCCCAAATTTCTTTGAAATATTTTGACGAATTATTGTCTATTGCCTACTCCATTTTGAATCAGTCCCACGAATTGTTGACCGTTTCCATAATGTGTGTTGAGTTAATGTCAAAAGCTGGTGAGCTCAATTCTTTAAAAAAGGGAATGTCAATCACTTGTGAAACTGATTCAAAACGGATGCAGACAGTGGTCAATAAACGGGAGATAAATTTAAAATAAATTAGGGAGATATAAAAAATGGAAAATAACTGGAAGAAACACATAGGATTCCCTGCATTATTTAAGCTAGGTAACTTACTCTTACTCCATAAATCACTTACGCCATTTTACACCGAAAGCTTTGCCATAGTTTTGTTTTTGTTCAACTTCGTTCGGTTCATCACTGGTAAGCTTATACTGCTGGCAGAATTTTTCAATGTATTTCATACATTTCATCCCCATTTGCTGCTGCTGATGCTACAAACGTTTCCACTTATATGCTAGAATAATGATAGATTGTAATATTAGTCCATACGAGCTGAGCTTATCCATTAATGGACATTAACTTCTAGTAGCATCTGTAACGCGTGTTGGAGAATTTAAAATCACTAAAACTACCACTTGTTGGATCTATTCACATCTTACCTTCTTTCTTCGTCACTTTCCGTCTTCTTATTTTGTTTCATAAATTCGTTACAAAATGGCACTCCGTTTTCTTGAGAAATTAATGGTCCTATTAAAATATTTCTTCAGGAACCATCCATAATTTACGTAACGCTTATAAGGAAAAGTGACATGACCGAAACATAATTGCACTATGCGTGGTATAACAAACATGGTATTAATTATCACTTTAAAACATTCATTTGATACTGGTTACTAATAGATAGGTCCTGGTAACTAATGCCTTTTGCTAGCTACTTTACTTACAATTATGCAAACGTGAGAAAGTATTGATTAAATTAGTTACAGTGATTATTTGGTCAGTGCAACGTAACTTGTTTATTTGTGTTACTTTTGTTTCCAGCTCTTCCATGCTATTGTTTCGGTGGAATGGAATCCATCCATTTGAGTTTAGTTCACTGTTGCTTTTAGCTTTGCTATGAAGGTATGCTGAATTCGACCAAAATATCAATCGCTAATTTCTGGTAAAGAACTAACATTCCTAGGTCACCAGCCAAGGATGCTGGTTTTAGAAATAAGCTGCAGTTGCAATATTAAATGATCATGCAATGCAAAGAAAGAAAAGGATAGCACTTAAATAAAACCATTTATTCATGTTTTTCTTTATAATTCATAAGGTCATTATATTTTAGCGTTACGAGGTCTGTAGATGGTCCTTAATTTATGCAATATTAGTACAATATTGATTTTTTAATTACCATTATGAACTAGCTGTTCTTTTAGACGAAAAGGTCGCTAGTTGCTGCTGCGTGCACGTTTACTTTACTGGCAGCGCTATATCCCTAAAAACCCATACACCCTCAAAAATATGCTAGGAAAATTATTACGCAATTTGTAACGCTACATGAGATAACTAAATGCAAATCTTTACGCTAAATGAGAGACAGAGTGAGAAGTGGAACGCAATGCAAGACATCTAGGCGCATCATGTCTAGAAGGTAGCTGCCGGGACACGCGATATAGTCATTGGTTTTGCGCCGAGCAACGGAACCATATGAAGGAGTAATTAGAAATTAGAGCAAAACCAAAACCTTAATCTTACATTTGTACGCCATAGGGACACAAGGAAGAGCTTTTCTTGCTGAGGAAAACATAAAGATACAAAGTGAATCGAGCATCTGTGGAACCACAATTTTGTGTGGTTTGCATCTTGCTAACGTTTTAATAATGATGATAATTATAGAAATTGAATTCAAGCGAATATAGCATCACAAAGGGTTTTC
The DNA here is from genome assembly GCF_943734685.1 of Anopheles coluzzii. Taxonomy (NCBI): domain Eukaryota; kingdom Metazoa; phylum Arthropoda; class Insecta; order Diptera; family Culicidae; genus Anopheles; species Anopheles coluzzii. The sequence goes on from NC_064670.1 coordinate 89,795,238, forward strand.
TTTTTTTCGCAAATTGTACCAAAGTTTTGAGCAAATGTGCTGTGCCGAAAGCGAATGCTGAAGATAAGGGAACATAACTCACACTGTGGACGCACTTGGACGGATGTATTTTCGTGGAGGCGGTTCCGAATCGCCCCCTGAGGTGGAGGGGAAAGAGGGATGTTTATTTGCTCAGTTCCACTAGAGGAGCAATGTTAATTTAACCTCGGCATGGTAGAAAGTGGGCGAAGAAAACGCACAACAATGGCACACTGTGTATATGGGCATCACATATCGTCGTTACATCACGTTATTGTTCGAACGTTGGGACAGTTCGTTTCTTGCCCGTGTGTGTAGGACGGGGTTTTTTTGCTGATCCGGACGAGAGACAGACTGTTGTTTAGGTGGAATTAGCTGAACGTTACTACAATTGCAATTTGCATTGAATGTGATTTAATAATACAAATAAAACAAAGTTCGTTCGTTGCATAGACGGCTCCCTTAATAGATGTAACAAATCTCACCTAGAAGTACTAGGTCTGTCCAGTATCCGTTTCCTTATCCAGAGAACCAAAAGAAGACAAAAACAACCCGTAACCCTGTGTACCCTGTGTGTGACCGATTGGCTTTTCTTGAGTCTTGAACCATTACCGAACAACTCAGTTCAGTTATCGAACCAACTTACAAAACTAGACTTATAGTAATCTACGATATCCAGAGTTTGCATCATATATATATGACTCTCTGTACCGGTAAATGTCTGAATGTTGTGTCAAAAACAAAACAAAACAAAAAACGGATGGTGTAACTGATTTTGTGGTTTGCTACAACTTCTTCTTGTTCAGATATAACTTGCTCTAGTCTCTGACACGGCACGTAGAACAGCATGTTGCCGAGTCGGCGTACATAGGATAACTTTTTACCGATTACTTAAACCAGCAGGCTGACGGACATTCAATCCGGCTGAATTGTTATCACTGTTCTGATAACTAGCACGATTCCAATCGATGCATTCGATGCTGAGCATTGCCGCTTTCGTTTGGTAAATTGACTGCGCACTTCGTTTTCAACCCAAGAAACATTACAAAAAAAGGTAGAATTATTTAAACAACACGAAATTGTGGTCAGAGAATGAAACCTGCGAAACGTGAGTACCAATTTGCGAATAGCTTAATGTGTAAGATTGAAGAAACCATGAAACAAACCGTTACTTATGAGATATCAAAATAAGATGATCAAAACAAGAAGGAAAGTGAAGATGTTTACAAAGCGATTGCGACAACGTTGCAGCAGATGAGCGGTCGCAGCCAACCAATGCATTTGTAATAAGATAAGAAGGTAACACATATTTCTTACTAATAAACTGTTTCGATTATCCTTTCCTTATACAAGCAATCTTGTTTTAGTGTTGTAACGTTTTGTAATTGCAAATACAGAAAGAAAGAAAATTGCCAGCTGGAATTGGGGGTAATTAGTGGTGGGAGGTCAGATTCGGACCTATCCGATTTCGATTCCGTGTTTGGAATCCATTCCGATGACGGAGTCGATTCCGGAGCCGATTGTGGAATTGACTCCGGAGCCGAATCCAAAGTTGAATCTAAAATCGGAATCGGCTCCGGAATAGGAATCGACCTGGGAATCGCAATTTGCTCAGGAAACGGAATCGGAGTTGACTCCAGAGTTCGAATTAGCTTCGGAATGAGAATCAGAATTGAAATAAGAAGTTTCAGAAGCGAATTCAGTCCGGGAATCTCCATGAGAATGGATCGTTTACAAGTGAATTTGGATTATTTACCGATGCCAAATCCAGAACCGATTCCGACTTCAAAATCATTTTCAATTCCGGAGCTGTTTCGGGAGCTGATTTCGATTCCGGGGCCGATTTCGAGATCGACCTACTAGCCGGAATTGATTCTGACGAAAACTTCATTTTTCCCTCACTAGGGGTAATTCAAATTTTTCACAAAAGTACGCAGCCAATCTATGCGCGATCGCCCTTGCGCGATATAAGAGGGTGAGCCAGCGACGGAACCACAAGGTGCAGGGTTTGCGTATAAATTATTTATTCGGCAACAAGACCAATTCAAAAATGGCTCAAATTTTAATGGCTTTTTATGTTTAAACCCTTTTAGAATGTTGTTTATTGTTTTCTATATATCAAAGGAATTTCGATGCAATTTGAACAACAAATTGTAACATTAAAGACATGTTTTCATCATTCCTCGCTAGTAACTGAATTTTACATTAGAAATTGAGATGAATTTTTATGTCAAAGGTTAGAATATGTAGCACTCTTTCTTTCGGCGTGTAAAACGATACATTTTAATAATAATTATAACTCAAAATAAACAAGAACTATCACGTTTTCGCTCTCTCGATCTGTAAGTGGACCTTAATCAGAACATCATTTTTATTAATTTATTTTTGTGGTCACAACAAGAACAACTTTCTTAAATGTACACAGCACTGTTGCTACCATCGATTGCAAACGGTATTGCCCGATTAAAAAGCCCAACCATCTAGTTAATCGGTTAATTGGTTCACAATACTGCGCCTTCCCCATAATAATCGTCGCCGTCGTCGTCATCGTCATCACCATTCTTGCCGGATTTCCTCTGTGACGCGCTGATAAACTCCTCCGTTGCCAGTGTACCCTTACCAGTGGCCGCTCGCTTGCCACCGGATCCACCGTCCCGGCTGTTAAACTGTTCTGCCGTCCGTTTTCGCAGTTCCTCCACGTCGTTGTCAGCGGCGGCCCATTCCAGCACGAGCCGGCGACCGTACAGATGCGTACTGCGGCCCAGCGTATCGAACGCGCGCTTCGCGTCCGATTCTTCGTCGTACTCGACGAAGCAAAAGCCGCGATGAGTGTCGTCAGCACTGGCGGCCATTTTCTTCGGCAGCCGAAGTGATTTAATATCCCCGAAGGGTCTGTAAGGGTCGGAAGAAAATAGAAAATCAATAAACATGCGGCGGTAACGTTGTAGCCTCAGATGCCCCCTCATCAGCAAAGGCGTCAATGTAAACCAAACTGTGATAAAAGAGAGGGTTACTTACTTGAAAAGATCTCGCACCTCCTTGGCACTAGCCTGGAAGGGAATGTTTCGCACAAGGATCTTGCAGCCAGTTTGCTTCTGCGCTCCTTTCGCTCCTTTTCTACGCTCGGCTCCTTCCTGTGCCGTCCGAAGGGTACGATCGCTGCGCGCAAGCTCCACCGTTCGCCCGTCGATTTGCACCGACTGTAGGTTCTTTAGCGCGTAATCTGCCACCTGCCGACGCTTGAATTGAATGAAACCGTACCCACGGCTTTCGTTGCGCCCATTGCCGGACAGATCCATGCTGCGTACGACCTGCACCATATGGATCGCACCGACACACCGGAATCGCTCCCGGATTGCGTCTTCGTTCGTGGTGAAGCTAAGGTTCTTAATGAACAGTGTCGTACCCTCCTCCGGTTCTGTATCATCGACCGTTGCTTCTTCCGTGGCGTTGCTAGCATTTTCGGGCGCTGTGCTCGATTTGCTTGGCTCTTCAGTGCTGGGTGGACCCGATGGGCCTGACGTGAACGTTCCGACTGGAGCCCATTCCAGGTACAATGGCAGCGATTCGAACATGCTGTAGGCTAACTTTTTGAATGCTTTCCGCGCTTCGCTAGGATCGAGGAATTCAATCACGGCTGCAATAAAATGTAACAATGATTGATTATATAATACAATTAAATATAGAAAAGTAATAAAAATATGCGCATTTTTCTCGAAATGCATATTTTTTGGTACAAATTGCCACAAAAAAGTGAATATGAATATGAATAGAGAATATTTGCAATCTTTGTAGCTACACTCTAATAAAAAAAATAATGAAATTTTATCCGATAAAATGAAACATGCCTTAGCGTATGAATCCCCCTTTGCTCTCACGATCTAAGCATACCTGTTACGGCACTGGGTGGAAGCACGACACGTCCCAGCAACCCGAACGGAGCAAACAGCTTGCGCAGCGCGGCTGCAGTACAACCGGGGGCAAGATTTTTCGCCAATATCACCGTGCTCGATCGTTTTGCGTCGGTCGAGCTGAATGCGTCCAGCGAAATGCCGTTCTCCTTTAGGAACGATTCCATCTCTAGCACCAGTTCCGTCTCGCCAAGTGCCAACCGAACGGCCGCACTCGTGTCACCCTCGGACGAGATGAGAATCTGTTCCTTCGTGGTGCCATACTTTTTCGCAACCGCTTCCGCGACGGCGTTTTCGCCCATGAACAGGGTGTTCCAGTTGTGGCTGGATTGGGCCGTTTTCTTCTGCGTTTGCTCCTTCTTCTTTCTGTAGTCGGTAGTGTCGTCATCGGCCGCTTCGTCGGATGGTACCTTCGCCGGCAGGATATGGAACATACGGCCCTGCAGAAAGGTTCCGTTCAGCTCGTTATACGCGGTGACAGCGTGCTCCGGAATCATGAACGTTACCGTACCGAAACCCTGTTGTAAAGCAAACACAACCGTTTAATTCGGCTAAGAATGGAACACAAGAGACAGCTCATCCACACAATCCTTACCTTCAGCTTGCGTGTGTTGGAATCGATCGGTACGTCCACTTCCGCCACCGGACCGTACTGCTCGAACAACGTGCGAATGTCACTTTCCTGCACCGAGTAGGCCAAATTGCGGAAGAACAGCTTACCGGACTCGCAGATTGCTTCACTGGACGCGTTCGCCTTCTGGCGTTCCCATTTCGCCTGCTTGCCTTGCTTCGCTTCGGGTTTTTCCTGCGCAGCATGGGCAGCACTACGCGCGGTAAAATCGAATATTTTCACCTGCTTTCCGCCCAGGAAGCTTTTGTTCATTAGCAGCGCCTTGCTCAGCTCGGATTCGGTTTTAAAGCCCACGTAGGCGAATCCGCTCTGCTTCGGTGGAATACGAACCGAGTACGGTTTGACCGTTTTGAAGAAGCGTATCAAATCTTGCCGCTTCGTCGACGACGGTATGTTGTGCACCTTGGCAACGAACAGTGAAACCATTGGCTTTTTTGCCGCTTTCTTTTCCTCCACCTCCTTTTCTTTTGCCTCAACGGGTGGTACAACGTCAACGGATGAATCGCCACTCACCGGCTTTTCCTCCGCTTCGGTTGACTGTTCCAGCAGGTTGTCCCACACCGACTTGCCGGCCCGTTTGTGTGCGCTCAGAAACTCCTGAAACTTTGGATCCTTCTCGTACTGGCCGAGCACGTCCTTTGCCGTTTGGGCTTTCGGCTTTTCTTTGCCTTTTGCTTTGCTTTCATCCTTCGCCGGTTCCACCGTTTCAGCGGAAGCCGGCTTTTGTGCATGTTTGCTCCAGACTTTGAGGTTTTTCGACTCCGATAGCGCCACACACGCGGCGACCGTTATTTTCGACGTGCGAATGTAGCTATTGTTGAAGTGTGTGATTGCTTTGGCCGCCTGCTCCTCGGATTCGAAGCCGATGAATCCAAAGTTGCGGAACTTTCCCTCGGACGTGTACTTTAGCTGCACATCCGTGATGATGCCGCACGTGCTGAAGTGGCTTCGAACTTTCGCCTCATCGTACTGCAACGAAGAACAACGAAAACGCCCAATGGAAGATGTTAACTAAATTTTGGGATGGTGATAATCATTTGCTTACCCCGTTTGGTATGTTTTTAACTATTATACGAGACATTTTCTGTGTTTTTTGCTCTCGATACCTCGCGAAAACGTGCGCAACACGAATCAAAACATTGCAACTACGTTATGATGGCAGCTAACCGCATGTAGCGTGTTTTGACATTTGAACGACGCACAGCTGATCTCTATTCACCTTGTGCGCTATTGTTGTGACGGACGCGTTGTTATGGCACACTGGGTCTGCCACATGAAAACATGTTTTTTAAATTATAAAATTATATTCTTTTGCTCGATAATTACCATGGTAATAAATGGAAAAAAAAAAATATTGGCATCATGAATGCATCGTAATTGATTCTGATTAGTTGTGGGAGCTCGGAATCGAACCTACCAGATTCCAATTTCGTGTTCGAAGTCAATTCCGGAGCCGTTTTAGATGCTGGAATCAATTCCAAATCCGGAGCCAATTCCGGAGTTGACTCGGGAGCCAATTTCCGGAGTTGACTTCGGATCTGATTCCAGAATCGGCTGCGGGATCGATCTGGGTATCGCAATTTGCTCCGGTAACGGAATCAGGACTGTCTCGAAAAATGAAATATGCTCCGGAATGAGAATCAGTTCTTGAATAAAAAAGAAGCATAAGAAGTGAAATCAGATCGGGAATATCCATGAGAATAGATCGAATACATTTTTTTTGAATTCTTTGTGGATATCAATACGTAGCATCATATGAAGTCTATTGTTATGGAGATGCCGAAAACGACTCCGATTTCTAGGCCGATTCTGATTTCGGAGCAAATTCCTTTTACGGAACAGATTCCAGAGCTAGTTCCCGAGCTGATTCTGAAACCAATTCCAATTTCGCTGTCGATGTCGAAATAGATTCCGGACCTACTATCCGGAATCGATTCCAGGAAACTTCGGAGCTAGCCGGAATCGATTCCGAAGGAAACTTCATTTTTCCCATCACTAATTCTGAGGATATTTTTCGCTGAATTGCTGAAATTCAAAACATTTTCTTGACGTCACCCAACATGTCCAGCGGAGTGAGTGCGTCGAGCACACTGTTCCAACAAAAAATATATGTCACTCGTAGAGAAGAACAGAAAAAAAACTTGCCGGGATCTTGGCAACGAAACACCTGCAAATTTATCTCGTTATAAACAAAGTATACTGCGTAATAGTTATTTTTAATTCGTTATCGCAACCGGCCATCGTTTATGCTGTGCTAAGCGCATCTCCGCCATCACAACAAAAAATGTCGACGAAAGATTTTAACATCTCGCGGGACGAGTTCCGCAACATCACCCGCTGTTTGGACAACGAGGAGTTCCGGAACCTGTTCATGGAGTACTGCACCGAGCTGCGGGACAACCGGAAACAGTACGAGGACGAGCTGTCCATGCTGGAGGCGCAGCGGGGATACGACGTAAAGTTCCTCAAGCCTTCGCCGGGTTACGTAATCAAAACAATCGTCGACGGCAAGGGCAAGGGATTTATCAATGTGTGCCAGTCCGAGCTGGTGCAGAAACCGACCAGCACCACCGGACTGAATGAGGACGGCACGAAGGGGCTGAAATGGAGCGTCCCGTACGCCCAGACGCAGCCGCGGAAGGACTACGACAACAAGCGCGTCGAGTGCACCGTGTACGACGTGATGTTTCACCCGGACGCGCTGCACTTGGCGTCGAAGAATGAGGGCTTCCGCAAGCTGCTGAACGATACGTCGCTCGATGCGGTCGAGCAGTCGTTCAAGGTGCGGCTGGACCGGGCGAACCTTCGCTTCCCGAAGCTACAGTACAAGGGCACGCCCAGCTCGTCGGTGGTGCGGGAAAAGCTGCCCCACTGTGACAGTCTGCCGAAGGATGAGCTGTTCGACAAATTGCTGCCACCGCTGCCGAACGTGCCTGCGCCCGGTAAAACGGGCAGCGAGCGAACGACGAAAACTAAAAACAAAGAAAACATTAACCGAACGGCGGCGGTGACGGCGGCGGCTGCGTCGCTCGGAAACCCGTTCTACACTACACCGGAGTACAAAATCGTCCAGTGCCGCGACGTGGAGTACGGCGAAATGACGAACGAGCTGGATGCGAAAATCGATGTAACAATTCCGCGGGAGCTGAAGGTAGTCATCACGCTGCCACTGCTCAAGTCGACCGCCGAGTGTGCGCTGGACGTCACCAAGACAACGTTGCATCTGGTGAGCGAAAAGCCGGCCAGGTACAAGTTGGAGCTTAAGCTGCCCTACGAGGTGAAGGAAAGCGAAGGCAAGGCCACCTTCAACGTGGAGGCGCGGTCGCTTACCGTAACGCTGCCGGTGCTGCGCAAGCGAAACATCACTCTGCAGGACATTAACAGTGCGAACGTGTCGGCATCGCCCGCCAAAGAAGCGGGCAAACTGATCGAAGAGATCGGGACCATCATTCCACCGGCCGGCGACGACCAACAGCTGGCCCGAGCGGCATCCGCACCGTCCGCGCCGGAAGTACCGAAGAAAACGATTTTCCCCAAATTTTCCGTCAACAAAATGGAAAACCTGCTCGCATTCACGCTCAACGTGCGAAACGTGGATCCGAGCACGATCCAGCTCGACAACCGGACGGATTCGGTGCACTGTCGCTTTTCCAACGTGGGCAACGGATACTTCCCCTGCTTCTACGTGTTCTTCGTGCGCTTCCCGAACGCGCTAGTGACGGACGTGCAGCACGAGGAGTGGGATAACAATCTGATTATTCAGATCACGCTCAACACGGCCAGCGTGTCCTCCTACCAGGCTGGCCCGGACGAGCACGAAACCGTGGAGTACTCGATCATGGAAGACATTGCGGACAAGATCAATAAATTCGGGAAGGAAATCGAGGACGACAGCCTGTGCATAGCGGTGGTGCGGCAGGCAACGAAAGCCTCGGCGAAGGTGAAGGCCGATGCGATGATGAGCATCGAGATTACCAAACGCGAGGAACACGGGGAACCGGTGCTGCAGGCAGTGAGCGAAGGAAGGGATTCGGAAAAGGAGCGGGAAACATCATCGCACCCGGAAGCATTCTCAGCCACGTCCGCCGAGGAGTGCGATGAAAAGGACGGTTCTGAGGCGGAGAAGGCCAGAACGCTGCAGAAGGCGAAGCGAAACTCTCGCAAGAAGAAGAAGGAACGCTCACTGTCCGATTCATTCTGCGACCACTTGAAGGTGATCGTGGAAAACGAGGCCAGCACGGAAGTGGGGGGAGAAGGGGCCACCATACAGCCATCGGCCAAACCAATCGACAGTCCGGAAGCGAAGGCAAGAAAGGCTCGCAGCATATCGGAGTGCTGCCCACCGAAGGAATCGGACGGCGGCGAAGAGGCGTCAACGATGCCGACGCTCACGCGCAAATACAAAAGTATCCTGAAGCGAAGCTCGTACGATCGTAGCATCAGCGAATGTTCGTCCGTAGACGATTTGGGCACCTCGGTGGAGATGGCCAGATCGATCGGGGAAGAGTGCCGAAAGACGGTGCGATTCAACAACTCGATACGCAAGCAACTGTTCAGGTAAGTGATGCGCGAGGCGCGTGCTGTTCGATGACGTGCGATTCGTAACCAACTTTGGCTCCGCTTTGCAGATCAAACTCTTGCATTCTCACGATGAAAAAGAAGGCTCTAAAGCGAAGGGAGGTGAAGCGCCGGGCGGATGCACGACGAATGAGCGAAGGGGAAAGCACCGATAACGACGAGAAAGATGCGGTACGTGCATGTCATCCTGCCGCAATCACACGCAATTAAGATAACGCGGCTGTTGCGTCAACTGACTAGCTGACTTGTTATTGTTTTGGTTTTTTTATTTGCATCTCTCATTTCGCAGCACCATCACGACGATGAGCATTGTTCCAGCAGCGATCAGCACGACGAGAAAGATGCAATCGAGGATGATAGCGGCGTTTCGTTCGATTCGGAGTCTGGCGATAAGGAAATTGCCGCAGCCATGAAAGCGGAAGCCATCGGTGGCGGGGGCCGCGGAAAAGCCGCATCCAAGCGAAAAAACAGCAACAAGCACGGAGGTGCAAAGTCAAACGGCGGCAAAAAGCAGGGCACGGATGCGAAGAACATTCAGTTCAAAAGTGATATGATTTTCGATATCGAAATTTAAAGCAACGTGAATTTTGGGGGCGTTTCTAGTGTTAGCCCATATTATACATTACTCTCCCCCTCACTTTACTTATTACGTTATACTTTAAATCGATGCGTCTCAGCGTTGAGGTAGACTGGTAACAAACACGAGTAGAGTAGCATTATTTTCAATAAACAAAACCCCTATGTATTGCACAAACGTTGTTTTTCGTGTATATGCTTTCTATCACAAATACGAAATGAAAAGATTAATCATAATTTGTTCTAGCGTTAAATAAGTGGTCCGAATTTTTTACTAGGACTTGCGCAGAAACTACTCATTTGAGTAGTTTCACTCTTCACATGAGCACTAATTTATCTAATCTTGTTCAACCTTTCACTCAATGTGACTACTTTTGTTTTGGTGTATCCTGTTATCTTTTTCTTATTTGGCACCACAAATTTATGGCAATCGTTCTAGACTGCTTTAGCCATCAAATGACTTGGCTGATGGTGACTTAATTGGTTTCCTCATAGCAGAACGGTCAATCTTCTGTGTTAGGTGCTTGAGCCATATAGGACTTGAACTCACGGAGGGTGTCTTGTTAGGCCATAAGATGATGGGTCGATCTTTGAATAGATAGACAATGATTTGACTTTTCCATGCCAAGACCGAAGTAGATTAAAGCGCCATATTTAGATTGAAACTTGTCTCATTGCGTAAACACATTTATTTCTAATGAAAACAAATAAAATCATCGTTTGTAGCATAAAAACTTTTATGCTGAATTTTTTTCTCTGAAATAATAAAACTCAACTTTTTAAAACACTTTATATAAAACCCCAACTAACTAATTAGTTCTAAGCATAAAATTTGGATTTGTTTTAATTTTTTATCTTGAATATAACGGCGTTTACAGGGAAGCTACTCAACCGGGAAAACCGGGAAATAGCCGGGAATTTTATTTTTCCGTGAAAATTCTCGGTACGGGAAATTCTCAAAAAAAAAAAACGGGAAATTATCACAAACTTTTGCGATCACTGTTTACCGTCGTACCAAGTGTATTTTCAATTAACGGGATGTTTTGTATATTGTTCCCAACTTTCCACAGGCCAGCTAATGTGTATGGACAACATTTTCCGTTTCTTGCATACGGTACCCTATATATGTGCTTCTTATTCGCACTACTTGCGTTCACCGATATCGGTTCTTGCGCATTTCTGGTATGGTGTGTCTAGTCGTGCTACCTTGCACTCGTATTTCTTAGTCATCTCTCGTGAAGTTGCGGTCGTGTCGAATTTAACGGTGGATTTAGTGGGCGATCCCAACTACGCCCCGTACTCCTCAAGGCGATTACTGATCATTTTTGTCCCCTTTAGTAATTTTAAGGTTACCCACTCACACATCGCCTGTACATTGGAATTTTGCATTTTGGTTTGGGGCCTCTACCTCCATTCCGCCCGGTTGACTGGGTTCCCACACTGATACGCGAAGGTTGAGCTGGCGTCGCTTCTGTAGTCTGATCCGTAGTCCGTGTGTTGCTACGCAGGAGTAAATAGATAAAAGCCTGTTCAAAAAGGGTACCGTAGAACCCACTTCTTATCACGTAAAGTACACTTCCAGTAAAACACAATCAAGAAAGTGTCCCAAAATTAAGAAAACCCCTGATTTCTTCTGTATCTATTCGTGAGGTGCATCATCAGCGTCGTGCGAGTAACAGCATAATGATAATGCATGGCTGCTGTTTTACAGGAAATCCGTTCTTCGCAGAATTTTATGCTTTCTCCAGTGGCTGGTTGGTCCATGACTTCCGGTTATCTTTTTTAAAGATTGTGTTTACTTTAGTTTAGTTTAGTTTAGTTTATTAATCGATGGACTATGAAGCCCTCTCGAGTCAAAATTTGTTTACAATACACATTAGATAACGAACAGAACATTTATATATTGTTATTGTTGAACGCATTCCGAACACTTAAAAGCGAAGTCAGTTCCGTTATCGCCATTCCAGGCTCGTAAATATCGTCAGCTGAATTTAAAAGACGGCACATACAAAGAAGGGGATTGCGAGAGCCAAATGTTGTTCGGGTTTCAGCGACTGCCAGCATTGGTCGGCGACGAAGTATTCTGGCAGGAACATAGAGGTGAATCCTTGAAAGTAGCTCGGGGCAGTCGATGGTTCCGTTTAAGATTCCCGTGATAAATGCCAGTCTGGTGTGCTCAACACGTTCGGCGAGAGGCGGGATCCCAAGCAGCAAACACCTAGTCCTATAGTCGAGACGACGCGGCCAATCACGAAGGGCGAAGCGCGTTGCCTTCCGTTGGATGGACTCTAGCCGCGCAAGTGCCCGAGTAGATGCTGGCCACCAAACAATGCTAGCATATTCCAGCAGTGGTCTGATAAGTGCGCAGTACAGTGTCTTGAAACACATAGGATCACGAAGCTCGCGCGTCATGTTTATGTCCAAGCCAAGTAGACGATTGCCACTAGCGACTACTTGGTCTATCTGTTCTTCGAAGGAGAGTTTAGCATCTAGGAGGACTCCTAGATCCTTTACACAGTTAACGGGATGTGTGATGGCATCTGTTAATCAACAATTGATAGTAGATGCAAAATTTATTTGTCATGGGTAAAGTCTTTACACGTTAGTGTCATGATGCTAAGCCACCATGCTTTTTGGTTTTTAAAGCTTTTTTCGTCGTTTTTTCATCAGTAGTTTGATCATTTAAAACTTCCGAAGATATTAAGATTTAATATTTAAATTGCTTAAGATCCATAGCAGTCAAATTAGATCCACAAACGAGCGCACTATTGAAAATTTGTTTAAACAAATTTGATAGAAATCATGGCAAAAATGGTTCTCAAATGTGTTGTCGCATCTCCAGCTTGGATACTATATTGTTGAATAATTCACTATTTATGACCAGTATTTAAGTGTCCATCTTTCGCGTAATGCCCGTCTTTACCCAGCATCCTCTAGATAACGGTTTTTGAAAACGCTTTATGATATAATGATTTGGAATTGAAGTATCGATAACCAACCGGCACACGAAGTATAGTGAATCGGGAAAACCCAAAAAAAAAAAAAATCCGAGAAAAAACGGGGAAAAACCTGGAATTTAAAATACTGATTGATAGCGAAACGAATCAAAATATGAAGTACTTAGATCAGTGGTCGGCAAACTTTTGACGTAAAGGGCCAAATTTATTAAACGATCAAGAGCCATGGGCCAGCAGAATGCAATTGCTTGTTTATTATTGAAACGGATGGCCCAGCCCGTAAAGTCTTTTTCGGCCGTCCGCAAGGCCGGGATAACGGACTGGCAAACGAAAGCGCGAAACCGTGAGCGATTTCGTACACTCCTGAGGCAGGCCAGGACCACAATGCGGTTGTAGCGCCGGATAAGTAAGTACTTGTTTGTACAAACTTACTTGTTTGTAACCATCGTACTTGTAAAAAACAACAATCTGTTTTTTTAAATAATGGTTCTTATTTTTAAATGAAGATGAGCCTCGTCATGTCGAAGCAATGTTAGTGTTACAATGTAAGTCAATCCATGTTACTCCAATTTGTGCGTATAATAACGTTTGGCGGCTAACAACAGCAACGTTGTGTCCTGTTCTATTCCCTCTTCTTTGACCATGTGCTATGTTGTACATCGCTTGTATGTTTGTGATGGATGAATGAATGCAGGAATGAAAGAATGAACCTTGCACTTAGGACATTAATTAGATTAACTTGAACACTTTAACTATACAAACCCCCACCATGTCACTCGGACCACTACTAAAGGAAAGGACTTTATCCAACAAAATGCCTGGGAATCAAACAATGCAGACCTCCGGAATGCCAATTGAACCACTAAACTGGACTAAGCAGCCTCGAAAATCGTTTCTTCTGAATAAAACATAATATGCAATTTAAATCGTATTGTACAAACAATAAATTCCTACAAGAATTATAAAATTTAGCCGTACAGTAGCAATTCAACTTGAAAATGGAGAGAAAATTTAATAATCCCGGTTTGATTGATTGTTACATAACGACTAACTTAATTCTTCCTAATCACGTACAAATGACTATTCTTACTCATGTTTATACTGGAAACGAATATGTACATTGCAGTACATGTTTTCCACAGATACATACAATGAATCCTGGACAACAGATAAGTTTATTAGTGAGATATTTATAATCTGATAAAATAGTGGAATTATATCACACGGATAAGATAACTATAATTATTGCACTCATATATTCGAGATTCTATTTTAGACCGAGTCTTAGGGTGTGTACTTTTGTAAACAAAAATAAATGTGTTCTTGTATCATAACGTTAGATTTACAATCATTCTTTTTTTCAGCGCAACAATCGTAACCGGTGTAGACCCACCTTAAACTTAAACACGCTTGAACCCAATTTACTTAATGTAAATGCTGATGGCTCTATAACGATGTTTTTAACTTGTTAAATTGCATTCATTTTACAATCAGTTCATAAGAGTAGTCTAATCATAATGTCTTTCTAGCTAGCGCAAAACAATAATAACAATAACAAAATGTTAAAGCTTTCTTACAAAACATCAAGTGATGGCTAGGAGCAACAGTAGTGAAAGCGATCGGTTCGTTGTTTTTGAAGCACTGCAGAAATCAGAATACTACAGAAGAAGAATAGACATTTTCATTAGTAAGCGGGCACAACACTTTCTTGTGATTTAATGGTGATGAACATATTACAAATGTGAAAAAAGAAAAAAAAAACTTTACAACTAAAGCATATTTTGCTAGAGGCTGTAGAACATAAAATAATCATGAAGTGATCCATAAATAACCCGTTCTTTTGAATGGTCTTTTAAAAAGGTTTCGCTGCATAATACTCAGTTCAAGATACAAGACATATGGCTGCATAGGTGAGTTTTTTTTCTTGACCGTTGAAAAGACGAGGTCACGTTATCCCTGTTTGTAAATGATCCACTCTAGCTTGATGGGGGAAAATGTGTATTACGCAACGATCGATAATAGTGCAGTTCTTTGATGTACCGTTTCTTCACACTTTACATCAATAGTTACGAACGCTTTAATAATAGAGTGTTGAGTCATTTGAGGACTAAAATGCATTTGCTTGTGGTTTTGTAAATATTAGTTAATCGTATGAAAACTTTACTTAACTGCTTGATTTTTTAGAAATGTTTTTACACACCGTATCGATATTAATAACAACTACTGACCTATAGAAAAAAAAAACATTAGTAAAAAAACTAAAATAATCTCTTCTCTTTATTCTTTGCCACATCAACCGTTGTCGCTCAAGGCCTGCCTGTACCACTAGTGGACATGGCTCTTAGTGACTTATTAGCAGACAGCACCAACACGGGCATGTTGTTGAGTCGAGCGAGTTGACGACTGTATCACAAGTCAATATTTATTAGTTCCGGTTGTTTTGTTCTACAACAGATGTCTCAAAACTTTACAGTTCGCGGGCCGCACTGCTTCACAATTAACGTTGTTGAGGGCCATTTTAACAGTGCCTGCACAATAGGTGAAATTTCAAATGTTATCTTAATTAGGAGATATGAAATGAATATATCATATTCTACAGCTTCCTTTTTTGAATCTGGATTTTCGTCTTTCAAAAGTAAAAAAATAAATTTTGATGAATGATTCGAAAACTAACCCCAACTACGTTATGGCGGGCAGCTTTAAAGGCTCTTGAGGGCTGCACGCGGGCCATAGTTTGGAGACCCCTGCTCTACAATGATAAAAACTAATGTGAAAAATAATCAATTAAGTGCTTCGCCATGGAGACGCCTTGTACCTTGTAGCTTGTGCTCATACTGGGTTTCCCACGATTTATTGGATGGATCCGATATTGTTTTGGGCTCGTTTCACGATTTATACATTGTATCTTATAAATTTTTATTTGTTCCTTACAAACTTTTTTTGATATTTTTCGATTGGATATCAATACAATTGAGCCAAGAAATTTTGGGAAACGCACCAAACAAATATAGGAACCAACCAATAAATCGTGGAAACTCTAAAAATTAGTATTAGCATTAATAATATATCCTAAAAGTAACAAACAGTCATATAAACGATAACAAATTTGATAATTAAATGGAATTCAATAACTGTTTTTTTACTAAACAATTGCTATTGACTTCAACAAGCCTGTGTGTTAAGAGAGCAAAAGAAAAAAAATTAGCGTTAATGCATTAATATCGATTCCCAACTGAATGATTGCCGATAAAACATAGGAATTATTAAAAAGATTAAACCGAAAATTTATCAATCACAAAAACAGGTCCTGTAAACATGAAAAATACATGATTTATTCAACGCAATCGAAACCTTCAACTTCACGTTGCAGCGTTGCCTACCATCCTGCTAAAACAAGTCGTCACGCGCTCGCTGGCTAATTAGCGTGGCCAGAGGAAGCTGGTTAAATTATTCATCCTGAGTGGCGTTGACTAGCCCACCCGCCGCCCGATGTTGGTGCAGGAATTCGGGGAAAATCAAATCCTCCACTCCTGCCAGAAACAGAAATGCCAGGCGCCTTACGAATATCAAAATCTTTCCTTCCTCCCTCTCTTCACTCACCCAGCCCAACTCGGTGGAGCCTTCCGCCGAGCGAGCGTTAAAAATAAAAGCCAAACAGGGCGCACAAAAACCGGAAAGACAGACCAACCGAGAAAGGCCAAAGCAAAATGCTACAGCAACACACTAAGCGTACAAACAACGCCGATAAATGTGGTGCCAATTTTTCTCACCGTGCCCCGCGCGTTTCTCGCGCTTTGCCGCCCAGGCGTTTCCCTCCCGTGCGTTGCCAGGGGTGGAAATTGTTCAGGCAGCTGGCAGCCGGCATGAAAGCCGATCTAATTCATGACTCATTAGCCTCATGGTTAGGATTTGTTGGCCAAACGGAAGGCAAATTGATGAGCAATCATATATATAAAACGGGCCAGCACCTTTGGTGCGAACCCGGCCTTCGGTTACGTTCGCTTAGCATTGGCGCCGATTAGCTGTCGTTGCTGGTCGTTGTGACCATGAGGCGGGGATCCGGTGAGGTGAGGACTGATCGATTGAAGAAACGAACCGACCGACCGACCTGAGCTCCAGCTGGAAAAGGGGTTGAAGCGTAGGGAAGGGGGAGGGTAGAGAGAAAGAGGGAATGAGGACAATCGAAAGATGCATACCAATCGAGTAAAACGTCAAACCGCCATTATACCGCAACGGGAAGTGAGCATGCGAGAACGCGAGTGCGAGTAATGAGCGGAAGGAATATTTTTGGAGCCTGGCCTCCCCCCGCTCACTTATCAACAGGTGAACTTTGCACTGGGAAAACAAAATTCCGTACAACCGACCGGTGGGTGGGATAAAAGCGGGCGAGCAGGCGGGTTGGACAGAACGTAATGTATGTTTTATTTCACCAAACATTGTTTCGCACGCGCTCACACGCTAGTCACGCATTTTCCACTTGCTTTTGTAAAGGCGAGGTGAGTGGGATCGGAGCAGTAGTTGGTTTGCAACGCGGAACCATAACCCCCAATGCTCCCTTGACTGTTTTCTCGAGCAATGGCAAAATCTCGTCGACTCGTTGGGACGCGGTCGTTCGAGAGCAAATGTACTGGATGCGAAGAATGCTGGGGGTGCACGGGTGCAAAATGTGAAGTAGAGCGCGGAAAAAAATAATGACCGTACACGCGTACCGAGGGAGTTCGTTTATTTTGAAAGGTGTATAAAAGTCCGCGGCTGAACAGAGGGGAAGAGTTGCAGTGCTTTTGTATTGCCAGGCTAAGCGGATGGTAATTGTTGTTTGCCAATTGCTCTCGCACGTATGTACGTGAAGCGGGAACGAAATGATCCATTCGAGCATTGGACGTTCGTTTTTATGAATCAAACGAGTGAAAAGCAAACCGAACCTGACGACTGACGAATGATTGGTGTTTCTGTGTGGTTGGTTTGCTTTTATAGATTATTGTTGGTAATGCCATGCAAATAGCGAAACAACCGTCACAAAACAAACCAACCCACTGAAAACGTTTTGGATGATATTAACGGATATTAATGGTGAAGACGGTTCGGGTTAACTGTTTGTCGCAAACATTGTTTTGCAGTAAAATCTAAATTTAAATAAAAATTATATGTCTTATACGTATTTTCAGCAGTTGTCTGTTTTTCGTATTATTATTGCAAAACTTTCCATGTTATTATTTGGAATTTTCTATTTTATTTTTGCCTTTCCGGCGCTACAACCACCGGATTTATTTGTAATTGTTGTATTTTTTTTTAATGTATATCTTCCATCGAAAAAGCATTTAAAGCATCACATATTTATTAAGTAGTTACAGTATGTTCCCGAGTTACGCGGTTTGTGCGTTCGAGAGGGAAGTCGAATATCTGTTTTTTTTTTTTTTGGCTAAAATACAATTGGTTACGAGATATTTTTAATTAAATTTAGTACTTTTGTACACTACATCAATATTTTAATACGATTCGTGCAGAAAATTCTGATATTTCTGGCTTTTGAGCGGATTAATTATTTTAGCAAAACTTCAATTTATACTGCATTGCACAATTCTTGAAGCAAATTTTCAGCCCGTCAGCTGTTTTCATTGTATAGCAGTTTTCGAGCAGCTATCAACGTGGGTATAGTATACAGGTGGGTTTATCCCAAGGTGTATGAATTTAGAAGGCTTATTTTTATCGCTTCTGCTTCTGAATGAAGATTTTAAGAGTGTTTTCTGTATTCATCAAGCTACCAGATAACCAGTTTGAGCAAAAGATTTCAGCCTTCCTATCAAAAAGTGACGTATCTCCGAAACCGCATGTGTCGAGAACCGCGTAACTCGGCAACAGACTGTAATTCAATATGCTCTACTGCAGGGCCTATGATAAATTGATCTTGATGATGTGATGTAAACAGAATTATCAAAATAAATAGTTCATTATTTAGACTTGTCAATATATATGTAAAAAAGAAAGAATGGATGGAGGGAAGCCGAAGAATACTTGAACACTGTAGAACAATGCTAGACACAACCGTATCACGACGACCGAAAACCGACCGAGGGGGTAGAGGAGGTGGACCGAATGAGGGAGAACGTTGACACAGACTTTTTTTCTTTTCTGACGGTGTTGCTTTATTGCCAACTGATCAACGACTGACTTCTCAGCCCAAGTTCTCTTCTTTATAAGTTCATTTCGGTTTACATCAGGCAATACCATTTTACCACAATTCTTACATATATATAAAAGCTTATAATAGCTATAATATCAAAATATACGCTTCAATAATATATAATTACTTATTCGGCGACACAACCACGTTACGGTCTTGGCCTGCCTCAGGAGTTTCCGAAACCGCTCATGGTCTCAGGCTTCCGTCTTCCATTCCTTAATCCCGGCCTTTATGGCGCAAGCCTCCACGCGATCTTGTCACATCAATTTGGACCACGCCTCTTCTGTCCTTGTGAATGGCCTAAAAATACTTTACAAGAGAATAGAAAGCTTACATAAATAAATTAAGTTAGTATTTTTTTTATGCACAACGTTATTTCCAATGCAATACGGCCGTGAATAGAAAAATGTGGAGACCAGTGCTTGTTTCCACTATTCTCTGAGACCGTCAAAATTTACTAAGAGATATTATTTGGTCAGCTTAAATTCTGTTATCTTCTTCTAGATCATCCATCTTCAATCCTACAATGATCTAGGTATAATTCAATCCTAGATCATCATGAAAAATGACAACACAATGTGTTGGCACGATATCTACCTCGTGCAGATCAGCAGCTACAATGTTTATCAAAACAACGAGCTGTCAAGGACAGCTCGAATAACATATGAAGAAAGCACCAGATGGCGCTGTAAAACAGATAAGGACAAAAAGATATCCCCAAAGGCGAAACAGCTAGATTATCAAAAATAGGGCCAATTAGGATAAAGTTCGGCAGCGGTCGCGAAATAGGGTCAAGTGCGGTCAAGACTGATCAGCTGTTTGAGAAAAAAGGCGCAATCGAGAAAGTAAGGCCAGTAGCAAAAGTCAATCGACCGAAGAAAGACTAATTTTTAAACTGAGCAAATACATATTAAATACACACAAAGTAAGTTCTAAGACAGTCTATCCAGCTACTCACCAAATTGTTACCAGGCGTAACAACACAATGCGTTACTAAGAAGGATCGTTTAATATGCACAGCATATCTACATTGAACCTTAGCTGCATTGCTTGTTATTTGTTTGTTTGCAAGATCTTGTGACACGAGTAGCCCTTTAAAAAACAAGGAGTTTCTTCACTGATTTGTCTTATAGTTTAACAGTCTTGATGCGCTCAATTCACGTGTGTATGCACCACCATAGCCAAAATACACCAAAATAGCACCACCATGTGTTTTGTTTTAAATTGTGGAATTACCATTTCGATGAGGTTTTTTTAGTCCATGATGTTAAGTATGCCTGTTAAGCACATTACTTTTTTAAGTTAATGGTACATTTTTTCAATTATGCTGGAATATTCCTAAAAACAGGTGTGAAATAAGAATAGCACCACCGCGTAAAAACAGGGTTCTATTAATTTTAGTGATAGATTACGACCGTAAATATAAACATCTTTTAAACAGGTGCTTGAGCCGAAACCGTTCCCTCTGAATTAAAAAAAAAGTGAGTCGTCAGGGTAATGAAAATAAGTCAAAAACTACTACCTCTGAGACAAATGAATAAATAAATAAATAAATAAATAAATAAATAAATAAATAAATAAATAAATAAATAAATAAATATCAAAATCGAGTATGATTACCATTGATAGATAAATAAATAAATAAATATCAAAATCGAGTATGATTATGGTAATCTGGTGTTAAAATATATGGTTTATTCTGATAGGGAGTTAAAGTTAAGGAATGTAATGGCATGAATATCAACGTAAACGACACTTGATGGAGTTTGTACTTATTTTTCGTAAATTATGTTTCTACCAAGAAAGACTTCAAAAATGATCTCTTTCTGGGTGTAGCTCAAAATTGATGATTAACATGTGTGGCAACACTACTGGTGCGATAAACGTAAACATCAGTTTTTAAGTAGAGCCAGAGCTCTTCCAGTACATACGTCTTGATGCACTTATTATTTGGAAAGATTTGTCACTTTAAAAAATAGTTATTGAAGTGCACCTAAATGCATTAAAGGTTGAAAATTGACTCAAAATTAACTAGATGAATCAGTTTGGCGCAAAAAAAGGTCTAGATTAAGTTTAAAAGACTGTTACTTAAGTTACTTAAGACTGGATTTTTGCCAAACATATTTCATTTCATTTATTATTTTCAATATGTCTGCCTCTGGGGTTGAACATACAATTGCTTAAAATCTAGTTGGCCCTATTGGTACTAAACTAATTGGAACTCAATTAAACTAAGGGGAAATAGAAAAGGATATTGCAGCGATCCAGTGGTCAGCATGCTGTCCAGCTCTGACACCTGATGAAAAATAGATTGAATACCCTCGTTTGTTAAAAAAAAATAGATAAAAACAAATAGTTAGCTGAAATATGCTGAAATCCCTTGACCGACATGAACTGAAGAATTGCAAACCTATAGATCCGCATTGCTTGAGTCTTTAATCTTTACAGTGTTTTTATTTGCTCTATATTAGCTGAAAATAATAAAGTAGAACAATTATAAAAATGTGTTACAAAAAGTGCTTACGATTTATTGGTCTTTTCTACCATTTGTTAATGACGATGGAGGCGCCTGGTATCTATGGATTCGCAGTGACAGATTACCGGAAGGCATAAACATATTTTTTTGCTCATTTTTTTTTGGTTGGGGTTTTTAAAGTTTTATATGTGATAAATATTTGTACTAAATATTCTTCTGTCTAATTTCTGTCGTTCTTTTTTAATTATGACGCACTTCGTACTCAGTTTCTATTGAAAGCTAAATATCTAATAAATAAATTTAAAAAAAAAAAACAAATACGAATTCGTTTTGAGCGTAAATTAAAGCGAGCTTGCTAAACGAAAACGCAAGCCTGGCAGATAGCCTATCCGGTTTCCAGTTCTATTGATAGTCAACAAGTTTCAAGGTCACAGCTAAATCGGTAGCACACAGCAAAGTGCTTCCCTACAGCCGTTGCTGTAATCCGTCAGCCGCATCATGCAACTTTAACCAGATCGATCTTATCAGTTTTCCTCGCTGGCCCTTTTATCACCATAAGTAGTGTTGGGCACGTGTGTTGGCGGCCGGATTCGTATCACTTAAATTGAAATAGCATTTATTGGAAGTGCACGATAACGGCTATCGATTCGATTGTCATAACGCGTAACAAAATATCACACCCAGTAGCGTCGTCGGCCTTTGCGATAAAGGCAGACGATCGATTCGAATCGGATATTGACTATTAGCGTGTTGGAATGCCGATATTAAAATTATTTATGATTTCCCCCATTTTTTCGCACACACACACACACACCCACACAGCCCATCCATCGAAATCATTGAACGAATTCATTTCCCTTGCTTGCCATTCGGGAAAAAGTATATTTGCAGCTTTTACGAAACGTTCACCCACGAGCAGAAGCGAGCAACGTCCTGCGCGGCACTTTTGTCCGCCGAGAAATCGTTTGAACGGAAACCAAAGCTTTGCCATGACTGTTATTGCAGCTACGAATGCTCCCACGTGCCCAAAGGTGCCCCTTGCCGAGTCACTGTTTGCTTAGGACCTATCGCACACTCCGAGACTAGTTTCATAATCTGATCAAATATTCGCCATTCGCCGAGTCTGGTTTTCCTTTTCGAGGACTTTTTCTCTTTCTCTTGGAAATTGTAAATAGTTACATAAGGCGGTTAGATGGGGTTTTTTATGCTCCTTAAAAGTCGACCTTTGGTGACCTAGAATCAATCAAGAACGAGCAGTAGAGCAGTTAACAGTTTAAAGTATCGTTCGAGATTATCATTTGCGACTGTTAAACAAACTGTTTCCAAAACCAAAACGCTCCACCGATTTCCTGATTGCGCGCGCCCGGGACCCCGGGATGAGTGATAAACTCCTCCCGCGGGAGTGTGCAAAAGGGCCGCATGGTTCCCTTTCCCCCTGCCGCCACGCGGGGGTTTTCCTCGGTTGCGCCCGGCCGGGATCGATTGTTTGCCACCGTTCGCTTGCCATTGGATTGGGTTGTTTGTTTGCCTTTCCTAGGTGCTTTTGTTTTGAATTCCAAATGATGTGCTAACCTCCCTATACAGCCCTCACCGCACCCCTTTTCCCAGAGTGGCGCAATCTTTTAATCGATGTTTCAAATCTCCCTTTTTTTGCATGTGTGTTTGTGTATTAGTTTTTTGTTGTTGTTGTTTTGTGTGGGTGTGTGTGTGTTTCATTTAACATTCCCAAGCCAAGTCAATTTTTCGCCGCTCGTTCCCCCGTCAGGCACGAAGGTCACACACAAACACATGCACACATACGTGCAAGCGCCCACAAATTCCCGTTATCAGCAGGCGGGCAGGGGAAGGTGGTGGGAGGGGAAAGGGGGGGGGGGGCGAGTATTTGGCCCCCAAACGGTGTGCGCAAGCATTGGGCAAACAAAGAACGGCGCGACGGAGCGCGCTATCGGAAGGAAGAAGAAGAAGGATTTTATCAAGCAGATGATTTTCGGAGCGACAGCATGGAGGAAGTTCCGGATTTTCCTGCTTTCCATCCCTTTTTTCCCCGGCCCTCCGATGTTGCGGTCCCCTTCTTGATCGTGGTGTGAAATTCGTCGTAACCGACAGCTTCAGCTTCCTTCAGCACCGTGCCCCAATCCTGCTCAACCTCTCCCTCCCTATTGGAACGCTTCGCTTAATCCACCCCATGAGCCGGGGCACCCCATGAAACAGCAAAACATGCAAAACGGCTCCGGGAGCCGGATTCCGGTCTCCGGGTCGCTGCGGAACGCTCGGCACAGCGTAGCGCGACCCGCCGTGTACTGCAGAACCGTATCACAGCTATCCCGCGCGGCTACGAGCGAACGCCACACGGCACGGACGGCAACACTGTCGACAGTTACGCTCCAGCACCGAAACCCTCGGACTCGGTGACCAGAAAACCCGAACGTGCGCGACCGTGCACCAGCTGCGACCTACCAGTTGCGCATGTCCGCGAACGTGCACGTTGCGAAGCGCCGCCTGGCTCGTACGAGCGAACCGAACGAGCCGTGTCGTGTCGTGCCGTGCCGTGCGATGGAAGCAGCCACACACTTGCCCAGGGCAACAGTTTGTTGAATCGGTTCATTCCGCGCTGACCCAATCGCTGCTCCGGTTCGTCACTAAGTTCGTCCCTGCTCTGTGCTCCGCGCGATACCAACAGCTGCTCCCCTCCCCCATCCGCTTTGTGCAAGTGGCGAACGCACCAGCAGAAGCCAGCACCGCCAGACGCACATCTGGTCACATGTAGCCCGCTGGTTTCGCGAGCCTGGGGACGCGGCACTCGTCGAGCCCGTTACCGACCGCTACCAACCGGCCACCCCACGTCAATTACTGCAACGTCCTAACCGGGGTTGCCCGGACGCGTTTGCCTGCGGATCGGTTTTTGGTAGGTGCTGCCCGGTGGTTAGATTCTCAGCTTCCCGCCCGACTGCCGGATGCTGGGACGCGCGGGTTTGAGTCGGTTTAGATGCTATTGCGAGCAGTGGGGCAGTGAAATGGTGAAGGAATCAAATCCCTCCAGGACCGCGGGAAGCCATGTGGCTTCGGTAATGAAGTTTGGTTGCGTGCGCTTCGTGTGTGTGTGTGTATGTGTGTGTGTGTGTGTGTGTGTGTTTGTGAGTGTTGGCGCAAAACGAAGGGCCCGGAATGGAATTGGTTGGTTAAGGATTTAGCATAAAAAAAATAAAAGAGAGAGGAAAACTAAGAAATGCAACCCGACAAATACACTTCTATGCACACCATTGCAGTGCAGCTCTTCAGGGAGTTCAATCTTCAGAAGTCTTCATTCGTGCACATGTGCTGCGGAGGACGAATGCCCTCGTGAAGCCCTGGATGCAATGTGGTTTGCTTAGGGGCCTTCTTACTAAGCGTCTCCTTTTAGCTCCAGCTCTGCCACAAACCAACTATAGACGTGTGTGTGTGTATGTTTTTTTTGTGAGCGATATAGCAAGGACTGCTGCAAAGGACTCAGAACTGTTGTGCATCCCGGGGAACAAGTGTAGCATAAAGCAGGCGCATACACGCACACACATACTAGCTTCTGATGCGACCATGTTGCCATTTGTTCTGCGGCCGTTTGTGCGCTAGCTGGCGTGCTGGAATGTTAATTTACCCCGAAAGTTGCAGCGCGATGCAAACGAAAAAGTGCACAGCTACTGGGACGTATCCGGTGGTGCGCTCGTAAATCCCCGACAATGTATTGCTTTCTAGTTCGTAATATGTGTGTGTGTGTGTGTGTGCTCTCTGTGTGAATAATCGTTTTGGCGCGTTTTGGTTAAAATTGAATGGAACCATCGTGCGCCTCCGCGTTACCGAGTCCCTGTGCACTGTTTTCTCCCCCATGAAAACTATAATAGAGGATGCTGGGTGCTGTACAAACCTGCAAGCGAACATATGCGCGTGCATTTTGTTGAGATGGAAAGTGTGTGCGAGAAAGAGAGAGAGAGAGAGAAGGTTTGAAGGATAATAAAGAGTAAGAGAGATGATAAATTATGATGCCGACGACGTGATGATGATGTTGATGGTCGTGCAGATTCAATTCCTTGCGCCGTCTACCCGTCACGACGTAGGCTGTGCTTCAGCAACAAACAACAGCAACAGCAAGATGAAGATAGGAGTCAGGCGAACAACAAAAAAAGCTCCCACAGCATTCAGCCAGCACCACAATTCTGAAAAAGAAAAAATAAGGGCGATGAGGGTGGTTGAAGGGGGCGGTTGCATAAAAGAAAAATGCAGCATGCGGTGCAAATAAGGTACCGCGGGCTGAGCTGGGGACATGCTTGTTGCTGCTGATAGGGCTAAAGAAACAAGGCGCGGTGCGATTTCCCACAAGCTGCTGGTGGGGTTCCCGATCCACCAGGTCCCCCTTTATTTTCATTTTTTTTTTCTGCTGCTCCAGGTGAGCCGGATAAAACCGGGTAGGGACGCAGAACTGTTGCAGAGACGAACGCAGCGCCGTGTTGATAGCGGGGGAGAGAGTGTTGAGCGTGTTTTAAAATATACATAAGGTGAACTGTTTGCCGTTGGCAGCGTCCCGCTCCGCCAACGCCAGTCGGTCCCTTCCCTCTCCCCTCTCTCTCTTTCTCTCACCCTCTTTGCCAAGGCCAGCCGAGAGAAGTGGAGAAAGAACCAGCAGCCCATGTATAAATAGTGCAAAGAAAGTGCCGCCAGCGAAGCGGGCAAGTGTGTGCTGCCCGCGTGGGTTTTTGCAGAAGTGACGCTGGCGAAGGAAACGGCAGCTTTCGTGTGTTTATGCGTGTATGTTTGTGTGCCGTGTACGTGCGTGTATATATTTGCGTGAATGTGTTTTCTGTGCGTGTGTGTGTCTGTGGGAGTGTGATTATGCAGTTTATAGAGATAGCTTAGCGTCTAATTTCTCCCTGCTCGTTTCTTCACCTGCGCCGTCCATTACAGATCGTTTTCGAGGCGAAAGCAATTTTTAAGTTCATTTTTTCCGCCTCGTGGCTTGCGTCGATTTTCTTCGACGTCGCTAGCTCCCACTCAGAAAAGGCTTCGGAGCAGAGGGAACGAAGAAAGATGCATTTTCTTGATAGTGGACGGGGGCGACCTGGCGAAAGATCAAACTCCGTTCTTCGCCTGGGCGCCTGGGTTGAAACTGACCTTGCTCTCGTTTTCTGCACTCGTTTACACCGTGGTGCATTGCCATTCGCAGAAAAAAGCGAGTGTTTGGTTTTCTCCTTTGCCTCTCTACCTTCAATGCTCTTGTTTGTTTTTTTTCCTGTTCGTTGTCCTTCCCGTTTTGCCGCACATCCCGAACCCCTGGGCTTGCATTCATTAGACGCGCTGACCGGTGTGGCGACCCGTGCGGAGAATCCTTTCACCTAAGACCCCGCAGTCCGAGTGGATTTCGAGTGAGTGGAAATAGGAAAAAGAGCAAAAAAAGGCAAACAACGAACGAATCAATTCATCATCGTGGCCGGTACCTTTAACATTACCATCACCGACATTGGACCGGAACCGACTTTTGTCGGTCAGCGCATCTCTCGTTCGCCTCACCATTTTTAAGACGGTGGCCGTGCTCTTCGCCAACGCTCAAAGGATGCAAGGAGCCGTGTGATTTCCTGGGTGCAACTTTTTCCCCCTCACCACTCGCACGTAGAGACTCATTCGACGTTGGCCCGCATCCCACCCTCGGCTCGCAGGAACACGCAGCGGGCAACTGCAAAAGGTGAGTGGCAATTTTCTGATTGACTTCTCCATTTACGTGGGTACTTTCTCGATTCTCCCGTTCCATTTCTCCCGTTCCTTTCCGGTTCCGTTCCGGTTGCGATGCTAGCCGTCTTTGGTTGGCGATAGATTCCCTTTCCCGATATGTCGTGTCCTTCGCTAATGCTCAGCTAGATCAGTTGATTTTGCCGCTCGTTTTGGGGACGGTTGGCTGGCTTGGCTAGGGTTCGGCAACGTTCGCCGATTGCCCCGGCACGTGCAAAAGCACAGTGGCGGTGGGCAAAGACTAAAAAGGGCTAGCAGTGTGATGCAGCAGGGACGGTTCGTTTGGAAGCTGTTTCTTTTTTTTTACTATTTATTTTCGTTCCGGCCGGATCCCTCTCAAAATCCGTCGTAATCCAGTTTTAATGGGCCAACAACTTTTACGGACCCAAGGTGGGCCTCCCATGCAACAGAGCTTTGCAATATCGGTATTGGATTCGGCTGCTGACCGGGCGCTTTTCGATAAGGAAGAACGAACAGAAACAACAACTAAAGCAACTTCAAAACAAATGGAAAAGGTAATGATCGCAACACCAGCCAGCTAATGGCAGCGGCAGAAAGGAAGTAAACATCGAAATCTATACCACGCGTGGATGGGAATTGTTTTCTGCCTGTTATTGATTTGTTGCTGCGTTGTGTTTAGGTGTTCTTCATATTTGGGCTGTGTGAGACAGTTTACTATATTAATCGTTATATTGCTACGTGGGTTGCCAGTTTTGACGGTTTAAGATTTTCAAATATACAGTCTGTTCCCGAGTTACGCGGTTTGTGCGTTCCCGAGGAATCCGCGTAACTCGAATATCCGCGCAAGTCGAATTTCGTGGTTTTCGGCCAAAATAATAATTGACTATTTGGTATGTTTTATTCAATTTAGTAGTTTTATACACTTTATCATTTATTTGATACGATTTATGCAGAATTTTGCCTCATTTTTCGCTTGTTAGTGGATTAAATTTATTAGCAAAAATGCAATTTATAGGGCGTTGGACACTTCTTGAAGCAAATTGTGCTGATTTGACATTTGATCTGTAAATTTAGAAAACCGCGTTACTCCGAATCCGCGTATGTCAAGAACCGCGTATCTTGGGAACAGACTGTAGTCTTAATATTTGTTTTGTAATAAGAGTTCTAATAAGATACTCTTAAAAAACTTCGTTGACTACCATGAGCTAAGGTCATCTTTGGACCTTGTTATCTTCTTTTCAAAACGTTGTATTCATCATATCGAGCTGTCTAATAAAGTAAAACATTTCATTGTAATGTAAATTCAGTTTGATCTACAAATTTAAACTAATCTGAATTGGCGTAAATGTAATTGGCGGGTAATTGGCGATCTTCAGCAATATCGTATCCGTTTTGAATACATTTGCTTTATAAATAGAGACAGCTGAATGAACTCCTTGGCAAAGGAACTTAGTTCTATCGAGTTAATTCCAACATGAAAGTATAAATGTGTATTGGCTTCATACACTTCATTGGATTTAGAAAGAAATGCTTTAACGCTCTATTGAAATAAGACGCTACGGTGTAATTGACAAAGGAATATTGGTTAAGATGCAGTTTGAAAAGGAAAATTCACATGTTTCTTTGATTCTTCTAGTTTTTCCTTTATATTATTCAATGGTTTGATGGAATATTTGTGTGACCTTCAACTTAACCTACGCAACATAAATCAATCTCTATGTACCAAAAACTGAGCGTCCAGGCGGATGCAAAGCTCGAAATGGTGATGTTCAAGAAACTATTACAGTATCATGTGGTTAAAGCCATTCGAAGAAGGCCTCATGTTGTTATTTAAGCTATGTACTCTTGTCTCACCTCCAAAGAAAGTCAATATTTAACTGTTAAAAGTGTAGTTGTAATCTAAAGATCTAAAGATCAAAGATTGATTATTAAAGCCAAATCAATCTTTTAACTTCAATTGTTTGCAATACTTGGAGACATTATGCATAATTTTCGATTCAGAATATATAATGCCGAAACACCTAGAGAAACCTTCAGCAAGGTGCTCACAGTTTGTCTAACAATTGATACAATCTATGATGGTCTTACATCTCTGACCGTCACTGTGTACTTACAATCAGACTGCCTGAAGAGACCGAGCTGGTGCTTGTGTGTGTGTGAGAGAGTGTTCACTGGAATATGTTCCACTTCTTGATTCAAATGGCGGAAGCGGCACGGAATTGAAGTGAAGCTTACGGAACGAATCGAAATGAGTTTTCGTCTATTCCCACCTCCATGTCTACGGCCTCGCATTACCTCCCAAGTGGGGGCTCCCCCTAGACTCCAGACTCGGGAGCTTTGGGAGATTCGATTTTTCATCACCCTTCAGGCGTCGTAAAACTCACTCCACGCTACGGTGGGTACCGAATTGCTGATCCCGCCGCTCCAGGGATTGGGGGCCGGCTTTTGGACCTACGCACACTGGCATCTGGCCGATAAAGAATCCACAGGCTGATCGTAGCGCCTGTGATACGACCGTGTTGCCCATCGTGCCCGTAGTGTTGATGGCCCGGGACGTTAACGCTGTGGACGTGTGATATCGACCCTAGCAGCAGCAGTACCCGAGGTCGACGGTAAATTGGAGGTTGCAGGTCCATCGAGTGAGCATCTCCGAGGGCACGAAGAGATGATTTAGATTAGATGAAGAAGAATCGTAGAAAAAGGAAATGCTTTTAACCTAAAACGAAAAACTAGAAAAGCGAGCTCCGCAATGCCGATGCCACCGGGGGACGAATGCTCCGTTGCCTTTGCTTTCATGTTCGGTTAGGGATATCGTTCACGTGAAGCACACGTCCCACCCACGTCGGTTGGGGCAGACGGCGGGCGGACGACCCAAGCTGTTGCCTGCTAACTTCGGTAGATGATTTTCACGACGCCAAACCTCCCCCCGATCCCGCCATTTACGAACGTGGTGCGTAATGGGTCGGGAAATCGGGCGACTCTGGCCCGGTTCTGTAAGTTTTCGTTGCAATCGCTGCGGGTCGACCGCACGGGAGAAAAGTTGTACCATTAGTCGAGTTCGAGATCGGGGCTATAAATTTGCTGCTTCCCGGTAAAGTTTCCCTCCAACAGGTGGTTCGGTGTAGCCCGGTGGGAAGTTTTAAAGTAATGCTCGGTTCGTGTGAACCATCGCAGCGCAATGGTTTCCGTTTGATTTTGTGCGCTATTTTTCACGGAATGGGCCATTTTTCTGACGAGCTTTTGAAACAGCATTTGGATCTGTTAATGGGAGAGTAATTTTTAATGCTTTTTCCTGCCTGCATATCGCTAAAAGCTTTGACTCTGCACCGTGACAGTGCTTAACGATTAGCTTGAAGCACAGTTGAAAGTGTCCACAACAGAAACGTTGTCAGTGAGCCCAGTGAGTTGGGCAAGAGCTGTTCTGTTTTACGGAGACGGTGTTCCAATTCGAGCAGCTTGAGCGCTTACTAAACTACATACTGGTTCGCTGTGCACCGTTTCTACCAACAAAACGCAATCTTTTAATTTTAAAGTAATCTTTAAAAGTTCAGCAAAATTGATATCCGGTTCTTGAGTTTGGCTTTCACTTGATTACAAAAGTTATACGTTGCTATAAAAAATACGATCTTTTGCACGATACATACAGAGAGCTGTATTACCTGGTTCAACGCTAGTCCGCAGTATTGTGAGCTGAAAGCAGCAAGTAGCAGCGAGAACACTGAACGAAGGCCACCGTTCTATGGTACGTTGATTAGTGTGTTCTGGTCGCAAGGTACGTGCTTGTAACTTTTTTCTACCTCACACTCCTACGCCTCAATCTCTGAAATAGGACGCTTCCGAGGTATCGCACGGGAGACGATGAGAGACGCTGGGCAGTAAACTTATTCTCTATTGAAGCTCCACCACCACTGCACGCGTATCTTCTACTAAGCTGCACAAAACTTATGCTTCGTACGGCAGTGGCTGTATCGGTGAGTCCGCCATTGTGAACCAGAAAATGCGGAACGTTTGATCGGATGTACAATCGGCACACAATCGGAAGATTTGATGTTATTATGCCAATCGCACGAAACGTACCAAATATTGCCGTACCATGACTAGAGAGGAAAATGAATAATGCTTTAATGTGCTACGGCACATTGGTGTGCGCCTTATTATCTGCTCTTTTGTAACTGGAATAGAGTTCTGAACATTTGGACCAAAATGAAACGTTGATGGAACTGGAAAACCTGTTTTGTTAGCCAGGAGGCTTCATCCATCAATTACGTTACGCTTAATTCGATGCCTTGTACCAATATATGCAGATAAAAGAGACTAAACTCAAACATTACTTAATAGATTACAGCCTCCCTCCTTTAATTGTTTTTTTTACTGTATTTTTTTTTACTGTATTTGGGAAAGTGACTGAATATTTGACTCAACCATTCTCATGATCGTCCATAAACTTTACATAGCTGTGTTTTGTTTTCGATTGGAATTAGATTTTACGTCACGTCACCGTTTGAATTTGAATTGCCACGGTTTACTAAGTATTTTTGTACTCAAGGGCAGCGCATATTCATAGGTAGCCCTTTCAAATTTATATGCGACTATGAGAATATCTTGACAATATTCATGCAACTACAAACATGGATCCATGCGTAAAATCCACTGGTAAACAAAATAGGGAAAAGTATTTTAGATCCATCCACTGATTGTTTGAAATAAATGAGTTTTCATACGGAAAGGATTCAGGTTGTTTTGAAACGGATGCTTGTAGAATTCCAATAAAAGATACTGATATGGGCAGCCGTGCTGACTCCTGGACTTGTGCTGCCACCGGTTAACGTCCACAGTGTGCACACGCATATTTTTAATAGTGCATCTATTGCGGTTATTTATAATGTAAAATCATAAGTGCATAAATACTGTTTTTAAGTGCACAATCTTCTTATTCTTCTCATGGCTCAACAACCGTTGTCGGTCAAGGCCTGCCTGTACCACTACTTGTGCGCTTGGCTTTCAGTGATTCCTCCCATAGCAGGATAGTCAGTCCTACGTATGGCGGCACAGTTTATTCAAGGCTTGAACTCATACCCATGACAGGCATGTTGTTAAGTCGTTTGAGTTGACGACTGTACCACGAGACCGGCTTTGCAAAATCAAGTGCACAATATTAGAACATAAAAGATTACTAAATAGCTCGATGATACTAAAGATTGAGAAATAGGAAGAAAAAAAATATAATCCTATTGATGACAGAGTGCGCAAAGCGATCGGTAGTGTAGGTGAGGCTGAAGGAGACGCATGCATGTTTTTCTCTCTTTTTGATCCTTGCAAATCCGTTTGAGCTGCTGTTTTCGAAGCGAATTTCAGTTTGGGTAACAGGAGAGTATCCAAATGCAGAGGTAGCTCTTATCAGTAACCAAACTGTCTTTCATCTCATTCTTGCTCGTATTCAAAGAAAGCAAGGATATATTTTCGCAGATACTAAGCGAGAGAGGAGAGCGACTGATCCTGCAGATGACACTGATCGAGATGAATGCAAAAGCTTTCGTCTGTGATCTCTTTCTCGCTCATGTTCTAAGCGTTGGGAGAAGATATTTCACATTCTAATTAATGGATGCTGTATGCTTATCACAGTGCGCTAAGCGATCGGTAGTGTAGGTGTTGGAGATGCATAGATTGTTTTCCTGTATTTTTTTTGTTATGATAGAGCCGTCAGAATTTTTTTTTTGGTTTTTTTATCGTCGTTTTTATTTGTTTTAGGCTTTATAGATTTTTTTTTAGTAAACGGTATGGAATATTGTGTTTTGATTATTTTTTTTAATTATTTGTGTTTTGATTATTTTTATGTGAAACAATAATATGAAACCATCGGTCTATTCATCCGTTGATTGTGTTCAATCACTCAACATGACAAAGGAGTCTGACTGACGTTCCTTTTAATTAACGCTGTGCGTATCATAAATTAAGACGGTAAAAAACATCCTTTCTTCTCCTTGAAAGAAACGTATACCGATAGAGGAAAGTTATCTAACCGTATTGCAAAAAACAGCATAATGAAAAGCGTGCGGAAGGAGGATCAATAAATTAAGAATGGTTTTAGCATGTTTACGACGATGCTTTCAGCTATCAATCAATTTATAAGCTGGGACTGTTTCACATCTTGGCTTATGAAAACATAAGTTCATTTGTTATCGTTCATATTGAATTAACGCTCAAGTTTTCAAAGTTTTGCACGAAACGAGGCAACATTAATTTCAATATTATCAAGGTTCAAAAGAGGCAGAAGAAACATTATTGCAAATGAAAAGGAAAATTTGGATATTATTCAGTTTTTTTGCTGTGCAATTTAAACATAAAGGAATCATATATTTTATAAACTGATCAATGTTTTTGTTCTATTTATTGTTCTATGTAATTTTGGTTATATTTCTCAATACCATGAGATGCAAAACTTAATCTACTTATTTAATGGTGCATAGCGTATTTACGCATGTAGCAAGCGTAGTTTTTAAGAAATTAGCTTTAAGAAATTAGTAGTCCAGCGTTGTTTTTTTTATGGTGTGTGCTTTAATTTTGCTGGAATAATACTTTAATTTGAATGGTCGGATTTGATGGTTAATTGAACATTAGATGCAACATAAGTCAACATAAGAACGAGGTCAATAGAAGAATATTTATTAAAGCTGCCCGTCTGTACCAGACACTTAATCGCCGAGCCTACGCCAACTACGTAAGAAAAATAGAAAACCGATTTAAAAGGGATCCAAGAACGTTTTTTAGTTTTGCTCGACAGAAACGAGATAGTAACAGACTTCCATCAATGATGCTTCTGAACGGAAGATCGTACACCGGTAATGTTGAAATCAGTCAAGCATTTGCTGATTACTTTTCATCAACATACGTGAGTAACTCGCCACCAGTCACTAATGCTGTTACGTCCAACCATATACCTGATGCTGCCGACATTCCTCTTCCTGTTCTGTCTGAAGCTGACATTGCCTCGGCTATCAACGAGTTGAAGCTTTCATTCGCTACTGGGCCTGACGCTATACCCAGTGCTATTTTCAAACGCTGCAGAGATGCTTTAACTCCTGTCTTGACCACATTGTTCAACAAGTCTTTGCAGCAGAAACGCTTCCCTCAAGCATGGAAATCTTCATTCATGTTCCCGGTTTACAAAAATGGAAATAGAAATGACATATGTAATTACCGTGGTATTTATATGTTATGTGCAGTCAGCAAAATTTTTGAGATCACCATTTCGAAACACCTATCTAGTGGTTTTAAAAATATAATCTCCAATGATCAGCACGGCTTTCTACCCAACCGCTCAATTGAAACAAACCTTCTCTCTTTATTGAGCACTTGCTATCCTGCAATGGACAATGGTAAACAGGTAGACGTAATCTACACCGACTTCAGTGCTGCCTTTGACTCCGTAAATCACTCAATGCTAATTTCAAAACTATCAAGCTACGGAGTAAATGGGGCGCTAGTTCATTGGCTCTCCTGTTATTTAAGTGATAGGCATATAACAGTGAATATTTCCTCCTCTATATCTGCACCATTCACCAACACGTCCGGGGTTCCACAAGGCAGTATTCTCGGACCTATTCTTTTTAACATTTTCATAAACGATGTTATTTATGTTATACCAGATTGCGAAAAATTGTTTTATGCAGATGATATGAAAATGTTTCTACCGATATCAGATCAAACCGATTGTTTTACCCTTCAAAACTGCTTAACTCGATTTAACTCATGGTGTAATTCAAATTGTATGCGTCTTAACATATCTAAATGCTCTGTTATATCCTACACTAGAAAAAGAACCCCCATTGTTTACGATTATAAAATTGATGATAGATCAGTGCCGCGTAAAAATGTGATTCGCGATTTAGGCGTCCATTTAGATAGCAGACTAACGTTACAGAACCACTATGAAGCAATACTTTCAAAAGCCTTCCGTTTGTTAGGATTCATTTTGCGTGTTGCGAAAGACTTCAAAGATCCATTCAGTATAAAAGCTCTGTATTGTGCAATTGTCCGTCCTACCTTAGAATTCGCTAGTATTATTTGGACTCCGACACAGCAATATTTAATAGATAGGCTAGAATCGGTTCAACGTAAGCTCACTCGTTCATTGTTTTACCGTCTCCCGTGGTCTCGTAATTCTGTTTGTCCCTCTTACCGTACAAGGTGCCTGTTATTTGGACTAGAACCACTGCAACATAGAAGAAAGACGGCACAGTGCTTATTTATACACAAACTTGTTACCGGATCTTTAGACGCCCCGTCAATTCTGAGTAAATTGAACTTTCAGGCCCCCAGTAGAATCTTAAGAACCAGGTCATTATTTAACATAGAATTCAGATCGACTAATTTTGGATCTAACGATCCTTTATTAAAAATGATAAGTGCCTATAACTCGCTAGGAAACAATGTCGACTTGAACTCAAACTTAAACAATTTACGGACCTTTTTACATAGCTTAATATGACGCTTCCACAGTTTATGTTGTTTTTTTATTTTTATTTGGTTGATTGACAGTTAAACTTGTTATGTTTTTTGATGCGTTTTTGTTAGCACTGTTCTTTAGCATTAACTATAGAAATAAGTATGTTATGTAAGCTTATGCCAGCTGGATAACTTTCGGAATAAATAATAATAATAATAATAATAATAATAATAATAACATGCATCAAGTTTATAGTTTATATCACACTGAAGCTGAAACCTTACGAAACTCTAAATAAAATACGTAAACCACAGCGGAAATAAATTCTACACTTTTCTTAGTTCTCAATTAAATCAAAATGTTTGCAAACATAAATATTCCAATACACCAAATTGCGATGCAAAATTGAGCAAAAACTAAGGGAAACACTTCGAATGAGATAAGAGAGCAAGTTGAGCCACCCCACCCTGCATTTACATTGTTGGTTCTGAAATGACAGGATCCACCGGTGTGTAAGAACGGCCAACTAGAATCGGAAATGAGTGATAAATTGACTAATGCGATGGAAGCTACCCGCCAGCAACGCTCGAGCACCTGGCACGTAAAGGGTAAGGCAACAATTCACTAACCTGGCCGGCTTGGGCAGAGAAGCCCAAGAGCAAGAGTTGTATCTTTGAGTAGTTAATTTAATTTGCACGGCAAGAAGGAAATGAGTGCCTTCCGCAATACTGCTGCGAAGTTGCCCATTCGTAGCAGCAGCAGCCCAACCGGGGGCAATCTTCCGTGGTCGCACACGAAGCACTGTGGAACCGCAAACCACAGCACTTCCGTCGCTCTCATCACCCCGGAATGGAGACTGTGTTCCCTCCCAGCCGATGCATCCCGCATCAACCGGTGTCTGCTCAGCCATCCTGTCCCTGTCCGGCACGGGTTGCATCTGCTCTGCAATCGTTCTGACGAGATGGATTGCATACCATCTCATCTAGGGTAGAAATTTATTCATGAGATTTTGGAGCGAAAAAGAAGCATGCATACTGTAGCAAATATTGAACACGTCGCATGGCGTGACACACTCACGGCTACAAACATCAGTCACTCGAAGACTTTAGTGAGCAAGCAAGCGTGCAGATACTTGCAATCGACGACGTTGGTGCTTCTTTCGCTGCGATAGGCATTATTGATGTTGAGCTGGCTTAATTTCGTTTGGAAAATAAGCAAAACTTTTCGTAAAGCCTTTGCGCTGAGACTGCCGGGAATTCCATCATCATCTATAGTTACCAGAAAAAAAAAAGTTTGTGAGAAGGCTTTAAGCATCATAGGGTGGAACATTTGTATCTTTCTATCTTTCTAACTGAATCATATATACAGTTCAATGTAATTGAAACATCAAATTACACACAAATTGTTATTGGGGCCCTTTCCGTTTTAAGTTCGTAGGCTGAAATTTCAGCCTGTCAGATGTTTGAATTGTATAGCAGTTTTCGAGCAGCTATCAAAGTGGGTATAGTATACAGGTGAGCTTATCCCAAGGTGTATGAATTTAGAAGGCTGATTTTTATCGCTTCTGTTTCTGAATGAAGATTTTAAGAATATTTTGTGTATTCATCAAGCCTCCAGAAAGCTTGATTGAGCAAAAGCTTTTACCGGTCCTGTCAAAAAGTGATGTTCAAAATTAGTTTTAAAAAAATGCTATGAAACCACCTGTACTATATACACTTTGATTCTAGATTCCATCACCTGATCTCTTTAATGCACCTTGGGATAAATGTAAACATCACCACGTTTTGCCATTTTTTCGAGCAGGTAGTCGAATCTAATTCTAGTTTTAAGGCTAGAATTAACTAGACTGAAAATTGAAGGCTAGTTTTATGTGAGGTTTTGTATGGAGTGTTTACATGATTTCAGCCTTCAACTGTCAAACTCCATACAAAAAGCTGACTAGAATCGTGAAGGGCCCCAGTATTCGTTGGTATAGGTCGTATGTATCGGCATGTATAGGAATGTACAATAATCAAAATAGAAATTAGTTAAGTTTTATAATAACAGGAATCAGTGGTATTGGAACGAATCAATTCGTTGTGACGACCCAAATCATGAAAAAACTAGTTATATAAACGTTCCTTGACTAGTCATTGGCTTTCTTTTATTTTAAAACAAATTAAACCCAAAACCGCTCTCGTGGTAAAAATGTAAATAAATTTCAATCCAACCTCGAACGACTTAAGAACATTCCCGTCATAGGTTCAAGTCCCGAATTGACAGTGCCACCATACGAAGGACTGACTATCCTGCTATGGAGGGAATCTATAAGTCACTGAAAGCCAAGCCCGCAAGTAGTGGTACATGGCAGGCCTTGACCGACAACGGTTGGTGAGCCAAAAGAAGAAGAAGAAATCCGAAAGCAAAAGTACAAAATTTCTTTGGAACTAAAAACTATTGATATCATATTGATACAATATCATATTGATATTCGCATAATATTCTCCAAGTTAAATGGCTTGATTTTCCCATCTTTTTCTGTTTAAAAGGTTTCCGTTTATGATCCGTTTTATGATTTTATTTATCATTTTCCGTAAGAATTAAAGTTTTACATTGAAAATAATGAAACGATACAGTTTTTTTATGGTCTGTAATCAATAAATTGAAAATAATATATAAGCCGCATAGTTCGGACCTAGTAGTAAAAGAACCAAGACCAAGAACCAAGAAGTAAAAGACAAACCCTTCTGCTTGCTGTTGTGTTTCCCAGAATCGCAAAAATTCCAATAGCAGAGAATTAAATTCAGCTCCATCGTACGCTTTTGTGTCGTATTTCTCATTAATGGCATGCGTTTTAAACATACATATAAAAAACACTTTATTATACTGTACACATCTTTAAATATTTTAAAATTTAAAACGTTAAACATTAAAAAAAACGTTTTGGTTCGGTATGCGGTGGAACTGTGCCCGTTCCCATAATATAATTTACTGCATAATGGTGAGAAGGATGCATTATAAGGGCTGCTTGATAGGTCTTTATCGGCTGTAATGTGATGCGAGCATAATTTAGGCGATCGCTTCAAAGAGAATTAAGCGTGATTCAATGTTTGGGACCGAAATGCGAAAATGAAAATACCATTAAGCTTCATTTCTAATCAGCTCGATTGAAATTCTACCGGAAAGGAGAGCAGGCAAAGCTCTCGTCTTACACTCTTTTTTTCCATTCTACTAAACGAAACGTTCTGAACACAACAGTGAAGAAAGTAATTCCTCTTCCAATTTCCTCCCGCAATGCAAAACCAGCACACGGGGAAAAGCAAGAATCCTGTTTTTGTGTTTCCTTTCAATGGAACCAATGGTTCCGTACCTGTTGCTGGAAGGGGGAAGGAGAAGCAGCAGCGGGTTACAGATACTGCATGTTGCCCGATTGCTGAACTTTGCTACATACGAAGCCAGCGTCAAGCAATACACTCTCTGCAATTCCCCCAACGAAAGGAGAGGCCGATAACGAACTCGCCTCGATGAAAGGAACGAGACGCGTAATCCAATTTACATTTTTCGTATTTCGATTTGGTGTGACTATATTGCCGAGCATCGGCAAACGATCGCTTTGGGCGGTTCTCTTAAAGTTGGTACAAAATTGAAGACGCTTTTGGATTGTGTGCGTGTGTGTGTGTGTGTGTGTGTGTGTGTGTGTGTGTGTGTGTGTGTGTGTGTGTGTGTGTGTGTGTGTGTGTGTGTCTGTGTGTGTGAAAGAGAGGTGTGTTTATAAGTTTGTCAGTAAATGCCTGACAAAAAGGCAAAGTTTAAGACAATAGCGAGCGAGCGAAAGGATCTAACATCAACCTATTCCGTAGTACGGTGCTACGAAACGGTTCCGCCCAGTGTCTGATAGAGTGAAGCTTTTGGGTAAACGTTTTCAAGCTTCTTACAAAAGGCGCATGAAACGACCGGAACGACGTGTGTTCGGTATATGTCAATCATCATTGTGACACTTTGGTGATTGAATATTATGAGAATATTTGGCATGCATATCAGATTCAAAGCCTGCCCTCACTCGGATATCTGCGTAGGTGTAGTGAGCATGGGTCTATGATTTTTTCCTCATTTATGATATAATGTAGAGCTTTTTGTAATAATCACATTTATCATTTGAATAATGAATAACCGGTATGTTGGTATGGGAATGGCGTTGCCAGCTTTTCCGGGTATTCTGTTTGCTCTTCAGTATTTTTTCACTGTTAAATAGCTTTTACCGTTTGCTCCTCACGACCCGTTCAAGCACCGAACGAAGTAAAGTAAGTAAACTAAAAGCTCAATTCCACTGAAACGGCTGCCGGCTGCAAAGGGAAAGGTATCTAAAAATGGAACAAAACTCTCGCTCGGTTTTAAAAATAATCATAATCTAACCTCAACAGCCGGGGGGGCCTTTAGGCTTGTGCCCACCTGTTGCATCTATGTTGAGCAGTGTCCGCCAAACCTGTTCCGCTCCGGTTGCCGTACGGGTGAAAGCGAACGTACAAAAAAGGGTTCCGATACGAGCGATTTCCTTTTTTAAGCCCAACCCCATATCAAGATGGTCCGGGTATGGTAACAAGAGCCACCCGGACCGCCCTGGGGCGATGCTTTTGACTCGATTTTTCTTGCACTACATTTTTTATTTAATGATCATTTCAACGTGTCGCTCACCTGGTATGGTTAAGCGCTTGATCCACCGAAGCGCTTTGGGCGCTGTGGCTGTGGTTAGTGTTTACCGTCGGAGTCTGATCGGTTGAGTAATTATTGTCACGGTTGTAGCGAAGCTACTATTCATGGAAAACACGCTACAACCCGGTTAGAAAGGTACCACAGGATAGCCTGCACTGGAAGCAGTGGAACGCGCGTGGTCGTGTGATTGCCGGAAACGCTCCATCGTGACGACAAGCACCACACCGTCGATGGTCATGGGAATAATTGATGGGTACACTGGCACCTGTACAAGCGCAGTTCAAGAGCACACTTCCAGGGAATACACGGCCACGTGTACAGGGCAGGCTAGAGACGCCCCGGTTACCGGAAGCAGAGTGCAGTGCATTGCGTTGATCGCGCCGGATGCCGTTCGATAACACATGCTGATCAATAAAGAAGAAAAATTAGCCTGCATGTGGGTGTACAATCGCCTCCACCCTGGTATTCTGTTGTATGCCGCCAACTGAACGGAACGTGGAAAATGGTCGTTTTGTAAGCAGTTCACACAGCGTGAACCAACATAGAACAGTTTGATTATTTCCAATTCACGCCTTTCCCATGCAGCGCTCACCTTTTGGTTGAGCGATGCGACTAAATCGACCTTTAATTTTGTTCCGCATGGTAGGCAGTTTGAGCCAAACTACAAACAAGGCCCGGTGAGAAGTTTCTAGGTGAGAAGATTGGCGGCCGCTGTGTGTGTGTGTGTGTGAGTGTGTGTGTACGTACGCGTTTAGGTGCTTGAACATTGTTTACACAATCAATATGCTGGCAATGGCACGGCATAAACAAAGTCAACCAGGTAGTGGGCAGGGCAGGTAGGAGATCGCATCATTTTCACCATCGTTTACCGGCTCTGGCACCGTTATCTATCGGTGGGAGGGCCAGGCGGTATGCGGATCCGATGGAGCGGGGCGATGCTGTCGCGCAAAACAAGCTTGTGGATTGAAAAGGGACGGGCAGTGGTACTATTTTGGAAAGATAAGTATTTTTGGCCCATCCGAAGTATATGTGTGGGCAGGATGGTTGTGGACACAGCATGTATCAATGTTGCCTGTTGGGGAATTATGAGTGGAGTAACAACATATTAGCAAACGTGGTCTAGAATGGTCCAGAATTTATGATATACGAACAAGAAAAAAAACAAATTCATTTGTGTGACAGAAACCACACTCTTTGTATGATTATGATTTTTTGATAATCGGTTTATATTAACGGGATTCTATTTCAGCCATGATTCCAATCATAATTCCATAAATTCAGCCGCTAACTGTCAAACTCTATATAAAAAGGTTATCGTAAACTTCCCCATCGATACTAGGTTATAGTATCGTAAACTTCCCCATCGTTTAATTACGACTTTTACCGTAAAATAGATTTATCAAACAATTACAAAGGATCTACAAATTTTCAACAAATATGAAGTGGAACTTATGTTTTAATCGTTTCGTTCCATGTATTCTTTGTTTTGTTTCATTCCCAGTAAACATGCGTGCTCGTGAAGGTCTCTTGGCTTTGTTACTGCACCACTATTTAAGATTTTCTGCAACTCCTTATGTCGGAAACAAGTGTTTATCCCACCATTTAAATATCCCGTCTTTTTCAGGAAATGTAGGGTTATAAATCATATGAATACATTAGTTTATTATGTTCAAGAAGACTTGATACTGATACTGATGAAGCAGCATGCGTTGAAAATGTAAATTTATTTCCTGTGTCACTTAAAAAATGTTAAAACCACCATTTATACATTCTGGTTATTAATTCCTTTATGAAAAAAATATAAAAATATAATATGTATTATTAAAAAACCATGGGATATATTTTCAGGAACTCAAGGCAACATAGGTTTTTAGCCAGAAAAATGAAAATCTGACAGTAACTTCACACGCCTAGCCATCATTCCCTCTTAAGGCCTTAAAATGTGTTTATTTGTTTATTTTTTCTTCTATTGCGAAGTGTCTCAAGAACCAGAGAGCTCTATATGGCGGAAGCCGCGAGGGAATATTCCATAATAGTTTACGAACAGCATAACGAGTCAACTTTCATTGAAGCGCTTCGATCCTTTCTATCCATACATCTGCATAAGGAGACCAAACAATTTATGCAAATTCAAGGATGGACCTAGCAAGACTAGCATGTATTGTTGAGATTGCCTTAGGGTCGTTAAAATCGCGCATCATTCTTAGAATTAGTCCTAGTGGCTTATTTGCGCGGTTGATTGTATCCTCGTACAGCACGCGGTAAGTTAACTCAGTATCTAGCGCAACTCCTAAAAAAAGAAAAGAAAAGGAGTTGATTTTTCGTCATTGAAGCTCAATCAATCAATTGACGCATTCAGATCATTCACAAGTTTTCCAACATTTTTTTGTCATTTATATCTGTAATTAACTATCATAAGTTATTTAAAAGTATCTAAACGAAACATCGAATGACAGGACCTGTTGTTATTGTTGATATTATTATTAAATTTTTTTTGTCATTTGCCCTCCTTATAATTTTTTTTACCTTTCCTAATGCAATGTGTAAATATGCAGACCCCTTAACCACCTTTCTAGACACCTTTCCGTCCGGCAGACCTCATTCGATGTGGCATTAAAATGTGCGTGTACCCGATACTGTTTGATATTCATGCCAACATCGATAGTCGATTCGTTTGTTTGGTGTAAGTTATCTTATCGTCTTTGGCGTCTGTCCGCGTTTGTGATAGTGATTAGTCACACCAAAGAGAGAAAGAGAGAGAGGGAGAGAGAGAGAGAGAGAGAGAGAGAGAGAGATAGAAAGAGAGAGAGGCCCAGATGTTAAGGTTCATCCAATCGCTTAACTTACCCTCTCTCACTCCACCCACTCCCCCGGGGCCGAGCAATGGTTCCTTCGATTGCACACGTGTTGCACCAATGCCTCCCTTCGGCCGTTGTTTGCGCTTTGATAGGGCGGATGATACGGCGCACACACATTGAGTGTGTGCTAATTTTTCCGACTTGCCCGGGCCCGCTTCCGTACACAGTCGCACTGAAAACCGCGGGAGACCCGTTCAAAGCATCGCATCGTCTCCAAACACACGTCGAGTATCACGAATCGAAGTGATCGATTCGCGTGCAGCATTGGCGGATAAAACACGATTACGAACCAATTGCTTCAGCCTGAGCGGGTGTATTTGGAAATTGTGTGTATGTATATGTGTTGTATTTTAGGTTGCTCGGTAAATATTTATCGAAATCAGCATGCACCACACGCGTATCGTTTACAATAACGCCACACTCCAACAACCGATCCGCTGCGTTTTTTCCTTCCCTCTCCCACCACGGTACGATATGGGGGGAAGCCTCTTGCAAAACAATTTCTTCCAATGCTAAACACAGCTTTCTTTTCATAATTTTTTTTATTCCGTTTCAATCGTTGCAGGTTTAGGTGCGGTCCTCCCCCTCAAGCCCCTACCACCCAAAACACTTCCGCCTGGGACGGCTGAAGAGCGAACGGCCAACAAAACACCACCCAAATGCCGGCACGGAAGGGGCTCCTGGCGCCCCAGAACACTTTCCTC
Organism: Anopheles coluzzii; assembly: GCF_943734685.1. NCBI lineage: Eukaryota > Metazoa > Arthropoda > Insecta > Diptera > Culicidae > Anopheles > Anopheles coluzzii. The sequence goes on from NC_064670.1 coordinate 89,838,975, forward strand.
GATACGATAGCGACCCGCTTCGATGGGACACGTAAGTAGACAGTTTAATTAAGGTGGCATTAAAATTTGCCGAACTGACTTAAAAGTGCCGAACACCAGCGGAAAGGTGCTCGGTGGAGGGGGCGCACAAGGAAGCAAGCTGTGTCCTCGATTAATTTCATCACGCGCCCCCGTCAAGGATCCGGAGGTCGTGCGCTTTGTGCACGGTTCAATGTGGCTCTGTGTGTATTTGTACGTACGTGTGTGTCTGTGTGTATGTTTGTGTGGGTATGCATATGGGTGGCGTTGCTGTGGAACGCTGTTTTACCTGAAACGGGACCAACACGCCGTGCCCGTAAGCGTCCTAAAATTGAAACGGAAGAAGGCACGAAACTTTTCTTTTTTTCCTACCACAACCGTTTTGCCATCGTTGTTGTTAATGGTGGTGGTGGTAGCGTTGGTACGGCCTTTGCCCGCCTCAAGTGCCACGCCGTGTTCATATTTTCACAATTGCTTCCTCGAATGGTTTTTCATTCAAAGGTAAATGAAACGCATGACTTCCCGGGCCCGTACGGCACCGTTGTGGATACGGTGCGGGAAAATTAATTGAGTTCACATAAATGTGTGACTTTTCTTTGCCTCTTCGGTGGCAAAATCTTGGAAAGTTGAGAAACGGAAAGCTGTTGGCGGAGCAGTTCGGAGCTGCTCGATAGTAGACATAAATTTGCACCGCGGCGATGAAAACTTTGGCTTAAAGGAGTGCTTCAAATGTTGTACTAGACAGACAGATAGCTGTATTAGTTGGAAGCTCCAGGGCATAGGTGTAGCCGTGTATTTATGCTGAACTTTGAAACTCACGCAGGACATGATGCTGTTTGTTGCGAGTTTAAATTGGCTTGTGTCTAACAATATGAAAATACCACCGATGAAAACAGATTGCCTTTCATGTGCGTTTTGAAATAGAATTTCGTTCGTTTCATATTTCGTTGTTGAAATAGATGATTTGAAATTGGAGAAACAAAGAGTGAGAACACAAAACGATACATCAGTTATCGCATGTTCAACCCACGCGGCATACCATAAAAAAAAAACTAAAAAGAGTTGAAAAGAACAAACAAAAGCAAAGGTGGATGTAGTACAGATGAGATGTACAACTGCTATTTCGTATCATGTGAAATCTGAGTTCTTGTCTGTATAAAGAAAGACAGCTGTCTGGTATTTTTAAGCATACGCTAGTCAATCGACGTTCAAAAGCCGTGTCAAAACTCGTAATGTCATTCCCATGTTTTTGGTGCCAGCAACATCTTCTTAAACAAGTGTGTGCAATATATAACATCCTAAGATAATTCTTGGATTTCCATTCTTTTATAACAAAAAATACATAAAGTATTATTACAAAAAGATACATTGCTAAATAACACCAAAGCAAGTCATATGAAATGATCCAAAAATTTTCATTCTGCATTATTATGATATTGTTATTGCCAAGCATTTATCTGCTACACACAGAGCTCATTATCTCCCGACAAATGGACATACATTTGGACAAATTTGCTCGCAGCGTTTGTTAACCTTGAGCCCAGCACCGGTATTCCCCGGACAGAAAGCAGGTTGGAGGCATTTCCAGGACCCGACTCTTGTCAGCTCTTGTGGTGCGTCACGCCAGCTTTATGTCAGATTTATGGTTTCCTTTATTTATTAGCGACTCCATCGGAGTTCTTCCCATACAAAAGGGCAATGATTGCTTCAATTCGATCATTCTTGCTGAATGCGAACACGCTTTTCCGTGAAGCGTGAAACTCGCTCAGCCAAACCATTCGGGCCAGAAGAGCATTTTGCTGTGAACCACAATAGACATACGGAAAACGTTGCTTCCTCGTGCTGTTTACCATGTCGCCCCGTTATCACACTGAATCGCGAACAACGCGTGGTGTGCTAAACAAATGGTACACTGTATAGCGATGGGCCGCTTAAATATATGCTGTGTTGCTTCTTACACTTCGTTCCAGATTCCAACTTCGTACTAGGCAACGCACAAGTGAACGGGTATCCCATAGTGTACTGCTCCGATGGCTTCGTGGAGCTGTCGGGGTTTTCGCGAGCGCAAATTATGCAAAAAGGTAATAAAGTTGTGCATTATCTCCCGTGCCCGGGAATGCGATTGAGCCGCCGCTGCAGCACCATTCACTGCCCCTATCCTTTTACCCGTGTATCCTTTTCGCAGGCTGTGCCTGTCGCTTTCTGTACGGCCCCGAGACCAAGGACGAGCATAAAAGCATGATCGAAACGAGTCTGGACGGCAAGTCGGAGCTCAAGCTGGAGGTCATCTTCTACAAGAAAAATGGTAAGCGAATGTTTCCATGGCCGCCGGATCGTATGGTCGTAAAGCGTGACACACATTCATAAACCGGGCGAGCTCGGATTGTGTCCTTTTTTGTTGTTGTGGTGCTTATTTTTATGCATATCTACATTTTTTTAGCAACAAATACTTGCCCAAGCATATGAAGCAAGCTGTTGGGAAGGTTTATTGTTCTAAGTAGGCATGTGCTCTCTGGGCGTACCCATGACTCCGATCCGACTTCGGTTAGTCCGTTTCCAACTACGAGATGAACTAGTGGTTCTGAGTTTGACGAATCCTGAGTTGTCCGGAGTCGGAGTCGGCCTGAATCGAGGTTGATCCGAACGATTCTGAGCACATGCACTTGAATCGAAACTGATAACCAAAATCGCAAAAAAATGATAAACTTAAACAAACAATTAATCTACTATCTTCAAACTTGTGTTTTAAACCTGTGACAGACAGTTAAAAGCACCAGTACATATCTAACGAAGAGTTAGAATATACATGTAGAAAATGAATCATGAATCAATCATCAAAAATTCTATAACAAAGCCAGCCGATCTGGGCCGAATAAAACCCAATCTTCACCCAACACTTGGATTGTATAAGAGTCTGAGTACACATAATGTAATATTTATCATTGCTAAGTATCATTTGTTTATAAGGCTTTCATTTACAAAATAAGTTCAAGATATATAGAGTTCACCTTATGGGGTTACCTTAATATAGGGTTTACCTTACATGTGGTTTACCAAAGTTTTTTAGTTGCTATCCAATTTTTATTGCTTCCTATATTTTTTGGTTCAATTGTATTCATGTCCAATGGGACGATACCAAGTGTAGCATATCTGCTACACTTGGTATCTGTAGCATATTCTACACCTTTTAAGAACATTTGGACAGCAACCCAACACTCTATTATATAGTTTATTTGAATCCTAATCAAACTTCTAGACTAGCGGTTTTAAACAGGGTGGAATTTTGGGAGAGAATTTTCGATGAAAATTTTGCAAAATGCAAAAAGACATAACGAGATACGATGGTTGGGGCATGTCATGAGGATGCCGGACTCATGCCCCACCAAGAAGGTGTTATGAGAAGTCCCACCTCTTACTCCAAAACAGGTTTGAGAAGGACTCTAATCTCATGATGCGATTTTGTAACCTTTGAAGCCTTTTTATTTGTTCATTGTTGCCAAGAAATAGAATGGACGATCAAAAGTCAAAGTGTGACGATACCAATGATTTGTAGAGGTGAATTTTCCCAAAGAAGTTGAGATCCTTCGCCAATTTACTTATTACTCCACACTTCTTAGCGTTCAACTTCCGTAGCTCACGTTACTCCTAATTCTTGAATTTTGAACCACTGTGGCGTTTGAAAGATAGAAGTAAACAAACATTGAAGGTGGTTATTTGAAAGAAGGTGATTATTGTTTAGAAATAGTAAAACAGAATGAACAAAAGCCATGGACTGCTGTCTAGGGGTCTAGAGACAGTCCAGGAGGAGTCCATGGTTGTTCCCCCCCCCCCCAACCCCCCTATCCCACGCTCATGAAGTTGTAAGTGGGGAATGTGAAGCTACATGCACCCATGGGAGGAAAAGCTGCCAAAAGGTTGAAAGCTGCTCTAGAATGCTAATAATTGCATGAATAAATAACAAAAACAACATTCTTCGACCACCAGTCAATAGGATTAAATCGCTGCATGAATTCATAGATTTACCGCTTTAAATGCGATTATCTCCATCGTTTAAGCAAACCACCGAGACAAAACATGCGCACAGAAAGAAGGACGCGGCTTCAGCTGTTGCGTTGCGGCATGACAACTTAATATTTAGCTTCTTTCCCTGTCAATTCAGCACAACTGGCGGGCGTATGTGTGTCTGCTCGTGAAAATATACATATTTATTAACAGCCATCTGCACCTGATTCGCGACTACGATGTCAAATTAATAATAACTGTGAACGACACTTCACTCGGAACCGCACCGGATGCCGCACCGCGCACACACGCACACTCTTTTAGGAATAGAGTAAATTTGTCAACCAGTCACACCAGCGAAACTAGACGTTGCCGCTATCCCCAAAAACAGCCCGTAAATGGTGGTCTTTTTTGTTGGTTCACCTTTTTAGCGCACTCCTTTTGCTGCTCACACTTTTCGTGCAAAAGTTTAGCGAGCGCGGTGCCGGCATTGCTCGAAAGATCCGACCCTGACTCCAACCATTTTTGCGTTGAAGCTCACGTTACCGGTTGTCTCATAGCGACCGACCAAGAGAGCAGCAGAGATGAGACCGGAATGATGGGTTGGATAAGACATAAGCTACCCGCAGCTGGTGGGTAGCATGATTTATGGGACAGACACCGGGACATCAAAACTTACGCTAATGAAATCGTTCTCCACAGTCACCAGCCTTGCAAAGTGTTTCCGTTAAATTTTCAGTCAAGTGAAACAAACAAAAAACCTGAACCACACAGAGCGAAAGCCAAACCCTCGTAGTAAACCCACACGGTATTAGGGCATTTGATGGGCTGGAGAATGGTACGGCCGGGAATAAATCCACGCGCACAAACACCGTGCGCGACAGCAAACCGGGAAGAGTGGCAGACAGCTAGGGATTTCTTTTTTTTTTTTTTTGCACGACCGCGACCCAAAAATCCTGGAAAAAACTTTCCCTTTTGCCAAAGTTTGCTCGTAATCGTTTTAATGAGTTATTATGCTTGTTATGCTTAACATTTCATGTCTGTTCTGACAACTTTTCATCGGTACGATTTATTTTATTTCTTTGTTCTTGCGTTATTTTTTGACATCACGGGAAAAACCCTATCTACAGGTACACCGTTTTGGTGCTTGCTGGATATTGTGCCGATCAAAAATGAGAAGCGAGAAGTTGTGCTGTTCCTGGCATCGCACAAGGATGTCACGACTGCCAAAATGTCGGAAATGTCGATGTCGGACGAATGTGATAGCGGTAAGTAGACCCGATCTTAAGTAATTCTTTGCTTTCGACTTTGACCCGCGTGCGTCGTTTCAGTATGTGTTTTTAACTGTTTTTTACAATTTTTAATCCTGTTCAATTCTGTTCGTTTCGTGACTGTACTATATCTGCCCGTTTCTGATTTCTTATCCTACAGCTGCGAACAAGCAATCGTACTCGCTTCTTGTTTTGCAGAGGGAAAAGTTAGGGCAACGTTATCCAAAAGTAAACTATTTCGATGTTTATCATTTTTATAACCAAACAGATACACAATACCTCGTTTGAGTCGCAATGTTAGGAACCAGCTTGCAATGCGTTTTGTAATAAATCTCTTTTGAACAGTTTTTAAATGATCTGTTTGTCAAAGGTTTTCGTATTATTTTCCATAATTTATTTACTGCTATACTTATAGTTTTGGAAATTTCCTAAACATGTCATTATTGTAGTTTTAAGTCAGTTTTGTTGGGTTTGAGAGCTTCGAGTATCTTCCAGCGCGAGTTGTGATGTACTGAATTAAGCTTTTTGAGGAAAAATGCGCAAAGGAAATATCTAGTACGAACAGTGTCACGAGTACACTCGATTTTCCAATGTATGCATTATGCATACATTTACAGATACATACAGCCTATTGATAACATAAAAAAGTAAAGGGTTTTAAAAATTTAAATGGCAACATGTTATTTATATTTTGTTAATTCAAAAGAATCAACATTGTTAATCTAGATATTGATTCTTTTTAATAAGCCAAGAATTCTTTTGAATGAAAATTTCCCGGATTTCTATCTTTTAAACCTATTCTAATGCTTATTTTGCATCAAGTGTATATAAAATGGGTGAAACATTGTAAAAACCCCATCTTTTACAACGCTACAACAACAACGCTACATTTGCTACGAATATTATTTAAAATCTATTTTAAAGTTGCCATCATTGTAATAAAAATTTTGCCATATTCAGTGGAAAAGATAGAATTATCACAAAATTTTATCACACTAAAATATAATATAAATCTAAAATATAATTACTGTTTGGGAAATTGGATAAATTAAAATCCTTAAAAAAATCATCACTTTTCTTCGCTGAACATAATTCATAATAAGGCCTATTCGTAAGGTCTCTTTGCATTCAAATCCACAATAACCTGAGACAAATATATTTTCATCTGAGATAAAAAACCAAGGATGATTATATAATATTGTTTGTGCCTACAATGTTAAACTTTGTTGGCAAACTGGATTGTTCAGATAAAGATTGTTCAGATAAATACTGTTAAACAAACAATAAAAGTTGAATAGCTGTTTTGAATGAGTAAATCAAATAGATTAGCAATTAAATGTATGCAATCGTTGCGATTTGCTCGTACGTTTGCACCGTTGCATTGATTATTTTGATAAATTTGTGCACCAGATTTGAAGGTGCGTTATCAATGATTGTTGAAGCTATTTTAGTGCATTGCCTTTGCTCTGCTTGCAGCAAACTAGGCGGATGGGAACGAGATTTGTTGCACGCAATGCATTCGATTTAATTTCCCCGCTCCTGTCTAGTAATTACTCTTCAGTACCGTTTCCGACTACCCAATTTGACCCTCTGCCCCTTTACCCGGCACATGAGCTCTAGTGTGGTATGCTGGTTTCATACGGGTAGCTCAAACGATGCTCATTTATTCCTCGACTCGACAGACTACTTCACAAGCGGAAACGTTTCCAGTTAACTCTCAAGCGATTCTATATGCCTCAATTCAAATGGCAAGCAAGGTCGAGAATGAGCGTGAAAATGGAACGGAAAATTTGCATTTACATGGGCGCGTATGATCTCATGCTGATAGCTCCAAGCGCAGTAGTCGTAACTAATATGCAGAATATTCAAATGCAAGCAGCAACTTTTCAATGCCCTTGCAGTGATTGGATTACACCGGGTAGAAAAGTTATGGGTATGGAATCTATCCTGAGAGGTCAAACAAATGCCATGTCGTTGCGTGGCGGAAAACACGGGTAAAAAAATAACTGGGAAATTTAAACGAATGCAGCCAAATGACGCCCAACGAAATGCAACATACGAAATGAAATTTATTTGTTATGGTAATTCTGTTAATCAGTTTAATTGAACTTCAAATCATGTTTGCTTGAGCTGAAATTACAAAAAAAAGATAGACATTTTATAAAACGAACCGACTGTACGGTATTTTCTATTGGTTGGCCTTGTGTTTTATAAAGATCTGTGTCCAGGGGAACATACAAAGGATCAACTGTAAAGATGTAAAATATTTATATTGTAAATTATATTATATTATTTTATATTGTTGTTGTATTTGTGTCCCAAAAATGGGACACTTTTGGTTTGTTATCAAATTTTGCTTATCATCGCTTTCCTTTAATTTATTTGTACAATTTGATCAAACTTAATCGGTTATTTATACGAGTTTTAATGAGAAACTACCCTTTTATATCTTTAGTAAATTAATAAGCATATTAATTTGTGGTTAACTTACAAATACAAATTAATGAAAACCGCCTTTTTTGTATCGTTATATCGTTATTTGGTTGAGATTATCTGCATCGTAAACTCTAGGTGAACAATGGTATTAAATACTTCAAAAATGTAGTTTGGACGAATCAATATAACTGTTTGGTAATAAAAAGGACAACATTTACTTTGATTGGCCATGTCCAAGTTCTACACAAGAAGATGTTCAATGTTACTTTTTATTACTCTTATTGTAATAAGCTTTTAGGTAGCGTATTATTACAGTAACAAACGTTGCTTCTAACGGCAAACAAATTCAGAATTGTTCTATAAAAAAACTTACAAGCACTTATTTAAAGCTCTATTGAAAGGAAGAGATGATTGAGCATTACAGGGAACACTGTTTTTTCATTGTTTTATTTTTGTCTTGAAGTTTTATGATTGCACAAGGACCAGAAAATCTACTTCCACTGTCGAAAGTCGAATAATAATGCCAATACGCAGTTTGGCTGACATAATTTTGTTAAAGGTTACGAAAAAGAAAAAAAGCAGTCCTCTTCTAATGATGTCAAATGCCCATCACTAGAAAATGATAATTTGTAATCAAATCCAACCATAGCGAATGCATTAACCGGAAACTGTAGCGACAATATACACTTCCAATTCGAATCCTTCGAGGAAACAAAAAAGGGCCCATTGTTTACGAAAACAAAAAGTTCTCGAGCAAGCAGATTAACGTTCCTGGAAGGATGCACAGACACACATTTAAAACTCAAATGGTTTCAGTATTCATCTGGAACAAACAGCAATGCGCCTACCAAAGCAAAAAAGCGCATTAGGAACCAACTGCCGTTGCCTGTGCAGTGCTGCAGGAGGTAGTTCGTACAATTGCATTCCGTTCCTGACTGACTGCATGAATGTTGCTCCAGATAAGCGATCGGTTTTTTCTTTATTGTGTTGTGATTTTTATGTAACTGTTATACAATTTATTCACTTCCTGTAGTTCATAGGAACGTTTGAGCGTCATCTTGGCGATCTTGTTGGTATCCTGTACGTTGAATGTAGTTTGTTTTGTTTTACCATTGAAGTATAGAATGAAGACTACATACATCATTCACCAATTCGGATTTATCTTCAAAAACCTTCAAAACAGTCGTGTAGTATAGGGTCATTGGTGTGTGTTTGTGTGTGTGTGTATGTTTGAAAGTATTCTAAGATTTATCTGTTGGTCTTATTTTTCCTCTTTTTTGGGTTTGGGAAACGCCAATTGGAACGCGCAGAACCGTTCGGTACCTTGAAATTGAACCGTTTTTCTCGTGGAACAATTAAGTGTGTCTGTTTTCACTCTGTCTCTCTCTATGTTTCCACCAGTTTGGTTTGGTTTGGTTTTGTGTTTTTTCGTTTTCTTTCATTTTATTTTTTTAATAAACCTCTTCTCTTTCTATACGGTTTGGTGTCAACGTTTCTTTTTTCTTGCTCGATGCCGATTCGTTCTTTCTATTTTTCCCCCTCTATCCTTCCTAGTGCTGGTCCCTTCCCATTTGCCAGTACCTTCTGTTGAATGTTTCAGTGTGTGTTTTTTAATCAATTCAATTCTTTCGACATTTACACCGGTGGAAATTTTAGCTGCTTTGTTGGGAGCACGATTTCGATCAGCTGAAACCTCTTTGCTTGCAGACGATGGGGCGGAGGATGATAGTTTGGAAATACCGCCAGGTGTGAACATGGGCCGTCGGCGGTCGCGAGCCGTTCTCTATCAACTGTCCGGACACTACAAGCCGGAGAAAATGAAAACTAAAATTAAACTAAATAGCGTAAGTAGGTAGACGTGGAGGCAAGTTTCTCGCTTGCGCTGTTGCTCACTTGCTCACTTGCTTTGCTTTCATGCCATGGTATCCATGTGTCGCCTCGATCTATTGAAACTATTCGTCAGCTAATATGCCCTTTCCCCCTTTTGCTCTCATTGCTCATTCTTCCCGTTGCAGAATCTATTGCACTCGAGTGAGGCACCGCTACCTGAGTACAAGACGCAAGCCTTAAAGAAATCGCGTTTCATTCTATCACACTACGGCATGTTCAAGGGCTGCTGGGACTGGATGATTCTGGTCGCCACGTTCTACGTCGCCATCGCCGTGCCGTACAATGCGGCGTTCGTTAAAACTGATCGCTTAACCATGGTGTCGGATGTTGTTGTCGAGGCTTTATTTATTGTTGGTAAATATTAATCTCCCGCCCGCTCGTTCGCCCTCCCGTCCTCTCCCCGTTCTCAGCCGTCCCCACCCATCGCTTCCGTGCGCTGATACTGTGCGCTGCCACTTTGTAGCCAATGAAGAAAATGAGCAAAGCCGTAACCCAGAAACGGTAATGGCAAACAGTAAACTTTATCTCCCGACCCTTTTTCTTGCCGGGCGCCCTCCCGTGGCGCCCAAGCCCCGCCGTCCCCGGGTGCGGTGTTTTTGCTTATTGAGGATATATAACTAATTGCATCATTTAACTGAATCATTGCTCCGTCGGGGGTTTTTTGGCCATCATTTTGGCTACCGTGCGCCGTGATCGCTCCCGGAGCCCGGCAAGTATATACGCTCTTTTGCCGGGAAACATATCGCTTTCCCCCGTTTTGCTATTTTCCTCCCACCAGTGGCAGACCAATATTAACTTTCACCTTTCCCCCTTTACATCACCCACACTTGCACTCACCCGGTTAACTCCTGGTTAACTGCATCTTGTCATTGCCGTCCTTTTCACTGACACCTTCTCCAACTTCTTCCTTGGCGCTTTGGTTTTTGGACAGATATTTTAGTAAACTTCCGCACGACGTACGTCTCGCGCAAGGGTGAGGTTGTATCGGATTCCAAAAGCATCGCCCTGAACTATCTGCGAAGCTGGTTCGTCGTAGATCTGTTAGCCGCCCTGCCCTTCGATCACCTGTACGCAAGCAATGTCATTAGTGGTGAGGTAAGTTAATTTTGCACGGTAAACGCTTTTGGGACCGATTCATCGGCAACCACAACGGGAAGGGGAGGGGGTTTTTCGGGGTTGCATGAAGCATTCGGAGAGGAGGGTAGCATTTACCAGACCAGAGCCATCGCCGCTCTATCGCATCAACAGTGGACAGGCGAAACATGCTGCACTGATGTACGCTCAGTTTAGTGCTGAGGGAAGCAAATTTAGACCATCAAAACAAGCCATTAAATAAGACCTAGCGAACTTTTCTTTGGCGGTAAATGTGTGAGTGACGTCCGAATCATTCGTTAGCAGAATAAGCGGCTTAGCTCTCGGGTTTCGCTGTGATGAGTTTAAGTTTACAGACGCTCTTTTTATAGCTTATGAGCTTTTTCGTAGTACGTTGTATATACTTTCGAATAAGTTTCCCTTTATAACTTTTATTTCATACCAACAAGCAACTAGTGGAGCATAAAATTGCACAACCTACCATTAGTAGGGCAAAGCAAGGCAAAAGGTTTGTGTGCTACAGAACGTAAGGATTCATGACTTTTGACACGAATTAAGCAAACTACATTAAAGTTTTCTCAGAACCGGATGAAGTATTGCGAGCTATAAATGATACTTGAAAGGATCAAAATTGTTTGTAAGAACTATTAGGTTTTGAGTTTTGTTCTCAAGTTAATTTTGAAATAATTGAAGTATGTTTTGGATACACATTTTCAAACGTTAAAACGTTAAAACAAACCCCATAACACCATCTTTAAACAAAGTAATATAAAAAGGATTGAAAAGGCTTGTATAAAAATGATTTGATCGTCATAGGAAAAAAAAATAAGGACACCACACCACATTTCAACTAAAGCTTTGCATAAAGGTCATTTCAAATACTCAGTGTGTTACAATATAGGGCCTCCAAAATATAAAAAAGAAAAGTGTACAATCAAACGGTAAGTTAATCAAGCCCCCTATAGTCTTGAGTAGTGTTCAGCATTGTTTAAATGATCCTATAATTGAAATAATTGTAATATCAGCAACTATCTGCATAATAATAAATTCAGTGTAGAGCTATCAAAATTTAAAATCATTTATCTCAAAACTCCTATAAATTATTGAGGGATTATTGAGACAAAAATTTAATCCAAAATTTTGACATTAAATATGCACTTTATTTTTCAATCATTGACACAATTCAACCGTCCATGATCACAATCCCCTTGCTTCCGATAATGATTAAGACTTTTTATCAATATTTTCCTTATCGCGTGTTTTCTCTACTATGAGCACAATTGTGAGAACCTTGGTCGAATCTATGGTCAATCTAGGTTATATTTATGTACATGTAGGCGAATCCTAGTACCAAGCAATGGTCAATTTTTATCTCACCTGTTTTCCCCCCCCCCTTTCTTCTTCCCCTTATTATTCTTCTTCTTCTTCTTCTTCCCTGCACAGGAATCTCACATACACTTAGTCAAATTAACACGTTTATTGCGGCTGGCACGATTGCTTCAAAAGATGGATAGATACTCGCAGTACACGGCTATGATTTTAACCCTGTTGATGCTATGCTTCTCTTTAGTTGCACATTGGCTGGCTTGCGTATGGTTTGTGATTGCAGAGAAAGAAAGACTCATGAACGACGCGGACTGGGACATTGGTAAGTGTGTTAGGTGCACCCGCGGCACGTTCACCCGTGCACCATCATCGAACGAAGCGTAGTAACAGTGGTTTGGCGACTGGGGTTTCCTTTACATTCACACACACACACACAGAGGCGCGCTCAGAGCTAGCCAAGAAGCCATTAGTAGTAGTTTTATATGTTTTCCAATGCGATATATGCAAGTGCATCAGCGGTGTACAAGTGCATTTTCATCCGCACAGTACGCTGGAGCGTAGCGAAGCCTTGAGTTTTGCGTTTGTAGTGACGATAATTAGGCCAAATGAGTAGATGCATCTCCTCAGAGTGAGCGCAAATAGAGTGATTAAAAATGGATTCGAAATGAAGCTCCCTTTACCAAACAATCGCTTTATCTTTGAGCTGAGAGTTGCCACTCACTTTGGTATAAAAAAGCTATGCATATTTAGAATTGCAAATTGAACTTTTAGCATAAACATTCCTGTGTGCGTTGTTAAGCTTGTATCGTACGTAAAGTAGTTTGTTTTACTTTCGCATTTTGTTCTTCACGAGCTCAACATACACTTTATGGTTGTTCTACTGCACTTAGAATAGATCAAAGGCATTCATTTCCAATAGAAACCAGTTTAAACATACTATAATATGTCCTCGTGTAAAACAAGCTGCCATTCAACGGCAGACTGTAGCTTTCCATCGTACACGTAAGAGCTTCGGGATCTTAGTAAATGAGTTTTTGCAATATTATTTCAAGTGCATGGGTACATTTGAAATCCTCTTCAAACTTTCCTGCTTTCCGTTACTTTTCCGCCATCAGCTATTCTTCACAACTCCTTTTACTTTCACACCGATTTCACTTTCGATCGATTTAGCAAACTGGCATAGCAGTAGCTGTATTGTATCGCGCCACAAGCCATCTTTGCCGAGTTTTGGGCAACTAGATACCGGTGCGGGGGTGCGTTTGTGTTTGCCCGCCCGCCGTAGGGAAAGTGTTGAGAAAACCGCAAAAAGGCACCTGAAGCAACAAACAAAGTGCGCGTACGCAAAAGCACACTTAATAAGATAAGCAAAGATTGCTTCCACCCGACGGATGGGTTAGAGATGTAGAGAGAGCAAGAGCAGCTTTGGTAGAATATAGGCAGTCCTGATTGAAGCCTGAGTTGTAAGGTAAGCGGAGCGGGCGGAAAACTGAGCCGCCGGAACAGGGAAAACTCAAGAGAGCTGCTTTTTTCCTCTTCTTTCCCACTCCCGGTTTCGTAACGTGTTCGACAAAAACCTCACCTTGCAGCATTGTCTCGTCCGAGAGGGACGATTGCGGCAGATTAGTGCGGAAGCACACGGGAAAGAGGCTCTCAATGTTAAGCGTTTTACGCTAGGGTACGATCTCCGTGGAAAGTTTGGTGTGTAGTGTTTGAAAAGTTTCCCGCCCCTCCAGATTGCTCTGTTTTCCTGCCCATATTCCCGACCGGTGGATGGCCGCAGGTGCAAAAGGCAGCAGTCCGGGCGTCCCTGGCTCACTGGGCCGACAGTTCATCAACCACAAATTCGTTATGGAATGGTTTCAAGTTTTATCCCATCTTCTTCCTATCGCTCTCCCCATTTCAAACTCTACTTTCGTGGCACCCGTCACGATCTCTCTGTTTTTCTCTCCCTTTCTCTTTGTCTCTTTCTTTCTCTCTCTCTCTCTCTGTCTCTTGTCGGCAGGCTGGATCCACACACTGGCGGAGCGTCTTAAAATTCCCGTATCTAACGTGACACACGGCGAGGCATACATAACGGCATTATATTTCACCTTCACCAGCCTTACCTCCGTGGGCTTCGGCAACGTTTCGGCGACTACACTGAGTGAGAAAATTTTTAGCATCATCATGATGCTGATTGGAGGTAAGTGAATACGAGCGTGGTAAGGGGAACGGTTTCAGGGGAGTTGATGTGTGAGTGTGTGTGTGTGGTGATACAGTTGAGTTGAGTGATCATGATGCGACCGGTGAAGCTTCGTTGTGGTGTTGATTGGATCGTCCTGTTTGCACCTTGCTCGAAGGGTAAAATTCCCGGGTGGAAGGGGGAGTGGGGGTGGGAGAAAGCCGGGGGTTCGTTGCTTGATTCGTGCGAAGCCCCGCGAGGGACAGCAACCGAACAGAGGGCTGGAAAAATGGACGGCTTTTCCTGCGTCAGTTGTTTTCGATTACACACCAACGCTATCGTTGCGGGGCAGTGGCAACAAACCGTAATAGACAGGTCGGGCGCATGATTGTTGGCTAGTTTTGGGGAATGAAATACGAACATCGTTCTAGGCAGCCGTACAGCCGTTGCTAATTGAAATCTACACACTGAGTTCTGTGTGAACCATTCAACTACGGGTGTGCTGTGGAATTTATTCGCCAGTAAGATAATAAAATACGGTCTGTACTTTGTATGAAAACGATGCATTGTGGCGAGGATTGCTATTTTTTTACATATTTGCAAAAATATAACATAATTAACGATGATTCCAGCTAGTGAATTATTGTACGAGTCTAGGATAACGAAAAGAAAGAAAAGGCAATGAACTTCTAACATAATTTTATTAGGACCTGTCTCATATCTTCATAGTGAAGTATGTTTCAAGAGCGTGTAGATAGTACAAGAACCACTCAAAGAACCACTAGCTAAATTTTTACAAGAAGGGAATATATTCGTCTAATGAGAAAAAAACGATGGGGATTTGATTTCTTAGTTAATACGCTACACAATGTAAAATGCACATGAATCCTAAGGACGCTGTCAGGCATTGTTACCGCAATAGCAGGATACTGGGATATTACAACAGATTTCTTGACGTTGGACATTTTAACCTTACCTTCTTCCACAAAATGATCCTGAAGCTATCGCAATTGAAGAAACTGATAGAATATCTTTACTGGTAGTGGAAGAGATATCAAGCTGATAGTAGTTTAGGAACTAATGTCCAATTTGAAGCAATGTCCTGGAACTGTGAAACCTGCATCTGTTGCTCGTCATGGTTCTTGAAACGGTACTTATGATTATAGTTTGCAAACTGAATTTTGAAATAAAATTCTACCCTGATGTATAAAGTATCGGTCCGGGAGTTCGTTTTGTTCTCTAGACACCATACTACTCGAACCGATGCTTCTTTGAACTGACACTAAATCTGTACTAGTTTGGACATTATGTCCGTCTTTTCAAATGATAGAGAATTAATTTTGAACAGATCACGAAAATATTGCGAGTAAGGAAAAACAATATGCCTAAATAGGACTAAACAATAAGCCCGTCATGGATTCAAGACCCGAATAGAACCATGTCATACGTTAGATCCCCTATTCGTAAGACTGGCTATGGGTAACAAATAAATCACTGAAAGCCAATCTCACTAGTGGTATAGGAAGACCTAGACGAACAATCCTGGAAAGATATCCCAGTTCAGGAACTTGCATTTGAAAATTGCTTCAGAACCTAATTCCGGGCCTATACCGGGCGTTGAACAGTTTTCGTACACGTCATGTCAAAACCAGTAATAGTCTCTGTATTTTTCCTGAAGGTTTCAGATTTGTTTAATTTTTAATTCTAGATGTATGTTTAATTCTAACACAAAGTTGTTTTGGTTGTAGAGGTCCTGATGGTAAATAAAAAACGTAGGGTTTTCATGTCAGGATTGTACAGATATATTTGTCAAAGTTATGCATACTGTATACAGATACTTGGGTATTTTCATCGAAGCTTATATATATATATGTGTATTACCTTCTAAATAAGTTATGTATTAGCACAAATCACACATACAAAAGAAAATAGCTAATACTCATCGCAGGGATTGTGAGAAAAGGGTTTGTTTTTTTTTGAAAATCATATCATTCCAGTTTCCTGCTGGGCTAGATAAGAAATAAAAGGGTAAATTTCAAATGTAAAAAAACACCCAGCTTTCCATTCTACCATTTTCCCATTTCAAACAAAGACGAACCTTTCTCATCAACGGCTTATTTTTCTCGTTTGAGCGACCTTAAAAAACAGCACCTAAAAAGGCAAACCAAGTCCCGAACCGTCTGCATTCCGGAATGTGACGTTTCGGTGGTTGTGAGGCAATAGAATCTTACCACTGCTCATCATAACAATAGGTGCAAATGACAGAGCGTCTTCGAAACATCCACACAGCATAATGTGTGTTGAATTGGGCCCACACTGAAATGGAGAAGAAAATGAGTAAATAATATACCAAGAAAGTGGGTAGAAATGAGCAGCAAACGCCGAGGGTGGACGTACTTCCCTTCCCAGTGTTAGTGGGTTTTGCGGTTGTTCATGCTTCCCCAAACACTGGATCTGGCGTGGGGCTGTAATTTGTTTTTCTTTCCGCCGAGCGGCCAACGACTCATCTCATCCACCAGAATGGGCAGAGAAAAGTCAATAATGACGACATTGCCCGACGACACTTTTCTAAAACGTGACCCACCGCACTCCATCCTTCCAACGGCGGACACGACGGCCAAGGCGGAGAAGATTCGATGTTTGCCCAGGCGACGAATCCGTCGCACAAAGGGCATCCACAAAAAGGTGACGAATGGGGGGATCGAGTGAAACGAAAAACCAAATCAAATCTCCTACTCGAAAACCGCACGATTGAATTCGCGATATCGACTGTCCTAATGAGGTTTTGCGGGCGGCAGTGGGCTGGCAAAGTTCAAAATTATTCCCCTTGTCCCCGTGTGCCCGACCCAGACCAGGAGGCTCCCTGTCACGACGCGGCAGAGAGTTTGTTAGATTTTCCCGCCACAATCTGCACGGCCCGGGGTCGGCAGGGGCGAAGCGGTTCGTCAAAGCCGTGGTGTCTATTTCAACCCTGGTGGGGCGCGATCGAGACGGCGTTCGGACGTAGTTGTTATAAACAGGCACCACCACCAACCTGCCACCCTTTTCTACTCCCCCTCCGAAGCCATTTCGCTGTTTACTAGCCAGCAAACAAGCACGATTGGGACGATCTACTCGCTCGTTCCTTAACCTGTCCCGCCCTTTATCACTGTCAGCTGGATTCACCCGCAAGGAGAAATATATATATTTTACACTCCCTGTAGTCTCGTTTCCTATCAGCAGCTTACCTCTGGATTTTCCTTTCAATTTCTTTCACCAAACAACGCACGCACCGTTTGCGACCGCCCAGCCCTTATGCACGCCGTAGTGTTCGGAAACGTGACAGCCATAATTCAGCGGATGTATTCACGCCGCTCCCTGTACCAGAGCAAGTGGCGTGACTTGAAGGATTTCATCGCTCTGCATCAGGTGAGTTGCAGCACTTCACAGGGCTTTTCAACGGTGGCGAATAAGCGGCCCGCCGGGACCGATTGTGATATAATTTTCGCTCACGGTGCAACGTGATTTGACATCGTGGATTTGTTGGTTACATCGCAGCACCCTTGACTTTCTTAGGCTGTGCCGGAAGGGATGTAACTTATTTTTTTGCTCCATTTTTCTCTTCTCGCGCTTGTTGTTTCTCATGTTTCATTCGACTGCATGGAACCCGCGGGCGCGCACTCGCACTTTCCGTTTCGTCCTAACCAGATGCCGAAGGAGCTGAAACAGCGGATGCAGGATTACTTTCAAACAATGTGGTCACTTAATCATGGAATTGATGTGTACGAGGTAAGTAAGCGTAAGAAGTTGATGGTGGTAGCGTATGTGAGCGTCTTGGTAATGAGGGAAACCCCGTCACCGTCATACAAATTACTTCCGTCGAAAACCAGCTCGTTGTTGCACTGAGTCCGACCTCTCTCACTCTGCTCAAGCTTTATGCTGCTTAATGCGCCGCCAGCGGAACGAGCAAACGGCTGTCGGAACGGGCAACTTTTAATGGAACGCATAACGTTGGGGTTTTCGTTTGTCACGGCATGAACACAATGAAACAAAAAGAAACATTGGCTACTGGCGGTGAGAATTGTGACTTTCCTGCTCCCGCGTGTGATGCAGTTTGCCTCCACCCTCCCGTTTTTGTGCTCGGTCCCATTGCAACCAACTATTGCACCGAAGTGCTGTGCAAATTTGATGGCAGTTTTGTGGTTCTTTCAATCAGTGCAGTGCAAGTATAAAGTTTAGTGCCCGAAATGGAAAGCATTTCCCAGTCCTTCTGTACCTTATGCTTTATTCATTGTTGCACTTCTTTTGTCGTTTCGATTATGTACACAAGATGACATTGTGTTTGAAGAATTTTGGTGAACTGTGACAGCTACTGACACCGAATGAGATGACTTGCTTTTTTACCTTTAATCAAGCTTCAGCTTCAAAACCTTTCATCAAGCATGGTGGAAAAGCATAACTTCTTAGAAATATCATACCGAGAGGGTATGGGTACATTTTGTAAAACTGTTGTGAAAAAACGCTTTGACTCTCAAGGGATTTAAAGTAGTTTTAATAAATATCTTACAGGATTTCGTCAATCAATTTTTAATGCAACACATGTTGAATTCAATTTCCGTTTCGTGCGTTTTTGGAGCCAGCTGTTTTTTTTTATAAAATCAGACATAACGTATTTTTCCAATCAGTTTTATGGATAGGAATAACTGCAACATTTATAAACATGTTTTTTTTAACAGTGGTGAAACTATTTTTGTAATTAAGAAATAAAATAAAGGGGTAGTTAAAAGTCCACTTTATCGTATGCAACAAAATGGCTAACAAAACTATCTCCCTTAACTAGATAGGAAAACTGCTCTAGTCTCGACAGTCCTTTTTGGTACATTTTATCAAAAGGGGGGGCTTAAGTTGATTTTATGTTGATTTTTTTGTTAAATTCCTGAGTGAATTCAAATACAAACAAATATCTTTTTTAATATTTTTCAAATAAACAACAATACAAATATATTAAGAAATGTTACAACACCCAAATTCAAGATTATATACGAGAACGTGGTATATTGAGGACGTAACTGTTTTGACATTAATTCGGTATTAATTTTTATATGGTATCGTATTCCTCATTCCTTACTTCTAAATAAAATTTCACAATTGGACGTCAATAATCTTTTTGTATCTTGGTTACGTTCTTTTCTATGTGATCGTTCCTACAGTGTTAAATTTAATGATATGTTTTCGACTCCCTTTTCATGTAGTGCAGGCGTACCGCAAGGTAGTGTTCTAAGTCCTTTGCTGTTCATAATTTTTATTAATGATGTCCGTACCACCCTCCCTCCTGAGTGTTTCCTCTGCTACGCAGACGACCTCAAAATCTTTCTCCCAGTTTCGTCTCCTAGAGATTGCATTTCCCTACAAAATATTCTTGATCGTTTTTCGTCTTGGTGTTCTAGTAATTCCCTCACATTATGTCCTGATAAGTGTAACGTCATTTCGTTTAGTCGTTCGCAGTCTCCAATCACTTACTCGTACGTCCTAAATTCTGTACCAGTCAATCGTGTTTGTGTCGTAAAAGACCTCGGTGTCTTGCTTGACAGAGGCCTCACCTTCAGCCACCACATTGACTCAATTGTCAATCAGGCGCGGAAAACATTGGGTCTCCTAAAGAAAATTGCGTGCGATTTCTCCGACCCAATGTGCCTGAAGACTCTGTTCTGCTCTCTGGTCAGATCGATTTTGGAGTACTGCTCAGTAGTCTGGTCCCCTACAGCTCGAACCCACGTGGAACGTATCGAGCGGGTGCAGCGATCGTTCACCAGGTTTGCTATATGTAAAATCCTGGGTAGATTGTCCTCCCCCATACCTCCTTACGAGGACAGGTGTCGGCAGCTTGGCCTGGAACTATTGGAAAACCGCCGTTCCCATGCCCAATCCTCCTTTATTGCCGCATTACTCCTTGGTAATATTGATTCTCCTTCCCTTCTTTCTTCTATCCCTTTCTACGCCCCTAACCGTGTTCTTCGAAACCGCCCTCCCCTAGTGATCCCTTCCCGCCGAACTGCAGTGGGCCGTAATGACCCCCTTCTTCGTGCAATTCGTCGATTTAACTGTGTATATTCTATGTTTGATTTCAACCTTCCCTTATCCTCTTTCCGATCCCGCATCAGAACCCTCCATAATCCCGTGCTGCCTTAATTTTTAATTTTTAATTTTTAATTCTTAATTTTTAAATTTTTGATTCTAATTTTCTAAAAAAAAATTTTTTTTTTCTCAAATTTTTGATAATTCGTGTTAATTTTTGTTAGGTTAGGAACATAGGTAATAAGTATTATTTAAGCATTTGTGTAACCAAAAGGTAGACAAATAAATATGAATATGAATATGAATATGAATATGAATATGGGTTTACGTCTCCCGAATGAGTATTTACGGCGACCGATAACGCTTTTACGACGTGAGTTTGCCATATTTTGGTTCGGAGTGGATGGCAAATTACAGTATCAAAATAAATCTCAATATTCATGTCGGGAAAAATATGTCTTTTCAAAACAATTTAGTAAATAATCACCATTCTCAACTTTTCAATTAATCAGATTATGTTAGATGACAAAGTTGCTATTCAATATCTTGCTGTAGCCTCAATGAAATCGAAAAAAAACGCGTAATACGATGCATAAAAGTAAATACTGTAAGCATTTATTATCAATCAATTTGAGTTTATTTATAATCATGTTTATTCATAGAGTATTTTATTAAGATTGCTATTTCTTCGTCATGTCAGGAGAAACTTTTTTGTCAAAAACGACTGTATATCTTTAACACTTGCGAGATGGCTTTAACATATTGTTGCACGTACTCTTCTTCTAACATAATCAAAATGACGTCTAAAAATCCATCACATTGGATACTTGTGAAAAGATAATACAAATTCACCATCAACGCCAGTTGCATACAACGCATTAACATTATCTAACGCCAACAAGTTTACATTACGCATTCAATTTCACACGATTATACAAAATTATGTTACCAATCTATAGAAAATATGCATCAAAACAATGGATCAGTCCAACTTAAACAAAATTTGAGTAATCGTCAATGTATAATCAACAACTACATGATTTTCAACGAGCTGCTGTACATCAAGTGTGAATGGCATTGTAATTTGCTCCCAAAGCGGTGGCTCAATCATTCAGAGCATTTTATTAACACAATGTAATTCATTGCGTACTGTTGAATGGTAACGATATGGAATGAATTTCCACTTAAACGCTTTCCATTACCCATCCAATCCTTCAAATATGCGAGCGGCTTGGTTTTTTTTAATCCTGAATCCACAGAAACCATTATTCAAACCATCATGTCACTTTTTATACTCCCTCCAACGTGTACGTAACCACTTGCGCCCTGTTGTGGTACAGTTTATCCGTGGTTATAGAAGTATGTGAAAGTACATGTGGATTTAGTGGTTAATTCGGTTGAATAAACATCAGCCGTTAATGTCAAACAAACAAAAAAGTTTAAGTTGCACTCGGTTACATTGAACTGGCGATAAAAGTGAACAGTGCTAGAGAGCTACTAACCCTAAATTTCAAAGAATGAAACAAGTCCCTAGAAATTCACGATCCTGATCCTGGAAATTCTTTCGGAACCGTGCTTTCCACCAAATATGTGGACTAATAAAGCTATTATCTTGCTCGCTAGTTTTATTCGTTGACACGTGTTGCTTTCAATTCTGTTTATAGATTTTAAAAGAATTTCCCGAGGAGCTACGGGGCGACATATCAATGCATCTGCACCGTGAAATACTGCAGCTTCCAATCTTTGAGTCCGCATCACAGGTAAGACACACGGCATTGTTTGTTGTCCATGTGGTTCTCTTTTTTTGCAATCAAGTTTTAAGTCTTTGCGTGATTGAATCCTGCTCTTCCTTCGCACTAATTGATTCTTCCAGGGTTGCCTGAAGCTGCTATCACTACATATCAAGGCGAACTTTTGCGCACCGGGCGAGTATCTGATCCACAAAGGCGATGCGTTAAGCTACATCTATTACATATGCAACGGCTCGATGGAGGTCATGCAAAACAACATGGTCGTCGCCATCCTAGGTAAGTGTGCGGGTACAGCCGTAGTTTCTACACCATTGCTAATTAGCACCGGTGTCCACTCGGGTTGGGGGTCTTCTCACTCACTCCCCCCGAATCCTACCATCACTTCGCAACCAGGCAAGGGAGATCTCGTTGGCTGTGATATAAGCATACATTTGCTGCACGGGAATCAGGGCAACTCGGGCAACACCGGCTCGCAGGACACCATCGTTAAGAGCAGCGGCGATGTAAAGGTATATATATCTGCCTATCTTGCCGAGCGTGCATCCCGTCGGGATTGCGCCGGCATTTAGCCGAGCCACATCGGATGGCGGTTCATCCATTTCTCTGAACCCATCATTACAGGCACTCACCTATTGTGATTTGAAAAGCATCCACATGAGCGGACTGGTGGAAGTGTTGCGCCTGTACCCGGAGTACCAGCAGGAGTTTGCCAACGACATCCAGCACGACTTGACGTACAACCTGCGCGAAGGGTACGAGGCCGAGGAGGAGACGGAAAACAACGGACCGTGTCTGGCGCTGCCCTCCATCAGCGAGGACGACGAGAACCAGTCCGACGCGGAGACTAGCTCGGCCTCGCCCATGAACACCGCGCTGCAAAAGTCGCCGGCCCACAACGTCGGCAGTAGCCCACGGCACGCCAAGCTGGTGCATAGGTGAGTATACGGGGTTTTGGGGGCGCAAAACAAATAGCGCGCACGAATATCAACAGGCGCGCTGGAAAGTTTCGTGAAGTAAAGCCGAAAACGGCACGGTACCGGCATCGAAGAGATAAAGTTTGTTTGTTTGCTGGTGGAGGCAGCAGGCAAGGGCCGAGGGACGGCGTCTTTCGTTTTTACGATGGCACGGAGGGAGTTTGAAATGTTCTTTAGTGGTAAAAGTACTTCAAGCGCTGAAATTAAACATAAAAGTCAAAAGAGCAGCGAAGATACGAAGATGTTTTTCTTGCATTTGAAAAAAAACCGAACAATGTTTATCAAATCTTTACGATAGAACTGGATGTTTCATGTTATTGATTTATGTTGAATCGACGTGTAATATGCGCTACACAAAAAAATCTAATATTTTTTCTATTTATAAAATTTTATAACTCGTTTTGTGCTATCCACGGTTCAAATAATTTTGAATTTTAAGAATATCCAATTTCTATGTGGTCCAAATATGTGGTCTATGATACCCTATTACATATGTGTTCGTTCACAGGAGCTCCTTAAAAACTCTACTGTTGTAGCAAGTCCTTACTGTAACGACAGTTGATTAGATGTAGCTAAAATCGAATGTGATGCTTAGAAGAGTTCAAATTTACGTATTAATTAGAGGGAAAATGAGGTAATACGAATCCAAATATTGACAAAAAAACCTATTTTAGTTTAGCTAGAATGCTATCAGGCCCAAGGGCATCCCATAATTTGTTCCCTGTTTCGTTCGTTTCATGATTCATTCGAGTTCGTTTCCGTTGGCATAGAAATGCAAGAATATTATTAATTTATTTCTCCTCATTTTTCGTACCGCCCCACCCACTCCCACCCATCCCTTCCTTCTCACAAAATCCACCCATAGCCGCAATCGGTCGTTAGTGGCGCTAAGGGAGCGAGTCGAGCGGCAACGATCGGTGCAGACGGCCAGCCAGCCGCCTACCGTCGAACAGGCCAACTCTTTCGAAGGACTGAACCTGGAGGTGGCAAAAGAGAAGGAGAAGGGACGCATGTCCGTGGAGCGGTTGGACAATCAGGTTACCACACTGCACAACGACGTGGCTGCGCTTAGCGTGGAGGTAAGGAAAACACCAGGGCGGGCTAACGGGAGAGCGGGAAAAGTTCTAATTAACTTGGCGTTTGCACTTGGCTCGCCGTTGGATTATAGTATTTTGTCGATTAGATGTTGAACAGCACACAACAAGTGGTTTTCGAGATTTTTGACCGAGGCTACAAACCGACAGCATAATGGAATATCATTAATAATTCATCTTAACACTGCGCGAAGCGGGCGGTGCGGTTTATTGTTACATATTTTACGGGCGCGAAGTTTAAAACTGTTGAGTGTTGTTGCGTGTGTGAAGAGCAAGCAGCACTGAACAAATCGATTAAAACTTGTACAGCTTGATTTCCATGATTGCAAACTTTCACATGGTGAAAATCAATTATTTAACATCAACGCTCACCTTAAACTTTAACTACATTTTTATTTCATTTTAAAAGGTACATTTGTTTAAAAAAAGCCGGTATTTTCAAACCCTGATTACAGTAAACAGCTGTCTCTCCAAACCTAGTCACAACTACATTGTGTATCACTTATCGAACATGATTGTTAAAGCTAGCTTATTTGCATGTTTTGAAATGACATTGCAATCAATTAGCTTGGGTGATAGTTTTTTTTTTTCAATCGATGGATATACATTCTTTACACCTTACATTTACATTGGACTGTCAGATTTATCAGGTTTGAAGAACATTATCGACAATCAACCCATCAGAGCGTTGAAATGTTCTGCGAAGGATTTTCTGCTGTTCATTCACCTTCATTCAATTCAATGATGCAGTAGATTTCAAATACTGAACGAAATATTTAAATAATAAATGATACATTAGAAATCTATTTTGATCTGTATTTGAAAAAAAATGATTTGTTTAAAGCTTTTTACAACACAAATCGTGCAATTTTTTCATACTTTAATAAAAAAATTGAAAAAGCTTTTAAAAAGGTTAACAAATTATATGCCATCAATATTTGTGAGCCGCGGCTTACGTATTTACAAAGCTAAGTGGTCCGTAATCCTATACAAGTTGGAAAGCACTGATTGACATGAACATTAATGCTTCAAATAATGAGTTGTATGGGCTGGTAAAGGGTTGATGCATTCAATTGTTTGATGTATGTTTCTTTTATAGACCTTTTTTACAATCATGGCTATGTAAGTCCTACTAAATTTCCTACCCTGATTCAAACACTAATTCCTACGATAATTCCTACGCTATTTAAAACGCTAATTCTTACGCTGCAACGCTTTCCTACGCTGCACAATTTCTACCGGGTATGGTTTGTCGACTGGAACTGGAATTTTATCGGTTCCCAGTATCGTTTAAAATCCGAATCCGGAACAGTTACAGGTACAGTTCTTAAAAATAATAGAAATCTCGAGCTATTTCTGTATCATAATGAGTTCATGATCGGTTCCAGGACCGGTATGGGATCATGGTAAGTTCCAGGGGCGGTACGAGTCCATGATAGGTTCCAAGACCAGAATGGGTTCTTGATCGGTTCTAGAACCGGTATGGGTTCATGATTGGTTCCAGAACCGGTATGAATTTAAGATAGATTCCAAGGCCGGTAGGAGTTTATGATAGGTTCTAGGACCGGTATAGGTTCATGATATATTCTAGGGCCGGTATGCGTTTATGACAGGTTCGTGGACCGGTTTGGGTTCATGACAGATTTCTGGACCGGTATGGGTTGAACATAGATTCCAGGTCCTGTATGTTTTCGTGATGGGTTCTATGGCCGGTATGGGTTCTTGATCGGTTCCAGGACCGGTAGGAGTTTATGATAAGTTCTAGGACCGGTATGGGTTCATGACAGTTTCGTGGATCGGTTTGGGTTCAGTATCAGTTCCAGGTCCAGTATGGGTTCTAGGACCTTTATGCGTTCATGATCGGTTCCAGAACCGGTATGGGTTCATGATTGGTTCCAGAACCGGTATGGATTTAAGATAGATTCCAAGGCCAGTATGGTTTCATGATAGGTTCCAGGGCCGGTAGGAGTTTATGATAGGTTTTAGGACCGGTATAGGTTCACTGGTTTCAGGACCGACATGGATTAATGATAGGTTCCAGGACCGGTATGGGTTCATAATATATTCCAGGGTCGATATGGGTTCATGACAGGTTCATGGGCCGGTATGGGTTCATAACAGTTCTGGGTTCATGATCGATTCCAGGACCGGTATGGGTTCATGATAGGTTCCAGGGCTGGTATGAGTACATAATAGGTTCCAAGACCGGTATAGATGCATGATCAGTTCTTTTACCGGTGTAATTAGTATTGGTTCCTGGTCCAGTATGGACTTAATATCGGTTCCAGGACTGGTATAGGGTCAGTATTATATTCAGAACCGTTATTTCATTGTATTTAGTTCTTGAACCAGAAAACGTAATGTATTGATGTCAGGATCAGTATGGGTTTAGCTTTGATTTTAGGTCTCTTTAGCGGTCGTCATCAGTACCTCATTTGAATTGGGTTTCGAGGCCATTAATTTCGGCGTACTCTTAAGATTAAAGGAAATCTTTTAAATTTAGTTGCGCAGCCCTGTAATCTGCCCAAATTAACTTGTATAATGCAAAAATCATTATTAAAAGGGCACACGCCGATGAAATTAGAAGAGTGGTAAAAATAAATTTAAATTAAATATAATTACGGGCATTTTGTCCCTGTCAAGCATGACTTTACAAAATAACAACATTATATTGAATATCTGTTTCATATTTGTAAATGATGGTTTAAAGCTTGATAGTCAAAACAAACTAAAACAATGCAAATTATGTGATATATTTTACTTGCATTTACACATTATCAATAATCAATTCACCAGTGATGAGAACACACTTTACTAGCCCCAATTTACTTTCGTTTAATTAACCTTTTTAAATTTGCTTCACCACAGGTACGCAATGCTATACACGCGCTGCAGGAGATGACGTACAACACGATGAATTCCCAGCTGGATCTGGGCCATTTTCAGCCTGCTCGGTCAATACCGAACCTACAGAACGGCGCGGTAGGCATACTGCGCGACAGCGATCACGTGCTAATGGCGCGCAGCAGCTCCCATCCGCCGGAGATGTGGTGCCGGGAGATGAACGTCTTTGCCGAGGGCGGCATAGCCAGCCCCAACGGTACGGAGGTCCTGTCCGAGGCGATGTACCGGCGCAAGTCGATCCTGTCCCAGAAGTACTCGGAGGAAATGTCCAGCTCGACGCAAACCGAAAACATGATCGACTTCGACACGCTGGAAAAGGTTGTCCTCGCCCATCCGCACCTGGTGCTTAAGATCCTGGGCGTGGAGGCCGTGTTCGGCAAGGAGAGCGATCACCTCGCCAAATCGTACCCGCTGAACACCATCTCCGAGGTGGCCAGCTCGGGGGAAACGATCTCGTCACGGGTACAGGACACGGTCCCGACATACAAACTTCCCCCATTTCTCACCAACACCAACATCATTAGCAACCCGCCCGCCACACACCACCATCAGTGTGAGCTGGACGGCCAGCTGTACGATCACCGAGCGCTGATCGATGCGTATCATCAGGAGGGCGACTTCTATTCCGCGCCCTCGAGCGCCTGCGCCAAGGAGGACAACTGTGACAACATATCGAACGCAACAACAACACCACCACCACCACCTCCGCCCCCGCCCCCACCACCACTACCACCGCTATTATCAGCTCCCTCTAATCCGCACGACGTACCTTTGCTCGGGACTGAGGGCGGCCGCGCCCCAGTGCCCGACACGGACTGCATCCTGGTAGACGAGAACGTGAACGTACTGAAGCAATCTGCTATGAATCATATCTTCCGAAAACAGGACCGCGTACCACCGAATTATCGCTTTTCCGCCGGCGATGCCGACCACCTGGAGAAGGGGCTGAGGAATCTACCCTCGTCCCGCTCGCTCGGTGGCAGTTGAAATGCTTCCGCTGGCGGAGCAGTAGCGAGTACATGAATGTCTGTAGTGATGAAACTGTTCTTTCTTTTTACATCGCTATTGTGTTGAATCCATTTAAAAAAAAAAAAAAACAAACAAACAAACTAGTGAGAAATTAATAAAAACTGATTTTAACACCGGCAAACAACAGTGGCAACGGTTGGTGTATGTGAGTGGTTGTAGTATTGAGAAAATAAATGCGTGATTAGCTTGGGCCAATCAAGATGAGTCGATTCAGTGAAAAAATAATAATAAAAAAAAGAAAAAGAGATGATTTCGTAGACACTCGATTGTTTTGTTGTCTCGAGAGCTCTTCAAACGTGTATCTCTCGCACAACAATACACTCGCCGGCATTATCATTCCATCAGCATCAATCACGAGCGACTGGCACACATTGGACCCGCGTGTGCCGGTGAGCGCGCTTCCGCGCACTACTATCTTAATCGGTTTTGATTTCTTTGGCAACACAAGATAAGCAGTAGTTCGCTCGAATCAGTACTCTTGTACGGAGTTTATTGTGTAAAAGCAATGTGTATATGTGAAAATAAAATACAGAACATACCCGTACGATACGGTGTCACAGACGATGCCATCGTAAAAAGGCACTGCTGGCATATTTACACAGCGCTAGCTAGCTTGCGGCTGCCCGGCTTATACCACTTCTTTTTCGACTTCACTGGCTTCATCACTGGCGGAAGATCTAGCGGACATGCGGACGGAGCGGACGAAGCACTAGCAGCGGAGGGCTGCTTTTTATCGCGCCTGATCAGTGCCAGCGGCGAAGAACCCGCCTTCTTCGGGCTGGGTAACGGGGTAGCCATTTCGTTTAGGTTTAGCTGCGAGGTGCTCCCGTTCAGTTTGTCCTTTTTGTGGCCAAAGTTTGAGAAAATGTCCCAAAAGGAGTGTGATTTTTTAAGGCTTCCGGTGCGACTGTCCTGCTCCGCCGCGCTGGGAAGCTTCACGACCAAAGGGGGCTGCTCAACTACCACCTTCGGTAGCGGCTGCGGTGGGCCAATCAATTCCACCGGTTTGCTGTGGACCGGTGGCTTCTGCGGTGCTGGCAACTCGCGCCCGCTCACCTCCAAGCCCACCTTCCGGGGCGTATCGCGTATCGATTCGGCCAGCTTGTCCCAAAAGTTGTACAGATTTTGCGACCGCTGGTAGTCCAGCCGGCAGGTGTAGCGCAGGTGGGGCGGAAGCTCGCACCGATCGTACACGCACGGTATCACCTTGCGCGCCTTTTGCTCTATCTGCAGCGCCTGGGCAAAGGTGACGGTGAAGTCGTTCAGCGGGCTGGCCAGGAAGGCTTTGGAAATGATCACCACCACGCGCCGGCAGCGTTCCGATATGAGGCGGGAAATGACTTCGTGCTCAAAATTGCTTCCACCCAGTATGTCACGATCGCGCAGGCATAGCTGCAGCCCGCGCGCCTCCAGCTTGTCCACCATTTTCGAGGCAAATTCTATGTCTGCGTCGGCGAACAGGATGAACGCATCGTACTGCTGCTTGTGGTCGGACGTATCGTCCCGCGTGATAATGTCGCTATCCGCGCTGACCTTCGATTCGGTCGCTTCCGTTTCGCGCCCCCGCTGTGCAGCACGCTTTTGCTCCCGCAGTAGAAACTGTTCTGCATCACGCTCTGAAAGTATTCGAGCCGGAATCAGTTGGAAGTTGGCTCGATACGAGTTGTGATCCGCCATGCGGCAACTTACCAAACATTTTGGAAGTGTCGTCCAGTATATCCCAACGGTCGATACAACCGAGCACGCATTGCAGTTCGGCCAGGTTCGGCTCGCGCTTACACTGATGGGTTTCGCTTTGCCACAGGTCCAGCAGGCAGCGGGTCGGATTCGGATTGGTAGACACCAGCGGTAGGAAGCTTTTGGGAATGCCAATGACATCGAACACACCGCGCCAGTCACGAAAGTAGCCATCCTCGGACGTGAATATTCGTTTGTGATTCAGCAACTCGGCTACCAACTCCCGTGTCCGTGAGCTTAAAGCTTCCAGGGGAACCACCGCCAAATCGATCCGATTCTTCACGCTGACCTCCGTCGGTTTTACGGGATTATCCAACATGATGCTCTCGGGCACGGCACTATTGTATCACACTGGGGTGACTTTGCGTCAATTATTGCACTAACGGGTAGGTGGTATTTGCTAATCTACGCATAAACTTATCAGAATATCTTCTTATCACAAAAATGTTGCGAAAGGTAAACAAGCACGATCATTGTTATTGTTGCTGTTGTGCTGATGGAAGCAGCATGGCGGGAGCACTGTTGGTCATTTTAGCAGACATTTACTTGCCACAGAGTTTATTTATTTATTTATTTAAGTTAAAAAATTAGGTTGAAAATAAAAATAAAAACCATATGGCCAAAACTAATAACTCCAAAAAGCTATAAAAATATTACTACAAAGTCAAAAAATAAATAAATTCATTTCCAACAATCAGACAAATAATAAATAATTCAGACGGCGCTCTGGCACCAATCAAGCACGACATCGAACATGAAACATGTATGGGATTTAACATTTTCAATGTTCGATTGGTGCTAGAGCGACGGGTAACCCGTAATAGTATAAACGCTAAAATTGCAAAAAAAATCTAAAAATCTATTTCAATCAAAATTCGGTTTTCCTGTGCTCGCCAACGCTCCTAATCGGTGCGATTTTCCTTCGCTGGCGATTGTTTTTGTGAGTCGTTGTGACGGTTTTTGACGGTTCGAGCGAAGGTTTTTGAAGGTTCGAGATGGCCGTCAATAAGGCCCGTGTCTGTGCTCCATCGCATGCGATTTTATCGCACGTGCTGTCAAACGCTTTTTCGTATAATACAGGCGGTCCCCGAGATACACGGTACCTCTTATACGCGGATTCGGAGATACGCGGTTTTCTAAATTTGACAGTTCTTTGAGCAAATTGTACTGATTTGACACATCAATTGCAAATTGCCAAATAATTTCCGTTTTGATCGAATATTAAAAACTATTTCAAAAGGTTTAAAACAGTTATATTCAGGCAGAATCATATCAAATAATTCATAAAGTGACTAAAACCGCCCCCTACTTGCAAAATTACACGAAAATTAGTGATATTTTAGCTGGAAATCACGAGATTCGACTTACGCGGAAATTCGAGATACGCGGTATTTTGCGGCCGTTTTCGGTCCCCATTAACCGTGTATCTCGGGGACCGCCTGTATTGCGATTATTTGGATGATTTTAATAATATAACGATTATGGAAAATTAAGTTGAGATTGTTCCTACAAAACACCACACATTTAGTTTGACAGATAAAATCGGATGCGGCGTCCGACGAAATCAAAATTTTTTGATTCCATCGTACGACGAAATCGCACGTCCGACGTTATCTCATATAAAATTTTGACAGGCCTTCCGATAAAATCGCATCCGATGGAACACAGACACGGGCTTAAGCTCGCGCTGGTGTGCGATTGTGTTGAAAGCCGGTATTGAATTTTTAACGGTGCTTTTATCAATGTATTTATTGCATGCCAGTTCTGATGAGACCATTTGCGTTCTATGCCAATTGATGGTCACGAAGCTATATCAAACAAGCGTAGGTGTAGGTGGAACTCAAACAAGGAAAAAAAATCGCACTTCATACAACTTCATAGCCCCAGCGCTCTCGCAGTTAAGCAGCTCGTGAGGACAAGCAGTTCCCTACCCACGAATTTCCGTTAAATGCCTTCTAATCGCCTTGTAATCGCCGGCGAATTGAAGGTGATCAGCAGTGCATTTAGCAGTAATTAAATGCCTTTGAAATATGTCCATGAAAAATATCGCTTTAAATTTGAAATTTGAAATTGCAATTGTCAAAAGAAAACCTAACAACCCAAGTGCCACAAATCCACTAAACGACCACTAAACGGCTTCTAAACGACTCAAGTTCTCTACCTAAATGGAATATAGAAACACTTCGTTTAGCAGAATAGCAAAAAAGCTGGTGGCGCTCTCTGTTGGTGGGATACCCCAACCAGTTGAGCTTCATCGCTTGGAGAAAAGCTTTCTCATTTCCTCTGTACTGTTGTATGGTTTCGCATTGAAGTTATGCATCGCTAGAACTAGAACGGCGATACGATTGTTTAAATACTAAACTCCAACGGAAACCACCAGCACTGAAGCAAGTGAGATTTGAGTAATGGTCGTTGGTGTTGATACTCACGTATCTGACCACACGACCATTCATGTAGATTTTTGCTCAGAAAGTTATAAGGCTATATAGGTCATGATAAGATGAAACTTGTCGAAACACATTGCAAGAAAAGGATAGCAATATAATGATGAGTTGTAATACGCCATCTATTGATCAAACCAATGAAGCTGTGGAGCTTTCATTTTTTTTCTATGGATATTCAATTTTCCAGTCGTTTAGGCTTAATCTGTGGCGCTTGGGAGGTGTTTATATATCAAACTCATTTCGATAACTCTAATAAAAGGAGAAATGAGATACATATTTCCCCCATCCTGATAATCAAGGGTGAAGATAGAATAATTATTATGTTTTTTGAAAAGGTATTATTTTTATTTTGCTTCACACAAATTTTGTTTGTATTAATTATAGCAAGAAAATGTTAATTTAAAAAGAAATAAACAAAGAATAAAAAATCATAAAAATCAGGATTTGAACACACGCTTTCTCAGTTTGGAACCAAAAGCGTTGTCACTGCTCTATTTGGCAGATACATTAGTAAGGGTACCAAACCAGTATATAAACAAGCTAAGATGGCGGCTAGCTATCTGTTCTCGTTGAATCAAAAAGTTGAAAGATTTCGAAGAGAACCCGTTACAGCCGTGAAAGTTTCGGTTGAAATCTTTATTCGCCTTCTAAGGCGACTAAGGCCTTAAATGCCTTCTGAATGCCTTCAAAGCCGTTTAATGCTGGTAGGGTGCTATCGAATCTCACGCTCATATATGGGAACACTACAACAGTGCAGTGCTGAAGACGCTTGTAAGGTTTTCTTTTGACAGTTGCAATTTCAAATTTGAAATTAAAAGGGAAATTTTACATTGACATATTTCAAAGGCATTTAATTACTGCTAAATACACTGCTGTTCGCCTTCAATTCGCCGGCGATTACAAGGCGATTAGAAGGCATTTAACGGAAATTTGCTGGTAGGGACTGCTCTATTTGGCAGTTACATTAGTAAGGATGGAAAACCAGTATATAAACAAGCTAAGATGACGGCAAGCTATCTGTTCTCTTTGAATCAAAAAGTTGAAAGATTTCGAAGAGAACCCGTTACAGCCGTGAAAGTTTCGGTTGAAATCTTTATTCGCCTTCTAAGGCGACTAAGGCCTTAAATGCCTTCTGAATGCCTTGAAAGCCGTTTAATGCTGGTAGGGTTATATCACCTATAGCAGCGGTCGGCAAAGTCCGGACCGCGGGCCAAATGCGGCCCGCCGCAACATTCTATCCGGCCCGCGAAACTTTTGCATGAAAAAATATGCAATTTTCGGCTGGCTGTAGAAAAAAACAGGAAAGATAATTTCTTTACATTTACATCTGTTGAAAGGGAATTATTTAAGCTTACTTGCACAATTAAGTTCAAGACTTTCGTCAGTTATTAGACGTTTCCACATTTTCCATGGTGGACAAAGACATGCATGATTTAAGTTCTACCATCGCTTTTCATCAATTAATGCTAAATTTTCGCTACAAAGTTGTTAGAGAAGAGTTTTTGCATCACGTTAGTGCAGAAAAAATCGATGGGGAAAAAAATCGTCACCTGTGTGACGGATGTTGGTCCAGTTTGCGGACTAGGGTGTTATATCGAAATTCTGTCGAAATTCACCTGAAATGATTGCATAAAGTTTTCGCGTAACTGTTTGCCATTGCGAAACCAGTGGATGCGATTTCTAATCCTTAATCTGTTTATTTTATTGTTTTTTTTGTTTCCCAGGTATTATTTAACTGTTTGGTAAGTTGCATCGATATTCCGGTCCAGCTAACGCAGTAATGTAGCCACTTGTCCCTTTGTCTTCATTTCAGCTTCTTTTGGAACCTCAAAAATGAACCTGGGCATTCTTTCGATGCTTTGATTGTTGCCTAATAGTGCCAAGATGTTAGCGACCAAAATATTGAAACGGGTATATACGACGTCCACAAACTTCCGCACGGAGTCCATTTTGGACGCTACGGGGTGCCATTCTTTGATCGCGCATGCTTTTGATTCACTTTTTTGGCCATCATGGCTAGAGTTCGACTGATAGAGGTGTCAAATTTTGTCTGCTAACTAATGGGATGCTACCATTCAAAGTGCAATTAACGTTTTGTTAGTGCGGGTTAAGATAAACCCATGAAAAATCGACAATTGTTGTTCATTTTTTAATGCAACCGTTATGTAATATTAACATTATTATAACTCCACTATAAGACTATCGAAATGAAGGTCGCATACGAAATTTTATCATTTACATTTTTGTATATTAAAAAAAATTAAGTAGGAATTATCAATTTTGAACCATAATTGGATAACACAATTATAGGAAAACAGCAATAATACCAATCGCATTGCTTGATATCATTAACCAGTTTTTTTTTGTTTCTAAAATTATATAATGTAATAATTAAATCATAATAATAGAAAGCCCGCATTCGCCTGGCCCGCGGCTTTAGATCATTTACTAAATTTGGCCCTTTGCCTCAAAAGTTTGCCGACCGCTGACCTATAGTACAGTGGAGCGCCGTTTATCCGGGTACCTTTTATCCGGCTTTCCGATTATCCGTTGCTGTTGAGAAATGACAGTTCAATACAAAGATGATATTGCGTTATGAGGAGGATATTTAAAAAAGCGGTTAAAAGAGCACATTGGCATAACAAAAAAAACTACAGGCGTACCCCCGAGTTACGACCACCTCGAGTTACGACGATTCGCAGATACGACGATTTTGATTTTGACACTTAAAAGTTGTCATTGACCAGAAATTGATGTATTTTTTTGAATTTCTGGGCTGATAACCGTTATACACATATTTCCAAAGATTCCACAACTACCCTATCGTGAATATCTATATTGTGTACGGCTTTTAAAATAAAATTATTACATTACCGAACATTATTTTAAATAAAATACACGATATCATAGATTCCAACTCTTCGACTTCGGTTATAAACTTCATATTCATAGATATTCGACATACGACTTTTTCGACTTACGCCTTGCTTTGGGACATTTTTTCGGTCCCAAATACAGTCGTATCTCGGGGGACACCTGTATAATTCATGGCAAATTTCGAATATTCTCAATGGAAAAACATGAAGTTAGTAAAAACTGGGTTATTTTTACCAAAAAATAAAATAATTTTTCAAAAATGTATCAGGAATTGGTGATAAAATATATCATTTGACTCATGATCCGTGTTATTCGCTTATCTGGTCGAGGTCAAGTCCCGAGAAGCCCGGATAAACGGCGTTCCACTGTATTAGCAGATATAATTATACCACCGACAAACCGACGTGACACTGGCGTTACGAAAGTACTGTCATTTACCAGTGAGGCGATCACTTCTTTCACGCCAGGACTCCACAGAGCATAACACGGAGCGCAACATAACAACTGACAGCTGCCAAACGCTTCAGAAAACGCTTCTTTGATGGTAACATGTTTTGAATATCCTTAGTAGGCCGCTCATTGCTCATAGAAAAGCTACCAACCTACTACGATGACCGACAGTTAATGAAACGCTTTACCTGCTTTCCCAAGCGTTTTTTGAAGCGTTTGGCAGCTGTCAGTTGTTATGTTGCGCTCCGTGTTATGCTCTGTGGAGTCCTGGCGTCAAAGTAAGCTCTGTTCACTGCTGCTTTGATGTAAACAACTTTCCCAAATACAAATTGCGAAGAAAGTGTGAGACAATATTTTGTGAGAATTACTGGACAAAACACCCAGGAAAATCATTTTATAAGTTTCCAAATCAATGCAAAAGATGTGAGAAGTAAATAAAACAATACGCATTGGATTTTGCGAAGAAAAACAAAAAGGGGATTTAGCAGTTTCTTCGCTGTGTCAGTGTAGTAAGCGAATCATTATAGAGATGACGCTAGTGTTTAACGTATTTTCATTTGAAATAAGGAGACAACTTTTTAAGCTCATTTTGTTCGAAGTGTCACGTCGGTTTGTCGGTGATTATAGTACCTCGCGAACAGTTATGTCAACATACATTATATTTAGTTAAAAATATGCTAATTTCAACATCACAATGTCCTCTTCCCATTCGACATAGAGCGACGACTTCTCGCGCGACAAAAAGTAGCTCAATTTTGCAAACAGTCAATTTTGCTACTCGTCTCGCGTGACATTTCTGCTTCATCCGAAATAATCGAAGTATCGAGTTTGTTTACGAGCCAGGTTAATGTCAAACGCAAAAAATAGATTTGAACACATTTTAACTTTTTTTGTGTTTTCAAACATAAAAACAAGTTGGTTGACTGAGTCAAATGAGCTACTTTGATCTACGTGGAATGAAATTTGAGCTATTTTTTGTCGCGCGCCACGTTGTCGCTCTATGTCTATTTGAACGGTTTTGGTAAATTTGCAAATCATGAAAAATCATTCAGGCGGAAGCGATGAAATTAACAAATAGCCTACTACCAGGCAATTTCGAGAAAAAAAAACTATTCAAAGCCCTCGCAATGTTTAGCGGGTCGCAATTGATCAAAAACCAGCGCGAAATTGTCTTGCGAGACAAATTTCGCTCTACGTCTAATTGCACGGTACGTTTATTTACGCCGTACGTTTATTTGCGCGGTTTTTGTTCGGTCTCACAATAACCGGCTTCACGTTGATAGAAAATAAAGCAGCGTCGATGTAAAGGGGGCTTTACCTGGAACATTCATCACCATTTTGTGTTTCGTAGGTTTTTTCATCTATCGTAGTGCGCACTTTGTGTTGTTCATGTTTTAATTTCAATTCCGAACTTTGTTAACACGCAAAAACAAACCAAACACAGACGTGAGCATGGCTGAATCGCTGCAGGAAAAAGAGTGCAATGTGGTCAAGCTTTTCCATGAACTTTGGGAGGAATTACTAAAGCAGCGTATCAACGAGCTTGTCCACAACCAGCGCGACAAGGATAAGGTAGCAGAGATTATTAAGCGCGAAATCGAAGACTTTCTGCGCACGTTCCCGTTTCGCGACCGGTTTAATCTTCATCCCGACGCCAAGGACAATGCGAAAGCGCTTGCCGCCCGCAACTGTGGCAATGAGCGGTTCGCCCCGTCGATCGGTGAGTACATGGAGTCGCTCCAACACTACAACGAGAGTATCGCGTACTCGGAGCAAGGTTCGGAAACCAGAGCGCTTGCGTACGGCAATCGTTCGGCGGTCTGTCTGAAGTTTGGCCTGTACGAAGAGTGTTTGGAAAACATACGCCTAGCAAGGGCATCAAACTACCCGATGCAATTGGCGGACAAACTGAACAAGCGCGAACAGCATGTGAAGCGATGTATCGAGGAAGATGCTGAAGAATTTTCCGACAGAGTAATGCATACGCCTGGACAGTATCGGCCACGTAATTCAAGATATCCGGCACCAAAGTTGAGCTACGAGGCACACGCAAACGTCCCTCAGTTGGTGAAATGTGTGGAGTTGCGTCAGAACAGCGAATTCGGTCGTCATCTAGTGACCACGCAGCATCTAAAGGCGGGAGACGTCCTGCTGATTGAGAAACCCTATGCTAGCATGCTGAATGACAAGGAACGGTACAAGCGTTGCGCTTTCTGCCACAATGAGGACACGTTTACGCTTATTCCCTGCGAAGGATGCACTTTAACGATGTACTGCTCAGACGAATGTATGGACAAAGCGTACAGACAGTACCATCGGTACGAGTGTGGCGTGCTTCGTGACTGTTGGCGCATTGCTGGTCGCTTGGTGGGAGGCATCGTGGGACTGCGTATGGTTGCCACGGCGATCGCTTCCTTCGAACAGGATCTCGAGGGTTGGGCCAATCATTTGAACGCGCTCGACGAAACGAAGGTGAACGCGTTTACGGTGGACTGGAACAAGGCGACGGACAGCGACATCTACGACACGGTGCACGTGCTCGCCACGAGCCAGAAGAGGCGGAGTCGCGAAGATCTGGCTATGCTCATGTTTTTCACTTCAATCGTGCACCGACTATTGCTGGAACGCACCGATCTCGGACCGTTGTGCGTGTCGAGCCCGACAAAAAGCAAGCTCCTGTTCGATCTGCTGCTACGCCACTGGCAAACTTCCTTGATCAATAGCAAGCAGGTGTATCACATGCAACGTTCGGAAGGCCAAGACGAGGAAGACGAGTATTATGAGTATAACTATGCTGGGTACGATAGCGACGATGAGGAGGAATACTCCGACGAAATGCATGCTATTGCTGTTTACCCTTTGTTTAGCATGGTGAATCATAGCTGCATACCAAACGTGGCCCCGATCCATCTTCTCGATGGTAGGTGTGCTTTTGTAGCTACCCGACCGATCGCTGCCGGCGAACAGCTGTTCGACGTCTATGCGTAAGTTTTCTCAACGAGTTAACATTTTTCTCGTAATAAAATATTTTTTTTTATAAATCCTTTCAGATTTGCTTCAATGGACTTTGATCGTTCGTTCCGTATATTTTGCCTGAGAAAGTCCTACTATTTCAAGTGTCGCTGCGCAGTATGTGAATCTTTTTCGTACGTGGATGTCCGTAATATGACCCCACAGGAAACAAATTTTCTCCGACTGCTACGTATGGTGAATGTCCCGGAGCATCAATTACCAATGCTGGTAGAGCACATGAACGAAGTGGGAAGGCGCTATCCTAAGCATCAGTACACGGCCGCGGAAGTGGTACTGGTGCGTATCTTGCGCATGATGCACAGCTACTCGCTGGAGGATGATATGCTAAACACGTTTGGGAGCATTGGTCTTCCGGGTTTGGCAGCCTCTTTGAGTCGAAGTCGAGCTGGGAATTTCAGATAGGTGATAATGTCGTGAAATTTGCATTCCTTAATTGTGTTCACCCTCAAAGGGAAGAACCAATCTCCTGAACTTAAATGCCATCTTGTTTTACTTAGAACTACCATGCTCTTTCTACTGCTTGAAAAAATACTTTTTTGAATTTTAAAATAAAACAGAAATAAACTAGTTTTGAGTTTTACATCTACGGCAAGATTCCTGTTTGAAAATTCCGCATCAAATAACTTTTCCGAAAGTATAAAACAGCTTCTAGAAGACCTAGTAATTTTCCTTGACTATTATTTGGCGAATCTTCACTGCTAAGGCCCTACCACCACCATGCAAATAAAAGTAAAGCAACATTTCGTTGTAAGAGAAGTAGCTCAGTTTTGCACATAGAATCAAATTAGAAGAAAATATTAATAGTATTTTAACAAAAGTTTTTTTAACGCAATAGTGTGTATCATATTTCTCCACCCATTCTGTGAATTTCAAGTCTGTACAATTTGAAGCAATACGATTGAGCAATACGGCCGAACCCGTGGCTTCTGAATATAAATAAAATAAATTATCTGAAAATAAATAAATAAACGTGCCAAACTATTTTCAGTTGAACTTGGTTTGCATCGATTGCCATTTTGAATACTCAGTGTATTTGCGTCCGTGGGTTTTAAGTTTGTGATTGCGCGTTATAAATGCACCAATAATTATATGAATAAGGATTTTGCGCCGAAGATTGTTTTGTAAAAAGATTTTGCTACCAAGATTTTTGAGACCAAAAATAATGCGAACTAGGATTTCACGATCAAGGTTTTAGTACATGGTAATTAAAACTTACACTAGATTTTGTTCAGTAAAAAGGTGTTTGGTTGTGTGTTTTTCTATCATCTAATCATCGTCGGGTCTATCATCGGGTTAAGCATCAACCATTATATTTACTTAGGTATTTCCTGTTAGACCGTTTCTTTAACCGTTTTTAAGACAACGATTTTTTTAGGAACATAGCTGAAGAATGCCCTCAATTATGCGTAAATTTAATTATTTTTTAATGAATGGTCTAAGGCAGTGGCCTCCAACCTGTGGTCCGTGGCGTTAACAGAAGGACCACAGCGAAAGAATTTATTTTTAAAGGAGAAAAGCCAATTACTACACATATCGTGCAATTTTTTCCCACAATCAAGATTAATTATCAAACAAGCATGTCTAGAATACAGGGTTTCTCACAATTTATTGGTTGGATCCCATCAATTTTTGGTTGGTTTCCATATTTTTTTAGTGCGTTCCCACGACTTTTTGGCCGTTTCCCAGATTTTTTTGGTCCAATTGTATTGATATCCAATCGGAAAATACCAATAAATTATGGGAACGAACTAAAAATCTATGG
This sequence comes from Anopheles coluzzii, assembly GCF_943734685.1. Classification (NCBI taxonomy): domain Eukaryota; kingdom Metazoa; phylum Arthropoda; class Insecta; order Diptera; family Culicidae; genus Anopheles; species Anopheles coluzzii. The sequence continues at coordinate 89,879,280 of NC_064670.1, forward strand.
GATACGACCAAAAATTCGTGGGAACGCACCAAAAAATCATGGGAACTGACCAATAAATCGTGGGAAACCCTGTAAGATAAAACATATTTTTGATCAAAAACGTTGAACTAAGCGTACAAAATGCATGCCTACTATCGATGTGAGCCGCGGCAAATGTCTTTTTAAAGCCAAGTGGTCCGCGAATCTAAAAAAGTTGGAGAGCACTGGTCTAAGGAACTGTCCAGGGTATCGCAAATTCAGATTAGGGCGGCCTCCCTATATCGGATACCTATTTTTTCTTATAACCAGATTGGTGCTAACTTTGAGGCTTCTAGAACATTTCCATGCGTATCGGATATCGTATATCGAAAACCTTTGCGTATGTATTGCGCATAAGAATATTCCTTTTGCATGTCCATGAGGAAACTCTTCGGTTATGCTGGTGCAAAAAAAATCATGCCTTAGGTTATATTATACGCATATGTAGTACCTATGCAGCTTTTTGACTAACACTATAGATTTATAGCTTATAACTATACTATTGCTATGCTTCGTAGTCATTTTGCTTAGGAATAGAAATAGTAAGTTCAGTGAACCACCTTCATCAGTTTTCCTCAACGCGAATATCTCTCTAAGCTGACGGTCCCTTGAAGATTCACGTTCGAGAGATTTCACGGTGCTGTCCAGGAAGTCTCAAACTCATAAGAAAGGAGAAAATGTGATATTAGTTATATTAGTTAGCGATCTACAACGACTAATCTACTAGAATTTGTTAGCAAATGCCATAAATCTATCGATAACGGTTTACAACTAGATGCTATTTATACGGATATCAAGGCAGCATTCGACAGTGTATCGCACTCCATCTTGCTAGCGAAACTCGACTTACTTGATCTCCCAAACCCTATGATAATGTGGCTTAGATCGTACCTTACAGATCGTCAATATTCTGTGAAGTTAGGCCCGTACATGTCAAGTCCAGTGCATGCATCTTCTGGAGTCCCGCAGGGCAGCAACCTGGGTCCTTTGCTGTTCCTTCTTTTCTTTCATCAACGACGCGACATTGATCCTTCCGACTGATAATCATCTACTGTACGCAGATGACGCGAAAATTTTTCGTGTTATTCGTGAACCAGAAGACCACGCCCGACTGCAAACTTCCTTGCATGAGTTCCAGTGTTGGTGCAACCGTAATGCTTTATCCCTATGCACACATAAATGTGAAGCCATCACTTTCAGTCGTTCTCGCTGCCCATCATTGTATGAATATGCGCTTGATGGACAGTCCTTGGCGCGAAAACAATGTGTTAAGGATCTAGGTGTTTTGCTCGATACAAAACTATCATTTAAGGATCAGCTGGATCACGTAGTAGCCACCAGCAATAGAATGCTAGGACTAGTTATCAATATGACTCGCGAGCTTAATGATATACCTTGCACCAAGGCGCTCTATTGCTCACTTATCCGGTCGTTGATGGAATATGCAAATATCGTATGATGGCCAACTGCAGCGCGTCCGTTAGCTCGATTGGAATAAATCCAGCGCAAAATTTCACGATTTGCACTTCGCTCATGGAACCAAAGGCTTGATTACCGGACTAGGTGTTTACTACTCGGGTTACCCACCCTAAGTGAGCGAATACGAAAAGCCAGGTTGTCGTTCATCACGGGACTTCTCGACGGCCGTATTGACTCTCCGTCACTACTGGCTGCCATCAACCTGTACGTCCCAGCCAGGCCGCTCCGGACTCGGGCAATGTTGGCCCTCGACGACCGTAGAACGCAATTTGGCTCCTCTGACCCGTTCCTACTCATGTGCCGTGCTTTCAACGCAGTCAGCGACGCTTTTGAGCCGAGGATTTCGCCAACTGAGTTTAATGATCGTGTTTCTGTGTTAAATTTGGTTCCATAGTGCACATTTTTATGTTCTATGTTATTGTAATCCATTGTAAAGAACTCATTGTAAAACATTGCTAAAATGGTTCGAGAGGGCATTATTGTCCATCGATAGACAAATAAACATAAACATAAACATAAACATGAGCAATTTGAACAGATATTTGGGTTTAGAATATGTCCCAACACCGGTATGGGTATTTAAAAGTCCCTGGATCGCTATGAGTTCCTAAATCAGTTTTTTTAAAAGGAATTCGTTTTCTTTCAAAAAAAAAAAAATTGGACGTTGTAGGGACCGGGACTTTTTCTTCTTCTATGGCACACAACAACCGTTGTCGACTAAGGCCTGCTTGTACGACTAATAGGCTTGCCTTTAAGTGACTTATTTATTGCCTTAGTAGGATATTCAGTCTTACGTATGGTGGTTTGGTCCATTCTGGGTTTGAACCCACGACTGGCATGTTGTTATGTCTTACGAATTGATGACAGTACCAAGAGATCGGCCCAAATCGAATGATGATGATCATAAGTACCACCTCCTACCCCAACACAGGCTTGAGAAGGTCGGTAATACGATAATATTGCTCTGATAGGTATATTGAAATATTTTGTACGAGCAAGTGGTGGCATCGGAAAACTCTCAGAGTAACTGTCCAAGTCATACACACACCCAAGATGAGCAACATAGTTTCATCAAGAAAAAACGGGTCATACTCCATCGAATACAATGGTATTCCCTAGCATCCTTTACGTAGCCCGCCAAGAACCAATAAATGGATCAGGCGCACTGCTTATCAGAACACAACTGCGATATGCATATGGCCAGTTCCACTAGTGCCAATGGGTGGCTCTAAGTCACTACCTTACGAAACAGGTGAACCTTATTTGTTTATTTGTTTATTTGTTTATTTGTAAATGTTAAGTGATTGGCCATCATTGGCCTTATCACTGATCTTATAAACTAAACTTATAATAACATAAAGCATCACGGTACAATGTAACATCAGCACAAAATAAATAACACAGAGTATCACAGCATGAAAAACAGGTTAACTTAGGGAATTCCAGTCAAAAGAGTCATAATGTGCATTAAATCTAATAGCCATCGCAGTCAAAGGTTCATTATCGCTATATGCACGTCTAGTTTGGTCAACTCTTAGTAGCCTAAAGTTTCTTAAAATACGAGCAGGTACGTGGAAATTAACTCTAGCTAAAAGGTCCGGTGAATCTATCTCTCCTAGGATGATTTTTTTCATAAACAAGATTTGCGCCGTTTCGCGACGAGTAGCGAGAGACTCGAGTCCAAAAATTAAACACCGGGCAACTAGGTCTCGCTGCTACGTTACGCCAGGGTGTGAACCGTAAGACCAAACGGGTGAATTTTTTCTGCACTGACTCAATCTTATTCGACCATAACGACGACGATGGGCACCAAACTACTGAGGAGTATTCTAAGATGGATCTGACTAGTGATTTGTAGAGTGCGACAAGACAATGTGGGTCGGAGAATTCTCTCGACTGCCTGCGTATAAATCCTAGCATTCTGTTCGCTCTATCAATAATTTCGTTATGGTGCACATGAAAGTCAAGTTTACGGTCAAGGGTAACTCCTAAGTCTTTTACTGCACTGTGTCGTTGTAATTGTGTACCGGAGATGCAGTAGTTAAACACTATTGGACAATTAGAACGGTGAAACGACATGGACAAACATTTATCAACAGAAATTTGTAGGTTGTTGTTCAGACACCAGTCGGAAAAAGAGTCGATCGATGCTTGCAGGACAAGACAATCACCAAAACACCTCACAGGAAAAAAAAGTTTAAGATCGTCCGCATACAATAAACATTCAGATTCCCTTACTACAGTAGTAACGTCATTGAAAAATAGAGAAAACAGCAAAGGTCCAAGGTTACTACCCTGTGGCACGCCTGAACAACTCACGAATTCCCTAGATGTCATACATTCAACTTTCACGCGATATCGACGATTGGTGAGGTAAGATTCGAACCACTCCACTAAAGGGGTAGAGAATTCAAGACGAGCAAGCTTAGCCAACAGCAAGCGATGATTCACCCGATCAAAGGCTGCCTTAAGGTCGGTATAGATGACATCCATCTGGGCTCCCGAAGCGAATGCAGCATGGCAGTGAGATACAAACTCCACCAAATTGGTGGTCACACTGCGTACCACTTATGTATGGCACTTATGTATCAGGAATTGGCCACTTACATTCATCAATGAGTGAATCCTGTTGTGACATCTCAGACTGTGTGCAAACCGTAAATTCTTCCAAATAGATCCCGAATATCCACTTTTAGGCGCGCGTGTCTCAAACCTATGTTGACTCTTTCTTATACATTTTTTCTAATTTGTATTATGATAGATAAAGAAAAATCTTATCACTATCATCAAGATCGTGATGACAACTGTAATTACACATTACATAGTGACATAGGACATCTACACATATTTCACATTATACAGTTTGTTTAACATATGTGACGCACTTACGTTTGAAATCCGGCAAGCTTCTCGCATTCTAAATTTCTCCGGGTAAACTGTTCTACTGTTGAATCCCTTTGAAAAAACAAAGAGTTTCTAGCACTTTGAGAATGCAAGTTGGGTATCCTCGGCTCACTAACCCTGCGTGAACAGTGCCGATGGACCGATGCCGTACCCCCGAATTATGCTCTCCTCCAGATGCCCAGGCAACAGGCCTTTTAACATTTTAAAAATGAAGTTCATGGTATGGTATACAATCCTCTGCTCTGCTGACATTGCAGAATATCTACCATAACCGCAGATGGCGTACGTCGACCGCACCCCAGAACTAACCTAACTAATACGGTTTTTGAACCTTTGTAGTCTTTTAATTTGACTTTTGTTGCCAAGAAACAAAATGGATGAGCAGAAGTCAAAGTGTGGCGAGATCAATGATTTGTAGAAATGATCTTTCCCAAAAAGATCGAGATCCGTTGCCAATCTACTTACCACTCGACACTTTTTTTCCACTTTATACTTAAATCGTACCATACAAACGCCTAGCAAAGAGTCCTACAATGTACATGAGACAGCAAATTATCGCCCATAATTTGACAAGAACATCATTTAGTAAAACTCATTCGTTCTGCTACGGCTGGTCGGTTATGTCGTTCTGGTCTGTCCATCCAGACAGGCATATACCATTAGACCTTCCCTATCTCGTAAAATAGAAGGAAAATAAGATCTATTGGACTGGAATCCACTCACAGATATAGATCGTAATGTTCCGATTACTAGCTTGCACCCAACCTCATTTCCCATTTAGGAAGCAGCTGAGAAGGCGGTTGCACCATTTGGAACTACCACCTAAGCGGCCTCTCTAATGTAGGCCTTTTTGATGTGTCCATGCGAGTTCCTTTCCACGATATCCCACGTGGCCGCTTAGTTTGCGTACTGGTTAATCCGCCCTAGCTGTCACCTACCAAAACCGAAATGGTTCCCATTTCCAGCGTCAAGAAACCTAGGCAGAAAATCATCCACGATGGCAACGTAGAGATCAAGTCATCTCACAGCGTCCGCTACCTAGGTGTTCTACGACCACCTTTATTGAATGCCGCACGTCCGGTAGATCACGGAGAAAGCAGGGTGCGTGGTTGCCGCTGTGTCGCGTTAAATGCTGAATCACAGCGTCCCCAGCCACGGCCAAGTCACGGTTGCTTGCATCTGCCGTCAGTGAAACGGCAAGTAGACATACACGGTACACGGTGGGCTCGACGCGTGTTGCCCGGTATTGGTACCTGGCAAACACGAAAACATGAAGACATGTCCTCACTGAGAACATATCATGCTCGAGTGTCCTCGTTTCGCTGGCGTTCGACAGGAGCTGCTTGGGGAGGGTGGTAAAGATCCGGTGCGGCCGAATACCCTTCAGCAGCATATGTTGCGAGACCAAGCCACCTGGGGCCAATCACGAGATTCTCCATCAGTTATTTGGCACCCGAGTTAAGATAAGACGTTCTTTTGTAATTTTATTTTAAACTTCTTAAGCGATTAATTTTTATTCATTTTTAAATAATTTTTACATAATATAACAGAAATATTCTATACAAAACATTAGTTATTTTTTACTTTTCTTTGTTTCTTTAAATATACTTTCATACTTGTTTTTTTTGCGTACTATCTCCTTCGGCAGCATTTTTTGTTGTGCGCACACGGTGTGTAACAACACTTTCCACCGCACCCGGCGGCCATCCCCCGACTGACACTCTTCTGTCGTGGAGAGGTTTGCAGGATCCAATGAATCGTCTTCGATTGACTAGGATTACACCCAATCGACTACCACAAAACAATCGGTTTCTTCGTCATCTTGCTCTTTAGTTACCATCGTACCGGTTTGCTTTTTCTTCATTTGCTTCTTTTTCGTTTTACTTTATTCTCTTCCTACGTTTGCCTCCAAACCACCCATTAGGCTAGCGCTGGGTGAGTTAAGGTGGTGTAAGGGGGAGGAGCGACTATGGAGAAGTGGTTGTTTTCCATTTTACTCTGCTATTACTCGTCTTGTTGCTATTTCTTTGCAAATGCCTATCGATGTTTGTATGTGTACGTGTGTTTGTGTGAGTGTGTGTGTCCTGTAAGTAGTGTCCAGTGGGGTTTAAATTTGGTGCACCCGAAGATAGAAGTTAGTCACTTTATCAATGCGCTTGCTGTGTGTGAGTGTTTTAAAAACATAAAAAAACGCCATGCATTCTCTTTGGGCGATTTCGGTGTTTGCCGATTTATGTATGCGTATAGTTTAATACCCGATTTAACGTATATATATAGTAGTAGATGTAGCAGTGATTTGACTTGCTCTATGTCTGTCTGTATGTGTACGCGTGGTTTTTGTTTGGTTTTGTTTTACAAACCGAAGGGAATTCTTGTGTGTGAGAGTGTGTGTGTGTTTTTGTTTGTTTGTGTCACAGTGTCTGTACTAATGTGATGGTTGGAGCCTACTCATTTGCGTACTCCCGCAGTATGCGCACTATTGTTGCTAACGTGTGCATTTTGCGCAGACGATCCTGACGTGTTGCATGCTTGTCCCATGCACGATCTAGTTTTTTTTGTTTGGATAATCGTTCTATTTTGTTTCACTTTGTTGAATTATATTCAAAACCCGTTTAATTAGTTTTCTTCCATAATTTTCTTTTGCCACTGTTCTGCTACTTAACCCGCCGCAAGGGCCGTGATCCTTCGACCAGTCACCATTTAAATACGTGAATATTTAGATTAATAATTCTAGGTATTAAATGAATTCGACTTTCATCAATGTCTGTGTATGTGTTTGTGTATGTGTACGTGTGATGTTGTTGTTGTTTTTTTTTTTCATTTTGTCTATGTTGTACGGGGGTACGTGTAAGTGTATCGCTTTCCGAGTTCCGTTTGCGATAATCAGTGGATTGATTAGCAACGTATACCACGCTTAGCTTTTAAGGGGAGGGGTAGATTATTTTCCTGTTATGCAGTATGTGTGGTAGTAGAAATCATGCGGCTAAATTCCGGTAAGTATCTGTCAATTACGAGAGTTATAGCTGCGTGTTCCACCATTATTTCCCCCTACAGCTTTCCTCCACCATGATTGAGTGACATCCCTTTGGCGGATTGTTTACGTTCTTTCGCTCTTATGCTGTTCCTCGTTTACTTATGCTGTTCCTCTTTGCTCTGCCAACAGTTGTTTTACGCCCGCGATCCAATCCGGGATTCGGGTTTCGCACCTTTGCGCCTGTTTGCTCTCTCGAAACGATACTCCTGTCCGCAGGCATTCCATCGCGCTCAGTGTTATATTTTTTGACGTTTTTCTTTTCTCTCTTTTATATATTTAAAAAAATATGTTACGATATCGTTTATATTAGAAGTTTGCTATATTTCAATTATTTCTTTTCCCTCGTTTACTAAACCGCTCTATTGCCGCTGTTCCGTTCTTTTTTCCCCTCTTTACTCCTTCTAGCTGGCAGATGAAAGTTCTACAACGCCGTTCCTGTCTGTACCCTATCCCCCCTCCACCCCTCCCCGGTATGAACCCTCAGGGTTTCACTACTTCTGCACGGTGCAGTTTGGGGAAGGGTTATGCTATCCTTCCCCCTCTCATCTAGAATGGTACGAACAGTCGATTAGTAGGGGTTTTAGATAGTATCCTTTACCTTTGCATTGCATTACGCGAAGTGTGTGTGTGTGTGTGTGTGTGTGTGTGTGTGTGTGTGTGTGTGTGTGTGTGTGTGTGTGTGTATTTTTTCCGTTAATGGAGGCGCCTCGTTTCGTGCGCTTTGGCTTTGGCGCGATTGTTCACTAGTGTTACGGTTATGCTTCGGTAATGTATCTCGGAGGCTGCACAATTAGGGACTGCTTGACGCAATAGATCAAACCAGCGCAAGGATAACGTTCCGGTTTTGATGTATGTGTAGGGTTGGTATCGTTTTAACGTGCCGTTTACTTTTTGCTTTTAAGTTCGTTTCAGTTTACCGCTGTACCTTTGCATGTGATTTTACGCTGGGATTAGCATTTTCCTTTTTTTTTTCGTTATTTATGTTAATGCATTGAATTTAACGCGGCCTGCAGGCGTCGTATGTTAGCGTTCCCCCCTTGGCGCATTGCATTCCTCCACAGCGTTCGCTACGAGGAGTTTCTGTGGTGTCAAACCGTAGGGCTTAGGGCAGTGTCATATATAATTTAACTCGCTAGCTGTGTCTACGAAAGTTGCACCGCTGCGCCGAGTTGCAACTTCTTTAACGAATGTGTCTCTCTCTCTGTGTGTGTGTGTGTGTGTGTGTGTGTGTGTGTGTGTGTGTGTGTGTGTGTGTGTGTGTGTGTGTGTGTGTGTGTGTGTGTGTGTGTGTGTGTGTGTGTGTGTGTGTGTGTGTGTGTGTGTGTTTATGTTCGTGTTGTTGTAGATGTGTAATTCCCGGTGTCCTTCTTTCACCGGGACAAGATAGCACAACACATCCGATTTTCCCGCGATCATTGGGCAGGGTTTACTGCTCCCTTGCCAATTGAATTCCTCCCCCTACTTAGGTACGTTGCTCGTTTGTATCGTTCCGTTCTTGTCGGAATCATACGTATTAGCCGTTTCTCACTTGACGTTTGCCCACCTGCTTTTAAATTAATATGTTCTTCTTGTGTATGTTTTTTTACGAATCAGTACCTATTTATGTATTCAATGATTTGTTGTATTAGTCACGTTGCTTGGCGAGCGTGTTTTGCTCCTAATTTGAGCAACGCCACGATAATATTTAAACCGAACACGATGGTTCTTTTTTGGATGTGGCTTAAACATATTTCAAGCAAAAATAAATACGTATAAAATTTCCATTTTTCTGTCTGGAATGTTGTTGCTGCACAGTACAGAAGGAGACGTAGTGTTTTTTTTTACGTAAAATTGTAACTAAATTCCATCAAACTGTAGGCTGGTAGTTGGTAAGATGTTTCGCGTACACGTTGCATCACGCAAGAAGCAGTAGCAACCAAAGTGACGGATTATGGTATGCCATCTCCGCCCGGCTTGATTGGAGCCCAACACACGACTACACCGATGATAAAGATTGTTTGGTTTTGCTTGTTACTGTTTTAAACCGGGTACTCATTATACATACAATGGATTAACAAAGTAACGTATCCATTCATGTACACTGTGACAAGATTTGTTCCTATTTGTTTATTACTTCCACTCCTGATTCTGATTACACAGCAAAGAGACAACCGGTGTGTCGAATCGAGTGCTGCCGTACGATCTTGATAAAGCTCAACTCACTCTTGTTACGGACATTCTTGTGCATCTGATGAAAACAAAACCAATCCATACCATTCAATGAATCGTTCAAGAATAAATTAATACTATAAAAACGGATAGCCGGTACATACAAAAGTAACAAAAGCCATTATTCTTATTATCGTACTAAACATCCTCGAGCTAGGCAAAACAAAAGTTTCTTCGTCTCTCTACCTTCAACAGACCACATGTAGCATTTGGCACAGGATAGATATATGGCAGACATGCGTTTTTGGCAAATTGAGGTGACAAAAGATAGGAATACTGGCAGTCAACCACGAAACAGGTTTTTGAAGCGAACACACACACTCTCGTTGACAATGATCCGACCTAAGGCGTCTAAACTGCAGTTGCTTCTTTAGCGATAATGCATTTACGTTGAACAAACGATGTTCCAGTGCTCTTGCGTAAGTAATGAATGTGCGTGTGGGAGTGTTTGTACTTCCTTTAATATAAATTATTGGCCAAATAAATGCTATTGGTGGCTCAATAACAGCAAACACCCCAACCATCAGAGAGATTTTCATCATAATTTTATAAAAAAAAAAGATTCTTCCCGACCCTGATGCGATTTACATGATAACTAATGGCAGTGGTACACTACTATTAACTTAAACAGTAAGTAAGTCTTTTTCACGATCCGTCAAGGAGACGGGGGCTCTTTTCTGTTACGAATAAACGTAAAATTCCATCCCTTAGCGGACTAGCATGCAAATGAAGGGCTACACAGCGCCTTCGCTCTGCAACTTTTGTTAAACAGGTACTGTTTGTGTCTGAGTGTAAGTGTGTGTCTGTGTGTGTGTGTGTGTGTGTGTGTGTGTCTGTGTGTGTCTGTGTGTGTGTGTGTGTGTGAGTCTAATAGTTGATGGAAAAGAAGACTGTTACTTAAAAACATACACGCACATGCAAATTAACAGCAGCAACCGTTACCAGAACTACGAGGAAAGAAGTCGCTCGGTGCAGACGTTGCGCAGTGCAGTCCAATGTACGCATTCAAGCCTGATCAGTTGCAATTGTAGTGAACTTTAGTAGCAAACGGTAGACTCTTACGCCCCAAAACGGCCACAGATTGCACCCAGTCCAGTATTAATCCTCTTTCAAGCTCGCCCCTTTCTACCGACTTCTCTCTCTCTCCCCCCTCCCCCTCGATCGCACACATACATACACCTCTACACACACACATACATACAAATATACACATGTACATGCATAATTTCACATACACGTATACACAGCAATATGTGCATATGTGCATACTTTCTAATACATTTACGTTTTGTTTTTTTTTTATTTCGATTCCAATTTTCCGAAACCACCGCGCTACAGTGTTTCGCCAATTCGAGGCGCAAAACGCTTCCACTCCCTCCTGCACCGGTGCCAAACAATGCCATTTTCACTAAGTGTGTTCACTGTGTTTGTATGTGTATGTGTTTGGGGGTGATTGAGTGTACAAACAAGAAATACAGGCAAACGTAAATATCTGCTGCGTCCTGATTGGCAACTTCCAGCTCCAAACGGGGCTGGTTCCCACTGATTTGCTGCTCTCGCAGTGTACGTATTTTCACCGAAAAAAGTGTACGCGTGACTGACGTGTCTGACTGATTATTGCATTTTTTTACTCCTCCTCCTTCTCCTCCCCCTTCTCCTCCCCCTTCAACACACGACTCCTTCAACAAGTTTATTTGTAGCATCATCATTGAACGCTTGCCCGTCGATGATAACATCTGCTCCAAATACTCATTTACCAATAATATAATATATATTATTTTACCCAAAGCGGTTCCAGTACCCAGCAACGTACCATATACCATTAATCGCATACACCGGTGCTGGGTCTGAATCCTATCTTGGTTAGTGTGTGGTTGTGTGTGTGTTTTTTTGTTTTTTATTTTGTGTTTTTTGCATTATCTGTTTTGCCACCCAGTTTGATAGGCAATTTATGTTTTTTTTTCTAAATCTTTGTTTTATTTGGGGTTTTTCTTGGTTTTTTTGTTTGTTTGTTCGATTAAACTCTCGTGTTGTGGTAGTGGTGCAAGTAAGAACGTCATTTGTTTTCCATTACATTTGTTTGTTTTGAGGATTTAGGGGAGCGTATAATTTGCTGGAGGGAATGGGAACTGGAGTGGGAAAAGGTGTCATGTTGTACGATTATCTTCAAATACTCAATTAGATTACCATAGTGTCCTTGATGGCACGTTTGTAGTTGCGTTGCGGGCTGCCGAGCTCTATAGTTTTGTTATTATTTATTATTACTTTTTGTTTTGTTTTGTTTTGTTTTTTTTTTCGGTCTATGTTTCTCACTTCTGTCTCTGTAGCGTTTCTTTTCCTCTGCTGCTGTCAATGTTTGTTCAACTGTATTCACTCATTATAACATCTGGCTTAACTGAGACTCTTCTACGCTTGCATATCTCGGCAAAAAACTTTTGCAATTAAAGGTTTTCGTACTATTAAGTGTCTATCTTTTGTGTGTTTGTGTCGCTGTTTAGTGAGCTGATCCAGCCGTTGCCTGTCTAATCAGGGTTGCATGTTTGGTTTTGGTTTTCTTTTTCTGTGTGTCAGTGGTTTTTTTTTGCCACTAACGAGCACGTCTCTATCGGGTTACGATTGCTAAGTGTTTTGTTTAAATTAAATCACGCCCAGCTGTTCTTAGTATGGGGTTGCGGTTATTTGAAATTTATTCAAATTCTATCATCGAATTAGATGTGTTTTAACGGCATCGTGCAAGTAGTATTCTGGTTTCCCGTTACTCCTGCTTCCACTTGCACTTCCTATATACTTTACAAATAAATCTAGTCTAGTACGGCTGTTTACTCTACTTGCTTGAAATTGTCCTCTTGTTGCATTCGCACACTGGTTTTATAACCCTCATTTTATTTTTTATGTCTTCGTTCAGCTACAAGTGTTCGATACACGATCGCTCCCGGTTCAAGTCCAATCCAATGATTTATACTTTTTGTAGGTTTTTGTTTGTTTTTAATAACAAGCTAACCCGACCATACGACGTCCGTTTACGATATTTCGTTTGTATGATTCGTGGATTTTCTTTATGTCTTAGTTTTCTTCTCTTTCACAGTGCCAGTTTTAAAGTTTGACTTTTGTTCTGTTTTTCTCTCGCTTCTTCCTTTTAATTTAATTGCTTCGTTTTATGTTATACTCTACCACCCCTCCGATCGCCACAGCTTAGTAATACTTTTTCGTTAGTTTCTTTTCTAGGTAATGATTACAATGATGTGCGGTTTATTTTTTTTTTTTTTGTTTTGTTTTTGTCCCTCCGTCAACCCTGACCTTTTCTAAGTCCAATTCGTTTGTATTGTGATTGCAGCTCATTATAACATTTGAATGTGTTCTGTTATTCGTTTGCTCTGCTTCACAACACCACCTTCGGCATTTATTTTCTTTTTTTTTTTTGTTTTGCTTGCTTGTAACGATACGAATGTCTATCGTGTTTGATATTCGCGTCCATTTTTTGTTTTCTCTCCCACTTGTTTGCAATTCGACATCTTTGTCTGTCACTATTGTTCGTTATAATTTACTTTCGTAACTGGCAGCGTTTTAAAAACATTGTTCTCATTTCTACTACACTCATGCCGGTTGTTGTTTTTTTTATTATGTTCATGTTTTTTTTTTGTTTGTTTAAGTTTGTTTTTGTTTGATGCCTTATAGTTTGGCTATTATGGCGTGCAGTGCGTCGTTTACTTTACTTTTGTTTTGCTTTGTTTATCATTGTAAGGTTTTTATTCGAGTTTTACTTTATATTAACGAGTTCTCACTCTGGCGCTAGCCCAGTTTTGTGTTGTCTTGTGTGTGTGTGTGTCGTTCGTGTTTGTTTTTCCTTATGGAGAGGGAGGGGGTTTAATTATTATTTGTTTTTTTTTTTTTATTTGAACTAGAATAACCAAGTTTTTTCGTGTTTTTTGTCGCCTAGTCAGGTCATTCGCTGGCGCATTTTAGCTTGAACTGCACTTGGTGGATAAACTGGAGCAATTTGATGCAATTGTTGAGCGTGTGTGTGTGTGTCTTCGTTTCACCCGGCTTTCCGAACTGGGGTGATGAATGAGTCACTTCTCCTTTGGCACTTGTTTGCCGTCCCCCCTCCCCCTTCTCAACTAGCTCGTTTTATGCGACTGACTGGCTAATCGACTACGGATCGAGGAACCGATCGCCTGCCCGATCCTGAACGATGAATCGTACGCCGTACAAAATGCTACACAGTAGTTGGATGTGTTTCTTTTCGGTTTGTTTTGCTGCTACGTGTGCGTGAGGAGGTGTGGTTTGTCTGTCCGTGTGATTGCTGCTTCCGCCTATAATCCCCTTCCCTCCTGTAGCGCACTCGGTCTCTCTCTCGAACAAAGGGTACAAAATTCTCCGGCATACACGTGCACACTCACATACACACACACACATACACACAAACATAGCTAATATGCTAATATTAGGGTTTCCGTTCCCTGAATTCCACCCCGTTCCAAAACAATTGCCCGCCCTAGCACAGTTAGCACTACCTCCGTGGGAGGGGGCAGGGAGGGAGGGAGGGAGGTGGGGGGGGGGTGGAGTGGTTCCCCTGGCCAGAGGTGACCCAGGTGGTGTGGCAAATGGGTGGCGCTGCTACTAGCGGCTAAATATAAAGATAATCACTAGGAATGGCGCGCACCGCGCCGGCACCGCAGGTGGTGCGCGGCCTGCCAACACAGGGCGCATTGACCAACATTCGGTGGCTTACAGAGGGCTTATCTGCAACCGCGAGCCGCCCCCGCTCAAGCAACCAGGTTGAGGATTTTATAACCTATCCTCGTCCTCCTCCTCTGCATCCTCGCCGTTCTCCTCGTTCTCCTCCTTGTAGCCCGGATGCTCTGATATTGCGTAATAGTTTCCATTGTAAATAACACCTAGCTCGCGCAGCGCGTCCCCGCGTATCGTCGCCTTGATCGTCCAGTTGTAGCAATCGTCGGACTCGCTCTCGCGATCCAACCGCTCGACGTCGAGTATCTTCGAGCTCAGCCGCTCCAGTATGATGCCGATGTCCTTGATGCTGAGGTGCCGCTTCTGGTCGACGGACAGCTGGTCGATGAGCAGCAGAAACTTTTCGGACGTCACCGTCTCGTCCTCCATCACGGTGTTCTCCGTTTCGCTCTCGGAGCTGTCCCGCTCGGGCCCAATGTCCAGGAAGCGCACGTGCCCCTTGGTCGTGGAGGTGCGCCGGCTGTCCGACAGGCTGCTCGGGGGCGGCTGCGGGCTGGCAGAGCCGTCCTGTATGGGCGAGGTGGCCACATTCTTGTGCACCGCAATCTTGCGCCCCTCCTCGTGCAGGGCGCAGCAGTGAAAGTCACACTCGGTCGCGCCGGGGCTGCCGGCCCGCGTAGGCATGTGCGCGTGGTGCGCACACTCGGGCGTGTGCACGTGCACCGCCCCGACCGCACTGTCGAACGAGCCGCCCTGCTTGGACAGCCGCCGGGCCGAATGGTACATCTGCGACTGCGGATCATCGTGGTTGATCACGGTAATTTGCGGACTGGGGAAGCGAGGCTGGCTCGACACGGACGACTTGTCGATCGAGTTCTGCGTCGACAGGCTCTTCTTCGACGGCGAAAACTTGTCCGACGTCGGACCGTTGCTTAGCCCGATGCTGGAACCGCCCGGGCCTCCGCTACTACTGCTGCCGCCTCCGCCGCCGCCCCCTTGGCCGCCGCCTTGCCGCTGATCCCAATGCAACACAACTGTGACTCGACCCTTGTTATCCATAATCTTCCAGGAGGGTGTTTCATCCTGCAGCTCCAATGCATGTATAGTTTCGCAAACGATCTTTGGTATTGCTGATATTGCTGCAAACAACAACAAAAAAAGAAGATATTTTAGTAAAAATAACGATGCCTACCATCTGGTCGATTCACCTCCGTGGCCGCGGTAAAACTTACCAGCTTTAATTACATCCACACCCGTAGGATACCAACGTTCACCTTGCCGCAGCAGAAGCAGAACGGTATTATTCGCTAACGTCCTGAAATACTCGCCATCCTCCACCTGTGTGCCATCGCATTCCAACACCAATCGCACGGGCTCGGAGGCTGGCACTCCTAATTTATCTTTTCCTATATCGGTAGCATGCAAAGGCAAAGGAAACACATTTGAGAAAACAAGAGTCAGCTAGGGGTTTAGACAGCCAACATTGAGGAGAGAACGTTTTTCTGTACATCCACATTAATCGTAGGAAGAGTTTGGTGAGGCTGATGATGCAGCACGGTGTGGTAATGATCTGTTTTTTCTCAGACTGTGGTGTGATTTTTTCTGCCGCAGTTACTTTCTTCACGTTATCGGTGGAACCACGGAGTTCGAAGCGAGTTCGATATGTAACCAAACTCACCGAGATTTGCCCGGACTCGGACGACCACAATACCACCATCGAGATTAATCAATCGCTTCTAAACTGTTAGGAACAATACGCCCAGAACTGTTTTGATGTTTGATGGCCACTTACTTCGAGGTGTGAATAATTGCACCTTTTGCAACGTTCCTTGATAGCAGAATGGTCGACGATTGCTGTGTGTATGTGTAGGCCGTAGTGGTAGCGGATCGGACAATTTTTCACATTTTTGCGAAACGTGAGAGTCGCTCAATGCTCAGCAGAGACTCACGAAAGGATCATCCTCAGCATCCTCAGAATTGGAGAGAGAGCGAGTGTGTGACAGGGAGAGAACTTTTTGCTTCAATCCACCCACACGTGAAAAAAGGGATTCCACTCATTTTCTATTACCTTTCAGTTGAGTGAATTGAGCACTCTTTTACACTCTGGGACGCTTTGGCGGTCGTCTCGCCCTCTGCGCTTCTCTTTTGAAGAGCGGGGTTGAGTTTTACTCCTGCAGTAAGGATTTTGATGCTCTCTATGTACCGTCGTGTTCACGTACTCTGCTTCCAGAACTCTACTCTCCATTATCTCTCTCTCCCTCTCTCGATTTCACGCACACGTACACAGTCTCTCTGATGTCTTGCTGAGAATGGCACACGCTGTGCTGCTTTCGTTGCTTGCTTTTCCCGCGTGCTGCCCTCTCGCTCGCGCTTATCCAGTCATAATTGGCAATGGCAGTTTCGCTGTGTCCTAGTTTGGCCTACTTTCCATTACTCGGTCACTTGCATTCTACTCACCCGAGTGTCAGCCCCACTTCGTTTCGTGCTGTTTCCTGCCCGTGTGCACTCGCTTTGGACGAGTTATTGAGCACTAGCAGGGGCAGGGCAGGGAAGGATGTTCTTAGGATGTGTACGGCGACATGAGAGCAAACGCGTGTGTATATGCTTTTTTTATTCCTTTTATATCATAAGTTGACTTTTTTTTTTGTTCGATATTTTCCCCTATTTTTCAACAGGGGGATATTTTTTATGCAGGTTTAGCACAGATTCACAATCATTTGTCGTCGCTGCAATGATCCTATGAAGATGTCCAGTAACATCGGGAAACAAGCAAATAAAACCACGTCCACACCGTGCTGCTCATCACCTGACCACCCGGCCCCGGTCCGGCCACCATCGAGTGGCGGGTATCAGAGCTAGTATTTCTCAGCGGCCACGTACCTCTAACTATTAGCTCCTCGAAGCTACCTACTACGAGACCTTTACGGACATTGCGCCAACTGTCCCAGATTTTTAAAGGCCTCTTGCCACGAGACTCCTGCGGAAAGCAAATGGGAAATGAAGCATACAGATATAGTGATGATAAATTACGCCTTTTGCCTCACCGGGGTTGTAGCTCTCAGCATCGCAGCCTACACACACACACACACCTACACCGAATCACCATGCCTTGCTGCCGTATCGCCAGTGCCAATCGGTCAATCCAGGCAAGCTGCTCTGACCTTTTGGCAAGAAGCGGGAGGCAGTTTATGGTGGCAGGGGGTAGGATTGGGGAGGTTCTAATTAAAGTAGTTTTGAGTGTGCTTTGGCTTGCTTTCCAAAAGGCTGAGGCAACCGCTTGGGTGGGGCAGTAGCAGTACCACGTACCACGGACATTCCTTGGCGAAAGTTCAAACAGTTGCAGCCCCAAATCGGTTTCGAAACGCCCAATGTACATAACGCTGCAGACCACATCTTCAACGCTACACACACACAAACGCGGAGGTTGCACTCACAAACGAACAAATCGATGCACACCGTAGTGTGCAGGCTGTGTTTGTTTTAGCTACTGCTACTACTACTGCTGCTGCTGCTGGTGATGATGATGCTGCTGCTGCTGCTGCTATTGACACTGCCCCTGGATTGATGCCCTACGGGCGTGTGAAGCATTCCGGTTCCACAGCCGCTCGAAGATCATACCAAAAAAAGAAAACTTTCACATTGTGCTGCATTTCTTTGGTATACCGAGGAGAAGCTTGCTGCGGAGTTTTGATTTAGCTTTATTTGCTTTGTTTGTGTGACGGCGGTTTTTTTCCTGCAGTCTTATGTTTTATCCTTTCCTCTCCGTAGTCATTGTTGGGTTCCTATCGATGTTGCATCAACTAGCACCTTTGGCAATTGTAAGGTCTCTTAGTATCAGGCGCGCGGATAACAACAGCTTTGGCCGTTTCAGTAGGTGCAAACACGAACTAGGGCAATCGTGCAGCTCGAAACAAGGCTCGGAACACGCTCTCACTCATGCCACAAGTTCAAGTGTTCCGGTGGCAGATTGGTGATCAGCATTGGGAAGATGGATTGTAAACGGTTGGCTTCGTAAACCAATTTTACCCTACTAATACCACCCAATGTACAAATCCGATGCACATCGCTTCTATCACAGGGAGTAGAGTTTGAAATCCTTAACGTCATCATTCGTAAACTTGCACTTTATTTTCAGCAGGCTACAGTACAGCAGGAACATCCTTTCCGTAAGTAACTATTAAGCACCGTTAACAGGTCGCTCCAAACTACATCTAAAACAGAACACAAAGGTAACACCCGGGATGACACAGTCTTTAAGCACAGTTTGGTTTCCAATTTTGTGTTGTACTTTCGTGCACAGAGAACGTATAACAACAGAAAACAACAAATTCCAATGACTACTGCCGTAGTCGATTTCACCAATCTGTGCTAGTGCTGGCTGGCCCCTGACTTTGGCCGCATGTGCCCGTTTGCAAGTACCAACTAGCGTTCACATAACACAGAACAACTCGCAGCACCAGCATCGGCTCTTCTTGGCCTTTCTATCTCACTCAACGGGCACAGCGGGAAGAAAAAAAAAGGATTGGAAAACTCTCCCGCTATTCGTTGATGGCAGAATTGAGCGCTTACTGGAGGCACAGAAAGGCTAGGGTGGCTAGAATGGCTAGGAAGGTTCTGTAGTATGTACTATATACACTCGTAAAGGGAGGTTGAGGGAGGGATACAACTACATACACCAGACGCCACACTGATTTGCCCTACATTTTGCACTACGAACTGCCACTTGCTGCTATACGTTCGCCAGCTGCTTCTCTAAATTCTCCTTTTTTCGGATTTATAGGAACAAAAGCACCGTTACACGCGTCCCAGTGAGCCTACTGTTAACCACGATGGTACCCAAAAGCTTCTTCGGAAGTGTTTTAATGGTCGAACCGTTTTTCAGACACTGCTAACTAACAGATAAAGTCCAGGCAAAGGGCAAAGATGACTTCACGTGCCACTACGCGGTTCGAATCTTATCGTTTCTCTACGTGGCTTATCGCCATCACAGATCCTACAGCCCGACCATCGATAGAAGCACTGCCCTATATCGATAGAAGGACCATTTCCACTCGCGTACTTCACACGAAACACAATTGTGTGTCTGCGCTGCTTCAGCTCACTGGCACAATGGACAGGAAGGAAGTGTGCAACTGTGCTGAGTGTGATCGAATAGCCCTGAAAACTCGATACTTTTGCGGTAATGTAAAGCCAAACAATTCGTAGTGTACATCGCTGCGTGGCGGAATTCCAGCCCAGCCCAAGCAACGAAACGCACAGCACAGCCACGATGGAGCGCACCTCGACCTCGAGAACGATTGCTACGGCGCGATGACACAAAGTGCACTGCCCTCATGACCGAAAGTTGGCATCGACAGTCGGTCGTTTACGGTAACGCGGTCGTGTAACCTCGTTTCGGACAAAGTAGCGCTTGCAATGCAATAAATTTACAATCCCTATATACCGAAAACGGAACCCCACTAGCACCACGACCATCGCCTCCCTCCCGTGCTCCAGCAGAGAGAGAGAAAAACGGGTTATCCATTCTTCCTTTTCCTATCCCGAAATTACGAATACACACACGCACACCACTAACCGCAATCAAACAGCGTGTGAAAAGAGATATCCTGATTTTCCAGAGAGCCTCCAACATTCCAGCCTCCAGCTAGTCACATTCTGACCTATCCCATGTGCACTCTTCTCACACTCTCGTTCTTGAGTGTTCCCATTTTCCAACAGTCACTCAGTTCGCTCCGACAGAGATTCCATCAAAGATCTCTTTGAGTTCTCCAGCTCGCTCCCTTGCTCTCGCTCTCTCTTTCTCTGTCTCTATTTATATCTCTCTCTTTAAAACATTGACGCTCTCCTTGGCTCTTGTTATGAGCTCCCACACGGAGTTTTTTGTAACTCTCTTCACACCAATATCTACCTGCACTTCTGATCATCTGCATGTCATATTCATGTAAAAATACTTATAGGATGGCTTTGGCAGCAGTAGCATGCAGGTACGGTATCGCGTTAGAGTCCTAGGACAACTTCTGTTCACTGCACACATGTAACGCGAGTCCAGGTTAGTCACACTGAAAGACATCAACACAAATCGATCCATTAACCAGTATGTTTAGATGGTTTTGAATGAAACTACTATTGTATTAGCAGGCACTGCTTTAATCGTTTCTTCCAAAATGCATATCCAAAGATCTTCGAGGAAGAGCTTGCATATTAAATCCAGGGACACAAGTTTTTTTTAGGTTTAGCCACAGAATTCCAATTATTATTTACAAGTACTTAACAAATCAAACTAGTCTAATAGTCTATCCTGCAAAGCGTGATTTGCAACAGTCAAGATGGGCTGGTCTGTGTTAAATAATCTACAGCAGCACCACAATTGACACCCATTCACTATGAATGAATCGTACTTGCACGCTGCTTTTTGTTGCTTGCATGGTTGATCGCGGTACGTCCCACTGGATATACCGAGGACCGAGGGCCATGTTTTGACAGCACCTACGGCAGCGCACCGACCGCATAAGCATACTTATGCGATTACTTCCATCTGTCAACGGCAGGGTAGTCAACTGGGATTGTTTTCATTAACCTTTTCACCCGCCCACGGAAGCTGTCAAGCAGGTCGTGGTGGTGATCGGGCTCGGGCCGGACCCTTTGCTCGCCGAAAACCTCCGACTCTCTGAAGGGTAGAGCGAGAGTGGGCGAAAAAATGGCCATGGGAGCGAGAGCTACGCCGAAAAAGCGCACTTCTGCAATAAAAGCTACAACAAAAAAACTACCCGTATTTCACACCCAAACGCGATCAAAGTGTGTCGCTCGAAACGGCCGTCTAGAGGATATTACGCCAACAGCCAGTAGCACCAGCAGTAGTAGAAGTATCCGCAGCAGAAGCAATAGCAGTAGTAGCGAGAACCGGGAGCACCAAATGTTCACGTTCACAGGTTATGACACTGTTGCGGAGTTGGAGGTTTCGAACCACTGGGGCTGCACAAGTCCTGACACTCGATACCTACCTCCCTTGCCATTACGACATGCCTCAAAAGAGTGACCTAGGGGGCACTGTTTTGAGCCCCCTCGCTGCATCGACACTCGCTGGCGATAAACGCGACATCCGTCGGCACCTGCCCACCGGAAATTGTAGTCGCCGGAGGACGGTCGTGCGGCGTGCACGACGGCGGTCGCCCCGCGTGATTAGCTAATTCCTTCCGCCTAGTTCCGCAAACACACGCCAATCCGCCCCAATATGCTCACAGCAGTCCGGACGACAGCGACGACGACAGTGCAGGCGATGGGATGACCGCTACGCCCGGCTCCATCATCCGTCGACACACACGCACGTGGAACTGCACTTCTCCCCCCTCCCCCGCACAAGCCCACACACGCACACACAAACTCCACGCCCCACTGCACCAGGGCCGATCCGGGCTGGTGTCCGTGCACCGGTCAGTAACACCGCGGCAACCTGCGCGTACCGCGGGCCCACCGCGTACCCGTCCGCACGGGTCCTCGAAACGCTCGGGATTTTCCGGCCACGGCCCCTCGCGAGCGCACTACCGTGCAGCGCCTCCGACGTAGCGCGGTGAAAGATAGCGCCGACCCGCTTCACTGGAGCACTCTGCCATCGCCGACACGCACTGTTCGAATTGAACGATCGATTGAATCGAGTTTCGAATATCCTGCCGCCTTCCTGCCCCTTCCCTTGAACCACTGAGATGCGTCCTCGCGCAAAGGCGCTGTCCGACACTCGTTAGCTAGTCTGTGCGAGTGTATGTGTGTGAGTGTGTCAGTGTGGCAGCTAGTGTCAGCTTGGGAGTATAGGTATGAACGATTCTATGCTGTGAGTGTGTGCCCGTGTGTGTGTGTGCGCGCGTATTATTGCATGTGTTGTGTGCGGCAGGCACTGAAGGGCAGTTCACTTCATCGCTTTTCACTCATTCGGAAGCGCGCAGACGCACTGCGGGTCGTTGTTTTCCTCAGAATTTTCCTCCTCCAAGACTCGCCCCCGTCACCCCCCTGCCGCTGTCACAGCACTGCCGACCAGCACGGCCACCACCAACGCCTTTAGCAGCAGGCAGCCCACCAGCCCTCTGCCGAGTCGGGTTCGTCTCCTCGCACCCTCAAGTCGGTGGTTTCGAACGCAACGTGGGATATTGAAGCGCACGGAACCCAACCAGTAGCAGCCAGCAGCAACTCCTGCCGCACTACTGGACCGAATCTCGCTGAGCCAGAACCACACTTGCACTAGGCCGCTTTTTTCGCTTTTCTTTTTGCTCCATACACTGCCTGACAAGACAGTGAACCCACTTTCTAGACGAAGTCAACCTCGACGCCCGTTAATCAATGTTTCAGCCACTGTCACCTTCAGCTCCGTTCGCTCACGCACACACGCACCTGCTATTGGAGAGGGGGAAGATTCACACCAATTTGCCTATTTTCCTGTTTTTTCACCACCGTTTCACCACCGGCCATGCCCGTTCCGACTGTAACTGAGGCGCGTGCACAGGTACATTTTACAGCAGCAGAGCGGACGCAAATCTGCGTGCAGGCACACTGGCAGCAGCAGCAGGCCTTCAATCCACGGTAGCCGCAGACATTTTCCACTGGGCACGGTAGCTCGGCAGCATTTTCACCAAAGCAACTCTGCACCAACCCTGACCATGCGTGGCCACGGGGGTTCACCGAGGGAGGGGGAGCACACTTTTCCAACACGTACTTTTGGGGCGAGCCGCGATCACCAACCGAATCTTTTACCGCCTCTTCTTTTTCCTTCACTTCCTACTCCGTTCCGCTTGCCGCGCTCTGCTATCTCTCTATCTCTTGCTTTCTCGCTCTCTCTCTCTCTCTCTCTCTTATGCACACACGCACTCTTAATCACTCGCCCTTGCCATTTTCTTCTTCTCTCTCTTTCTTTCTCTCACCCTCTCTCTTCTCTCGTACACGCGCGCGCCCCAAACTGCCTAATTCGCTATCTCGCTTGCATCGTTTGCACAACTACTTCATTTATCACACTTCAAACACAACCGCAATAACTTTACATTAACGCCCCAAACACACGAACAATTTTTTCCTGCTTCCTTTTTCTTTTCGGGGGGGGTTTTCTTCTTCTTATTATTACACGGCCACGGCCTTTCTTTCACTCGCTTGCCCGTAGCGTAATCGTATTGGCCACCAGTTTAGCACCACGCCGAAACGTACATCGAATGAGCTGCTCTCTCGGATAATCAACACCGCCGGAAACGGGCTGGAAGGTTGGAATTTTGTTGGCCGAGCAATTGCGTTGGCAATTCATTCGATCACGAGTTTTGACGCACGCACACGGGCGCTTCGGTTGGGACAAAACTGTCCTACCTCGATGGCAAACGGGTAAAACGCGCAGGCTGCGATAGACAGTGCGAGCGAAAAAAGGAAGAGTGCGCGACACAAAAAGCCTTTTCGAAAAGTCCTCCCCATTGCATCCAATCAGGCTGAGGCTTTTCTCTTTTCGGTGGAAAATTCGGTGTTGCAAAGAATTTTCATATCGAACGTTACGAAAGTTTCGCACATGCATTGTTTAAAGTGATTCGTTTCGCTGCCAGTGTAGGGGTTAGAATTAGCATTAGATTTTAGCAGTTTTAGTAATCAGCGGGCGGTCCCGTGGTACAGTCGTCAACTCGAACGACTCAATAACATGCTCGTCATGGGTTCAAGCCCAGAATGCCCCCTGTAGCAAGGATTGACTATCCGGCTAGGTGGTAATGAATTAAGTCTCGAAAGCCTGTATAGGCCGGCATGTCTGCGTATGACGTTACGCCAAATAGAAGAAGCAAAAAATCAAGCAAGAATCAAATCAGCTTTTTCCAGATTA
Organism: Anopheles coluzzii; assembly: GCF_943734685.1. Classification (NCBI taxonomy): domain Eukaryota; kingdom Metazoa; phylum Arthropoda; class Insecta; order Diptera; family Culicidae; genus Anopheles; species Anopheles coluzzii. The sequence goes on from NC_064670.1 coordinate 89,903,447, forward strand.
TTTAGCTCTAGGAATTTAGAGAAATATAGATTCTAGGGATTCCAAAAAGTCGTTAGTTATGAGAGCTTCTTAAATATTTATTGAATATAAAGGAAACCCCCATGGAGATGTTTGCACTGTTTCGAGAAAGTTTGTTACTATATCATAATAGAGTTTCATTCCAAGCAATACGGCCTTTTTGAACTGTTCTTTCTCAATAAAAAATAGAGCAATTAAAACATTTAGTTATTATCACGTCTGGTGAGATTTAGACCATGATTTTTTGCAAAAAGCCATGTTGAAGGTGATTCTGTAGTGATATGGGATATATTTAGCTGACAAGGCAAACGTAATTTGACGATTGTTTCTTGAACTCGAATTGATAGGTGCAGTTTTCAAACTAGTATCAATTAACGAAAAGTAAATTTAATCAGAAAATAGGCCATTAGTAAATTTTTTGGGGAGGTTCCCTTCGGTATAGTCCGTTTAAGCCAACCAACCAACTACCCATACGCAGAGCGCATGGTGCTATGTGTACACCTACTTACAGGGTTTTCGAGCATTATATAGACATGTTCAGCGAGTTGTAGATTCGTTCAGGCATATAATAGACTCTTTCAGCGAGATATAGAATTGTTCGGATGTAGGTGTAGACATGTTCAGCGATTCTGTAGAGCTGTCATTTGTTTTGTTTACACACTGTGCCGCAGGGTTCAATTTTTCATTCTTAAAAGTCCTAAAAGTAGCTAATAATCATTCTCCAAGCTGTTTAATACATAAATTAGTTGAAAAAAGCATATTTTTTTCGAAAACCGTTTGTTTACCTTCTGATGAAAATGATACAACTTGCAGTCCAAGGGGTACGAAAGTGACAGCTCTACAGTATAACCGAACATGTCTACACCTACATCCGAACAATTCTATATCTCGCTGAAAGAGTCTATTATATGCCTGAACGAATCTACAACTCGCTGAACATGTCTATATAATCCTCGAAAACCCTGTATCACAGATAGCCAATAACTCATAATGTGACTTAGGCAGGCTTAGGCCCATTGAATTGTTTCATCAGTAGACTGCAACTTTAATCAATTCATGTAAATGTATTTCAATATTTATATGTTTTAATATTGATATTTGTTAATTTAATTTGTTAGTTTTATATTGATTCATCCTAATTTTAGAGACTCTATATTACTCTTCTTCTACTATTTGGCATAACGTGCTACGCGGACATGCCCATCCTATACAGGCATTCGAGACTAAATTGATTATCACGCAGGTTGATAGTCAATCCTTAATACAGGGGGACGGTCCAGGTTTGAACCCTAGACAGGTTGATGAATGTGCCACGGGACCACCCCCTCACTGTACATGAATATTTGGTATTTTATTTTCTGACTAGAATACAAACTTACAATCATTATCTATCCCTAAAGACTCCAAGGGATACTTAGGCCATCTTGTCTCCTCAATTTGGGCCTACCACGCATCCTCTGTCCTTGTGGACGGCCTAAAAAGACTTTTTAATTGGGGACTTGAGCCTGGCTATCTTGATACGCTGCGCGTTTTAGAGATGGTTTTAGAGATAGACTCAGGACACAACTTACCTAATAATTATATTTTCAAAATACATTTTCTATTCTTGTGCACCAGTTCTCCCCTAAAGATTTATGTACCTTACATAGTCTATAAGCACTAATTTAAGTACATTCTTCAAGATCCCGATGGATTAATCAATAAACATATTAAACATATTAAACATATAGCAGCTCCTCCATTGTCTTTCCACACATACGGGGCCAAGTATCCTTCTGAACTTTTCCCTCTCGAAAGCGGCTAAGAGGGTTTTCTTCAGATTTGGACTGTGTTCATATCTCAGAGGCGTATGTGAGTATCGCTACTATATAGGTGTTATATGATTCCAGCTTCGTCCGTCGGGATAGGTTTTTTGAGGTGAACTGATTTTTCAAGCTATAGAAAGACCGGTTGGCAGCCAGTATCCTTGCACGCAACTCAGCTACCATACTATTGTCGTTGCTGACCTTTGACCCAAGATAGGTGAATCCTGGGACGACTTCAAAAATGCGTTCACATATCTGTACGTCACTTCTACGTAGGTTATTATTATTTATTGTTAGGTCCGCTGATGTTGCCATCATGAGTTTGGTCTACGCGTCCTACGCGTACATGCCCAGACTATAAAGGCTTTTGCGGCTTAATTCATCACCACGCACAACGCAACCGGATAGTCAATCCTTGTTAGGGAGGGACGGTCTATTATAGGCTTGAACCCATGACGGGCATGTTATTAAGTCGTTAGAGTCGGCGACTGTACCACGGGACTGCCCCCGTGAATTTCTTATGACGAACAATTATGAACTGTAAATGCTATTTCAACGAATAAACAAGTAAAGTCGCAATTTCAAATAAACCTTCGTTTATGTAAAAAATATCCTTGAAGTTTAGCAGTCACGTCGGTTCCCGACGATGTAGCGATCCAAGATTAGGAGTTTTTACCCTATCGAGTAATTTCAACATTTCTATCTACCAGTCGACACTTTAGTCAGGCACTTTGGTTGGACTTTATAGCCAGATTAGATAGACCACCACCTTCAGGTCCTTTAGAAATGACGAAAGTTTTAGATCCCAATTCATCACTTTTTCATTGACTGCAAGGCGCCATACGATTTCATTGATTAGACCGATCTGGAAATATCATGCTGCAAACTTTCTTAATAAGCTGATGCGACTGTTCTAAGAACCGCTTTATGGGGAGTGCAGTGCAAGAGAACCATGTCGAAGCTTCTGTCGAATTTTGTTCCAATGTCTCCAATTTCTATGACAAATATATATTAAATCCACCAATTTTCACTTGAAGCTCTGGAAAGCTGCTGCAGATATCTGGGACTCAATTTTTAAAGGTCACTTCAAAGGATGGACTATTCAGATCACATTGACGTAATCGCAATCACATAAAAAAAATTATCGCTTCACTCGGTAGCCTTTTGAACGGAATGCGCTGGATTCATAATCACGAGACAGTGCAATCTTCTGACGAATGGAAAGAATATGCAGTCTAAGGAGTGTGATCTGAGAAATCGTACTTAGGTGACATCATGATGAATGGAAAGATCAGCTGATCTAAAAGCTTTTAAAAATGTCCCAGTTAAGCCTATTGAAAAAATTGGGTTTAGTATCATTCGAGCAATTAATGTAATTACATTTCGTGTTTTTTTGTAGCTGATCTCTTTAAGGTACGTTGAGCTACACCATATCATGGCGTTGGTTAAGCGTCGAAAATTGTATGATTTGTTATTTCGGGGATAGCGTAATATAAAGTGAAACGTATGCAAACATTCATTTATGAATCTTAGCACTTGTGATGTGATATAACAATAAAACAGTGCAATTACACAAATTTCTAAAGAGGAAACACTTTACTTACCTGCAAATGGAATTTTTAGAAACGTAAAATTGAGCATATTTTCGAGCTTACAGGACCAGGTTCCCTCGTATATATTTTGCTAAATATATATATATGTATATATATATATATGTATATATATATACTTTTAATTATGACAACAATTATGATGACCAATAATTTACCTTGCACTGGTTTTTGCCGGTCGGTTGATTAAGAAACTGTACTAGCTTGACGCACGCGTATCCTAATACGTTTTCTATTTTGTCTGCGGGGCTCTGTTGCGCTTTAGTTTTAGTTTCATTCTGATACATTTCGATGTGTTTGTATCCGACGGGTTCTAATCGTTTTCGTGAGATAGGGGCTCGTGAGTTGCTCAAGAACGCAGCAGATCAAATGTAGAAGCACTTTACAGTGTGCTAATCAAAAGCAATCCAGATCATCGGATTCATTCTGCCAACAGCACACCGCGAGTGTGCACAATGAGGCGAAAATAAAGGAATTGTTGCCGAATGGTAAGCTTTTAAAGTTACACTTGTTGAAGTTGAACAACTTTCATAAGACTTTTGTTATAGGTTCATACTAAGAGGTGTGGTGGTGGTCGCGCGAAAAAGATATGTAGAAAACCGAGTCCGCTTGATTGCAGTGTACGGTGACCTCACAAATTGCATTCCATTGCAATTGCGAACAAAATGTGTAGCTAGAAAGATAATGCTTTGCCGCTGCTTTGAACGCGTAGCATGGCATAGATGCGTGGAGTAGCGATGCTTTTGCACGGCTTTACACCTTGCGGAGAGTGAACGAGTTCAATGTTAACCGGTTGATTAAAGCCTATGGAGGAACGTCTACATATTAGGACATGAATAATTCCTTCTATCTTTCACTGCAGCTGCAAAGTAGGCACATGTAGATGCATATTTGGTTTTTTGAAACGTACGATAAAAATACTTTTTTCGAACATGAACGTATACACATACATACGTCGAATGTTTGTTTTCTGCTATTTTTTAACACTGAATTATCGTCCATTAATTGAATTACATGCACCGCCTCGTTTTGCAAACAGTTTTTGAAACTAAACCTGTCCACAGAGTTTTTTTTGCTGTTTTGTGAATCACTTCAAACCCTCTCCGCACTAATCTCAACCTTGTAATATGTTTATACTATTTTCAAAGTCGATGTGATTTGTTACTTAGACTAAAATAAAGTTCTATTCGCGTTTCGCTTGCCGCATTGAACAACTCGTCCCTCGTAACGCTATATGAGGATGTGTAGTTTTGCACAGTGAGGATGATAATGACACATGTATGTATATATATTTATATTTAAATGACAGATTCCAAATGGTTTTTGGTCATTCGTTTCCCAAACATAAGTAGTTCGTGCCGCGAGGTTGTGCAGCATATGGTTGGCGTGATTGTTTATGAGATCTTCTTTAAAATAAAATGGCTTCTTTAACCGATTAACCCGCTACAAGTTCCAACATAAATACTGGTTCTTCTTTTTCTAACTAAACAAAGTAAAGCGTTGAAAGCAACAGATTTTTTAAAAATTACATTACATGAAACGAAAAGCTTCAATGAACTTGATACGATGGGCATCCTACGAACAATTTTCTGTACATTGGTAATACTGCTTCCATAACATGTGATAGTTATTTTTTTAAAGAAGTTCGAATAAAACACATCCTAAGATGTATACGTCCACCTAACTGAGCTTAAAATGCTGTTTGTGTTTGTGTGTATATGACTTTTTGTGACCAACAGCTCAAATTTGCTCTCAAACATGACCCATTTCAGGGTACGACTCGTTTTTTGCCGCTTATACATCCTTTCGTGAAACAATAATGGGATTGAATTTGAATTTTACCTTCATCCTTAAGCTTATTGTCACTCCTCGCTACAAACAACGTATCTAAACAATACAAATCCTCACCTTATACGAACTCATCGAATGATCGCCACGCCATCCATGTCTTTAATCTGAGCCGGATCTAGTTGGCTGGATGAAACTACACATCTGCAGTGCTTGCTCGGTTCTCGCATGCTGGAACCAGAGCTGGATCATCAAATCCCCGAGCTAAAACGAACCACGAAATGCGGTTGAAACCAAACATCGGAAACGGTCTAGCAGCATCAACGTCCATATGGTGCTTTCCTTTACCATCGTACACTCACTACATCATCTGTGCCTATTTATGTTTTGCCGTTGTTCGTTCACGTACTCACGCACCTATCGCATCGACACACGGAACTTTTAAGCGACCGTTGTTGCGACTTGTCACACTGAATGATAATATGTTTACAATAATAGACCGATTTATGCAACCAACAAAACAACATCACTTTTTTATGTAAAATGGCGTCGTTTTATGCTATCCGACTCTGCGCTATTGTTTCAACACTAGGTCCATTTTTAAATATACTCTCATGCTGCGTTGAAATGACTAACCCATAGCTACACACAGTGACCTTGAAGTGTATTAATGTTTTGCAAATTTGCTTTCTTGGTTTTTTCTTCGATATGAATATTTTCTGCACTTACTGAAGTTATACTTTCATTAAATTACGGAATAAATTCTAATAATCATTCTGTTTGTGTGTGTGTATTTTTTTTAAATTGGATTAATTTAATTTTATCCTTTTGCTCTGCTTAGTGGATGTTTTTGTTTGTTTGTTTGTTTTTTATAACTCGTTCTCTCTTCCGAATAGTTACGAGACGTATGGATTGTTGTTTTTTGTCTGGTTTTGTATTTGATTAGTGGTTAATGTACCAATGTGTTGTTCCATCGTCTTACTACGAAAACCCATCCATCCGTAAACCACATTTTGTCCGTTACATACACATACACATGCTCATATCTTAATGTTTCCAATACAACTCAGGTTGCTATATTCCAAATATTCCACTATACTTCCACCTCAAACCTCACTGCAATGCTCGATAGTCCTCGCCCACGGTTGGACGTTTGGTTACACCACAGCAGTAGCAGTAGTTTGTGTTTGCCTTCGGCATACTGCACCGTCTGTGGTTCAAATCGGTTTGCTACATTGTTGTGTTGTGTATTTTGCCATAGAAGTTCACAGTTCACGACACTGGATCTTCCGTGGGCCGCTTTCGGCTAGGAAAGCATAACGAGTGCTTGAAGGTGTTTGAGTCTGTGTAGGGATATTTGTTTGCGTATGTGTTTCAGTTGGGGTTTGGGGGGAGGGGGCGTTCTTCTTTAGCTACACCAAAAAACCTTACACGGGCGCCCGAAAGGTGCGAGCACCCGCAAGCAAATTTGAAGAGGTTGCTTCTTTTAGCAGTTACAGTTTGCATTGGGTGGCCCCTGTCCTGGCTGGTCAGTCAGTCGCTGGCCCTTCGGACCACCGGCCACCAGTGTTGGATCGGAATCTAAGCTCTCCGACATCTTGTCACAGATGATGTCTACCAGCCGCTCAAACACGTCCTTTAAATGCAGCCGTGATGGTGGTGGTGGTGGTGTGGAGTAGAAAAGGAGAATTGAAATATATTAATCTCATTGCTAAGGCTTCCGTGATACCACTGCGTCTCAATACTCTACCGTAACGTGTACATTCTCCTTGGCGGACGTTTCGAAGAATTCCACGCCAAGCTGGTCGGCCAGCTGCTTGCCACGCTCGAACGAGATCACTCGCTCGTCCTCCATGTCGCACTTGTTGCCGACCAGGATGACTTGTGCGTTGTCCCAGGAATAGGTTTTAATTTGGGTAACCCTGACGAAGGAGATTGGAAAGTTACGATTGATACATGGCAAGGCAGAAAAACTGCTTTTCCACCATTCTGTACAACATCCTTACCAATCCTGTACCGAATTGAAGCTTTCCTCGTTGGTGATGTCATACATCAAAATGAAACCCATTGCACCGCGATAGTATGCTGTCGTGATTGTGCGATATCGCTCCTGTCCGGCGGTATCCTGTAAGTGAGAGTGACACAAAGGAAATTTTGAATATTTTTTAAATATGTCACCACCACACATACTTACCCAAATCTGTAGTTTCACACGCTTGTCATGACGGAACACGGTTTTGACCTTGAAATCAATGCCCACCGTCGACACGAAAGCTGAGGTAAACGAATCGTCTGCGTAGCGGAACAGGAAGCTGGTCTTGCCGACGCTCGAGTTGCCGATGATGAGCAATTTGAACATGTAGTCAAAGTTCTGATCGGACGCATCTTTCTGCCACTTGGGATCACCACCGCCGGCCATCTATGTGGGTAAATAGATTTATATGGTATGAATCACACCTATCAAGTAAGCTGTTTCAAGCGCAGAACATGTCAGCACATAAGATTGTTATCTGGTCCACCACGTCACTGTAATCTATCCTACAACAGTTGTTGCAAATACGTTCTTACACTTTGTATGACCTTTCTGGTGCTCGAATGCATAACAATAATCGTATGCAACCACTGCACTGCAATCATGCATCGTATGAGGTTGTGGCGAAACTGATGCCACCAGCTCTAGGTTGGGCCACTAGAACCGATCGCACACGGCAAGCAATACAGTTGCTTGTTGATAATCTAGACCTTGCGCCAGGGCTTCAAAGCCTCACAAGCGCATGGAGGTGAACTTAATAAATAGCACACTCATGAACTTACTGCAATAGAGCATGCGGTAAGCTTGGTTAGGCTGTTTTCTTATCACCATTTCGATACACGTTCTTCGAGCAAAATAATAGCTCTAATAGCTCTGTTTGGTTTATTTTTCAATAGGCAGTATAGACTGGTCGAGTACAGGGGTATTAGTTAAAAAAATCGTTTTTTGGATAAAAGTGTAGTTGATTGTACTTTGCAAACAGTTAACAGTAAACGCAAATAGTAGTCATTTGTTAATAATAACCATTTCCGAGGTAAAAATAAATTTATTGAACTTTAGGAGCTAGAAACAGTTTGCTTAAAAAGGGTGTATTTCAAGTTAATGTATACTATCATATTGAAAAATTTCTGATGAATTCCGTTTTCAAAGTATTCCGGTAGGTATATCCAATGCTTCCATTTGTTTGTTATTTCTTCGCATAAACAACCACCAACTTGTATGGGGATATGAATTGAAGATTGCAATCATTCTCTTCGCTGCCAGTTTTGGTCAAGTACATCTGCCGCACAACAGCGATATAGTCCAGTAGGAACCTATCCTGCAGTTCTGGTGGCATTCGTTCACTGAATGGATTCACAGCCAAAACTGCTCCTGTAGGAACGAATTGAAAAAAAAAACCAAAATGAATTTCCACACTCATGACAAACAAGTCATTTCAAGTCATGACAAACGCACTTACGTTTCAAATTGTCCAGCCCTTCGTACACGTACAGCTTGTCGCGAACCTGTATCTGATACTGCTGAAAGCCCACCGTGCACAGCAGATCCTCGATCTCACTTGCTGGATTTTCACAATACTGGTAGGGCGAAATGTACTTTTCTACGTCGTACATATACTTGGACCACTTGGGTGAGCGAGACAGTTGGTTGTATATGTCAAAGATTGGGTTGTTTGCCAAAAACACCAGCAGACAGTCACCGCCATGCTGCAGAAGGTTATAGATGTTGGAAAAGGCTACGCTGCAATCAATATCGCGTCACGTTAAAATCGACATCAATGCACATTACAGTCTGCATTTTTTTAAGGTACTTACTGCTGGTTCTGAACCCAGTGTAGGCAGTAGAACGAGGTAACGTGACTAAATTGTCCCCAGCGGGACAACTTTGCACTATCGAGTTTGATGCCGATGTCAAGGGTGTCGAACTCGATCGTCTTAACGTGACGGTACGATTCACGTGCATGGCGCACCATCTGCTCCGAGATGTCTGTCGCCAATGCGCGCGCCACAGGAGTGCTTCCGCGGCTCAGCACCGGTAGAATGTAGTCCACCAACACGTCCCCGCTGCCACACCCAATGTCTAACAGGGCAACCTCTTCGCCATCCCTTGGACAGCTGATGAGTGGTGCGTATTCTTTCAATATCTCCATCGCATCGCGCCGCTGCACGCCATTCGCTTGCTGGTAGAGATTAGCTTTGTTCATGTTACTTTCACTTTTCTTTTTCTACTCTCTTTCTATAGCAACAGCTCGAAGACGTTTTCTAATTCTCACAACACGCTACACTTTCACCTTCGATCGGAGTTGCCCAAACCCAAGGGGATCATTTACCGGTTCCCGGCGACAGACCGCAGATCTCAGCTGGACAGCGTTTGGTGGACACCGGAGAACTTACTGTACCGCTTCGGGTAGGGCCAACAAACTTCTGACGGTGTTGGAATGTTACGGTTCCCGTTTTATAATCCAGCCCGGTTCTGGAAGCCAAGCCTCACCCCCGATACCTCCGACGATTCTTTGCTCTGAAAGCTTGATCGCTGATCTTGCTGCTCTCACCTTTAGCGATCGGTGCGATCTAAACGCGCATCCGAAATGGGAGGCGTGTAAGAACATCCCTACTCCCAACCCCAAAAGCCCCGTAACAAAAGCCGTTGACTAGAACCCGCTTTGTGAATGACCATTCAAAGAAGGGCGATTGAAATCGCTTGAGCTTGACCCCGGCGATACTACGCTTTCGAACCCCGGTAAAGAGGCATTTGTGACGTTGCTGCGCGTTTGCATTTCGAACGATGTGCTTCAGCTGCGATTTGTCCGAAAAAAAAGGAGCGAGTCGCGTGTTTCTGTATTGTTTCGTTGCGATAGCCTTGCCGTGTACGGTTTGCTTCACATTCGAGGAAAATACACAAACGATTGCGCAATCGAAATTCTTATTTACATTTCCTTGACACGTGGTTTTACCACTTACAAAACAAGTAGTTTGCATACGAATAGGCTTTGGGCACGCTTTCATTTGCAGCAATACCGTGCGTGGGTGCTAATTGATCAGCGATGATGAGAGGTGACGCATGGCTTAGGAAAGAGCGAAGCAGTAAATATGCAATGCTCGGGCAATGCATTTTAAATGCTTGCTTTAACACGAGCAGTGTTCGTTTAAGTTAGTTTTGAGTAACCATTTCCACAAGATGTATTTTTCTCCTACTAATATTTATTCCAAACAGCTGGAGAAAGGTGTTTTATTAGCCTTTTATTATTTTGTAATAGGTTTTATGAGAGCCATACGGCAAAGCCGTCCCTCCTGATTAAAAAAAAATAGATTTTATGATGTTTTCTTACTATTTTCAGCAGTTTGTTGTATTCAAATCAACATCAACATGCTTTCAATGTCTAGTTATTTTATTCTACATTGTCTTTAAGTCAAAAATACAAAAAATACTGGAAACTTTAAAACATTACATGAAACATTTCCATTTGTCATAGAATGCTACAATGTGTTGTTCTTCTTCTTATAAAAACATTTCTCAAAACTAGATCGTTAACTAGAAGTTTTTGAAACCTGTCATACCGATTGAAGTGATTTTGGTTTACCAATTGTTTTAGAAATCTTTTTTCTAGTCTTTGTCAGGAAATTTTCTGAAGAGATGAAATGATCAAATTTGATTTATGGCCAAATAGTAATAACATTTCATAATTACATTGTTTTTCGCTGTGAACGATCTTCAATAGTGGGTAACTTAATATATATATATATATATATATATATATATATATATATATATATATATATATATATATATATATATATGTGTATATATATATATATATATATATATATATATATATATATATATATATATATATATATATATATATATATATATTTATATTTATATTTATATCAATATTTATATCAAAACTGACTGCTGTATTGTGTTGTAATTCATTTACAGTCAAGCAGTGATTTTTTTTTTAATTTGATAGCACTCGAAAGAAAAAAATGTTTTATTATTTTTTTCGTTCTCTTGAACATCAATATAAAATCGAAAGCAGTCATAAAAATCAAACAAACATTCTGGTTTTAATGTACATAGATAGAATAGCCTTTAATTGGAAAATGATAAAATAAACCTCAAAATTTTGATTTGGTGTAAAAACAATTTTTGAATTAAACTTGATACATATCTTTTAAACTAAAGGAAATGCTATGAAAAGCAAACTTTCAAGGTTATCAAGTAACTTTAAAAAACTGTGTCAATATTTATAAGTACGTACAATGACAAAAAATAAGTTTAACACTTTTCATCTTTCAATCTGCCTACCAACGTATTTTTCTGCCTATGCCGTTTCAAGTGAAGGAAGCTACCCAATCTCCGGCAGCTAGCTTCGTTAAAACGGAAACAATTAATCGCACGGTCAGAACATAACGTGTCCCGCGCACCCTTCCCATCCCCTGATTTTCAACCCACATAAAAAGCCGCAGCTTAACTTATGCCTATCTGTGATTGTTATTGATTTTTTCGTTAGTCGCTCATACATTTATGCATCAGATGAGCGCTGCGCCGTTGAGCGTGTTCTTGCTCTCGAGGCAGAATCAGATAATACCGCCAGCAGCCCAGCAATTGGTCCGGGCAGCAATAGTGAGCAGTAAAAAAACCTGAGCCCAAAAGACCAGTCTCCAAGACTGGCGTTGCCGCTGGCGTCAATAGTTAACATTTTAGTGATTGACCTTCCCGAAGCGGATGGTGTATGTCTTGCGTAATACAGCAGCGAGCAGCGCGAGAAAAACATGACGGGCTTTTTTGACATTGTGCTACTTTTACTGTACCACCCCGCACTGCACATTGCGACCCACTGCCTCGTTAGGTTCTTCTCTTCGCCAACCCTTCGTACGTCCTCTCGTATGACGTCTTCCAGTGGTAGGAAAGTCTCTTGTTGACAGTGACAGGACGGATCAGACCTGACGGTGGAGGAAATTCATGCACGTACCTTTTTCTATGCAGTGACTGTT